>NW_027555514.1:46057321-46739404 GCF_003287225.1 Phascolarctos cinereus | reverse complement strand
TTGTTTTTGTTTTTGTTTTTTGTAATTTACAGAAAATAATCCTTTCCCTTCTCTCCTCAGATAAACCATGCGGGGATCCCCCTTCCTTCCCCCACACCATCCTACATGGCCACACTGGATTTGAGATGGGGGATGAGCTGCTGTATGTCTGTGCCCAGGGCTACGTCATGGGTCACAAAGAGACTGCCTTCACCTTGCTCTGTGACAGCTGTGGGGAGTGGTATGGACTGGTACAGGCCTGTGTGAAAGGTAAGCCTGCTATATTGGGATTCCTACAGAATGTCCCACACATAAAGGTTGGGGGAGGCATGGCTAGAAAGCAGGACTTTGTTTTTAAAAAATCTGGAGGTTTCAGTAGTTTGCAAGTTCAACTTGGATCAGCTGTATGATATCACAGTCCTGGGCTTGATGAAGATGAGGACTTAGTGCCCAGAATAAGGGCAGGTCAGAGTGCCACCTTTTTAAAAGGACATTGATTTTTTTTAACTTTTTTTCTTTAGTATTTTATTTTCCCCAGTTACATATAAAACTAATTTTAAACATTCATTTTTAAAACTATGAGTTTTAAGTTCTCTCCTTTCCTCCCTCTCCAACCCCCCTCATTGAGAAGGCATGCAATTTCATACAGGTTATACATGTGTAGTTACGCAAAACATTTCCATAATAGTCACTTTGTGAAAGAAAACATAGACCCAAGGGGAAACAACTAAAAAAAAAAAAGCAAAAAAACATTGTGCTTCAATCTATACTGATACCATCAGTTCTTTTTCTGGGGATGGACAACATTAGAAAGGATGTTGATAAGCTGGAATGACTCCAGATGATGAAGGAAACAAGAGGACCAGAGAACAAGACACTTGAGGATGGAACCAAGGAGTTAGAGATGGTTGGCCTAGAAAAAAGAGGGGAGACATGGGAGTAGTCTTCATGGGAGTAGGGTAGTCGATGTGGAAGAGGGATTGTGATTACTCTGCTTGATCTCAGAGCTCAAAACCAAGAGCCAGTGGTCAAAGTTGCTTTGAAGAATATTTTGACTTCATAAGAGAAAGAGCTTCCCAAAATGCAATGGGCTGCTTTGGGAGGTAGTGGCTTTCCCATTCTTGCAGGTGTTTAATAGGGTCTAGATTACTATTTGTTGGCAGTATTATAGAGGATATTCCTGTACAGGTATGGGTTGGCTTAGAAGGCCTCTTGAGTCACTTTCTTTTTTTTTTTAATTTGTTTTTTTTTTGTTTTTGCTTTTAGGCAATTGGGGTTAAGTGACTTGTCCAGGGTCACACAGCTAGTAAGTGTCAAGTATTTGGTCTGAGGCCAGATTTGAACTCAGGTCTTCCTGACTTCAGGGCCAGTGCTCTATCCACTGTGTCACTTAGCTGCCCCCGCGTCACTTTCAATCTTGAGATTCTGTTTCAAAGACAGCAGCCTCATCCATCCCCAAGTTCAAGGAAACTTGGGGGTGATAAACAATAAAGGATAGTATGAGAGGAAGCTGCAACTTGGATACATCTGTCCAACAGCATCTTAGGCCTTTTTTTGTTAGAAAACAGTTCAGCTCTTCCCAGAATTCAACCTTCTTTGGTTCAGTCAAAAATTAGGATGGGTTAAAAATAAAGAGTCTAATGAGGGAGAACTTGTGTTTGGACATGCCCTTGTTTGGCTGTCTGTGGGCTGAAGTGTGTTAGAAAACTCAATGGTGTTTGCTGGCCCTGGATATGGCCTTGATTTGTGGCCATTAGACAGGCCCATGATCAGCTTCGTAGACGCTCTTCTGTCCTGCTGTTGTATCACAAAATGTGGCAGCCATATTGAACTACTCATGGAGTCTGTTTCCAAGGTACCAGCAATGACTTCAGCCTCCTCTTTCTCTTTATAAGAGGCAACCAGTCTGCCAACAAACATGTATTAAGTGCCTACTGTGTGCCAAGCAAGGAGGTTCTCAGTTCCTATTTTAAGGCATGAGGAGTCTTCTTAGTAGAAGCTTCCTCAGACCAAGTTCAGTCAGTGAATTAGTTGCTTCAGTCATGTTGCTGCCTTTGCCACCAGGACAGGAGGACTGCTCAGGCTTATAAGGATATGGTTAGCTCACCTCCTACCACCCCTTCACTGTTACTCCCTGCCCCTGCCACCGCCCCCCCCCCAGCCCCTGCCTCCACTGGGTTTTTGTCATATCCTTCCTGTAACTAATCCATCCTTCCTGGGCTTGAGCTATGCCCCCACCATTCTTCCCTTCCCTACTATATCTTCTATATCCTCCTTAAGGAAGGAACTGGGGTTGTTCAACTCAAGAAAGTGAGAAAGTGGGGGTGGGGGAAAAGGAGGTGCCTAATTGTTTGAAGAATAACTAAATAAAAGATGGTGAACAATTTGTTTTTTTTCCTCACTGCAATATTCAGTACAAAATTCCTCCACCACTGCCAATGTGATTTGCTAAGCAGAGGTCGGACCATGGGCCTCCCCTCCCCAATCATCTCCAGTGGCTTCCTATCACCTTGAAGATAAAATATAAACTCCCCTGCTGTACATAAAGTCTTTCACAACCTGACCCAATCCTACCCTTCTAGCCTTATTACAAAGTATTCCCCTTCACATATTCTATAGTATGAAGTGCCTTTCATAATGTTCTTCATACATTAATAATAACATATCAATAACTAGCATTTATATAGTTCTTTAAGGTTTGAAAAACACTTTACAAACATTTTCTCATTTTATCCTCTCAACTATCTTGGATGGTAAGTGCCATTATTATTCCCATTCTATAGATGAGGATAGTGAGGCTGAGAGGTTACATGATGTGTCCAGGATTGCACAGCTAGTGATATTCCATCTCTCTTCTTTGTGTCTTTGCATAGGCTTATACCAGAAATGCCCCATGCCTAAAATGCATTTCTTCCTTTCCACCATTTCTGGCGTCCTTCAAGATTCAATTCAAGCATCAGCATCTTCATAAAGCCTTCCCCCATCCCTCTAGCTGCTAGTATCTTCTCCCCAAATTATCTTGTCTCTCTTTTGCGTATTCGTGTTAATGAAGGCTATCTCAATATGGTTCACACGGAGACCAGAATAGGTGTATCTCTAGCATCTCCTCCCCCCACCTTTCTCCAAGGGAGATTTTAATTCCTGCCAGGAGGGGAAGCAGGAAATGGAGTGCAGGGGCTGGCCATGCTGTTCTCCTTAGAGAGGGGTATTGGGCTAGAATTATGTCTATCTGTTCCCTTAAACATTCTTAATGTTTTAGAGGATGTAGTTCTTGGTTTAAGCTAAACTCCTAATCAATGTTCATTAATGGGAAAAGGAAGACCCCAAGCCGTATATCTGAAGCTTGACTTCCTTCCACCAAATACTAGTTCCACAATGAACACACACATAGCCAATGGCAAAGAAACCCATTTATCCAAATCGACAGCAAAACAGAAGTCAGCAAGAGTATACATATGAAAACATACACCAGGAAATATAGCATGAAGGAACCCTTCCATTGACAGCAAGATATTTCAGTTCAGTGGAGAGAGAGACAGACACAGACATAGAGGCAGAGACACAGAACGACAGACACAGAGAGACATAGAGGCAGACAGACAGACAGATAGGCAGGCAGAGTCCCAGTTCTCACGCAAGGGGAAAATTCCCCTAAGCTTCTAGTATACCAAGCTAAGGAGAGGGACATGATGGAGACTGCCAGCTCCTCTTATGTTGACATCTTCCCAGATTATTTCTCCCTTCATGGCCCTGAAGAGAGATTGGAATTCCACATGTCTTCTGTCTTAACACTAGAAGCCCAAAGTCCCCAGAGACTGGAGAGCTTGAAGAGACTGAAGAAAGTGAATCTCTCATCTCTACTGCTGTGACGAACTCTCCTCTAAACCTTATTACTGGCATGAGGCATTGATCAACACCGATGAGCAGAGGATTCCATACCAATGGGTTTGGGGGCTCAGGTTACACATACACATACACACACGCTCACATTTCACTTATTTTCAGATAAATGTGTGTGCCTATAAACATGTGTATTTATATCTATGTAGGCAGAGCTATATGTATATGTATGTCTATATAGATCTCTCTATCTGTGTACTGGAAAGAAAGAGATTTACATGCATATAGAGATACACACACACACACACACACATATACACACACACACACACACACACACACAGAGTCTCTCTCACTTAGACTGTATACTTTTTCAGGCCAGGGACTGATTTCATTTCTGTCTTTTTATCTCCAGTGCCCAGTACAGAATTGGTGCTTAATGAATTGATCGATTCATTCTCAGTTTTCTTATCATCAGCTTACTGTTTACTTATATGGTCAGTTAGCTGGACAAATTAAGGATGGCACTGTGCCCCTGCCTGAGGGGAAGAAGGGAATGGCCTAAACTGACGTGTGGGGAGCATAGCCTAGGTAGGAATGAAGTTTGTACTAGAACTAATCCTATCCATAGATGCTAATATTGAAACCCACATTTACATAAAACTTCAATTTGACTCATCATTAGAACAACCATTTATTATGTGGCTACAAGGTACAATTCAAGGTACTGGGGATACAAAGACAGTAACTTAGAAGTCCCTGCCCTCAAGGGCTTACCATCTACTGGGGATGTGGATGGGACAGACACAAAACATAGTAAGGAAATATAAAATCTTACAAAATAATTTCAGGAGGGAGCGACTGCTAATACCTGGGACAAAGCAGGGAATAAAGACAGTTTTTAAATGGCACAGTGAATAGAGTGCCAGGCAGTCCTGCAATAAGGAAGACCTGAGTTCAAATCCAGCCTAAGACACTTACTAGCTGTGTGACCCCAGACAAGCCACTTAACCCTCTGTTTGCCTCAGTTTCCTCATCTGTAAAATGAGGATAATGATAGCACCTACCTCCCAGGGTTGTTGTGAGGATCAAATGAGATAATTACTGTCAAATGTTTAGCCCAGTGCCTGGCACATAGTAGGTGCTATATAAATGTTTTCTTTTTTTTTTTTTTACATTTACACAGTGCTTTATCTTTACAGCATCTCGTTTAAGCCTCACAACTGACTTGTGAGGTAGGTCCCATATTTTACAGATGAGGAAACTGAGGCTCAGTTATTAAGTGTCCAGGGTGGGATTTGAACCCAAGCCTTCCTCATGTCAACTCTAGTGCCCTATTAACCCCAGGCCCACCAGAGGGCCTAGTAATCCATGGCCATGGATACTTTAAGGAAAAATTTAGGTGGATAGAAGATGATTATGACTCTGCTTCAATACAGATTGAAGATTGCCTAGATTAATTAGGGGTTTGATGATTAGGTAATTGATTTTTCCAGGTAATCAACCATACAAGGAAAGTTTTGACAAGAAAAGTGAAAAACCCAAAATAACCAGGCTAACCTCTGTTCTGGGTTATTAGTAGCAGGACAGGCCTGGAGAATCAATCTTCTAAAATGACTGGCATTTAAATAACTATAACTCATATTTTCTCTCTCGCTCGCTCTCTCTCCTTTTTGTATCTCTTTCTCCTCTCCTCTTTCTCTCTCTTCTCTCTTTGTCTCTTCCTCTCTCCTCCCCTCCTCTCTCTCTTTTTCCCTCTCTCTCCTTTTTCTTTCTGTCTGTCTCCTCTCCTTTCCTCTTCTCTCTCTCCTTTTTTCTTTCTCTCTCTTCTCCCTCTGTCTCTTCCTCTCTCCTCCCTTCCTTTCTCTTTTTTCCTCTCTCTTTTTTCTTTCTCTCTGTCTCCTCTCCTTTCCTCTTCTCTCTCTCCTTTTTTCTTTCTCTCTCTCTCTCCCTCTGTCTCTTCCTCTCTCCTCCCTTCCTTTCTCTTTTTTCCTCTCTCTTTTTTCTTTCTCTCTGTCTCCTCTCCTTTCCTTTCTCTCTCTCCTTTTTCTTTCTCTCTCTCTCCCTCTGTCTCTTCCTCTCTCCTCCCTTCTTTTCTCTTTTTTCCTCTCTCTTTTTTCTTTCTCTCTGTCTCCTCTCCTTTCCTCTTCTCTCTGTTCTCTTTCTCTCTCCTCTGTCCTCTCTCCTAGCCTCCCCCCCCCTCTTTCTCTTCCTTTCCCACTCCTGAGAGCAATTCCTTTAGTCAGTACATAAATGTCCCTTGTTGGCCGAGCTGCCATCCCAAAGCCAAGCCGAGGCTCTCATTCTGGCTGGATGGCTCAGACATTCCTTAAGAAACTCACTGGTCTCCACATGGCAGCTGTAGGCCGAGGTTCGTAGAACAAGAGACCTTAAAAGTCTCTCAGACATTGAACATGAAGCTCAGGGAGAAGGGATCTGTGGGAGGAAGGGAAGACGAGAAAGGATGCTCTTAGAAATCAAGGAAGCTCTTGTTCCCTCTATCTCCCGGGCTTGGATCAAGCAGATTTTTACAGAAGTCCTTTGCCCTCCTCCACTGTGGCCCCCATTTTTCTCACTAAGTGTAAGGAGGCCAATTGTCTTTACCCACCTGCACTAGAAGATCAGACCCAAACTCTGGGCCTGGAGAGTTGATCTTGTGTGTTTGTTTGACATGGTCACAGGAAAACTGGACCTGACTCACACCAGAGCCCTTTAGCAGGCTTTTTTAAATTTATGGAGTGGAGGAGACTAGGCCTGATGCTAGAGCAGTCACAGGAGACCGTTTTTAGAGCCATTTGGTGGAGCTGATGCTACCATCTGTGCTAATGAGCCAAGGATGGAGAGGCCTGGGGGATTTTGTATGTCTGGAGCTGTACTTGTTTTCTGAGGGGGCAGCTGAGCTCCCAAGATCACCTTCTTACAGCCTGGGCTACAGAACTCAGAAACTTTGTATTTGGACTTGACCATGAATTAAGGGAGTTCCTTGAGCCCTGTACTGACATGCCACATGATCACTGGCTCTCAAAGTGTGGTCCAGTGACCGCTGGGAGTCCCCAAGGCCCTTTCAGGGGCTCCTCAGAGTCAAAACTATTTTTATTGTAACAATAATTTTTTTAATCTCTAATATGGGGCATATCAGTAGATGCAAACCACAAAACAAAAAGCCCTTTGGGGAAGCTGAGCATAGAGGAGTCCTGAGAACGTTTGAGAACCACTGGAGTCAGCAAAGAGGCAGCTAGGTGGTGCAGTGGCTAGAGCACTGGCCCTGAAGTCAGGAGGACCTGAGTTTGAATCCTACCTCAGACACTTACCAGCTGTGTGACCCTGGGCAAGTCACTTATCCCTGTTTGCCTCAGTTTCCTCATCTGTAAAATGAGTTGGAGAAGGAAATGGTAAGCTAGTCCAGTATCTTTGCCAAGAAAACCCCAAATGGGATCACAAAGAGTTGGACGTGACTGAAAACAACTGAACATACATACATACGGAGGTGGTTAATCTGCACATTATCCTTGAAGTACCTGATTTGCTTTGATTCAGTGAATATTTGTTAAACACTTGCTATCTACAAGGCCCCAATTTAGTTACTGGAGGGCATAAAAATGAATAAGGCATGGTGCCATAGTTTCAGAGGACCAATGATAAAGCATTCTACCCCCCTCCTGATAAAGAAGTGATGGACTAAATATACAGAGTGACTCACACATTTCTAGACATGGCAAATATGGGATTTGTTTTGCTTGTCTATGCATATTTATTACAAGGGTTTTCTTTTTCATTTTTTCCCCCAGGGGAAGGTCTGGGGAAATGAGAGAGTGAGAAAATAAATGCTTATTCATTGAAAAAATAATAAAATATAATTTATAATATAAATAAATAAATGACGATTAAAAAAATAAGGCATGGTCCCTGACCTCAAGTAGCTCATAACTAATGGGATGATCACACACACACACACACACACACACACACACACACACACACACACATACACACAAGTAATTTCACATCAGTACCTCAAGGATTTATGATCTTGTCTGAATATTTCTTCCACTAAGATCATGGATCCTCCAGATTTTATGGAGCGTCCGAGGCCAAAAAACTTCAGAACGCTGCAGCCAACCTAGTGATAAGTCTCTCTCAATAGAACTAGGAAGGCTCTCAGAAAATAGACATGCAGCCATGACTGGACCCATACTGTCTTTCCAACCTTGGTGCTGATGCCCAGCTGTCATTGCTTTAAAGTATCCATGGTCATCCATCATCTCCATGATGAGGCATGACAGGACTTTGGTGAAGAACACAAATAGTTATGATTCAAAACAGAAAGAAGTTTGGCATCAGAAGGCCTGGGTTCAAATCCTGCTCTGCTATGTTCAGTCAACAGTCGATCAACAAACACTTATTAAGCATCTACAATGTGCCAGGCACTGTGCTAAGTGCTGAAGATCTATAGTAAGGCAAAAGACAGTCCCTGCTTTCAAGGAGCTCAGTCTAATGAGGGAATCAATTTGCAAAGAAATAAGAAAAACCTTCTTGCAGAATGTGGGAAATTAACTGCGATGTGAAAGAAGTCTGGGGAAGCCAGGAGGAAGAGATGAGGAAGCTTGGAGAGGAGAGGGGGGAAGCCAGTGAAAACATCCAGGGTCAGGAGATAGAATGCCTATTACCAGGAGCTGCAAGGAGGCCTGCTGTCACTGGTTTGCAGAGAGGACAGGGAGAATGTGAGGAGTAAGACACAAGTGAGGTAGGAAGTAGCCAGATTACCAAAGACTTTAAAAGCCATACATACTTTCTGAATGATCTCCAGTTAGTTCACCCCTGCTGGGCCTTAGTTTGAGTATCTGTAAAATGGGGAGAGTGGGGACAGACTAGATGATCTCTTAGATCTCTTCCCCTTCTAAATCCTGTGATGCTGTGACCTCATGATAGGAAAAGCTCAAAGTGAAATCAGAGCCACTTCGCCTAAAATGATGATCTTTACTGTGGGCCCAGGACTTGTCAACCTGGGGAGAAGTGAGTTAGTTAACTCTCCCAACTTCCCCCCTCAGCCTCCTGACTTTTCACACCAGCTGGGACTGTTGGAAGAAAATTATGGTGCAGACCTGGGGTGGTTTGCATTAATTTTGCCCCCAGGTGGGATTGATCTGGGACCTAGCTGTGTGCTTTGGGGGAAGCAGTGTATAAAAATGGTTTTCAGTTCAGTAGGGACTTCCTAAGGCACCTGGGAACCCCTTTGCTGACAGCTTTTAAAGTCCTTGCCAGTGGCTTTTATCCTCTGGACTGCTCTTAACTACCCATGGAACAGCTTTTTACCAGGGGTCTTTAGATAGGTTTTTATTACGTGGATTATTCCTTTGAATTCTTTGGCTCCCAGTGATCCAATTCACCAGGCACAGCAAAGTGCCTGGATGATTTTGAAAGTCCCTTCTGGTTCTCCACCTACGACCCTATGATCTGGTGATCTGACAATGAGGAGTCATTAAGAGAGAATCACATGTTTGTACCACTCAGGCCAAGCTTTTGTTCTTGGTCACTCTCTATAGCCATTTCTGGAGTGTTTTTTTTCCAGGGAATTGATATCTGGGTAGCAATAGAGTTACCCAAGGTGTGCCAAGATCCCGTCATTTAAATGGTTTGAAAGTATTTAAGAAAGTGATTTGTGAATTATCTAGCCTTTTGGCTTCAGTGATTCTCATTGCCCACTGTTTCCCCAATGTCCCATGGCCACAGATAATAGAAAACTAGCTGTGGTCTTCCAGGTTCAAATGCTAAGGCTACTTCTTACCATGTGGGTTTATCTTGGGCAAATGACTGAGCTAAATGATCTTGGAGGTTTTTTTAGGCTCTCAATTCTCTGATCCTTTGACTAAAATATTTAAGTCAGTGATCCTTCTGGCAAAATCTGGTTTAATTTTCCATTTGAGATAAGCAGGAGACAGGAGGGTATAGGGTACAGAGGGGGATTGGGGGTAGCCACAGTCCTGGAGCTCTGGGGAAGGCAAAGGTGAAAGGCATGAGCCCATCTCTCCGTGCCTTAATGGAAGCAAAACTAGGAAGTAGTAAATGTCTTCAGAGGGTAACACTCCCTGGTCTTGTTGGGGATTTCAATGGCATTCTATTGTAACCTAAACTTTTTTTCTCCAGTTCTTGTCATTGTAATACATAATATAGGGTTAGACAAAACCATAGAGGTTATACAGAGCAAGCCTTTTATGTTACAGATGAGGAAAATGAGGTTGTAGCTGGTTTAGCTGGAATTTGAACCCAAATCTTGAAGGTACACTGGGTTTGGAGTTAGAAGACCTGGCTTTAAGAGGAATATGATATAATGGATAGAGAGCCGGACTTGGAATCATGATGACCCGAGTTCATATCCTGCCTCAGACATTTAATAGCTGTGTGAATCTGGACAAATCACTTACTTTCCCGATGTCGCCATTTTCCTCATGTAAAATGAGAAGGTTGTGCTCAATGTCCTCTAAGGTCCTTCAGGCTCTAAAATTAATAACCCTATGACCCTATCTGTATGACCTCAGGCCAGTCACTTTCCTTCTCTGGCTATCATTTTATCTGTAAAATGAAGGCGTTGGACCAGATGTCTAATGTCCCTTCCAGGCTTAAATCCTTCAATTCTATGGCTGGACACTGTACTGGGCACAAAAAAGCACTCCACATACTACTGGCAAAAGCAATTGGAGAGGCCCTTCAGTGTGTCTTCCTATTCTAGCAACTTAAGAGTCTCTTTCCTCCAGACCCCCAAGCCAGAGAACTGCCCTTGCTGCCCACTTGACTCTGCTCGAAGTTAGAAGGCAGAACTGTACACTTACTTTAGGATGAGTTATTTTTTGTCAAGTTCTTTCATTTCTCCTTTTGTCTCCTTCTGGCTTTTGTTTCATCTCTTCCTTTGCTCCATTATTCTATTAAGTCAGTAATGGCCAGGCCTAGGAACAATATTTCAAAATCTCTGCCAGCATCCCCTGATGTATACTGAGTAGCATCAATCCTTGTCTGCCATTCCTTTATTCCCTATAATAATAGCTAACATTTATATAGCACTTGGGATGGCCAAGTACTATATCATTATTATCTCATTTGATCCTCACAACAACCCAAGAAAGTAGGTGCTATTATTATCCCCTTTTACAGGTGAGGAAATTGAGGCCAACAGAAGTTACGTGACTTGCTTAGGGTCATAGAACTAGTATGTATCTAAGGCTGGATTTCAGCTCAGGTCTTCTTGACTCCAAGCCAGGTACTCTATCCACAATGCCACTGCGGAGCAGTCATGACTGGGCTAGAAGTAGGAAGGAAGAGGGATATGTTGTCCTCAAAGTAACAAAAATTGTTTCTTTAAAGTGGTAGCCTATGGACAGCTCTGAGAAACACTGCCAGGCTCTGCCCATCTCACACTCCAAAAAAAGAAAATAAGCGATGCATATGGGAGGGTCCTTCGTCCCCCATTCGGTCTCCCTCCAAATCAATGGTCCCATGATCTGTGTAGTTTTGCAAGCAGCCCAAGATATGGGATGGAAAAGAGACTGGCCGGAGAGAGGACCAAAGATCGGGGTAATATAGCCAACCAGGTCAGGATTGACGAGAGCAGAATAAGGGATGTGGTGAGAGGAGGTGACGTTGTGTTTGTTTTTTGGTCTTGAAAAGGACTATGACATCAGGGAGATGATGACATGACCTGCAGTCAACTTGGGTTTGAGTGAAGGAGGGCTGTACAAGGCCACCAGCCTTACTTTCTCCTCTGGAGCCATCTGGATCCAGTGGCCAGATATTCATCAGGATGACTGGAGATGCGATGGGAGACCCTGGCCTTTATAAGTTAAGGTCTTTTCAGGTTCTCACTTTGAGTGAGATAATGCTCATTCAGTGAACAGGCCTCTTTAAGAAGTGAGGCAAGAGATGGCCCCTTTAATTAAAAAAAAATTAAATCAAATTTGGAGGGAAGACCCTCAGGGTTAAGGGTTAGAATAGAGACGATAGAAAGTGGTGGGAGTGGGGGGATGGATTGTGGGGAGCGCAGTGAAAAGATAAGCAAAATGGGGTAAAAAGAGGTGAGAGGGAAAACTACAGGTAAGGAGCAGATGTGCAGGAATCTAACCAGCCTGATGGGGACAGGACAGTAAGCATACTGGGTAGCCCACAAAGATGTTTTGAACATTTGCTATCACAATATTTGGCTGCAGCTTATCTGGGCAAAGAATGAATAGTGTTTAGATTGGCTCACCTGCTGTTTAACACCGTGCGTATGTCTGTGGTTAAAAAGAGATGATGGAATTTGAGAGTGATAGCTGGGCAGCTGCTGGAATGCTAGCCAGGCTGCCTCTATATGGCCGACTTCCATGGGCCGCCTTGACTGGACGTCATCCCAGGGCAGACACGGCCCAAACTCACCTGACAGGCCTCGCTGCTGCCTGTTATTAATGACCCCGCTCGGGTTTCAGCTCAGGGAGCCCATTTATGGCCAGCTGTATAGGCTCTCTGAATGATGAAATGCAAAGATGATTGAAATGTCAAAAATGGTGCCGTGGAGATCCGGGCATGACTGAAATCACACGCACTAAGCCATTCCCATACGTTAGCTCTTGACTTTTTGGTGTCTTGTGACGGCCACGGAGAAACAAAGAAATACATCATAATCAAATAATTTGCGGTAAGAGGCCCTACAGCACATTACACACATGAGGTAATCACCCCTAATTTCTGTTCGAGAAAACTTTTTGAGGAAAAAAGGGTCCTGAAGAGTTACTGTTTCCTGTCTTTCCCCATCATGAAAGAAGACTTGTTCTAGCAGAGAACACAGTCATATTCAGCCTAAACGTAGCAACCTTTGGCAGGGGACTAGGAAATGTACGTTTTCGCAGTTTATTATTCTTTCTTCTGCAGTAGAGAGAACATACCCTTCCCGTACCCCTTGTCCCCTGCCCCCACCCACCCGAAAAAGAACCTGGGATGTCATATTGCAGTTCAGAACACATTTAGGGGCAAAAAAAGGTGCTGTCACACTTGTGGAATGGTGAGGTTCACAGGGTCAGGGTGTAGGTTTGCTATGGAATCAATGACTTGCTCCTTTGCTGACGTTTCATGTGGGGGAGGGGGGTGCTCATAGCATGGAGAGTAGAGGAAGGAAGCCTTTTTTGGGGGGAGGGGGAGATTCTCTGAAATTGTTTACAGAGAATAATCTGGACAAAAGGGCCATACTTCCTTCTGGGCTGTGGTCGAAAAAAGTCTTTTCCATCCGGGTTTCCAGGTTTCATACTTATTTACAGTGATGTGTGACAGTGCTGTAGACAGAGCCCTGCATGTGGAGTTAGAGCCTCTCCTCCACCTCCGTAATCCCTCTCCCCTCAGCTCTGTGTGACTGTAGGCAAATCATCGAATCACTCTGCCTCCCTGGTTCCTCATCTGCCACAAGAAGGGAATGGCGACCGCTAAGACGCTTTCCGGCGCACAATCAACGCTCCTCTGACCTTGACTCAAGTCCTGGTTCTGACAGCTGTGAGCTGTGTGGCCTCGGGTGAAGCACTGAAACTTTCTGAGCCTCAGTCTCCTCATCTGTAAAGTGCCAGGACTGTACCACCCCCAAGACCCTTCCATCTCTATAGATTTCCAGTATCAGATCTGACACTTACCAGCTGCATGTTCCTAAGAGAGGTGCTGAGAACCGGAAGGGGCCATCCAGATGATCTAGTCCAATCTTCCCATTTTACAGATGATGAGGCTGAGGCCCAGAAAGAGAAAGGGATTCATCTGTGATTACATAGCTGAGAATTGGCAGAGCTGAGGTTCAGACCGTAGTCCTCAGCAGTCTTTCCACCGGGCTGTGCTATCATTTTCACTGCCTTTAAGGATGCCAGAATACTCTGTGGCCTTGGGTTCATTCAAAGCTATAATACCCATCCATTTTGTAGATAGAAAAACTGAGGTCAGGTATACTTAGCTAAAATAACTTGACTAGTATCATTTTGCATGTTGGTGGTAGACTGGAAGAAAACCCAGCTTTGGACTTACAGTTCCCCAGCTGGCTCAACCTGATGCCAAATAGCTACCCTGAAAGCTTCAATTTATAGATGCAGCTTTCACATTTGCCTAATCAACTAATCAGTGAGCAAGCATTTGCTCCTCATCTACTGTGTGCCAGGCACTGCACTAGGAGTCAGGGATATAGATACAAAAATAAGAAAGTCCCTGCTCTAAAGAAGCTTGCGTTCTGCTGGGAGACGCAGCATGTGCACAGATGAGTAAATAGAGGATATGTATAAGTTAAAGGCTTTTTGAAGAGGCTTTCCAGGGGATGAATGGTCCAACAACTAGGGGAATCAGGATAGGCCCTTTGAAGGAAGTGACATTTATGCTGAGCCTTGAAGGGAGTTGGGAACTACAAGAAGTGGAGATAGAGGGAGAGCATTCCAAACATGGCAGATGGGATATCAAATACAGGGAACAGCAAGTAAAGCCTGTTTTGGCCTAAAACAGCCTGATTTTTTTGATAGGAACTTATTTGAATGACTGCCATGGAAGGACAGGGATTAGGCTTGTTCTGTTTGGCTCCCACTTGGGTGGAAGTTATCCATAAACCATCAAGAGCGGTAGATCTTGGCTCCATACAAGGAAAAACTTCCTAAGTATTAAAGCGATCCAAGAATGGAGAAGGCTACCTTGATGGAGCAATAAATTGCCTGTTACTGAAGTCCTTAAGGTAGAGGCTTGATGACCATTATTTTGAGAGGATTCTAAACAGGATAGATGATTTGGATGGTGGTTATCTCAAATTGCCTTGAAGGTGCCTTCCAAATCAAAGACTTGATGAACCAAGAAACAAAAAATAATTAGTCAAATCAAGTAAAATTAACAAAATCAACATGCATTGTTATCTACCCTGCATACCTTGTAATTTTCTCAGGGTGGGGGATTGCATGGATGTTTATAAAGCAGGGGCTGACAAAAAAAATCTAGGCTCTTGCTTTGATATGGCTCAGTGAGGGTTCTTCTCTTAATGGGAGGATGTCATGGAAAGATGTCCTTTGCACTGACATGTTTTCAACTCATCCTCAACCCATGCCTGGACATTAGAGAAATAGAATTTCCTTTTGCCAGTTAGAGAACTGTGTGATGATGTGGTATCTAGGTGGAGAGTCCAAGGCAGGTTGGGGAGTGATGGTGGAAGCACATTTTAAAAAATTTTTCCATTTAAGAAAGAAGCTCTCAGAAAGCAATGCTTTATAACGTAATCTTCCAGATTGGCAGGGATCTTTGGCATGTCACAAGAGCTCCAGATGACATGCAGTGCATTTCTAATGACATGGGAAAAGGTATTGAAGCGTAGTTAGGTGGCACCATAGTGGAGAGAGTGCTGGATCTGGAGTCAGGAAGGCTCAACTTCAGGAGTTCAAATGTGGCTTTAGACACTTCCTAGCTGAGTGACCCTGGGCAAGTCACTTAACCCAACTGGGCCTTAGTTTCCTCTGTAGTCCCTTCCGGTACTAAATACCATGAGATTATGAGACTATCATCTCTAAAATGAGAGGGGATGGATTAGATGAACTTGAAGGTACCTTCTAGCCAGGAATGTGCTGGAATTGCCTTGTAACCAGTTGGTTGTTAAATTTTCACAGGGGGCATTTACACCTAGGTAATCATCAAATGCTACAAATTAGGACTCAATTTATTGTTTGATTATCTAGATTTAGGAAAGTGATGAAAAAGAAGTTAATAAGGGAGATTAAACTTGAGAGTTTATCTTGCATACATTTAGGAGGAAAGCTGGTTGTTAAACAATTACCACTGCTTTGAGCTCTAAATCCATAATCTGTGTTCCTAATTAATAATTACTTCTATATAATACTTTAAAGTTGTGCAAAGAGGCTTACGTGCATTATTTCATTTGAGCCTCACAAAACCCTTAAAGGTAGCACTGCAGGTATTGTCACCACCATTTTATGAATGAGAAAAGTGAGATTAGTTGAGTTTGTGACTTGCTCAAGGTCATGCAAGTGTCAGGGCATTTGAACCCAGGTCCTCCTGACTCCAAATCCAAGACCCTTTCCACTTTCCCATGCTACCATAATTATTTAGTGATGTTATCAGGATTACTGAGGATTAAGCTGGTTGCATTCATTGCAACCAAAATCCCTAACAATACTTATTGTGACTTCCCTTTGTTGCATAGATCACACCTGCCTGTGAGATCATAGAATGGCTTCCTAATCATGTACAATCCAAATCTCTTATTTGACAGAGGCTGAAACAGTACTGGGGCAGCTAGGTGGTGCCATAGTGCCTTGAGCCCTGGGCTTAGAATCAAGAAGATTCATCTTTGGGAGTTCAAATCCAGTCTCAGACACTTACTGGCTGTGTGACCTTTGGCAAGTCACTTAACCCTGTTTGCCTTATTTTCCTCACCCGTAAAATGAGCTAGAGAAGGAAATGACAAACCACTCCACTGTGTTTGCCAAGAAAACCCCAAATGGGGTCATAAAGAGTTGGACACAGCCAAAAGGACTGAACAACAGAAATACTTCTATGGAATAAAAAAGACCACAGTTATAAAGATTTTTTTAAGTTAAAAAATTACAGTTCATTGCACAAGTTGATTTTTGTGCAGGATCCAAGGTGAGAATTTCGGCACAGAGCACCCCTGAGCCACCGCCAGCTCTAACGAAATTTAGTAGAATTCAATTTTGCAAGCATTTATTGAGTATCTACTCTCTGCCAAAGCACTTTCCTGGACTCTGGAGTAACAGAGACAAAAACAAAGTCTCTGATCTCAAGGAGCTCACGCTCTGCGGGTGGGGAGTGGAGGAAACAGCATTTGTAAGAAGCCAATTAAGTAGAAGTGCATGCAAAATAAATAGCTAACAATTCACAGTGGTGGGGGTGGGGGAATAGCACTAATAACTGGGAGAAATCAGGAAAGACTTCCTGGAGGAGGCAGTGTCTGAGTTGTTTGGAAGGAAATAAGGGCTTCAATGAGGTGGAGGTGAAGAAAGAGAGAGCTTTCAAGGCACGATGGAGCCCTCCCCAGAAATGAAGAAAATGGGTAGATGGGGAGAGGTGGGAGGATGAGGATATAATGTTGTATGACATCAAAATGACACTGTACAAAAGCAGTAAAAGTTTTATAATTGGGCAAGAAAGCATCATGAGAGCAGCTTTAAGGAATATTAGTTGGAGTTCACAATTACACTATGAGTAAAATACTGCTCATATGGACCGTTTTGTGGCATTTCAGGGTGAGTGAAATAGGGCTGAAGGAAGGAAGAAAGCATTGTGGAGTTAGAGGAATTAGCTAAGGCAACAGTAAGAATGGAAATTGGGGGGGCGGGGCAGCTAGGTGGCACAATGGATAGAGCACCGGCCCTGGAGTCAAATCTGGCCTCAGACACATAACTTACTCACTAGCTGTGTGACTCTGGGCAAGTCACTTAACCCCAATTGCCTCACCAAAATAATAATAATAATAATAATAATAATAATAATAATAATAATAAAATGGTAATTTGATCCTTCAATAGATTTGTGATCTCATCAGCATGGGTATTTCCTTCTCTGGTGTCATGGAACAAGTGCTAAAGTTTGAGTCTTGGGACCCAGGTTCAAATCCCGGATCCATTATTTACTACCTTGGTCACCTTGGACAAGTCATTTCCTGTCTATATGCCTCAGTTTCCTCATCTATAAAAAAAATAAGAGGTTGGATTAGATGGCCCCCAAGGCTGCTTACAGCTTTGCAATTTTATGATCCAGTGATTCATCTGCCCTTTCCCATCCTGTGTGACTCTTGTCCAAGCCCTTCTATATAGCTTTCATAGGCATGATTTCCACAGAAAGCAAATTAAGAATTGATTCTCCTTTGATAATGATCAATGACTCAAGACAATGATCTTCTTGTAAAAACTCATTCCATTTCCTTTTTGGGGGGGAGGAGGGTGTGACTATATCTGGACATCAAATGTTGTTTTCTTAGACCACAAGAAACCTATTTGTTTTACTTGACTATGTCTATTTGTCACATAGGCTTTATTTGTCTTTTCTTCTTTTTGTTCTTCTTCTCCTTCTTCTTTTTCTCCTCTTCCTCCTCCTCCTTCTCCTCCTTCTTCTTTGTTCCAGTGGAGGATAAGGGAATTAGGAGGGAGAAAAAATAAATGCTTGTTAATTGAAAAAATATAACTAAAAAAAGGAGATGTGGGTTTAAGCTTCAGAAGGAAAATAGAAATGATGACTTCCTCAGTTGTGAGGGCTGCTAAGTTGGTGGGGGTTGTGGATTTGTCTCTCTCTCTGGAGTTCTTAAAGTTTATCTCAATATTCATTTGTCTTAGGTGGTTTTGGAGTTGCAGAGGGTGGTGAGGAGTGGAAGGTTGGGGGAGGTATAGATTAGATGTCCCTTTGAACTCTTGGAGTTAATTTCTTCACAATTTTACCTGTTAAGTATTTAGATAGAAAATGTCTGTGGAGGATCTTTCTTTCTTATTTAAAAACATCCCTTGCAACATATTGATCCCATGATATAGAGTCAGAGTATTTAACCTGAAAGTACAAGACTGCCAGATGACATCACTGGCCACTTTCCCAGGCCCTGGCCTGGGCATCTCTTCTGGCTGTGAGGGAATAAGCTCCTTCTGCCCCCTTCACAGCCAGATGCTGTTTGAGTTACCGTCATCTCCCTGAGCTCTTTATATTCTAGTCAATGAACTGTAGGTCCTCTGTTCTCACTCACTGGGATATTTTTCACATTAAGTTCAAATTGGGATTTGAAATGTTTTGTGGGATGGTGCCCCAGTGAAACTCTTACAGATCTAGTCAGGGAGAGATTTAGGATAAATTCTTATTCTTTTTCCTTCTATTCTTACTTCAGTGCTTCCAAAGGTCCCTGATTTAATCTGCAGTGGGTACTTCCCCTATCAATGCAGATTGCACCCTTTCCATGAAGGGACATTTTTCATCAGTTGCTTTGGCCAAAATATATTCATCACCTAGTGGCTGAGGCTCTCCAGTCTTAGCTGGGTTAGTCCTTTAAACATTGCTCTAAGTCCTCTCAGCATCTGCCAGAATCTGTGTTGTTTTGGTATATAGCCAAGGTCACCTCCATGCCACAATGAGGCATCGGGATAGGACTTTGGTGTAGAAAAATAACAATGATGTAATAATTATTATAGCAAAATGTGAAAAGAACTATGTCACTCTGTCAACCCACATTCATTAAGTGCCTCTTTTGTGCCCAGGCACTACTCTCAGACCTAGAAAAATAAAAGGGAAATAGCCCCTGCCCTCAATGACAGTATTAGACAAATAACAACAATGATGAGAATAGATGACAAGGTAGTTCAGCTGATGAGTACATTTGATGACTTGTTTTCCCTAATCTAAAGTGCCTCCTTTGGTTTGTAACAACAAAAACAAGGAGGTGAGATTTTTGAAGAGGGTAGTCCAGAGGTCATGGGAAACAGAGCTCCAAGTAATGATGGAAACACACAGCTCATTGGAATTTAAAGTCTTAGAGAGCTGCCAGGGGAAGAAAAGGCAAGTGACTTACTAATAATTAAGTTGGGAGCTAGTATATGTCAAAAGTAGGACTCAAACCCCAATCTCCATGATTTTAAGGTCATGCCTCTATCTCTTTTCACAACTCCCTATGATATCTAGCATCAACACCAGCTCTCTTAGGATGGAGGCTTGAAGGTGGCATTATGACCTGTATTAACTGTAAGTAGTACCCACACTGATGCAATCATCACATCGGCCAAAGTACCAATTAGGAGCTGGATACCACCAAAAACCCTCATATTAAATCTTAAAATTGATATGTGGACTGGACTGAAATGATATGACCCATGAGTAAATACAGGATATAGTTATTTTCAGGCAGGCATTAGCTTTGCTTACAAAGTCCAGTTAACGGTTACTTCAATTACTTAATTCAGTTCAACAATCATTTATTAATCTCTTAGGTTCCAGACACTGTGCTAGGCACTGGGAATATAACAAAGACATAAACCTCCCCTGCCCGCAAAGAGCTTGCATTCTATTAGGGAGAAACACACATAAAATGATACTGAAAACATTTGATGTAAATACAAAGTGACTTCTGTTGAGGGAGCGTTACTAACTGTGGGAGCTGAAAGGGCCGAGCCTCAAAGGAAACCAGGGATGTCAAGAGATCAGAGGTGAAGAGGGATACAGCCTATGAAAAGACACAGGCAAGAGATGAAATGTCACGCGTGGGGACTGATTCAGCCAATCAGCAGACTCGGAATGTGCATGAGGGAGCGGGAAGTAACATAGGATCGATCTGGAAAGATAGTTTGAAGCCAGATTATGAAGGGCTAACCACACTCAAAACCCAAAAAACCATGAAGAATGGGCAGGCTTGGAGAGAGCCATGTTGAATAGGTTCTGGCTCACCATATACTCTTTTCCATTTCACACGCTTTGCTTTCGAGGATGAGAGAAGAGGGTTGAGATGCACCAGTTCAGAGAGTCTTGGGTGGGTCAACACAGGCCGTCAGTAGAAGCAAAAGACATAATCCAGGCCTAGATAGCACTGCTTTCAGTGGCCACAGGCTGTCTGGTTCTGCCATTGACATCAATCCTTCGATCCTTTCCTTTCCTCCCTTCTCTTCCTCTCTTAGTTTCCTGTTTGCTCCTTCCTCTGTTTTTCCTCACTGGTAGGCCACCTGGTTAGGTTGTCCAGTGGCATCACCAGTGTCTTAATGTAGGAGTATGGAGCCACTTCCCTGAAAATTTTCCCTGGCAATCCTGCTCTGGTGACTGCAGATTCCAAAGGTCTTCCCTGTCAGGTCTGGTGACCTACGCTTTCATTTGATCACTCCCTTACTTAGCCCTGAGAAAACCAACACAAAACAACACAAAACAAAACAAAAACCTACAGTGGTGGAATTTCTTGTCTCATCCTTTTTTTCTTTTTCTTGCTTGTTGAATCCCACCAAAGGAACGTGGTGAGTGGAGAGACAGCGGGAAGTGTAAAGATCTTGCCCCTTAGAGAAACAATGAAAACAATGTCCCACCCTCCTTTTTTTGCAAAGGGAACATGCATTCTGCTTGACTAGGTTGGCTTCTTAGTTAGTTGACTGAACTTTTTCTTTCTTCCTTCTTTCTTCTTTATTACAAGGGATAATTCGTTGAATGGGGGAGGGGGGAAGGATGTATTCAGAAATGAGGATGAAATGAAAATAAAAAATATCAATATAATTTAAACTAGTCTTGGCTCTGCCAGGTACTAGCTATATAGCCTTGAGCATGTTATTTAACCCCTCTGAGTCTCAGTTTCCTCATCTGTCAAATGGGGAAAATATGCCCTGTGCACCTCAAAGTGCCATGTATTTTACAAATACAAAATATTATCCATCATTTATCAGGGTTTTATGTTTCTTTTGCATGTAACCACTTTAAAAATTCCATTAGCCCTTCTCTTGTTGCCTCTTGGCCAGGGCTAAGACATTAGGGGAAGCCCAGGGTTTAGAACCTTAGGACTGGACTCTATTATCTCCAAGGTTCCTTCCAGCTCTGACATTTGCCGCACTGTGTTCTATGAGATTGAAGCCTAGAACGTGGAGGCTGGACGTCAAGGGCAGGCTGCTACTTTTCTGGGTCACCTGATCTTTGAGTGACATTAGCCTGCTGGGCTCTGAGAGCATCCTCAGCATGACTGTTGGTCTGAGCAGTGGGATCACTTTCATTAAATGCCCATATTTGGGGCACAGAGAGACACCTCTTCAGTAGTGGGGTAATCAGACATTAGCTAATCAGTCTAGTGTGACAGCCTTCCCAATGCGAAAGAAGGGAGCAAGAGGTGATGAGATCATCAAGAAAGGGTGAAGTTGGTCAATAGAACAATGAACCCACTTAACAAATGGCTGCTATGTTCAAGGCCTTATGCTTAAGGTAGAGAATAAACTAACAAACAACCTGTCGAGAGAGCTCTTCTGTGTAAACTCCACACAGAGAAGGTGCAGTATATAGAGTGTTGCACAGAAAGTCCCAAGTTCAAATCCTGCCTCACACGCTAAATGGCTCAATGATATGACGAGTTGGTTTATCTGTCTTAACCTTAGTAAAATAGTGACAATAAAGTACTTAGTTCCCAGGGTTGTTGTGAGGATCAAATGAGAAAATATATTTATGCACCTTGCAAACCTTGAAGCACTATTATAAATGCTAGCTGTTATCATCATTATCATTATTACCTCCTTGTCAAGGAATTTTTTGAAGACAAGGTGTAGTTGATGCTTGAGAGAGGCAGGGTAGTGGTGTAATGAGATTTGGAGCTGGAAAACAAAGGGGTCCTGGGTTTGAATCCTGCCTCTGACATTAATTCTAAGGTCATGGTTTTTTTCAGCTGCGAAATGAGGACAATAATACTCATAACATTTTCTCAGCTTTGCCTCTTACTGTCTTTATGACCATGAGTCATTTGACCACAGTTTAACTGCTCTAGCCCTTAGTTTTCTTATTAGATTCCCCATTAGATTGTAAGCTCCTTGAGGGCAGGACCTGTCGTTTTGCATCTTCAGAGCTTAGCACCTTGCCTAGCACGTAGTAGGTGCTTGGTAAATGCTTTTTGATGCTCATTGCTAAATGTTTATGAATGCTTATTGACTGAGTGACGGACTCATTTGTAAGTGGATGGGGGTTGGACGAGATAATCACAAAGGTCCTTTCCAGCTCTAAATCTATGATTCTAAGACCCTCCTTGCCTCCCAGGGTTATTGAGAGGCCCAAATGAAATAAGGTATGTATGTAAAGGTTCTGTCTAAGAGGCGGGCATTATTATCATGGTTGTTTAGAAGCTACAGGGAAATGACATCTTACTCTGACATCTTAATTTTTATAAATGAGGGGCAGCTAGGTGGCGCAGTGGATAGAGCACCGGCCCTGAAGTCAGGAGGACCTGAGTTCAAATCCAGCCTCAGACCAAACACCTGACACTTACTAGCTGTGTGACCCTGGCCAAGTCACTTAACCCCAATTGCCTAAAAAAAAAAAAACAGCAAATGAGCAAATGTAACCTTAGGGGTGAAAACTTGCCCATCGTCACACAGGTAGTAAGTGGCAGAGCTGGGATTTGAACCCAGGTCCTCTGACCCCAAATCTAAGACTCATTCTCAAGTGGTAAGGGAAATAGTTAACACTTGGGACACTGTGGCTAGCCGCACGACCACCCAGTGACCAACAGTGCCTTCCTCTGGTCTACAAAGCCAGGACAGGAAGAGAGAACATTGCTGAAAGAAGCCAGCCAGCCAGGGCATTCTGATAGGGATGGGGAAAGGGTCAAGTCTTCCCAGCTGGAGGGGTGGGCCTATGCCTTTGATGTTCTGAGAGCTGAATGGATGCTTTCATACAGGCATCCCAAAGCGAACAGCTCCTACACACATAAAGGTGGCTACTGTAGACTGTACAAACACAGAAGGGCCTTGGGCCATCTCACAGCCAACTCACTCTACTGTCTCATTGTCTACAATGAATGAGACTCAAGCCAGGAGCAGGCAAGATGTCTGCTGGAAACTCCAGATATAACTCTGCAGCTTACTTTACACCCAGTGGGAAGAGCTGGCTGGTTGACCTCCAATCCCTGGGAGAGGCAAGAGGTTACAATGGACAGCCAGGACCTATCCTTGCTTTAGTCCTCGCATTTTTCCATGGGGAAATCCCCTGTAAGGATGAGGAGTGGGGCAGCTTGGTGGCACAGTAGATAGAATACCAGGTCTGGAGTTAGGGAGATTCACCTTCCTGAGTTCAAATCTGGCTTCAGACACTTACTAGCTGTGTGACCCTGGACAAGTCACTTCACCCTGTTTGCCTCTGTTTCCTCATCTGTAAAATAAGCTGGAGCAGGAAATGGCAAACTACTCTAGTGTCTTTGCCAAGAAAACCCCAAATGGGGTCACAAAGAGTCAGACACCACTGAAAAATGACTGAACAACAAAAAAGGATGAGGAGTGGGGGATGGGTGAGATAAGGGCAAGACTGTTCTCAAAGAGATTCCAAATTTGTTTGGATTTTTGTTTTTGTTTGTTTCAAATCCCCAAACCCAAGAAATTTGCCTAAACAGAGAGAAGCCTTGATTCATAGGATGTTTAGACAAAGGCAGCCAACATCTCTGTCAGTTATATTTGAGGCTGGGCAGAAACACTATGTTTGCAGTGGCTGCCATCCTCTCGTGTATTGGGCTTTACATCTGAGCAAATGAGAAATTTGTGTGCTGCTAAAACTAGGATAATGCCTGCATGCTTTGTCAGTTCCAAGCCAAAGGTCACCACCTCCATGAAGCCTCCACTGAGCCCTTCAGCTGACAACAGCTTTTTCCCCTTAACCTCGTTGAACACTTGAATCATAACTTTGTAATGTACTTAATACATATTATTTATGCACCATTACATTTTGTCTTTTCCTTCTCCCCTCCCTCCCTCACTATATGGAAGCTATTCCACACAGGTGGGATGGTATCATAACCTAAATTTCATATGTCTCCTAAAGCCTAGCACATGTTAGAGTCTTCCCAAAAAAAAATTGTCAAATGAATGAATGAATGAGAATGGGAACCAAGTAAAACTTACTGGATTTGATTTCATAGTTAAACTCAGCAAAGGTCATCGAATCTTTGGGTACAGCTCAGTGAGTTTCAATTCAATTTGATTCAACAGTCCTTTTTTTAAGCATCAGGTATATCCAAGACACAGCTATAGAGAAATGGAGAAAAATTCAGTCCCCACCATCAAAGACTTTAAATTCCAATGAGAGATTTCACAAAGCATTTGTGTATTCAGCTATCATCCTAGTTTCAACATAACACAAATTTCTCACCTGCGAAAATGCAGAAACCAATAGACAGCAAGATGGGAAAATGGCAGCCACTGTAGGCGCATTATCTCTGCCCAACCCTAGATGTAACCAAAACAAATCACTCTTCTTTTTCATAGTTCTGAGGTAGGCACCACTGTCCTTCCAAGCACCCAGAGTTTTCACTTCTGAGTCATCACAGAATCTTCTTGTAGATTCTAGCCCCACAATGCAGTTTACTTCAATTCAGTAACACACTATGGACCAGGCATGGTGCTGGGTGCTGACATTATAATGATAAAAACAAAACACTCCTTGCCCTCAAGGAACTAACATTCAATATCAAATCCCCATTACAATAAAAGCATTGCCTATGATTTTTAACAAGGTAGCATGCTACAAACCTGGCTCACTTTGGTAATGCCCCTGACAGGTCAATCAATTAACGTGCATTTATTAAGTACCTACTGTGTGCCAGGCACTGAGCTAAGCACTGGAGACACAAAAAGAAGTAAAATGCAGTCCTTGCCCTAAAGGAGCTTACAATGTAATGGGGGTAGGGATAGCACCTATACTCTGCTGTCTAATGCAACTTACCACCCTCTCCTTTTTTTTTTTCTAGGTGAAGCTGAGACACATATTGACTATGAAGAGAATTTCCCTGATGACAGATCAGTGCCACTCACAGATCATAAGAAGGATCAGAGGAAGGAGGAAGAGAAGGAGGCCAGGGGCCAGGAAGAAGCCTCTGACAAACTAAAGCAGGGTTATTCCATCTCTGTTTCACTAGGGAGAGAAAGCGTGGCTGGCAACAAAGACATAAAGACGAGGGGCCTGCCTGGAGGAGAAGGCAGGGCTCCCACAGAATCTCCTGTCTCCTTGCTGAGCCAGAAACATTTATTTTGGTTCCCAGCTGAGGGTTTTCATGAGCCTGAGTTGGAGAAGGAGATGATAGAGGAGAATGGCCAGAGGCATTTTTCCGATGGAGATAACCATATTGGAGTGAAATCAAGACTCCAGGAGCCAGGTGCCAAAATGATCTATGATAGTGCTGACTTCCCCATTGGACCGACCATGGGCAGGAATGACAGCAAGGTGGGGGACCACATTGTGAGCAGCAGTGATGAGTCCTGGTTAGATGGCTACCCTGTAACTGATGGGACAAGGGAGGAAGAAGAAGATGATGAAGGGGACAAGGGGGATGGCTCAGTAGGTCTGGATGAAAGTATTCTGGTGATAACTGACCAGCCCAACCATGTAGAAGTTAAAAAATCCAGCAGTAGCATGTTCACTCTAGGTGAAGATATAACTCAGTTGACTGTCACTCTGATAAGAACATTGGACTATGAACCAGGGACCTTCACACCTACTACTGCCCCTGAGAATGTGAGTCCCAGCAAAGGAGCGAGTGACATGGTCACATATCAGTCCACTGTGCCTTGGGGATTTGCAACGGATGAATCTCCAGTGTCCACCTTGCTCTATGACCTTACCAACTCAACCCCAGGGACAATGACGATAGCAGATCCCCAGCCCCTTGACCATATCCCATCACCCAGAGATGCTGAGAGAGTTGCCACCACTCTTCCTCCTACCCAGACCACCATGCTCAGCGCCCATAGTAGTTTCCCAGACTCACCCTCTGAGAGATTCATGGAGCAGGAGCTTCCTACCTCGAGCATAAAAGAAGAGCCTCTTCCAACCACTGAGTCATGTGTGGGGGAGGATTGCTCAAATATCAGTAAAGGCCCCGTGATTGCCATCATAGTGATCGTTCTGTGTTTGTTACTGCTGCTGGTGGTTATCAGCGCCGTGTGGTGCTATAGAAGGCAACAGCAGAAGAGTTCTGTGTATAAGCTGAATGGGAAAGGTCAGACGCGGCATTATCACCAGCAGATTGAAATGCAGAAGGTCTAACTGCCACCAATGGGCTTGTCCCTTCAGAAGCTGGTGAGAACGACCATCAAACCCAGCTGGTGAACTGGGACAATTCTGGAGGGTGTGACTTGGCTGGGGTGGGGGAAGTGGCTCACTCACCCAGAAGAAGACTGTCTTCTTTTCTGAACACCTAACCAAACAGACATTTTGATGTTCATTTTAAAGACCCTAGAGGGACTCCACAGTGGAATAAAAAAACTTAAAATGCTCCATTTTCTACTTCTCTGTTGCCTTCCACATATGCAAAGGAGAAAGCACACCCTGGCTGGCAATGCTCTTGTTATCTTTCCCATGACTTCCTTCACCAAGCAAAAGCCTGTGTTTTTGCCCTCCTTCCCAACATGAAGGAAAACATCCCTTTTTGGGTTGATCATGCTGCCTTTCTTGAAAAAGAAAAAAAAAGTAATTGGCCCCATCCTTCAAATTGATGAGATATCAATGAGCTGGAATTTTGAGGCCTGTGTTATCTATCTATCTGGATGTTTTATTGCCAAGCATGGGACTGAGAAGATATATCATGTTGTCGCCTTATTATTTCGTGATGTTGCCCGGGGAGAATAAATTAGCTCAATTTGGAGCCTTTGGCTTTAGAATGGCAGATCAAAGATTGCAAAGCAAAGGGTTTTTAGAGACTTCTAGTGGGTGTGAATGTGGAGGAGAGTGCCCTTCCTGGCCCTGAGACAAAGACTTGACTCTATTCTTTGTTGAGTGATGTCAACTCTAAGCCAATCCACTCAGCCTCCTTTGCAGAGCAGCGACCGGGTCATTCTTGGCCATGAGTGCCCGGTGCCATCTGCATCTTTTTAAAAAGGATGGTAGAAACCAGTCATTGGCCCTCCTCACCACAGTAGCACTTCCTTCCTCCGAAGCTGGGAGAGAGACTTATGAAAAAGGGCAGGGGACATGTAAGAAGGGGAAAGAAGTAGCATAACCAGCGTGGCTACTTTGTTGATAATGGAAAGGAAGAGGATTTTGAAATGGCCACAATTGGGAGCTCCACCCAACCAGGTACTTTGGACTGAATTTGTTCTGTAGCCCATTCTGGAACCGGACATCTTTTGAGAAGCTGAATATTACTGGAAAAGAAATGAATTCAAATGTAGACGTGGAGGAGGTCAGATGATGAAGCAGATGTACATAAAAGACATTTTCCCCTCTCATTCTAAAACCTCACTTGTTTTGCTTGATAAGAAACCAGCACATGCATTAGTGGCAGCATGGGGGAGCTGCCCTAAGAGCCATGTTTGTCCTTTACAACAGATTGTTGACTTTGTGGCCAGTATACCCGTCAGCCTCTTCCAACATGAATAACCTAATTAGAAATAACTTTCAATAATAAATGGTTGGGGGTGGGGTGGGGAGAGTGGGCATAAAGGAGTCAAGACTTCCTAAAGCACCTGGAATAACTGGGCTCCTTTATGGAGTTACAAAATCAACCATTAGTGTTTACTGAAAGCATGTTTTAAAAGAGACATTAGAAACTTGCCTACTCTTTTCCTAGGTCACCTTTTTTGGGTGCAGTCTTTGTAAAAAGAACAATAGGTCAGAGAGCTGATCAGATAAATTACTAGGACAATCTAGTGCAGCCTTGAGGCCACATGTGGTCTTCTAGGTCCTTGGGTGTGGCCTTTTGACTGAGTCCAAGTTTTACAGATCCTTTTATTAAGGGCATTTGTTCTGTGAAGTTTGGATTCCATCAAAGGGCCACACTTGAGGACCTAGATGGCTACATGTAACTTTGAGGCCAAAGGTCCCCCACCTTGATCTAGTAGATCTACCTTCCAAGGAACCTATTTAGCCCCCATCAGTAGATAAACCTAAGAGGTCTAGAACCCAGCTGGAAAATTTTAAGTGAGAACAAATTTGGAACAATGGGAATGAAGTCTAGTACTACTAGATGGGGGTAGCCAAAGCAAAAACAAAACAAAATAATAAAAACTGGAAACTGTACAAATTTGTAAATAGTTTTCCCCTAATATACTTCAAGGTAACCTTTATGCTTTCAATGCCTTCTAGAATGCAAAATAACCTCTGTCTCAACATTAGAATTATCATTGTAAACTTTTTTAAGCAGTAGCTGAAAATACTGAATTTACACTAACCCATTTAACGAGCAATGTGAACACGTAACTGAGAAGTACATACTGTGTGTCAGCTGTGTGGAAATATACTGCAAAATAAATACAAAGCCATTGGTATTTAAGCTTTTATTTGATTTGGCTTATCTCCATTAATGTTTGAAATCCACAAGTGCATGAGGGATGGGAATGACTAAAATCTTCAGTCTTGGAAAATGAATATATTCATTTTTACATAAAATTTTAATTTTCATTTTCATTAATTAATGAATTAATTAAATAAAATTTAATTAATTAATTTTCATTATTACATAAAATTGCTTTATGTAACAGAAAATACAAATGGCTTAAAGTTTCATAAGGATGAGGGACTCAAGACAGTTCAGGGGACATGAGAAAATACAACTGCTTGTTAGTACAAAGTTTCAGAGACCCTTCAAATAAAGAGGGAAAAAAAAGATGGCTTAAAAAATGGTGCCATTAATGGTCCATTGCTGGACTTCAACAATCATATTAAGCCTTGATAAACAAGAGATGCACTTAAGATCAATTAATGCTGAATTTACTCAGAAAGAATTGGCAGTAGGTCATCTGCACACAGTTGAACACTTAAATGACTCCTTGCATACTCCTCTTTCTTGAAACAATGAGTAGAGGGGTGACAGGTTGCCCGAAAGACAATTGTATTGAGGACTGGATTTTTTTGGCCAACTTTTAATATTTGAAGACTCTTATTGCAAAGAAGTTTAGATTTACTAATATATAAATTCCTCGAGCCAAAACTTGGGCCTAAATAGGTCCAGGCTCATTCAAGACAGTAAACCAACATGAAATTGATCAATATTTCTTTGTCATGGGAGAATTCTACGTGTTAGACCGTTGGACCTGTTGTGATAAAATGGCCTTATAGACAATTACTGACAGCATTGCACCATGCCCCGCAACATGCATCTTTTTCTCTTCCTTTTTCTCCCTCCCTTTCTCCCTCCATTTTATCTCCCTCTCTTCCCTTCTTCTACTCTTTCCTTTTTTCTTCACCCTTCTTTCTCCTTGTATCTGCCCTAGGCCTACCAGTGAAACTTGTAGACATCTCTTAGTCTAGGAATTGCAGTCAGAACTAAACATAGTTTCAATTCCTGTGTCAGACAATGATAATAATAGCTCACATTTTATGTTAAAATTTATGAAGGTCTCTACATACATTATCTCATTTGATTCTCCCAGCAACCGAGTTTTAATAATATAACTATCATCAATCCCATTTTACAGATGAAGAAACTGAGGTTCTGAGAGGTCAAAGAAATTACCCCAAATCACACATCAAGTAAGTGGAAGAGCCAGAGTTCACACTCTTGTCTTCAAATCTAGTAAAGAACTAATATATAAAGATACTAGTGTAAGATATCAATATTTAGGGGTATCCAGTTAGATTTGAACAAAGAAAATAATAGATAGTTGATAAACATTTACTGAGTTGAACTGAAATTTTCCCAAAGTTACCTTCTCTATGGGAAAGCCTTTCTGTAGTTTGATGTACCCATCTAGAGAGTCTGGCAGCTAGCTGTGCAGTGGATGGACTGTTGGTCCTGAAGTCAGAAAGACTCATCTTCCTGAGTTCAAATCTGGCCTCAAACACTTACCTAGCTGTGTAACCCTGGGCAAGTCAATTAACCCTGTTTGCCTTAATTTCCTCATCTGTGAAATGAGCTGGAGAAGGAAATGGCAAACCATTCCAGTATCTCTGCCAAGAAAACCGCAGATGGGATCACAAAGAGTTGAACACAACTGAAAAACGACTTAACTTTTCTGGAAGGCATAAGATTTCTTCATTTTTGTTAGAGGAGCCTTTGCCTGGCATATTTTTTTTTGATAGGCTCTTTGCTTTCAATAAGATCTTAAGACCCACGTTATGAAGCTATCTTACTAAGTCTGCCATATTAAGTGACAAATGCCATTGAGCCACTAAGTAAAGAGATTATCAGAATAAAAAACTACAGAAATGGCACAATAATTAAGAAAACAATCAAAAAAGTACTCTTATATTTCAACATTTTGTATTTGTCTAATTTCAAAGACCTCAGTTTCCAATAGAATCAGGTTTCCATGAGCAGTCAAAAGCAGGAAGAAGAATTAGAAGAATGAAAATGACTTTTACCTTGGCATAAGTGAATACAACGCTGACCCCAAGTGTTAGAAAATCTGGGGTCTGTTCCCCTCCCTATCATATAACAAAGGCCAAATCACTTAGCTATGCCATTTTTCATAAGCATAAGATGGAAAGGAGACATGTGAGGTCATATTTTTAAGTCATAAGCTACTTGATGCCTGGAATTGGGTTTTCATTTTTCTACCCAACTGGTTTTAGCACAGTCTTACCCAAAGCAGCCATCCAGTCCATGTTTTGTGGAATTCAGTTGAATGTGAAAAATGGTGATTGAATTGACCTCCTTAATGAGAAAAGTACTCTATAAATGTTAATGTTACTTGCAACACTGGGTAACATAAGAAAACCACGTCTCTTTTATTTGATTGTTTTATTCTAGTTAGCAGTGGGTTAGTCAAGGTAAAAGAAAAAATCAAACCAAACGAACTGAAAATACCCATAAAGTCTAAGTCTTCAACTCTCCCTCTTCTCCATCTGTGGAGCTCCCATGAGACTCCACACTATATCCTGTGACCGGAAAAGGGCAAGCCAAGGCGGGTACGACATGAACCCCAGTTTGCCGGAGCCCCACGGTCCAATTTACCAAATCTTCAGCTGAGGCTTAAGTTTTTTTTTCCTTTTTTATATTTTTGTATGGAGTTTCAACTCTCCACACTGGGTCATTCAAGCCTTGAGTCCCTAGAAAAAAGAAGTTGCTGTTTAAAGCATGGCAGACAGTCAAGAGTTCAGACATCTGCAGTGAAGGATTAGTTGTGGGTTTTTCTCAGTGCCTCGCTACCAACTGCATCACAGCTCCATGTTCAAACATTATTAAATGAGAATGTTTTCTCTGGCACCGATTCCCTCCCTCCCCACAGTTTAAGTATTGAATTTTTTAAAAGTGAAGGAGCTCTGGTTTACAGCTCACATTTAGAACTTAAAAACATATTTTCATAGGCGCTGGCAGAGGTGGGCAGCTGTTTATCCTCACTGGCAGCCATCATAAACACTTTCCTTTAGAACCTTTTGTCTATTTGCAATTCAGAATTCGGTTCAATAAAATTTGCATGCTATTAAAATCTCTTTAATGGGAACTCTTTAAAAGAACAGATTTCCTGAGTTAGACTTTACTGCTAATGGTTACTGCAATAAACCTGGATCACAGAGATCTACCCAAAAGGTTAGTAGGTAGAAATATCCAGGCTTTCAAAAATAAGGAACTAGTTTAATAAGGCAACTTTGTTAGCTTGCATTCTACTTTTATCTAATAGTCACCCTTTAAACATTTGCAGCTTGCCTTAGTCCTTCCCCAGATTCATTTTCCTTCTCCAGAAGTCAAACTGAGCATGAACATTGCTCCCCAAAATCAGATCCTAATGGCACCAAACTGTCACAGCGACATACCTTAACCTAACCAGCAAGCGCGACCTCTCCTTTCCCAAGGTTGAAATGGTGCTGGACGTGTTGGGTATTATTAAGTGTTATGAACATAGATATCGAGCTAGAAGAGACCTTAGAGGTCATTTAGTCCAACTCCACCCCTTCTCATACTGATGTGGAAACTAAGGCTTAGGAATGTGGCTTGCCCAAGGTCACCCATATAGCAAGTTACAGAGGTAAGATTTGAATCCATGTACCCTGACTTCTTGCATTGTCCCATGTTGCCTCCCCCGAGACCTGGATGAAGGAGGAAAAAACCTTTATCAGTAACTGGGCTCCAAGGACCACCAGATGTGAGAGCTCACACATAGAAAGCTCTATGAGTAGGAGCCTTTCAATGCTGAGTGAGCTTTTCAATGTTGCACAAAAGGTCTATGACTTTTCAATGACACGTGGACAGTCTAGTCATATGGCAGCATTCATTCCATCCTTGCATTGTTAGCAACTCAATACTGTGTAAGTGGTGTCAATATGTGAGCAGCACTATATGCATAGGATTAGTGTGTCTGCACGTGTGTGTGTGCGCATGCGCACGCACGCACTCTCAATGTGTATGTCTTTGTTTTCAGCCCTTTTTTTCTGTCGTGTCCAACTCTTCGTGACCCCATTTGGAGTTTTCTTGACAAAGATACTGGAGTGGTTTGCCATTTCCTTCTCCATCTCATTTTACAGATGAGGAAACTGAGGTAAACAGTGTTAAGTGACTTGCCCAGGGTCACACAGCTAATAAGTGTCTCAGGCCAGATTTGAATTCAGGAAGATGAGCTTTCCTGACTCCAGGACTGGCACTCTATCCCTTGGGCCACTTGGTTGCTCCATGCCTTTGTTATAAACATGTAATAATAATAAACGCTTTTGAAGTTTAAAAACAACAGCAAAACTCCAATAACTAAGCTTCATACATTTGGTACTGAAGGAAGGAAGAGTCCCAGTTACTGTCTTTCATCAAAAGACTTGGGCAGCATGCCACAAGGTAAGCAGTCATCTCAGCCAGCTTTGGACATGCCAACAGTCTCATAAACATGTTTATTTTCTTTTTAAAAGATGGACCTGGCTGATGCTTAGCCTAGGGGATCTTAATCCAGGAAACACTGCCAGGAACCTTCTAAGAAACATGCCCATGGAGGTTATTGGGGTTGAGGGTTTTTTTTTTTAAGTCCAATGTACAAATTTGCATTTTAACGGTCTACTTACAGAAACTGTTACTTTTTTTCCTATTTTTATTTTTTTATTTGTTTTGATTTCTTTTGAAACTGAGAACTCCATCACTTTAAATCTCCCTGACCCCAGCTTTAATTAAGAGATTTGGTTTGCACCACCTTTGCAAACATCAATAACCCAGTACACTAAAATGGGCCATATACCCTGAGGCAAAATCGAGACCTCCAAAGGCAGTTTTTACAAAAGCATTTACTTAAGGACCTGAGCCTGGTAAGCAGATACAACCCAGAACTATGTGCCATGTCCTGTTTACCAATTTGGAATCTTAAAGACAGAAGGGTCTTTAGATATCATTTAGTTCAACTCTCATTTTCAAAAAAAAAAAAAAAAGAAACGTATCCAAAGAGGTTGTGACTGGTCCAGAATCATAGACTAGACCATACCCTAGGCCTTCTGACTCCCCACTAAACTATAGCGCCTGAATATAGTGTCTGTTCATAGTTCGGATATAGTGCTATTTGAAGCTGGGATAATCAAAAGGTGAAGAGAGAAGATGTCAGGCTTCCAAACCTGTAGCCATAACCAGTAGTTTGGGTGCCCAGACTCATCAGCACCCAACTTACCTTCAAATCAACTTTTAAAGTCAAATCAGTGGAAGAGAGAAGAAAGAGACTCCCCTCCTCCAGACTTGTGGAGTTATTGCTCCTGGAAACTGCCCCAGAGTGAGACTGAGGGCAGTCAGGTAGGAGCAGCTGAGATGTGGCAATGTGCCTTCCATAGCTTCCTATTTTAATGATTTATTCTTGATAATTGGACATTAAGCTCACTTGTTTCTATGCTAATGAAGGATCATGAGATCACCAATTTCTATCTAAAAGGGACTTCAGAGGTCATCTCACCCACAGCACCTCATTTTATAGCTGAGGTGACTGAAGCCCAGAGAAGTAAGGTAGTTGTCCAAATTCCCACAGGTAGGAAGTGGCAGAGGAGCTGGGATGTCCTCCCCGATCCTCTGATTCATCAAGTTCTAAGTGCCATCAGTACCCTCTAAATTTCAGGCTCCTGGGGCAAAGGCCTGATTGTCCTGTTTTAGGATGGCTGGGCATATACACACAGAACAGACAAAATTCAAGTAAGTGGAGGCTCTTTCAGCCCTGCAGATGTGCAATTTTCAATAAAAGTTCTGTATATGTAGCAACATTTTCTCCTTTATATATGATTATGATACAACTGACCTGATTTCATTTGGGCAAGTTTTGAGTAATCTTTCCAGCAGGAGAAAGAGAGATTTGTGCCGCTCTATCAACATGCTTACCCATTTCCCCTTTGTGGCCCACAGCATGCATTTGCAAGACAGCTGGCCAGGGTCATGAGACAGAGCAAATTTTAACTGCCCTATCTATGGTTTCTAAACACAATCTTGGCTTCCACCCAAGAGCCAAAGCAATTGGGTAAATGAGCCGCTGATGAAATCACAGTCAGGCGGCCCATCAAGCAGAATTGACCTGTTTTTGAAAGAATAACTCTGGGACAGTTAGGTGGTGCAGTGGATGGAGCACTGGCCCTGGAGTCAGAAGGACCAGAGTTCAAATCCAACCTCAGACACATAACACTCCCTAGCTGTGTGACCCTGGGCAAGTCACTTAACCCCCATTGCACAACCCCCCCCCAAAAAAAGAATAACTCAATTTAAGAATGATGGCACTCTGGCAGGAGATGAGAATGGGGTCCCAACCGTGATTTCACTGGTCTTAAGGGACTCCCAAAGAGCAAACTCCCTCCCCTGTTGCTAATCATCCCTTGTGGTGCAGTTTATAATCTCAGAGTTGCTTATGGTACTAAGATGTTTAGACTTGTCCAAAGTCACTCAGGCAATATATATAGAGAGAGGTAAAGATCATTCTGAATCTCCAGGCTGCTTCTTTTAGTTATAAAATGTATATAGATCACACTGTTCGTTGAAATGAACCTGAACTAGAGACAGCTATGTGGCGCAGTGGATAGAGCATCGGCTCTGAAGTCAGTCAAATCCGGCCTCAGACCAAACACTTGACACTAGCTGTGTGACCCTGGGCAAGTCACTTAACCCCAACTGCCTAAAAAAAAATTTTTTTAAATTTAAAAAAGGAGAAATGAACCTGAATTGAAGAAGTCAAAAAAGTACAAGAAAGTTTCAACAGTAGGAATTTTCCTCTATTTCCCTATTTTCTATTATGTATGTGCATATGTGTGTGTGTGTGTGTGTGTGTGTGTGTGTGTGTGTGTGTATATATATATAATAACTCAGAAGTGAGGAGACTATTTTCATCCCTAGCTAATGTTGTTCCTTTAGATCAGGAGTTCTTAACTTTTTCTGGTACCACACGCTCCTTTGAAAATGTCTAATAAAACCCATGAACCTCTTCTGAAAACTGTGTTTTGAAACACGTCAAATAAAATACATAAGATTATAAAAGAATCCAATTATATTGAAATGCTGTTTGTAGACAGGAAGACGTGATTGAGTGCAATCTGGTCCAGTGACATCAGTAAAAAGTCAAAGTTATGATGAGCATAAACAATCTTTTGGGACATTTGCATCAACTTTGATGTGCCCTGCCCAGGGTCACATGGCTAGCCTCGTGGACATTATCTCCTTTGATAATCACAACGATCCTGTAAGGTGGGTGTTGTTATCATCCCCATTTTACAGATGAGAAGACTGAGGCTGAGAGAGATTAAGTGACTTGCCTTGGGTCATCATACAGCTAGTAACCATCTAAAGCAGGCTTCAAACTCTGGTCTTCCTGATTCCAAATCTAACACTTTACCCACTGTACCACCTGGTTGCTAAATCCAAGTATTTAACTAGCGGCATACCAAGGAGGACCAATACAAGACTATAAATAGGGGCAGCTAGGTGGTGAAGTGGATAGAGCACCAGCCATGGAGTCAGGAGGACCTGAGTTCAGATCTGGCCTTAGACACAAAATACCCACTAGCTGTGTGACTCTGGGCAAATCACTTAACCCCAAATGCCTCACCAAAAAATAATAATAATAATAATAAGACCCTAAGTAAACACAGCAATGGTCCATACCAAAGGCAAAGGCCTAGGATGGTAAAGAGATGCGTGAAAGCAGTCAGTAGCATCACTTGGGTGACGTGACATCTGTCCGGTGTTTATAGTCATTTTCAATTGTGTCTCAAACTTCATGACCCCACTTGGGCTTTTCTTGACAAAGATACTGGAGTGGTTTGCCGTTTCCTTCTCCAGCTCATTTTATAGATGAGGAAACTGAGGCAAACAGAGGGAAGTGACTTGCCCAGGGTCACAGAACTAGTAACTGTCTGAGGCCAGATTTGAACTCAGGAAGATGAGTCTTCCTGACTCCAGGCCCCACACTCTATGTGCTGTGGTGCCACCTAGTGTCCCAATCTGTGATGTGGTGACAACATAACTAACACCAATGCTTTTTTTAAAGGAATGGGGAGGTAAACCAAAGTAAGGTTACATTCCAGAAATGCATCAGTAGCATTCATGGCTCTCCCCACCCAGAGAAAGGCGGGGCAGCTAAGTGGCACAGTGGATAGAGCACTGGCCCTGGAGTTGGGAGGACCTGAGTACAAATCCGGACTCAGACACTTGATACTAGCTGTGTGACCCTGGGCAAGTCACTTAACCCCAAATTGCCTAAAAAAGAAGCAAACAGAAAACGGCATGAGGAACACTGGTCCCAGAAGAACTGTAGAGCAGGGTGTCACAGAAATGGGGCCAACAAACTACATGAAGATCCCTGAGGATAACATGTTGGTGTAGAAAACTGCACATTGGCATTATTTATGTTCTATTATACTTCTATTTATTTCGTTAACTATTTCCTAATCACATATTCATTTCATTCATGTCAAACTTGGGAGTGTGGATATCTCTGCTGTACAGTACCATATTTTTCTTTTTTCTTTCTTTTTTTTTTTGTGTGGGGGATGAGGCAATCAGGGTTAAGTGACTTGCCCAGGGTCACACAGCTAGTAAGTATCAAGTGTCTGCGTTCAGATTTGAACTCAGGTCCTCCCGACTCCAGGGCCAGTGTTCTATCCACTGTGCCACCTAGCTGCCCCTAGTACCATATTTTAACAAAAAAAAAAAAAGTAAAATTAAACAGGAGCCCACAGGTGGAGGAAAAAAATGGATGTGGGGAAAACTCAAAATACTATCCCCCAACAGCAAGGAAGAAATATTCAAGGTGCAGAATGAATAGCTGCTGGTCCAGTCTTTGAACCATTGGGCAGTCTGTTTGTGCTTGCATATACATGCAACAAAACCATTTTTTTGGTGACTTGGTTAGTGAAGAGAAGAGGGTAGGCTAGTGGGCTATGGATGATAATCTTGGTTTTTTTGTTTGTTTTGGTCAATAAATCAATGGATCAAGCATTTATTAAACTTTTGCTATGCTCCAGGTCTTGTGCTAAATCCGGAGGATACAAAGAAAAAAATAGAAACAATCCCTGCCTTCCCTGCCCTCAAGGAGCTTACATTCTAATGTTCCAGATAGGCACACAGAGTAAACAGAATTAAGACAGATGATACCAGGAGCAGCTAAGGGTGGAAAGGAATACTCCACCTTAGAGAGAAGGCTAAATATTTCCCAGAAGAATTCTCTAAACAGTTTTCATGAATACTCAGGGCTGCTTCCTGGGCAACAGTCCTCTTTCCCTCCCTGCCCTGAGAGCCTCTTCCCCAGGGAGTTCAAAAAGCAAATTGCTTGGGCTGAGGAAGAATCCCAGCAGAGAGTGTGGAGGAAAAAAGGCAGATCTGCCCTTCTCTGGGGAGCTGCTGTCTCCCCCAGTGGGAAATCATATTTTCCTTACTTAGCATTAGGCTTGATTGTCTGTCAGGCAGCTGAGTTGATGTGGAAAATATGCTTTATTGACAATGCCAGCAATAAAAATGTTAATTCACTGGGCCACAGAGCTCCCCTTTACAAGCTGAACCCCCCATCAGCTTCCCTGGGAGCTTCCTAGCCAAGTGTCTGGCCAGACAATCCTCACTGGCCCATTTCCTTTCATCTAGGGGAACTTCTGGGAAAAGAAGATGCTCAAAGCTTTAAACTCTTTTTAGGAATCTGGGTCAGTTAATGGTAGACTTTTAATTCAGTCTTACAGAACATCAAAAATTCAATAGCCTACAGAAGGTTTTCCCAATGCACTCTCCAACCTAAAGTGTCTTGGAGAGGACTTATTGACTTCAAAGAAAGCAAAAATAAATAAAGCCAACAGAGGAATATGAGCATATCTGTAAAGCTGGATCCAATCTGCTAATTTCACTAAACAAAAAATTAAGAATGAACTGTACATTTGGCATCACTTAAAGGTGCTCATTGACCATCTCTATGGTCAATCCTAACCCAGTAGTTTGGAATGGGTTTATTTCTTTTGTGGGGGAATCAGGTAGGTATGTAGAGGAGGGTTGGGGATGGGGACACTGCTCAGGCCTCTGAGATCTCTCCAAACTCTGAGATTCTATGATTTTAAAATAATTTCAGTGGCAAGCCTGTCTTAAGCCTGAGATTATCTTTAGCTCAAAGACCTACTCAACGTACTTAGGAAAAAATGTTGACCCTTCAAAGTAGTCAAAAGAATTGAGCAATTTTGGGGTCCAGAAAAACCTTATTTTGCAGCTCACCTCTAGATGGCTAATATAGCCGGGGAAGTATGGTATGGTGGAGAGAGAGGTCAGAAGACCTGGGTAGAAATCATAGCTCTGTTACTTATTTATTATGTGACCCACTGTCAAGTCACAACCTCTCTGGACTTAATTTTTCTCCTCTTTAAAATAAGGCAATGGTGCCTACTGATTGGGGAATGACTAAACAAATTATGGTATATTTATGAAAGAAATAACAAACATGATGAATTCAGTGGAGCATGGGAAGATATACAAAGTGATGCAGAGGGAAGGCACCAGAACCAGGAAAATGGTATACACTATAATGACAAAAATTTAAACATGAAGAAAATAAAACAATTCCATGTAATTATAATGAGCAAGCTTGGCTCCAGAGAAGGGTTGAGAAAAAACTCCCTCTTTCCTTTGCATAGATGGACACCTACAGTGTGGCATATTGCACATCAGGTTAAACATGGTTCATAGGTTGTCTGGTATTGAGGGACAGATTATTTTTTCTGTCTTTTGGATTTTGTTACAAAGGGATGGCTCAATGGGTAGGGAAGTAGAAAAGATTCCATTCAAAAATGAAGGTGACAAAAAAAAAGCCACCAATAAAAATAAAATTGGGGGAGGCAGATCCAGGATGGTGGAGTAAAAATAAAATTAAGTAAAATAAATAAATGGGACTGAATAATTTCCAAGGTCACATCTGACTCCGAATCCTATGAATTAGTGGGACTGCACCTCTTTTCACAAGGAAAGTGATTAACCAAGAGTTGCTTCATTAGAGGAAAGAGTTCATATTGAACTTTTTCTGTCTGAAGTTACTATTTATCACACACCATATAACCAGTGATTTCACTGATACAGGGATGTCTCAAGTGAAGAAACTCTCTACTGATACAGGTTGGTATCTTCTTATGGCATCTATGAGGCACAGTAGATAGAGTTATGAAGACTTGAGTTCCAATTTGGCCTCAGACTAGCTTTGTGACCCTAGGCAAGTTACTTCATCTTCTTCTGCCTCAGTTTCCTCAACTGTAAAATAGAGATGATGATAATAATAGCACCTACATCACAGGGCTGTTGAGAGGATCAAATAAGATAATATCGTAAAGTGCTTAGTGTAACATCTGGGACATAACAGATGCTTAACAAATACTTGTTTTCCTTCCATTCCTTGCAATTTATAGTCTCAGAGAGTTTCCTGGGATACTGAGTAGTTAAATGATTTGCTTAGGGTCAGCTAGCCAGTCAGTGTTGGGAGGCAGGTTTTGAACACAGGTCTTCAGGCTTCAAGGCCATCTCACTACCCTCTATGTCATGTCTCCTCTCACTGTAGAGTACGAGGACTCATTTTGTCATGCAGGGCACAAGTCTCTGTGTTGTTTTCCACATCCCCACCAGAGGAATTTTCTCCTATTGATTCTTTGACCCATTTTTTAGCTTCCATCTCCATGGGGCTCTGCTGGCTAGACTAGGAACTGCTTCTTGAAATTAGAAAGAAAGAGGAGAGGGAAATATATATTAAAAAAAAAAAAGAAAAAGAAAAGAAAACAAACAACAGAGTGGTGTTCCTAGAGTTTAACACTCCCATTCTATCTTAACTTAGGGTTATCTCCTCACAAGGACACAAGTTACCATCATAAAAACCTTTAAATAAACCTTAGGAAACACATATGGAAAGTCACAATGTCTACTTCCCTTAACTAAAGACCTTTGGGTTGGCTTTTATTGATGTTGGTGTCAAGGCACAAAATGGAGAGACTTGAAGAGTCTTCTTTCTCCACCTCACCCCCTCTCCATTCACCCACTCCACAACCTCTCCAAGAGTTTTGTGAAAAAACATATTAGTTTCTGATTCAGGAGTCTGTGAAGGATTTGAAAACGAAGACAAACAAATTCCACAGCAGCAGAAAGTTTTCATGATTGTCTCTCTTTTGGGTAAGGGCGGCTGTTTTCATTAAGAAGATTATACCTTTGGAGAAAGCTAAGCAAGGGGACCAAATTGAGGACCACTCTTTCAGCCAGACAGGTGGCCAGGGCTGATGGAGAGAAGGTACAAGGAGGAAGGGTTGACCTCCCTGCTGACAGTGAGTATTGAGAGGTCAAAACTGGTGCTCTCCCTCTATGTCACAGAACAAAGGGAGGCTTTGAGGTATCATGAACCTGAGCAAAGGGAGTCAAAGGAAGAACCACTGTGGGCCTTGGGCTTCTTGGGGAAATGTCCACCTTGCTCTGGAATTCCTTTGGTTTGTTCCAATTAACTGCCTTCTTCCTCCTCCAGGAGTTCATCCAAGTATTCCACAACTTCTCCCTACAAGAACCAGGAGAGAATAATTTATTCAATGACCACAACGACATAGAGGAAAAGAGCTGTCAAGATTTGAATATTCAGGGACAGCTAGAAGGGGAATGGATAGAGCACAGGCTTTGGAATCAAGAGGACCTGAGTTCAAATCAGACCTTAGACACTTGACATTTAACTAACTGTATGACCTATGGCAAGTTACTTAACCCGGACTGTAAACAAAAACAAACAAACAAGCAAAAAAAACCTTTTTGAGTACTCTAAAGACCAATGAACAATCAGGACTTCAGAAGGACAATGGGAGCTCTGAGTAGAGAAGGGCTGGGCCAAAGCACCCTTATCCTATGCTCTTCTGTCCCAACAATTTCATCAGTGACACATTAAAAAATAGGAAACTAATAAAAACTATTTCTTGTCCCCCCACCCCAAGTTCCAGCAGGCCATCACTGTATTAAAGGGTGAGGACCCTTGGGGACAACCTTGTAACATTCATCTTGCAGTGGGTACTGACTGCTCACCCGCTTCTAGATGTCCACATTGGCATGAGCATTCATGTATCAGGTCCCAAAATGGCTCTGTCCACCATACAGAGAGATAGGCAGTGCCACAGAAAGATGGTTTGAAAGTCAGATGATGTAGATTCAAATCTCGCTCTGACACTTTACACAGTTAAGTGCTTAATAAATGCTTTTTCATTCATTCATTCAAGTGCCTAGTCGGCTTCCAAGCCTGCCTACCTCGAAGGACCTCATCCCCACTGAGTTCAAAACGGGATTGTTCAAAGATTGTTCACAATGCTGAGGGGCACAAAGCAGTCCCAATTCGGTCTCAGGGTCACACAGGAGTGGTCCTATATGACCTTGGGGGAGGGCAGTTCATTTACTCTCTCCAGGGCCGTTTCATAGGACCATAACTCTGGAGGTTCAGGGACTCAGAGGCCATCAAATCCAACCTCCTCCTTTTACGAATGAAAAAACAGAGACCCAGGGAAATGAAATATAATGTGCAGCCACACAGGCCGTGAGCATCTGAGGCAGAATTTGAACCGGCTCAGAACCAACACTTTTTTCTACTGTATCACACAGACTTTTCTCAGCTGTAAAGAGGGGCTTGGGCCAGGGGACCTCTGAGGTCCCTTCTGGCCCTGGATTTCTGTTCCTATTTCATAACTTCCTTTCCTTGGTCTGGTTTGCATTAATTTCCCTTGGGCCCTCCTGTTTATAGCCCCTCCACACATCCCATATTGTCTTTTATTGCAAAGAATGAGAGCAGAGAATCCCCCCCTAAGAAGCTTCATCCTCCTCCTTTCTTCCTATCTGGCTCTAGAATCCTTTTCCCCTCCCTGCTCAGGCCTGAGGAGTTCAGGGCAAAGCCCACTGTGGTAGCCTGACCTCCCAAGGACATAAAGCAATCCAGAGGAATTTCCCCTGTTTGACACTCAAAAAACCAGGGACTGTCGGCTTCTTTCAAGTTTTTAATGCATAGCTTCATAAAAAATGTTGCCCTGACCTTGGGGAGCTCTTTAAGATTTTGGAGCAATTTAGAACTCTATCAGGTATACAAGTAATAAAGGAGGCTATTAATTTTTTTACTAAATGTTTCTACTGTGCCATGCCTGAGATTAGGAAAAATTAAATTTATAAGCGTGGAAGGCAATTGCTTGTAAAAGTAAAAGTCACAAGTTAGGAAAGCTGGGTTGACATCCCAACTGTGCCACAAATTAGCTGGGTAGCCACAAACAAGGGACTTTATGTGTCAGTGCCTCAGTGCTCTCATCGATAAAATGAAAGGACCAGGCTAGTTCCGAGGGTCTCTGTCTCTTTTGTGCCTTTTTGCTTTCTAGCGAAGCTGATGGGCCCCTTTCTCAGACTAATTTTGTGTTTTTCTTTTTGTTTTTGAAGATTTAGTCACCTTCTCTTACTCAGCCAGGAAGTAAGCAGTCACCCATGGGTCAGATCCCACTACTGACTGGGACTGTGCTCCATTTGACCCTATCTATCTCTGACCTGCCACATTGGGGTGCCATATTGTTGCCAGACTTAGCTCAAACATCCAGTCAGCTTAAGTGACACCTCAGCTCAAAACTCCTAAACTCAAATAATCCACCAGCTTCCGACCCTTCAGTAACAGAGGTTATAAATATAAGCTACCACAACAGCCTAGATGCATTAAATAAAATACATAGCATCACAAAAGGAAACCAATTATACTGTAACATGATTATCGAAAGATAAAAACAAATAAGTTCATGGACCCCAGGGTAAAAACTCCTGATAGATAATCTCTAATGTCCCTCCGGCCCTGTATGATACTAAGATGTGAACTTCAGTTTTCCCATCTGTAAAATGGGAACGATGGTATTTATGTTACTTATCCCCTATTGCCATCCTAGCTATATTTCTGACTTCCTGAACTTTAACCTCATGCATTAGCTACAGTCTCAACCTGGAACTTCCCTTGGGTTTTGGGCCTCTTCAACCTGGAATATCAAACCACCCCCATAGCCTCCTCACTCTGAAACATCCCTCTGCCATGCTGGCCCCCTTCTACCACAGGAGACTTCTCCAGGCCACCATTTTGAAGAAGGGACCTTCATTTCCCTTCATTTTCCTCCCAGGTGTGCTTCAGACTTTCTGGACATCATTGCAATGGGCAACAAGAGCATTGTCAGCCCTCTCTTCTTTTTAGCTCCCATTTATGTGTAGTCTTTCCTCATTAGAATGTAAGCTCCTTTAATTTTCTTGGGGTGTTTTTGGGGGGAGTTCTGTGATTTCTTTCACAATATGACTAATATGGAAATGTGTTTTGCATGACTCTACATGTATAACCTATAACAAAGTGCTTGCCTTCTCAATGAAGGGGAAGAGGAGGGAGGGAAGGAAAGAATTTGGAGCTCAGATTTTAAAAAATAAATATTAAAATTTTTTAAATGTAATTGGGAAAAAATAAAATATTTTATAGAAGAATGTAAGCCCACTTGAAGGTGGGGACTGTCTTTCTTCTTGCCTATATATGTATTTCTAGTGCTTAGAACTGTGCCTGGCACACAGTCTATCCCTCTATCCTATGCCTCGAGGCCACCTATGGCCCTCTAGGTCCTCAAGTAAGGCCCTTTGACTGAATCCAAACTTCACAGAACAAATTTGTCAAAGGGCCACACTTGAGGCAGCAGGTTCTCCACCCCTGCTCTATCCACTTAAAAACAAACAAAAAGAATGAATCCTGAAACTGTTTTGTAAACCTTAAAGCACTTTACATGGAGCTGATATGATCTTTTGGAGGACCCCAGAAGGAAAATGCAGATGGCATCTCCTTTTTAGTTAAGGAATGGTCACTGCTCCTCGGCACAGCATTACCTCCCATCCCCCTAAGCCCCTGCAGAGAAAACATCTGTAGCCTTTGAAGTGACCAGCTTGTGCAGGAGGAAGGTTTACTTGGCTCTCAGCCCTCTTGAACCATTTAAATAATACAGAAATACAAGTATGGGGAGCAGAAACATCCCCAGTCCTTTCTAAGAATTTATCTCGCTCATAAATAGTAGAAATAGGTGTGTGTATGGATGCCTATGCCACCATTTAATAAACGGTGATTAAATCCCTACTTTGCTCCAGGAAGGAGGCAGCTAGATGGCTCAGTGGATAGAGCGCTGGGCCTGGATTCAAGAACAACTGAGTTTAAATCTGACCTCAGACATTTACTAGCTGTGGCAAATCACTTAATCTCTGTTTATTCAACTTAAACTTTGGTCAGCTGTGTGACCTTGAACAAATCACTTAATCTCTACGAGGTTGGTATGGAAACTCCCTGCACCAATTTAGACTCAGATGGGCAATTTAGCTATAACCTAAGGCCTTTGAGAATCCACTGGGGCACTAAGTAGCTAAGCAGCTTGCCTGTGGTCACATAGATAACTCACCTGTATTGCTGTTCAGGCCTTTTGATTGTGTCTGATTCTTTTGGAGTTTTCTTGGCAAAGATACTGGAGTGGTTTGCCCTTTCCTTCTTGAGCTCATTTTTACAGATGAAGAAACTGAGGCAAGCACGGTTAAGTGACTTGCCCAGGGTCACACAGCTAGTAAGTGTCCAAGGTCAGATTTGAACTCGGGCAGATGAGTCTTCCTGACTTCAGGCCAGGTGCTCTATGCACTATGGTGCCACCTAGTTGCCCAATATGCATCCTAAATAGGATCCGATCCAAGGTTTTCCTGACCTGAAAGCCAACTGATAAACTGCCTCTTAGACTGAATGTGCAAATGACAATACAGACATCAGTCCATTTCATTCAGTCTAATACATGAATTCAATGTAATACATTCTTACCGTACCATAGAAAACAATGAGCATAAGGAATTCAGAGAAGCATGGGAAGACTTGCCAGAACTAAGGCAGAGTGAAGTAAGCAGAAACAGGGAAACAATGTAACAATGTACACAATAACAACAACAACAATGTAAATGAGAAGAACCAAAAACAAAAGGAAGGAGTTGAAGGTTATGTATCTAAAATTACCTAAAAGAAATTATAAGGAAATGCTCCGCCCGTCCTTTTTTTTTTTTCCGGCAGAGGTGAAGGACTATGAGTGAAGAGCACTAGATACACAAATAGACTTAGTTTTACTGAACTACTTTTTTTATTCATTGCTACAAGCAATGGTCTATTGGGAAGGGAAGAGCAATATATTTGGAAATAAAGGGGATATAAAAACAAAAGATATCAATAAAAAGAGAAAAAAAATTCTAATTGGGAAAAATAAAATATGTAAAGGGGAAAGTGAATGCAATATGCCATTTTCAATAAAAAAAATTACTACCACTTTTTTTCTTTCTGACACAGATAAATGACTTCCCTACCTGGGTCAGGTTAGCTGCCTTTGCCCAAACTCCTCAGGCAGCTGATAACAACTGGGACTACACTGATTCCTAGAGCTCACCCTGGGGCAGGCTAATACCAGACAAGGTCTGAGGGCAGGTCTGGATTGGCCTTCAGAGGTAACAAATAGGTTGGGTCAAAGTTTAGGGGAGAATTAATGCCCTGGAATTTGCCTTGAGGGTCTAGAGAACCATTTAGACAGCTAGTTTCCTTCCCTCCCACCCCTCCCCAAGGCCAATATAGGGTCTGTTCTAGGTCTCCAGGATGATTAGCACTTATACTCCCCATACACACATACACACATGAACGCATGTACACATGGAAACATTATGGGGTAGTGAGTGGGTTAATCTCCCTCCCTCCAGTTCTGCTCCCTCATCAATGTCACCTGATGGAGAAATTCACCAAGCTGTCAAATGGAGAGCTAAGAATAAATAGTTGGTATCATTAGCCTTGCACCCTACCTCCCACTATGGCAAGCCATGAACTCTTGGTGTGGAATGTGGACTTGAGCTTCAGAAGCATTCTGCACAGAGGAGATGGACAAATATTTTCTCAGTGCTAATTCCAGGGAAACAACCTCCCTCTACACATACCTAACAGTTTCACACTACCCTGAAGGCCAACGGATTTGGGAAGCTCTGGTCCCCATGGAAAAGATGTGAGCCAGGATCACCAATGCCAGTTTGTTCTCTGATGTGAAAGCTCCCTGGCTTTTTTTTTTCCTGTAACGGATCCCAGGATGGAGAACTCTTAACCACCACCTCCCTGCCTCCACCCTCCTCCCCCATCTTTGATTTACTGGGCCTCTCTCCCATGCTTTTAGAAAGGGAGAATTCTTTGCCCTAATAGCTGTATCATCATGTTGATATGCAAACATTTTTAACTCCCAGAATGCCATACTTATCTTAGTTAACTTCAGTCCACATAGGATTATACATTTAGAGCTGGAAAAGATCTCAGAGGCCATCTAGTTCAAGCCCCTCATTTTACAGATGAGGAAACTGAGTCCCAAGAAGGTTAAGTAATTTGCCCAATGTCACACAGATTCCTTGGACTTTTTTCTAGCTTCCATGGCTATTGAGCATTCATCTCTAACATGAAATCAAGAGACCTGGGTTTGAATCCTTGCTTTGAAATCCATTTTCACACTGTGTGACTTTGGGCAATTCACTTCCCTTCTCACCTGTAAAATGAAAAGAGACTGGATTTGTTGATTGCAAATATGCCTTCTAGCTCTAAGAGCCAGTGCATCTGGAAAACTGGTCATGAACACCATGGCTATTTTGGGTAACTTTTGCACATCCACAATTGTGAGGATCCAGTTCTATCCCAACTGGGGATCTAGTTCTATAATCCTATCTAGTTCTCTATCTTGGTAATTACTAATATCAAAGACTGGCTCTAACCACTGAAGGATAATAACTCTGTGTCCTCCAATCCCAACAGCATTTTACCTGAAATGGTTAATAGTAATAAGCCACTTAGGTTTCCAGATATATAGGGTCTCCTCTCCCTAAACTTGCCTATAGCAAATGAGCAAGAGAATCTAAAATGTGAAGCATCTGCTGTGGCCAGCTTCAGGAAGAGTTCACAACTAGCCATCAGCCCATGCCAAAGCTTTAGTTGGCCTACAAATGGGCATGAAGAGAAAGACAGTCAATCATCCAGAACCAAGTAGATTGCACTTTCCAGTTTCATTTGTAAAACAATTTCTTATTCCCAACTCAATTTATTTTTATGAGTAAAAATTCATTGCTTGGGGGTTACTTTCACAGGCCTGGTCATGTCATTCAAACTATTCTTTAGAAGGACAAATACTAAAGCTGAATCTTAAACACTTTGGCCACATAATGAGAAGATGGAACTCAGTGGAACTCAAAAGACCCTGATGTTGGGCAAGATTGAAGGCAAAAGGAGACGGGGATGGCAGAGGACGAGAAGGATAGATGGTGTCATGGAAGCAATGAGCATAAGCTGGGACAGACTTTCGTAGACAAGAGGAGGATGAGAGGGCCTGGCTTGCAATGGTCCATGAGGTCAGGAAGAGTCAGACACAGCTGAACAACAAGTCAAGTCACTCCTCAAAATGACCTTCTAGTAAAGTTCAATCTTCACAGTCTGGCATTCAAATTCCTCTACATTCCAGTGCTACTGTAGTTATCTGTACAACACCGAGTTCAGTGCCTTCTGGGACATTATTCAATAGCAGGAAGAATCCAACACAAAAAAGAATTGGAAGGGGGGAAGGAGTGTAATGAATTAAATAATCCCTTGAGAAGTGTCCCTGTCTGAGATTAAAATATATCTACTATGGTTTGACTCTGTTTTATATCTTCTAGATTAGATCAACAGCTTCCCATATTTGGGTAAAAACAGAGATTCCATCTGGAGTGTCTCTACCCTAATGGAAGATCTCTACTGTGTCCCTCCCTGAGCCCTTGAAATCCCATCTCACAAGGAGACACCTAACATAACATCTTTAATCCTACTGAGACTAAGCCTGAAGCACCCAGGCACTGCCAGCCCATTCTATCAAGAAAAAAAAAAGTGAAGGCTGATGTTGGAGGATGTAGTGGGTGGTGGAAGAGAAGAGATGGAATAATAACAGCAGGGTGAGTTTCATCCCAGCTATGCAAGCCTGGTTCCAACAGTACATTCTAGAAAACATTTTATTTCCTAAGGGCTCTGGGGCTTCCATCATCTATACAGAAATCCCCAAGGTCTGGGTCAGCTTTTTTGACCTATCTTTGCTTGGATGAGTCAATGGGTATAAATCAGCAATTGGAAATCAACATACTTTTTTAAGTTAAGAAATGACAAGAACTCTAAGACACTCGGGCCAGAGTATGACTCATCCACCTGTAGTACATGTTTGAGAAACCTGATAAAGCATAAGAGAAGTCAATGACCAAGGAAGAAGAGAACCTTGTTAGCACTCTCTGTGTGTCTTAGGAGAGTAGATTAAGGGAAGAGTCAGGTATAACAGGAATCCCCAGAGACCAAAAGCTCCACAAAACTACTGGAAACCAATAAAATATACTGACTGGGTCTCTACAGAACAAAGGCAAACAGGATGTTGAAGTAATTAATAATTTAAGTAACATTTCACAAATTCAAGCATTTTTTTTATTATCCAGACAATGAAAGAAAAAACAATTTGAAGATTAAGAGGAGAAAAATGGTGAATCATCCTTGACACTTGTTATATCAATGAACAATCAGGTGGTAAAAAGTCCCTCAGGACACTGCCTTCCTCAGCTTCATCCAAGAAGACTTACCTCTTTGCTCTATAAACTCTACCGCTATTGGGGAAGGGTGTTTTGGGAGGATGATATGAGTTACAAAGCAGCAAAATCACCACTAGACAAAGGCCCTATAATATCCAAGTACCTCAGAGTGAGAAAAGTCTTGGTAGACTACAGGATGGGAAGAAGATACCAGAAGCAGACAATGGGTAAACTCACCTCCAGTGTTATCTATATTACAAGGACGCAGGGTTAGCACTGAAGACAGAGGCTATCTGAAGGAGAAGGACTGACTCTTGGGCAGTATCTAATGGATTAGCCATATGATCGGCTAAATGAAGAAACATATAATTGGACAGTAAATAAGAGTGAAGTATGGGGAAAGGAGTCATAGGAGGACATGGTTAATGCAAATGTGAAGATTAAGGTTGGATACATTTTAGCTCAAACTAATATGAAGCAAAGTGGGATGAAAGGATCACTCACATTAGCAGATGGAGGAATAATACGGGGATAAATAAGCCTGTGATTATAGTGAAATGGGTATGTGAGAAAATTGGACGCGGGCATTTACCATCAATTCCTTCCTGATCTGGTGTGCTGGTATGTGTGTATGTCATTGCACACCTATCCTACACATTATCCCTCAGAACCCCCTTGTAGCCACTTGCAGCCAAGCATGGTTTCACCCTCTGGTTGGTTATTCCATGTGCAACTGTTTCTCTGTTAATATGACAGTGGAGAATCCCACTTACTCCACCTGGGACTTGCAAGGATAGAGGGACCTACATGCTCATCCTTTCTTAGATACTCCAATGGAAGTAGAGGGGATACAACCCTTTGACTAACTAAAACACAACAGGATATTACCAAAAATACAGCAACAATTACCTAAACATTACCAAGAAGTGGAACAAGAGCTTAAATATTTAGGCAGGATTTTGCAAAGGAAAAGATCCATCATAAATGACATGATCGTTAGTACTAGATAAAAAAATGCAGAACATTGGAAAGAGTGGAAGGAGATTAAAAACCTGTACTTGTTCAGCCATTTCAGTTTCAGTTGTGTTCAACTCTTCACCATCCCATTTGGGGTTTTCTTGGCAAAGATACTGGAGTAGTTCGCCATTTTCTTCCCCAGCTAATTTTACAGATGAGAATACTGAGGCCAACAAGGTTAAGTGACTTGCCCAGGGTCACATAACTACTAAGTATTTGAGGCTACATTGGAACTCAAGAGGATGAGTCTTCATGACTCCAGGCCTGGCATTCTATCCACTGCACCACCCAGCTGCCCCCAAAACTTGCACTGTATCTTCTCATACTTGTGTAGCATTCTTGGACTACAGAAGACTTGCCAGGAGAAACCATAGGACAGCTGGAAAACCATGAATTAGAATCTTCTCTGGTCCTCCAAAGACTTATTTAAAGATGCTTTGATGCTTAATGTGATATTAATGCTTGTGCATCATGTTTGTTCTAATCCTAAATGAATTAAGCACATATATTTGGAATTGCTATATGGATAATTTTAGTGATCATTGTGATCTTAGGTATAGCTCATTCTAGATCACTACAGGAATAGGCAGAGCCAGAGGGTGGAATGTAGTGGGAATAAATATGTTAATTTAGGATGAGCAACTCCATTTTGTTCTAAGCCTACATTTTGTGATGAATTATTGTTATGTAAGCTGTTTTTCTGAAGATAAAGACTTGAGTGGTATAATTTGACAATGACATGTGTGTCCCCCAGATTTAGTAAACAACTCCTAATGGTGTGTGTAAATAACAGATTAAAAATTGATGTTAGTTTTGATTGATGGGCTTCTTTTCATCATAAGCTTAAATAATCAATTACTAATCAGAAATATGCAACTTCTAAATTTCCTTAGCCAAAACCATAAAAACCCATCAGAGGACCCAGTCATAAGTCTGCTCTTAGTAGTGACTAGTGCATACCAAACACAAGCAAAATAAATTCAAGATAATTTAGGGGAGTGGGTAGGAGGTGGGAAACAGATCAGGGAAGGCAGCATGTAGAAGATGGCACTTGAGTTGAGTTTTGAAGGCAATAAGAGCTCTCACTTTTTCCCTTCTTGCATCTAGGTGTGAGGACAGAACAATCTCTAGACACCTACGGAACTCAGCCAGGGACTAGGCAACAGAGAACTCTCAACTCAATTCAATTCAGTCCAGCTCAGCTCAACTCTATTCAACCTAATAAAGTGCCCAGAAGAGCTAGTGAAATGTTATAGGATGGAATTTAACTCCATTTAAGTCATTAAGTGCAGGATTTGGCACATAGGAAGCCCCAGAACCGTGCACATTGTATTTCCAGTTCTTTTCCCCCCTAACTTTCCTCTGCCTTCTCTTCCCATAACTAATTACTTAGAAGATCCAGAAAGAGAATAGCCAATACAATTGGAAATAATACTAGTGGTTCACATTTACACGGTGCTTTCAGACTTATAAAGTGCTTTCCTGCTGAAAGATATGAGATTGTAATAATTTTGTCTGGCCCCAAAGAGATATTAGAAGGCACCATCCCACCCCTCACTTCTTTGCAAAGGTGGCAGCATATAAGTATGGATTGGAATGGGGCTTGTGATTTCATTGGCACAAGGAACCTCTTGGTTGAATAAATGCCATTTATGAAGGCAGATCAGCACCATTTTTTGTGCAATTTAAAGACTTAAAGAGTTGCTTAGAGCCCTGAGAAGTTAAGTTACTTGCTCAGGGTATATCAAAGGCAAAACTCAAAAAACTCTGATCTTCCTGGCTATGAGACCAGTCCTCTATCCACTGTGTCATACTGCCTCTCATGGGTATGGAAGTGTTGCATATAACATCAGATTTTTTTCAATAGGTTACTTAGTTTTGCCAAATCTTTTTCCTTCTTTGTTCTAAGGAATGATCTCTGGGATCAGGAAAGGAAAGGGATACACTGGAAAATGTAGGTGATGTCAAAATGAAAGATATAAATAAATATTTATTTTAAAATATTAAAATAAAGTAAGTGATTTCCTCACCAAAAAACTTTGTGAAATATGAAGTCCATTTTAGAGAGAAGGAAACTGAGGCACAAAGGTTCAATGAATTAGCTAGGGTCACAATTGTTGGATCAAGGTTTCAAAATTGGGCTCTTGATTCTGAGATTAATGTTCTTTCTCTGACAACAAACTGCATTTTTCTAACTGTTGAAAGTGCTACTGCTCTGCAAATATACATGAGGATCAAACACACACACACACACACACACACACAAAATTATGAAACAAGCACCAAGAGGAAAGTGGTCCACCTTGATGCAAGAGTCTTCAAATTCCCAGGAAATGAATGTGATCTCAAAGAGACATGTAATCATAGAGCTGGAAAAGAACTCAGTTGGTCCAGTCGCCTCATTCTGGAGATGAAGTTTTGTGACTTACTGGAGGTCTGACTGGTCATGGTTCTGGAACTAGAATCCAGATCTCCTCCTTGCTGGTCCTACACTCCTTCCCCATCACTGTTAATGATAACTAGCTGAAGCCAGATCAGAGAGCTCTCATACATTTAGAGCTAGAAGCCACCTTTGAACTCACCTGCCCAAGACCCTCATTTTTAAATTGAGAAACTGAGGCCCAGAGAAGGCTAGTGATTTGCCCAAGGTAATATAGGGTGTAAGGACAAGAGCCAAGATTTGATACAAGTCTTCTGACTGTACACTCAATATCTTTCTACTGTAGGCCACTCTTCATTTAACAAAAACAACAAATTTAGGGCAGGGCTGTACTGGAGCCAGCTCATACCAGACTATTAAATTTTTAGTGTGAGAATTTGTATCTCAGAAATTGGCAAATACTACAGATCAGAGCTTGATTCGATTTATTATTTTGTTGACTGTCCAGACTTAAGAAAGTGATGGAAAATATGTCAATAATTCAGATTATTCTTAAAAGTGTGCTGTGCATACTTTTTTTTTTAAAGGAAAGTCAGTTTTTAAACATTTATCAGCACATTCCAGAGTATAACATAGCAAACATTTATTAAGCATTAAAAATGTGTACGATACTGTGCTGGGCACTGGAGATACAGAGAGACAAAAATGTGATAACATTTGCCCTCGACAAATGTATATTCTAATGAGGTGATACAACAGAAATATAGGTAAGTAAATAGAAGCTTTCATGTTTGTGTTTTTTTTCCTTTTAGCTAGATCTGCAATTTCATCGGTATAAAGAAATCTCAGTAATCTCTACCAATGTAGGTCAACACCAGCTTTTCAATCTGGAATTTAAGAGAGTTACCTGGGGGCACTATAAAGTTAGATGACTTGTCTAAGGTCATGTAGACAGTATGTGAAGACTTGTGCCCATGTTTTCCTGACTCCATCAGCTTTCTATCATGGCATGTTGTATCTCAATTATAAAGTACATATCATAGTAAATGCAAATTAATTTCAACGAGATACTGAAGCGACCAGGAAAGGTCTTATAAAGGAGGTAGCACCTGAACCAAGTTATTCAAAGAGCCCCGAGTGGAAGGAGGGAGAGCATTCCAAAGTGATAGCCTATGCAAAGGTGGTAGATGGAATGGAGCAAACTTGGGAAGTGGCCAGTGTGGCTGGAACGTAGAGTATGAGGAATCAGTCCAGAAAGAGGCTGGAGCCAAAAGTGATATGACTGATACTATGTATCTACAAAGTATGCTTTACCACACACAGTCATTTCTGTCTGAAGATGACATTTTCATAGTTCTTGCGGTCTAAAGTGGCAACTTCTTTGGTTGTTTTTGAAACTAAGTATTTTGAAGACTTGTCTCAGATCACCTAAGTTACTGACTCCCCTCACAAATGCAAAGTGAGCAATACTTGTTTGTAGGAAGGGAGAGAGAGGGAGAGAGAGAGAGAGAGAGAGAGAGAGAGAGAGAGAGAGAGAGAGAGAAGAGAGAGAAGAAGAAGAAGAGAAGAAGAAGAAGAAGAAGAAGAAGAAGAAGAAGAAGAAGAAGAAGGAAGGAGGAGGAGGAGAAGGAGGAGGAGGAGAAAGAGAAGAAGAAGAAGAAGAAGAAAGAAGAAGAAGAAGAAGAAGAAGAAGAAGAAGGAGAAGAAGGAGAAGAAGAAGAAGAAGGAGAAGAAGGAGAAGAAGAAGAAGAAGGAGAAGAAGGAGAAGAAGGAGAAGAAGGAGAAGAAGAAGAAGAAGGAGAAGAAGGAGAAGAAGAAGAAGAAGAAGGAGAAGAAGGAGAAGAAGAAGGAGGAGGAGGAGAAGAAGGAGAGGGAGAAGAAGAAGAAGAAGAAGAAAGAATAAGGAGAAGAAGAAGGAGAAAGAAGAAGGAGAAGAAGGAGAGGAAGGAGGAGAAGGAGGAGGAGGAGGAGGAGGAGAAGAAGAAGAAGAAGAAGAAGAAGAAGAAGAAGAAGAAGACGACAACAATGATGACGAGGAAGGAGAGAGGCACAGAAGACCAAGAACAACAAGAGAGAAGAGAGGATGGAGAGACAAAGAAGGAGAGAGATTCTATCCACGTTTGTAAGTCCAATGATTCCTGAAATAGAACTAGACTTGGTATTCATTTTTCACCGAGTTGTCCCACAGTCTGTCCAAGTGTCAGAAATTTTAGTTCATAATAGAAATAATTTATCATGATGAATACTATCCCCACCCTAAGAAGAGTGTCTGACCAGCCTGTTACCCAAAAAGTCTGAACTTAAAAAAAAAAGGTTTTGGATGCATTTCAGACCTACTGTTAACTCCAATTATTTGTCATGAAGGGAATATCTCCTGTAAAACAAGTTAGTGGTGTTTGTTTTCTTTATGGTACAAACCAGAAGAAACAGGTTTGACACAATATCAGAAGAGGTCTGAAGGATCCACAGTGGATAACAAGGTACAGTTAAAAAAACAAAACAAAAGGAATAACCATTTCCATGTGAAAGCTGTTATCTGCTTGTAGAATTTCCACATACTTTTCATGAAATTTGCAATTTACATCTGGAACGCATGCTACCATTCACTAACTCAGAGAACATTTTAGTTGGCCTTAATTTAAGACTTATGTGAACAAGAAATTACTCAAACATGTTTTCTGTTTATGTCATTTCCTCTGCTCTATTTCAAGTCACAATTGAATTACTGAAAAACAGATTTTTTAAAAAAACAACAACAAATTGTTTGTAACACCCTTCTATTCCTTCAGGGCAATGATTCCCATGGAATTGGAATCTTAGAAATCTGTAAGATGGCAGACCTAGCTACAACTTCCTACCGTGACTTATAATCACTGTGAAGCTTCCTAATAACATTTTCCTGCCTAGACCAGCCAATTTTTTTTTCTTCCCAGCCGAGAGACCCATAAAGCTAACCCCAGTTAAGGTTTTCCAGGATGTCTCATTCCAAGATGTAGAAAGAAAAAAAAAGTCTTAGTTGCCTGGAAAATGTTATAAAGAAGTTTCACTGTATTTAACATCTTATTCCTGCCAAGCTGGCTTTAAGGGTACAAAGCTGAAAACTCCATCAACATTCTTTAGGTGAGTGAACACCTCTTAAAAGGACTAGGAGAGTCGGACATGGCAGACCCATCCAACCACACAGAGTCATGGCGTCAGTTGGATGCTGTGGGAACTGGGGCCTGGTTTAGTGTGGTGGGAGCATGCTGAGTTCCTGAAGAGTACCAAGGTGTGGACTTGGGCCCCAGGGAACTTGCAAACAAGGTGTTGATTTCTTAACATTTAGAGTTCAACCCCAAATATCCAATGGACAGTCAGAACTCGACCTGTCCTCTTTCTGGCTAAATCAAAGTCTCATAATGTTCCCGGGGAAAATGTTGGCACCCATTCACTAACCAAACAGTGAAGTCCTCACCTTTTGTGGGCTGGGTTTACATGGACTAAACCAGCAGGTCTTAGTTATAGAGTATGGGGTGATTTGTCCTACCTGACCCCAGGAGGTAGAACCAGGAACAGTGAGGGAAACCTGAAGAGAGAGGTAGATTTAAGCCTGACATCCGGGAAAACTTCCTAACAATAAGAGTCATATAAAAGTGAAATGAGTTGCCTGGGGAGGTGATGGAATCTCCTTAGTGAAGGTCCTCGTGCAATGACCAGATGATCACTTGAGAGTGATGGGGATTTTAGTTTAAGAAAAGATGGGTTGCTGAGATCCCGTCCAGATCTGAAATTCGGTATCACTAGCATCTTCAATCTATTTTTTTCCTTGTCTACCAAATCCTTTCTTTCTACCTTCAAATACAGAAACAGGTCTCCTTTGTCATGGAAAAAGCACTCACAAAAGCAAAAAGAAATCCAAACAAACAATGAAATCTCCTTCATTTGACCCTACAGCTCTTTAAAGACACCATCTTATCTTTCTCCTATTCACTGAAAGCTGTATCACAGAATTAAGGCAGTGCTGCCTAGTGGGAAGAACAAAGGCGCAGCTGAAGCAGGCGGGTGCAATAATAGATCAAGCATGGAACCTGGAGTCAGGAAAGCCTTCCCCTCCGTTTCCTTCCATTAGACTTTGAAGTCTTTGAGAACTGTGACTATCTTTCTACCTCTCTTCGTGTTCCCAGTACTTCACTGTGCCTGGCACGCAGTAGGTACGTAACATTTACTGACTGACATCTCTAAACCAAAAATGGCTTGAATATTAGGTTCATGTTAAATTAAATTAAATTATCTATGGCCCTCTTGTGCCTAAAATACAAAGTACAATATTAATCTTTTTCTTCAACATATAGTTAGCCATGAAGGAAAAGAATTGTGTCTTATCTACACTCTGTATTTCTCCCAGAACCTCATACAGTGCTCTTCATCATGTAAAGCCTTCAGAAGGATTTGCTGAGAAAGAGTCCTACTAGATATGGCATCAATAGACTTGGCTTTCAATCTTGCCTTTGTCACTTGCTGCCTATGTGACCTTGAGTGAATCATATAACTTCTCTGGACCTCGGTTTCCCCAGCTGTAAAATGAAGGAGATTGGACATGATAGCCACTAAGTCCATTCCAATTCTCTTGCTCTATGCTCTTTTTCAACAAATGTGGAAGGGGAGCAAGCTCACCTCAGAGGAGTCACCTAGCCCTAAATTTCAAGAAATGCTCTAGAATTGCTAAGGGGCACTGGACACAATTTACAGAAGAAAAGACAACGGCTCAAGCTCACAGAAAAATGGAAGGAAATAAGCTATCTGAGGATCTTTAAAATGCTGTGGTCATTTAAAATTCAGGGCAGCTAACTGGTGCCATGGATAGAGTACCAGGTCTGAAGTTAGGAAGACTCATTTTCCTGAGTTCAAATCTAGCCTCAAACACTTACTAGCAAGTGACCCTGGGCAAGTCACCTAACCCTGTTCGCCTCAGTTTCCTTATCTGTAAAATGAGCTGAGGTAGGAAATGGCAAACCACTCCAGTATCTTTGCTAAGGAAACCCCAAATGGGGTCACAGAGAGTCAGACATGACTGAAATGAGTGAAGAACAACAAATATTTAAAATTCACTGTTTGAGAAAGTAAAAAAGATGCTACAGAGTGTGGTCTGTGTATCCCTCTAGACATGCAGTTTCACATCCTGAGGAAACCACAAATATTCCCTGCAGGGAAATGTTTCGTCTTGGTTCCCATTTCTTACAATTGTCCTTTTTTGTATGAAGATTATCTTTTCATAAAAATGCTCATAAACCCCTGATTTCTGCACTTTTCATATACAGGGAGAATTCAGCATGGTGATAACTTTAATCAAATGGGAAAATGATTCCTTTCGGTAACTCTTATTTGTAAAACGTTGCTCCTCATCGCCCTGTGAGATGAGCGATGCAAGTATTATCTCCATTTCACAGATGAGGAAACTCACGTCCGGAAGATTATGCGATCTGGCTGTGGTTACGTAGCTAACGCAAGCCCTCTCCTGTATCACCACCTCCCTCGCCAAGAGCCAGGCTCCCTTCATTTGTTTCTCTCCCCTTCAGTTCATTACTCACACTGCTGCTACAGCAGAGGTGCTATACCTCTCTTCCTTTTGGAAGTCATTTCTGGTCGTTTCCCTCCTCAATTCAAAACTTTGCAATGGCTCCTTAGTTCTTATTTTATGCTTTTCATTGTGTCCCAGGGACTGTCTTTCTTTTTCTTGCTTGTATTTCCATTGTTTGGCACAGTGCCTGGCACATAGTAGGTGCTTAGTAAATGCTAGTTGAGTGACTTTTGAATATACTTCCAACTCCTTAGACTAGATTTTGAGGCTAACACCCCTCATAACTCTACCTCTCTCACCTTATCTCATACGGCTTCTTTCAGACAAACTGGACTACCTGTAGTCCACTATATATACACCCCAGTCTCTCATTTCTGTACCTTTGTTTACGCTGTGTTTTATGCCTGGAATAACTTTCTTTCCATTTATCTAAATCTATCAACTGTGGAATTGCTATTCGTGGTTCATGTTCCATGTCAAAGATTGCTTCTTATACCAAGTCTTTTTGATCCTGCTAGTCAGTAATGAGCACCCTTCCTGGTCCTCTCCCCTTGCCCTTACACATTCTGAGATCTCATTCAGCATGTTCTTTTACATTATTTGTCATCAGTCAGTTAATAAATATTTATTAGCCACCTTTTATGTGCCAAGGGCAATTAAGTGATACAGTGGATAGGGTACAGGGCTTGAAGTAAGGAAGACTCATTTTCCTGAGTTCAAATCTGGCCTTAGACATTTACTTGCTATGTGACCCTGGGCAAGTCACTTAACCCTGTTTGCCTCTGTTTCCTTATCTATAAAATGAGCTGGTGAAAGAATGGCAAACCACCCACTACCAAGAAAATCCCAAATAGGGTCATGGAGAGTCAGACACAACTGAAAATGAATAAACAACAATACAAAAAAATACAAAAATACAAAAGACAGTCCCTGCCCTCAAGGGAGAACACAGCACATAAAATGAGGCTAAAAAAGGGAGAGGTGGGGACCTGATAAAGAGACCTGATGGACAATTCCAAAGGAGTGCAGCCAGGTGGGAAATGAAGAGATGGCTGGGCTGGGTGCCCTCTTTAAATGGAGGTTTGGGGAGGCTCCAGTCAGAGAGGTCCTTGATAAGTTGTCCAGAGGATCCTGATGAGTTGTGAGTACTGGGACTGATGTGATCTGGCAGGATGAAAAGGTTCCTGGAGCAGAGTATGTTATACTTATTTGTACTACATCCCCTAATCAAATGTAAGCACCATGAGGACAGGAACCCATAGCTTTACTAAACTTTATATTGATCCAGGACTTAAGCAGAAAGTAGGCGCTTAATAAATGTTTTAGTTGACTTGAACAGAACTGAAAACTCACCTCATCATCATCCATTATGTTTTCCTTGGCAAACTCGTAGAGCTCCTTTTGGATTGTTGTTACATTGAAGTATTGAACCGCTTCCTGTTGGGGAAGAAAGAGAGAGCATAGTGGGACAATGTTGGTGCTGACAATTATCAACCGTGTGTCAGGGGATACAAATGCCATCTTCCTTCCAGTAACAGCTCAAACATCACCTTCTACATGAAGCCTTTCCTGATCCCCTCAGCTGCTGCTGTGTCCCTTCCTAAGTGATCTTCTACTTAAATCTATTGTAATTAACCACTTACACTTATTTTCTATATATGTATTCTCTATATGGGAATTATTCCTTATTACAGCAGTATACATAGGGCAGCTGAGTGGTGTGGTGGATAGAGCATGGGGCCTGGAGTCAGTAAAACCTGGGTTCAAATCTGGCCTCAGATTTTACCAGCTGTATGACCCTGGCAAGTTGCTTCACTCTATTTGCCTCAGTTTTCTTATCTGTGAAATGAGCTTGAGAAGGAAACAGCAAACCACTCCAGTGTCTGTGCCAAGAAAACTCCAAATGGGGTCATGAAGAGCTAGATATGACTGAGAACGGTATTCTCAACAACAACATTCTACATGTACTTATATATGGACTTGTCTTTCCATTAGAATGTGATCTACTTGCCAGCAGGGATTTTCTCATTGTTTGTACATGTGTCCCCATTTCCTAGTGCAGTGCAAAGTACACAGTAGGCACTTAATAAATACATGTCATTGAATAGCTTGATCTGTCAAATGATTGGGTTAGAATAGATGACCTCTAAGGTCCCTTCTAACTCCAACTCTACAAGCCTCCGATCTCATCATTTGTTTTGCTGCTGCTCCAGGGAATGGAAGTAGGGCAAATAGAAACAGATTCCCATTCGACATAAGGAAGATCTTTACAACCGTTAGAAGTACCCCAAAATGGAATGTGTTACCTCATAAAGTAGTGACTCTCCCATCATCAGAAGTAGTTAAACAAAAGCTGGATGGTCATATATCTGAGATGGTCAGGTACGGGGAAGAGGCTGAACTAGATGACTTCTAAAATTCTATGGCTTTACATAAATAATAAATTAATAATAATTGCTAATAAGCAATCTGGCCTCCAATCCAGGACAAGTTGTCAGATAGATTGAGAGAAAGGAAGAAGGAAATAAGCATTTATTAAGCGCCTACTACATGCCAGGCACTGTACTAGACACTTTACAAATATTATCTCACTTTCTTCTCACAACAAACCCCTTGGAAGGTAGGTGCTCTTACAGTCTCCATTTTACAGTTGAGTGAACTGAGACAAGTAGTGGTTAAATGACTTGCCCAAGGTCACACAATAAATGTCTGAGGCAAGATTTAAATGCAAGTCTTCCTGACTCTATGTCCAGTACTCTATATGCACTGTGCCACCTAACTGCCTTCAATGCCTTTTTTCCAATGGAGAAAAAAGGGTAGACAAAGCAGTAAGGATATATAATACATATTATAATTAATATAATTATAGTTTAATTTAATTTAATATATAATTTATTTAATTTATAATATAATATAATCAGTAATTATAATACATATAATTACATATAATATATAATGTAAAATAATACTATATAATAATATACTATGATAAAATACAATACATAAGGATATATAATATATAACATAAAGCAATAAGGATATATATATAATTCCTATAAAGTCATTTATAGTATCTAGACACAGAAAATTTGAATGTTGATATGTTTGTTGCTTTGTCATGGCCTTTGTTTCATCAACCAATCAATCAGTACTTATTAAGTACCTACTATCTGCCTGTACTTTAACCTTGAGGGCCACCAGGAGCCAATATGCAGGTCTGAGGCACAGGTGAGGAAGAGAGAAATGAGAGTAGAAATGTAAAGAAGAAGAGAGAAAAGAGTATAGGAAAAAAGGACGCATGAACATAGAGGAGAAAAAAAGAAACAGATGTGGTCAGTAATCATAATAAGCATTAAATAGCATTTAAGACTGTCACAGCACTTTGCATAAGTTATATCATTTGCTCCTTGTAATAACCCTGGGTAGCAGTTACTGCAGGTATTATTATTCCTATTTTACGGGGCACTTAGTAGGCATCTTACATCTGTTTTACAGATGAGGAAACTGAAGATCAGAGCTGCCTAGTGAGTTGCGCTGATCAAGGACAGTCAGATTTAACAGAGAGCCAATAAGACTCATCTGTATATCTGGAAAGAGAGAAGACTGGAGGCTAAGGCCAATGGCTGGTATGATCCTTGGGCAAAAAGCCACTGTTTTAACTCAGAGAGACAGTTCTTCCTTGAGAATACTGCCAACCAGCATAAAAATGACAAGCATTCATTGAAGAGCTTCTGGCCTAATGGCCACACACTTCTCTTTTTTGGGGACGAGGACACTGGGCTGTATTGTTTCTTCAAAGACATCTTCTTTGATCAAACAAAGATTTCCACTGCAAATAGCCCCCAACACCATCAACTGAAATTCTTTACTTGTTCAATCATGAAAAGACTGAAACTTTTCCTAAAGAAAGCTTTGGACCCTGGTTGTTTTGTGTTCTGGGGGAAGTTCACTCTCATCAGCTTTAAGCCCAGAAACACCCGAAGGTGCCTTGGAACAGGGTTCATTCTGCATTTGCAAACAATAAGTTTCCCTTTGCCTGTGTAGACATAATCTGAATGAGACATGATTTTTGGACATGGCCAAGCAGGAATTTGCTTGGCTTGACTCTGTGTATTTATTTATCTTTTTTTTTTCCTTTTAGTTGGAAGGGTAGAAGGGAGAGAAAGTAAATGCTTGTTAATTGAAAAAGAAAATGAAATTTAAAATGGCTATAACCTGACTGCTTATTCGTGACAAAAGTTTTATTTTTCTTTTCCTTTCCCCCCCCCCAAATGACAAGAGGCTAGGAGGCAAGGAAGGCAGTACTTCTTTAATTAAGAAAAATTAAAATAAAAATTACATACTTTAAAAAAAATGAATCATAGATATATTAGTCTATTTGGAATACAGAAGCTATATTACAGAGATGAGTTTGTAGAGACAGGGGTTAGGGTAGAGAAGAGCATACAGTTAATGGAAGATTTTGAGCACTGGGTTAGACCTTCCTTACCCTCCCCTCCTCACTCCTATCTTTAGTTTTTGTATTTTTTTTCCATGGATAGGAAACTACAGAGTCAGATAGGTAGCACAATGAACAGAGTGCTGGGTCTAGAGTCATTAAGGTCCCAGTTCTTACCAGGTGTGTGACCTCTGCTTGCCTCAATTTCCTTGAATGAAGATTATAATAGCACCTTCCTCCCAGGGTTGTTGTAAAAATCAAATGAGATAATATCTGTAAAGTGTTTTGGCACATAGTAGGTGCTAAATAGAAGAGGGGTGGGAAAATAATTTGCAAGTAATATGTTCATTAAACTTGATTATCTGATCAAGCATGGCCCCAAAGGCAGGAGATGAGAAGACACTAACTTGGCTTCTTTGCAGAAATGAGGGGTTACAGGTACATGACATATATCCATTTTTTTTAGTATATAACTTAGTGAACCCTCCCCCAAGCCTCCCCTCCCACTCTCTTTTTTCTTTGTTTTACAAAGTATGGCTCTCTGGGAGGAGGGGAAATGTAGATTTGGTAAAAACAAAAGACCAAAAAATAAAAATTTACTCAAGAAATTTTTTTTACAAACTTACTGGTCTGGGCTGGAAATGCTCATCTGTGAGGCCCCACTTGTCTCTGTGATACTCATAGTAAACCAGATTCTGTTTCATGACTTCATCTTTCTGATCAAAGAGCATATAGCTGGCAACACATGGAGCAGCATTCTTCATGTCATTCACTGGATTGGATGGGGAGAGGAGGAGAAAAATGGGAAGAAAAATAATCTAGGAGGTCATATTTCATTAGAGATGGAGAACAGTTTCCTAAAGGTCTTGAAAAAATAGGATGGATTTATGGAAAATCTGACATGTCTTACTGGATAGTCTCTGATTTGGAAAACCTGTAATTGGGTGAATAGAACTAGAAACAGTATTGGGACAAGAAATTTCCATAAAAAGTGAGTATCTGATGCAGGATCTGAGGTCAATGTTGGAAAAAGGAAGTACCTTTTGCACAAACAAAATAAATTTTGCTGAGATAAAAAAAGAAGCTGTAGATTGGGTAAAAATCTTTGGCTCAAATATCTCTGATAAAGATTGCTACCTGAGACATACACAGAATTAATAGAATATATAAGATCGAGAGCCATTCATTCCCCATTAGATGAGTGGCCAAAGGAGATGAGCAAGCACTTTTTCAAAATTGCAAACAAGTCACAATCCCTTGAAAGCTGACTCCAAGTCACTAATAATGAGAAAAATGTGAATCAAAACAACTTTATGGTTCACCTTACATCCAAGAAAGTGGCAATAATGACAAAGGACTGAAGTGGTCAATGTTGGAGGCACTACAGGAAGACAGGTACACTGTTATTCTATTAGTGCGGCTGTGAATTAGTCCAGCCATTCTGGTTTTTGTGGTTGTTGTTGCTTCTTAGGCATTCGGGGTTAAGTGATTTGCCCAGGGTCACGCAGCTAGTCATCCAGCCATTCTGGAAAATGATTTGGAATTATGTGGGGAAAAAAGTGACTAAAATCTTCACACTCCTAGATCCAGAGATCTCAGTACCACATATATAACTCCAAGGAGGTAAAAGATAGAAATAAAGGCCCCACGGGCACCTAAATATTCATGACAGCACTTTTTATGGTAGCAAAAAGTAGAAAAACAAAGTGGGAAGTGGGCACCCATCAGTTGGAGAATGGATAACTATGGTGTATGAATATCATGGAATAGTATTGTGCCCTAAAAAGCAATATAAGGAATTCTGAGAAACATGAGAAAACATATGAACAGATGAACAGAAATAAGCAGAATCACATAAGAACACAATACATGAAATGACTACAACAGATGTAAAAAGAAGGAATAAAAAAGCCCTCAAAACCAAATTATGTTATGTAATATAATAACCGGTCTTGGCCTCAAAGAGATGAGAGAATGCACCTCTTCCCTTTCCTTTGAGAAGGGAGAGATTATGGTGTAGAATGTTGCATGTAATGTCAAATGTGGTAGTTTTGCTGAACGGTTGAGTGTTGAGGGGTTTTTAAAAAATCTTTGTTACAAAGGAAGGCTTGCTGGGTAGTAGAGAGGGAGGGAGGAGATTTAGAAATGAATGTCATATAAACACAAAAGATATGGATAAAACTTCTTTTTAGGATAATTGAGAGGGCTAAAAAAAAATTAAAGGTAATTGGAAATACCATTGTTGGGTTCACTTGTCCAGGAAAATGCCCCTGGACAAATGGCCCCTTACCTTGTGACCCTAAGTAAGTCACTCAACTCCTGGCTACCTTAGTTTCCTCAACTGTAAAATGGGGATGCCTCCCAGAGCTGTGATGATCAAATGAGCTGATCGTTGTAAAGCACTTAGCACAGTGCTTGGCACCCAGTAGATGCTTCATAAATGCTTGTTTCCTTCCCTTTACCCTTACCCCAGCTATCCCCTGAAACTAAATTGTGCCAGCAATGTAGGCCTGACCCAGACTGGGTCTGAAAACATTCCTTTAGACCTTGAATTATCTATCCTTAGTTCCAAAAGGCTCTAGAAGGCTGGGGTGACTCAAGTACTCAGCACTACCGCAGGGTGTGGCGAGGTTGTCTAGAATGCATTAAACCTGCTCCTAGCCTCCGGTGACCTGAACTCTGGAATGAGTCATCCCCACCAGCAGGTTTCAAAGCCTAAGAAATCTAACCAACACCCTTGGGGTATTGGAGCAGACCTAAACCAGTATTGAGAGGAAATTAGGGGTGAGAAAAAGGGTGAAGGGATGGGGCATGTTTAGCATTCTGTCCTATGAGTTATGAAAACTAGGTTCCCTAAATGGCATCAGCATACCAAAATATCCATTTAGACGTGTGACTTGTGCCACCTAGTGGTGGCTTGATAAAATGACTGCATTCTTATAGAATTAAGGTGGTCAAGTCAACAAGCATTTATTAAGTGATTACAATGTTCCAGGCACTGTGATACCTTAAAAACATTAAAGGAAAGACTTTCTGAAAAACACAAGCAAAGCTAAAAGAATTAGCCAGCACACTAGGAAGTTCCTTGGAAGTTCCACTAGATTAGACATTTATAGATGGAAGCCACCTAGCTCAAGGCCCTTCTTTTGCACATGAGGAAACAGAGATCATGAAGGAAGTGACCAGCCTGATTTCACATAGCTGACTCCATCATGGTGGACCCATTACTGGAATATAGATCTCCAGGCTGCTTAGACAGCACTCCTTCCCCTACTCCAAGCTTTATCTCCTGCTCTTAGAATTTGATCAGAGCATGAGCATACGTGTTGGCAGGGCATATAAAGGAGGAAAAGATGTCGCAGGATGCCATCTCATTTTCAGAATAATTTGGATCCCACTTTGTGGTCATATTATGCCCTCTGGGCTTCTGTGACCCAGTCAGAGGGGCTAGCTCAGTGATTGGAATGTTCAGAATGTGAGTGCTGAATTCAGGGCACACAAATCACCTACCATAAATGGGGAAGCAAGGTGTGGTAGAAGGGAAAAGGCCTGAATCTGGAGTCAGATCACAAGGAGCCGTATCATTTTTTGTTCTCTCTGTGACTTCGGGCAATTTGTTTCCCATCTCTGGGCTTCGTCTTCCTCCAGTAGACAATGTAGGGGTTGGAATACATAGTTTCCAAGATGTCTTTCCCCCAAATCTTATCATCTGTGCCAATAGGGTCAGCAAGATTATCTTCAACCCTAGGGCTGGGGCCAGCCACTCTAGATGGGACGCAGGTTTAGGGCTGGAAGGAGATAGAGAGATCATCTAGGCCAACAACAAGAGGGGAGCTAGAGCCTTGATTTCATTGGGATATAGAACTCCACAGTGATGGAAACTCTCTGCCAAGTCAGACTGGCACCTTCTCTGCAATCTGTAGCTGAATAGAACTGTCTAAACTGTAGGAAAGCCAATCAGAGCTAGGACTTTCTATCTTTGAGGCTCACTCTCACATGTTTATGATATGTATATGGTAAGATATATGGATATATATATATACATATATACACACACATAAATGTATATATGGGCATATGTATAGTGTATACATGTACATTTATATTTATATATTTATGTGTATATAATCTCATTTTATCCTCATAACAACCCTGTGGATATTTATATGTATTTATATTTGTACAGACATATGTGTGTATAATATATACTATTATACATAATATATGCTACTATAATATACAATATATTATTATGTCATATTTATATAATACTATAAATATATTATATAATATATGTGTATATAATCTCATTTTATCCTCATAGCAAACCTGTGGATATTTATATGTATTTCTATTTATACACATATGTATATAATCTCATTTTATCCTCATAGCAACCTTATGGCTTTATATATTTATACGTATTTATATTATGTATTTATATTATACACACGTATGTGTATACAGTCTCATTTTATCTTCATAACAATCCTATGAAGTGGGTGCTATTATCATCCCCATTTTACAGATGGGGAAATGGAGACTGAGAGATGAATGGCTTATGAAAGATCACACAGCTAATAATCATCTGAGGCAGGATTGGAAGCCAGATTCCAAACCCAGCCCTCGATCCCCTACACCATGTCACCTCTCCATTCGTGGGATTGAATTGTTGTCAAATTTATGAAGTCTTCATTTCAGCCCAAGGGATAAAGCCCTTCCAATGTGACAGATGCCTCAGTCATTATAAGAAAAGACATCACCTACTATTGTGTTATAAGAAATGATGACCAAGATGCTTCCTGTAAAGATTTACATGAATTGATGCAAATTGAAATGAGCAGAACCAGAACACTGTAACAGAGATTCACATGCAATAATCTTTTTCTGTTCCTTGTATATGGAAATACTCATGTGTGCTGATGTCTGTGAAGTTCAAAATAATGAACAATAAAAACTATTTAAAAAAAATAATTTAAAAAAAGAAAAGAAAAGACATCACCCAGGGCCTGTAAAAGATGCTATCATGATGGTGCCCAAAGAATTCTGGGAAAGATGCAATTCAACAAAAATCCCATCTTTAGAGAGAAATCAATAACTCACACTTATAATATGCAAACTGCAAATAATGATACATGGTGGCCACAAACTTTTCCACAGGATAGCCCCCTATGACAGGGGTGAGGTTCTCTTCACACTTCAGTTTGCACTCCAGAACTTCAATATAATGGTCTAGAAAAACACAAACATTCAATGTCAGACATAGTCAACCATTTTTCAACACAATACAGCTCTGATGGTTTTCTTATTCCAGGATTCATTGCTGTTTCCATGATACCTTACTGCCTTGATTTCCCCTGTCTTACAGCCTTCCTCCACAAATCCCAGCCCCGATACTGAAGTCTTTGCCATTTACTGCTAAGATTTTCTGCCTGAAAGCCAGGGCCATGCCTCATATCCTCTACCCAAATATGCTGAGTCCTGCTGGGACACCTACCTGCTGTCCCTTTCTTGACCTTCCTTGATGCTGGTCAGTTGGCTGCCTGGGTCTGGCCTCCACTCACGGACAAACTACCCTGATAATGTAATCTGTCTGCCAATACATCAATTGCTGTTGGCAGTGATGCCAACCATGTAGCAACCTGAATTCCTGATTAGCTAATTAATGCCTACAGAAAGAAATGCTCCAATGACGACGCCTTACTCACCAATCCTGAATCTCTCCTGTTATCCGACACTGGTGCCAGCCCAATACCAACAGGTGTGTCTCGTCTCTAGGCTCTGGCTGTCCTCAATGTGCCCTATAATGCTACTCACAGGGACTAATAAGTGGGAGTTGGTTAACCAGTGGCAGAGAAGGGCACAGCTATGGGAGATTCAGGGTGCTTTTGCTTTGTTTTGTTTTTTAATCCAGATTTATGATTTCATCACTTGAGAGAAAGGGAAGGGAATAAACATTTATTAAACACATACTACATGCCAGACACTATGCTAAGAACTTTAAAATTATTATATCATTTGATTCTCACAACAGCCCTGGGCGGGGAGAGGGGGTGGTGGTGGTGCTGTTAATACATCCATTTTACAGTTGAAATTGAGGTAGGCAGAACTTAAGTGACTTGCCCTGGGTCACACAGCTAGGAAGAGTCTGAGCTGGGTTTTGAACTCAAGTCTTCCTGCCTCTAAGCCCACTGCTCTATCCACTGTACCACCTGGCCACCATTTTAGAGAAGTCTTGGTGTGAAAATTCCTTCTATCTGTTCTACAACTCAGAAGTGATTTGCCTAGAGTCACGCAAGTATGTGTGAGAAGAAAAACTTGAAATCAGTTCTTACTGACTTTAGTAAGCCCCCCAGCCCCGTCCCTCAAACATCATGCTGCCTCTCTCTCTTTGATTAAAGTTTATTAATAATAGCTCACATTTAGATAGAACTTTAAGGTTTACAAAGCCCTTTCCTCACAATTCTGATGCTTGCTTACCCCATGTGGCCTTGGGCAAAACATTCAATCTCTGAGCCTTAGTTTCTTCACTTGTAAAATGAAAGAGGTTGGATTAGATGAACTTTGAGGTACTTTCCAAGCAGGGAATGGAAGCATTACTTTACAGACAAGGAAACTGAGGCACAGAGAGGTCAAGAAGACTTGCCCAGGGTCACATAGATGGTAGGACTCTCTCTTATCTTCAGGTCCTTTGATTGCAAGGCTAGCGCTCATTCCATTCCCCTATCCTGCTTCTCCAGTCAGATTCCTATTTATATTCTATTTACCTTTCTATGTTATCCATAAAATCTATATTTCTATATTACATAGCCATAGATATCTATGTATACAATGTTTCTATGTTATATAGCTATAGATATCTATAAAATTGATATTATATTTCTATTTATTGTTCAACCAAACTCACTCCAGGTTTCTGTTATTACAATCATCGTTATTGGTATTTTCAAGTAGATCTTTTTGTGTTTGTTTCAGACTCGATCTGACTTTTCATTGATAGAGGGAGAATTCCCTCTCCCAGTGCAGGTTAGAACGTGCTCTGTGATCTAGTCTTAGAGAGTCACCTAAGAAGTTAAAGGACTTACAAGGTGACTCAGCCAGTATGTGCCAAAGGCAGAGTTGAACCTGGCTATTCCTGATTCCTTAGGCTAGCTCTCTCTGCCTCTACAATGCTGCCTCTCCTTTTCTTAATAGCATGTTTAGTGTCTGTCATCCATAAAATGTATTTTTGAATTCTTATAATACCAGTATTATTGGCTCAAAGGATATGATTTTTTTCATACCATCTCCTCCTTGAAGCCACAGTGGGCAGATAGAGTGCTGGACTTGCAATCCAGATGACCTGACTTTGAATCCTGTTTCAGTCACTTACTAGCTAGGTTATCTGAGGAAGTCACTTAACCTCACTCAGTCTCAGTTTCTTTATCTATAAAATGGGGATAATAATGCCCATCTACCTCCTATGGTTGTTGTGAGGATCAAATGAGATAGCATATGCAAAAAGCTTTGTAAATCTTAAAGCCATGAGTAAATGCTATTAATATTAATAACATTATTCTTATTATTATATGTAAATTCCTATTATAAAATCAAACTACCACATTGACAACAACTGTCATAGGCCCAAATGAAATTGGGTTAATATTAAAAGAAAACACAAGTCTGATAAAGAATTTCGTTTCAAGAGTTTATGGCCCAGAGAATCATTGGTAGACTTAAGTCTAGGAAGGATTTAAAAAATGGTAATGGGATGAAAGAAGAGCATTCATTCAGGGCATATGGGATGGCAAGAAAAAAGACCAAGGGATGGGAGAGGGTGAGGTAAAAGACATCCACAGTGGAAGAAGAGTTGGCAAACATTTCATAGACTAGAAAAAAATTGAGGAAGATTCAAAAAAATGTTTTTCCAAGCTATCTGCCATGAGGGTGCTTTGCTTTTCATTCTGTAAAGTAAATAAATTTCACACATTTTAAAAAGGGAGGAAATGGCCACTAATTAACAGAATCAAGTTATCAAGCTGTCGCCCTACACTAACCTCATTTCCTTTTTTTGACAAGATTACTACACAGAGAACATCAGTTAGAACTGGATTGCAGCACGGTCTAGGACAAAATGTCTCATGAAGATGGAGGCTGAATGCCGGTACAAGTTACCTGGACTTATCGAGCAATCAGACACAGAGGAGGTTAATTAATGTATTAATAATAAATCAGAGGGAATGCTCTAATGGGGCAGTACCCCTGGTCAATCGACTCTGGTGACTTCCCTGTCACCTCTGGGATCGAATAGAACATTCTCTGTTTGGCCTTCAAAGCCCTACATTCTCCTTACGTTTCTAGCCATTTTATACTTCATTTCCCTTCACAGGCTCTGAGATCCAGTGACGCTGGCCCTGCATAAGAAACTACATCTCTGGACTCTGGGCATTGTCACTGGCCGTTACTTCATGCCTGGAAGTCTCTCCCTCCTCTTTGTCTCTGCCTTCTGGTCTTCCTTCAAGTGCCCGCTAGAATCCCACCTTCTGCAAGAATGCCAGTGTCTTCCCTCTGCAGATTTTCTCCAAGTTATATATAGCTTGTCTATACATAAGTTGTTCCCCCATTAGACTGTGAGCCTATTGAGAGCAGGAGCTGTCTTTTCCCCAAAGCTCAGTAGAGTTCATGGCATATAGTAGGCACTTAATAAATGCTTGCTACTGGACTCACCTTGCACCTCAGTACTAGTAACTGGGTGCCTGGTTTGTTTCCTAGAGTCCAAGTTCCTTTCTTGGGGCCCTGGTTCTTGCTCTTATTCCTTCAGGAATTCTTTTTTTGTTTTTTGGCTAGGCAATGGGGTTAAGTGACTTGCCCAGGGTCACACAGCTAGTAAGTGTTATGTATCTGAGTCTGGATTTGAACTTGGGTCCTCCTGAATCCAGGGCTAGTACTCTATCCACTGCGCCACCTAGCTGCCCCAATTAGGCTCTCCTGATGGCCTGCTTTACCTGCTGCCCAGTCCCAGGCCTCCTTGATGCTGACCGCCTGCTTGTGGGGATCTCTGCCTACTGTGTGTTTCCAGATGCCCCTGATGGTCACCTCTGCCTCTGAGCACTCACTTCGGGAGCCCTCGTGCACCATCTACCTTGTTTCAGAAGGTCTTTCTAGTGCCCATGGCCCACCTGCTCCCAAACCCCGCCCCTCTTCCCAACAAAGTGCCCTTGTTAATTTTAAGTGACAGCCCGGCACCAACCTGCTATGGAGGGATAGAAGTCTTTGAAATCCTTGATCTCCCTGGAGCCTTCACAGGCAGCCAAACACTCATAGAAGGCCTTGAAGAAGTCGGGAAGCGCCAATTCCATGTCGGTGATGGACGTCCTCCAGTTCTCTCCATTGTATGCCCGCACGGCTCGGATGAAGAGGTTCTGGGAAGGAAGGAGACCCAGCTGACATTCTCCAGGGGCAGGCAGGGCCCTCCCTTAGCTACCTGGGCAATCACCTCATGAACAATTGCACACAGACAGTCCCAATTTCTTAGCTCTCCTAAAACACAGCTCACCTTGAGTTAATCAAATTCTATGGATAAGGGATAGAAGTTGGACCCGTGGTTTCATATGAGAGTAGGAAACTCCCTCTACCCAGGCAGATGACCACTTTCTGGTCTTAGAGAGTTGCCCAGGCTACCAAGAGGCAAGATAATTTGTTCATATAGCTTTGCTCATACAGGGCCACATGACCATTATGTGTCAAAGGCAGGACTTGAATCCAGATCCACTACCTCAAAGAGGCTTCTTTTTCTTCTGGATTTTCAAGCTCATTTTAAGATGGAGATATTTACTATTTAAGCTTAGACTGAAGAGTTGTAACCCTGTATGATGTTATCACTGCCAGCTCCATATAGCTGTTGAACATCTCCAGCTGTGACTGTAGCTGGGAATAGAATAAAGAGGCCAAGATGAAATGGCAAGAAGAGGAATGATAATAACTGACATTTCTATGGCACTTCAGAGCTTGCAGAGCATTTTATACCTGCCAACTGATGTGAGATTCATAACAACCTTGTGAGGTAGAAACTGTAGATACTGTTATTCTCTCTGAACAAGAAGTGGGATTTGAACAAGGTCTTCCCAACCCCAAGGCTGACACTATTCCAGTTGGGAACTGGGCGAAGCCTTGTGAGACACTTATCTGTCTCCCTCTTCCCAGACCCCACCAGCACTGGTGGGTGGAGTGCTGAGCCTGGAGTCTGGAAGGTCTGAATTCGAATCAGGCCAGGTGATTTAGCCTCTCTCAGCCTGTTTCCTCATCTGAAAAATTCAGATAATAACAGCACCTACCTCATGGGGCTGAGTGAAGACCAAGAGAGAAAACATATGCAAGGCACGTTGCAAATCTTAAACCAATACAGAAATGGTAGCTGTTATTACTAGAAGATATCAGAAACATTCATTTCTGGAGCTTTCTTGTAGATTAAAATGCCAGAAATGCAAGATTTTAATATAGAACAAAAGCCATGGAACTAGACAGAAACATTTTTCACATTCACTTTTTTGGAGGGAGGGGGGTAGTGAGGCAGTTGGAGTTAAGTGACTTGCCCAGGGCACAAAGCTAGCAAGTGTCAAGTGTCTGAGGCCGGATTTGAACTCAGGTCCTCCTGACTCTAAGGCCAGTACTCTATCCACCGTACCACCTAGCTTCCCCCACATTCACTTTTTAAATTTTCATTTAAAATAACCAAATATTAATCTGTTGTATGCCCTTTCATTAAAAACCTAGGAAAAAAGAGATTAAAAATATTTCCACAAAAGATGATTTTTAAAATCACTATCCTTGTGTGTTATCAGCAATGCTATGCACTTATTTTTTAATGTTCACAAAATATTATCTTTGAAATCAAGCCAGGGTAGCATAATGAGTAGAGTGCTGGGCTTGGAATGAGGGAGACTTAGTTCAATTCTCACCTCTGACCATTATTAGCTATGTGACCCTGGGTGAGTCACTTAACTTGTATGTGTGCCTCAGGTATTTCTGTGGAACTTATCTACTTAGTCATATATATATGCATGTATGTGTATGTATATGCATGTATGTATGTGTATATGTATTTCCTCATCTGAAAAATGGAAGGTATTGGACTCAATGACCTCTAAGGTCCCTTCAGGATTTAGATCTATGAACACACTGGGGGAAAATTAGAGGTAGAAATGGTTTTCGAGTGTGTACATATGTGTTTGCATACATTTAGTTGCATTTTGTCTCCCCCGTTAGATTGTAAGCTCCCTGAGGACAGGGACTTTTTTTTTTTGCCTTACCTCATATCCCCAGAGCTTAGCACAGTACCTGGTGCACAGCAGGTGTTTAATGAGTGTTTATTAATCAATTAATTAATTGATCATTACAAAAGGCAAAATCACAGTTAATTCTTATATTTTTTAAAATCTTTGAAAATCCTATTCTTTCCCCTTGTAACGTGAGAAGCTATTTTATCACTGTAAGTGTCATTTTGTATACCAAGATCCAGGGCCTCGGCTCTAGAGTTGGAAGGGATCTCAGAGACCATCTAAAGCAACTATCTCCTTCTGCAGATAAAGAAGCTGGGCATCAAGGAGTTTAAGTGAATTGCCCAAGGTCACCCTGTGGTAATTAGGGTCAAAGGTGGGGTTCGAACCCGGGTCCCCTGACTTCAGAGGGGATGCTCTTTCCATGCTACCATGCTGTTTTCCCATCAACCAATGGAATCAATCAGCAAAATGTATTAAGTTCTTTCCATGTGGCTGACTCTGTGGTAGGTAATGGGGACACAGAGCCAAAAAGAAAAAAAAAATGAGAGAGAAATAGGGAGAGAGAGAGAGAGAGAGAGAGAGAGAGAGAGAGAGAGAGAGAGAGAGAGAGAGAGAGAGAGAGAGAGAGAGAGAGAGAGAGACCTGGACCTACCTCATAGGATTTGGTTTCCAAGTCTTTAATGTAGTCCTCAGCACCAGGCATGCTCTTGTAATAGGCCATATTTCTCAGCATCATTTCGTCATTGGGGTGCTTCAGAAGGAAGGTGTGGGCGGCAGCAATGGCTTTTGGAAGGTTGTTTGCCTAAGGGTATGGAAAGAAGGGGAAAAAATCCTCTTTATAGACTCTGATCCTGAATATCGCAAAACAGCAAGATTGGAACAGTGCTTTTAGGAAACATCAACATACACTTGTTATGTCAGTAATTTCTAGGGACCTGCAATAGATCCGGCATGTGCTGAGGGCATCCATTTCACGGAGATGCCCAAATCCAATATCCAAGAGCCTGAATGTTTTTACTCCTGAGATTTACTAGTGGGAGCTCAATTTTTCTTTTCTTCTTTTTAATGTAATCTCATTACATCCTGTTCTTCCCTGTGGAAGGGCTTTACAGCGAAAATGGCAGAGCCTTGAATTAGAATGGAAAAGAATGCAGTCAAATTGTCTTCCTCCTGGCCCTAGTATGAGGTGGATGACTCTGGGGCACGAACCAGGTCAGTGACTCCAAGCTGGGTCAGTTAGTCTTGTCTGGTCTCTGTTGCCTCGTGTCTCCTTTACTCCTAGAGAACTGATAGCTATTCTGCCTTTAAGAACAGAGTAAGAATAGACTGAAGTTAAGAGGAAACAGGGTTCTTTATTAAAGCATTGTTGAGCTTGGAGTCACCAGACAGGGATCTGAAGCCCAGATTTGCCATTTACTACCCATGTGACCTGGAGAAAGTCATTCTCACTCTCTAGGCCTCAGTTTCCTCATCTGAAAAATGGAAGGGATTGGACTCAATGACCTCAAGCTCCCTTCAAGATTTAGATCTATGAACACACTGGGGGAAAAATTAGAGGTAGAAATTGTTTTCAAGTCCCATCTTCTTTCCTTCCTTCCTCTGCCCTCAAAAAAAAATTAAAAGAAAAAGAAATCAGTAAGGAAAATGAACGAATCTGATTTCTCTTTCCTCCACCTCAAGCCTTAACTATGTTCATAGAAAGAGGAAGTGATTTCTCATTCTCACATGCACACAATCAGGTGCATATACATATACAAACACACACCAGTAAGTTTGCCCTTCATTTTCTTTCTTTCTTCTTCTTCTTCTTCTTTTTTTTTTTGAGGCAGACAGGGTTAAGTGACTTGCCTAGGGTCACACAGCAAATAAGTGTCTGATGCAGGATTTGAACTCAGGTCCCCGTGACTCCAGGAGGGTGCTTTATCTACTGTGCCACCTGGCTGCCCCTCCCTTCATTTCCCAAGAGCTCCTACCACCAAACATCAGTCTGAAGTTCTGAAGCTACAGATAGCAGCATATCTAAAAGTCTGCAAAGAGAATACAACAGAACAGTGAGGAGCTAGGGGAGACTTCATCCTCATCAGTAAGAGCTCTAGTGCCAGAAGAAACCTTCATCCAGGCAGTATGATGCAAAGGACAGACCCGAAGCCAACTTGGATTACTCCAAAGCAAATATTCTTTCATTATACAGCGATGCCTCAGTTCACACAGCCATGACTCATCTCTTCTGCAACTAATTTGAAGCTCTGAGCTGATGTCACTAAGACCCACCCATGACCCTAAGTGGAGGCACAATGGCTCTGGTAGGAAAGTTATCCTGCCAAAAAAGACACCCTTCTCAACATTTTGTCCCCAAATAGACTGAAAACAGCCTTCATGTCATCTTTACTTTCTACAATCTGAGTAGACACAGAATTATCCAAGGATTAATCTTTGGGAAAACAGAAAGATCCCGGGTAAGTATCTTTCTCTTTCTGGGCCTCAGTGGTTGAAATGATCCACTTATGATTGCCAAGGTGGCAAGTAATTCTTGCCAAGTCATTGCCAAGTCCAGCTATGACGGTCTATGACTTGTGATCTTTGACCCAGCAGCTTTCCATCCTATTCTTCATCCCTGGCATCCTCTTCACTGGGACTGGGCCCATATACCAGGAAGGAGTCATTATTTATCCTCTTTTCTGGCATCAGCAGCAATTTTTGGTTGCATTTTTTGTTTACTTACCACAGAGTCTCCCACCCATATCAACAGGCTTCTCATCAGACCAGCTTCATGAGGATGGATTTTTTTTCAACCATAGCTCTCATAGGCCCATCTATCTACTGAGATATATACTGGTCTCCATCCACATAGATAGAGGAAATGACCACACCACCAAAATCACAGATCCCTGAAGTATGAAAGAAATGTATATCATAGGATAATAGATTCAGAAGTAGAAGGAACCTTCAAAGCCATCATGTTTACAGATAAGGAAAGTGAAGCACAGAGAGGTCAAGGGATTTGCCCAAAGCCACATCACTAATGAGTCTCAGAGGAAGGATCCAAGCTAAGGTCTTCCTGATTCCATCTCCAGCACTCTCCTCACTATGCAGAGCTGAGAAGGGAAAGAGAAGCCACAGGAGACCAAGGGTCATTTTGTATTTATGTCTGTTTTATGTGCCGCTGGGGCCTTGTAACCTAGCTGCTGGTAATAGTCTCTATGTACTGAGATGAGCTGGTTCTTGGAAGGCAGGTCCAGGCTGGTGTTGGCATTTCCCAATAATAGACCATGTCAGTGCTTGCCAATTCCTGGGCAAAGTAGCCAGGGTCATCTCCATACTGCTGGATGGAACTGGGCTGGACCAGGACTTTTGGGGAGGCCATATTTCTAAGCCTCTTACAAATGTTTACATTTTCAAAAATCCTAGCATAATCAGCTTAGAATACTGATAATATTATTAAGATACTAATGGATGGTGATGACACTTTTATAAAAAACATTACAGTACACAAAAGCACTTTTCTATGTCGTTTCATTTATTCCTCACAAAAGCACTGTGAGGTAGGGAGGCCAGGACATAGAAAACAGTAGGGGTTTTTGTTGTTTTTATTTTTTTTTCCAAAAAACATTTGGGAAGATCAGAAGATCCTGAGTTTAGAGATAGAAGGGATCTGGAAGATCATCTAGTAACAATAATGATAATTAGCATTTTATACGTCACTTTAAGATCTGCAAAGTATTTTACGTATATTATCCCACTTGCTGCTAATAACAACCAACCTGGGAAGTGGGTGTTATTTTTTTTTTGGCTGTTTTTGGTGAGGAAATCGGGGTTAAGTGACTTACCCAGGGTCACACAGCTAGTAAGTGTCAAGTGTCTGAGGATGGATTTTGAACAGAAGGCCAGAGCTCTATCCACTGTGCCACCTAGCTGCTCCCCAATAGGTATTATTATCATCCCCATTTTATATACAAGGAAAACTTAGGCTGAGAGGGCCTCAGTTACACCTAAGTACTTAGTTACCTGCTGGTTTACAAATTATTTTTCCTCAAAATAATTGTATGACTTGAATTATATGGTTCCCATTATCTTTCCTTTAAAATGCACAAGCATTTTCAGCCTCACAAAAAAAAAATTTTAAGAAAAGATTTTTTTTAATTGAGGTAGAATTTTCAACAATCCAGTTCTATTACAAATCTTTTTTTTTATTGACATTCCCAACACACACACACACACACACACACACACACACACACACACACACACCCCACACGCAAATGGCCACCTGGTATAAAAACAATAACTGAGAATTTCTTAAGTCTCTGGTGTGTTTTTTCTATCTATGGATTTTAGATTATTTTCATTCACTGGCAGCATTAACATCCATAGTGTTTGAAGAATTAAAGTTGACATTCATTCAGGGGAAGGCATGGTGGGTGCTAGCGGGCTACCCAATATTACAAATGAAGAATTGTTCAGGAATTGCATGGGAAAGAAATAAGCACCTACAATGCCATCAGGCACTGTGCTAAGCATTTTTTACAAATACTATCTCATTTAATTCTCACAATAACCCTGGGAGGGAGGGGCTATTATTATCATCATTTTACAGATGAGGAAACTAAGGCAAGCAGAGGCTAAGAGATTCTCCCAGGGTCACACAGCTAGTAAGTGTCTGAGGCTGGATTTGAACTCAGGTTTTCCTGACTCCAGGTCCAATGTTTTATTCACTACCTCATCATTATAAGAGAAGCAGCATAAAAGACATCATCAGAGATATGATTAGGGGAAGGGGTGAAGGAAAAAATGGTCTGGTTACACTGTGAGAACAACAGATATCAGTGAACTTTCCACTCAATGTCAAAGGTCCTGGAGGAAAACCCCTAGATGAGGTGGACCCTTGGGGTAAAGATTTATGGGAGGACACAGGCAAGAACTGCACAAGATGGGCAAGTGTGGATTGGTCGTGCTTGGAATTGTGGGAGGAAGTAACTACATCAGTGAGACCACAGATCCCATCCAAGTACTGAAGAAATACTTTGTTAACAATGCAGTGGTTTGTTTTGGGGGGGGGGATGAGGGGAGGACCTTTCCAGTGCTAATGTATCTATTGACTTGTTCATTCATTCCACAAGCATTAATTAATTTATGTGCCAGGCAATGTATTCAGCACTGGGGATACCAAAAAGAAAAAGAAAAAATATATACATACATATGTGTGCATGTATATATACCCATATATGTATGTATGTATAAAAAGAATATCTTGCTTTCTACTTTGCCGAAAAATAATCAGGCCATCCATCATGAGCTCCCCCAACTCTTTCATTTTATGTAAATTTCCAAATGAGGAAACTCACTTGACCAAAGCAGGCCAGCATTTTCTCTGCCACTTATGGTCCTAAAAGAGTCACCCAAAGCATTGAGAGGAGTAGTGACTTGCCCAGGAACACACTGCCAACATGGCTCAAAGATGGGATTTGAACCCAGGTCTTCCTGGTTTGTAGGCCACAGCTCTATCCTCTACAACTCACTGCCTCATCTCCTCCACTGCATGCCTTCAAACGTGTAATTATCAGTCCTCCTGTTCTTTCTCAAGTTTCAAAGCATAAGTCAATCTCCTTCCCTGCCAGGGCTAATCTCTCTATTTGATTCTTAGACCCGACGTCACCCCAGTCATATCTCTGGCCCCACTCTCAATCTCCCCCTCTACACTAGCCTCTTCCTTACTATGTACAAACATGCTCACGTCTCCCAGGTGCTTTAAAAGCCTGCACCGTCTCTCCTCAAACTCTTGCCCCATGTCTCTCCAACTCCCTTTCATTACCAAACAGCAGTCAACCCTCACTTCTTCCTCTCCCTCACTACTCACTCGCAACTTACAACTGGCCAGCTACCATTCTACTGAAATTGCTTTCTGAAGTTACCAATGGTCTCTCAAGTGTTGGGGATGTGTAAGGATGTAGAGGGCCACAGGCTGTTCATGAGGTCTCGCTGATGGGCGGAGGCCCCCTCTCGGGTGCTGATCTATGAGCAAAGGTCGCCTGGTTGGGTGCTCCATTATATGGATCTTTAACAATCTTTAACTCCCTTAGTTACTGCATGGTCATTAGCAGCTTATCTGTGGTTGGAGTCAGACAAGTGCACAGGATGTGCGTGCACTGTCCTTGGCACAGCATGAGCTCTACGTCACTGTAACCTGAGAAGAAGTTCCTGTTACCTTACTACTTAAGTGAATGCTTTGTTAAAATGAAACGGAGTTGCTTCCTTTCCATCTTGTCTCCCGCCTCATCAATGCGCATTCGAGATAGGTTAAGCTGGCCTTATCCCTTCAAAGTTAGTATAGGATCCTTGCTCTTGTGGTGAGCTGAGTTAGCTGTGCACAACACTCAAGTACTTTCCAGGCCTCATATTTCCTTCTTCTTCTTTTTTTTTTTTTAGGCAATTGGGGTTAAGTGACTTGCCCAGGGTCACACAGCTAGTAAGTGTCAAGTGTTTGGTCTGAGACTGGATTTGAACTCAGGTCCTCCTGACTTCAGGGCTGGTGCTCTATCCACTGCACCACCTAGCTTCCCCCAACGCCTCATATTTCTTGATTTTTTCTGCAGCTTTTGATCTTCTTCCCGGATAGTACAATGGGGAAAAGTGCCAGAATTGAAGTCAGGATCCGGATTCAAATCCTTTGTGGGGCTGCCACTTAGTACCTGTAAGACTTTGGGCAAGTCACATTTTCTCTTTTGTCCTGAGCTTCTTCATCTACAAAACGAGGGCGTTAGAGGGGACGATCTCTAAGGCTCCTTCCAGTCATAAATCAATGGTTCTGTGATTCATGACATTCTTTCTCCTCATCACCAATCCAAGACTTCTAAGATTGGACACTGAGCCCCACGCTCAACTGATCTCACTTTGGGGTTATAGTTCAGTCATTTTTCAGTCCTGTCCAATTCTCCATGACCCCACTTGGGGTTTTCTTAGCAAAGACAGTAGAGTGGTTGGCCATTTCCTTCTCCAGCTCATTTTGCAGATGAGGAAACTGAGGCAACCAGGGTGAAGTGACTCACCCAGGATCACACAGCTAGCAAGAGGCCAGATTTGAATTCAGGAAGATGAGTCTTCCTGACTCCAGGCCTAGCACTCTATCAGTGGCACCACTTAGCTGCCCCCACCATGGGGACATATATTTGTAATACGGGATGATGCTGTTTATAATAGTATCTCAATTGATGTAATGAACAAAAGATACTGAGGATACGTGGTCTCTAACCACTTCTTGCCAGCACTTAGTTTTGTCTGTTTAACTCTGCTCCTGGGAGATGACAGCACAAATCCAGGAAGACCAATCCTGCCAAGAAATTCAAGCATAAACTAAAAAGAAAATGCCAGGTAATTGGAGGAGGGAAAGAGCATGGACAACTGAGATCTGTTGAGAAGGCTTTGCAGAAGAAACAGCCCCTGAGCTGAGCCTTAGAGGAAGTCGAGGATTCCAGGAGGTGGAAGTGAGCAGAGCAAGCCTTCCTGGAATGAGGAGCAGCCTGGCTGAAGGCCAGAATGCTCAGCTTGGGAAGCAACAGGCAGGCTGGTTTGTCTTGAAGGGAACCAACGGAAAATAAATCTGGAAAAAGATCTGCCGGTCATCAGCAAATCCTACCGAGATAACCAACGCATACGTGATCCAAGCAGTGAGACAAAGAAAATTAGTTCAAATCCTGCTCCTTCTGCTTTGCTGTATGACTGGGAAAGCCATTTCTACTGCATAGATCTTAAATTTTCTCACCAATAGAATGAAGGGGTTGGACTAAGTCTGAGGGTTTTAAAAAAATTTTATATCCTGCAACTTTACTGAAGTTGTTAGTTATTTCTTTTTCCCCCAAATTTATTTATTTTTGACATTCATTTCTTTTTAAATATTGAGTTCCAAATTCTTTCCTTTGCTCCCACCCCTCCCCTATCCACTAAGAAGGAAAGCAGTATGACATCAATTATATGTGTGAAATCATGCAAAGCATATTTCCAGGGTCCATAAACTTTTTTTAACCTTTAATAACTGTATTTTAATATAATTGGTTTCCTTTGTAGTTCTATGTATTTTATATTATGTATTTAAAATCAGTATTCTGAGATGTGATCCACAGTGCTTCACCAGACTACCAAAGGGGTCCATTACACAAAAAAAGTTAACGAGCCTTGACCTAGAATATCTTAGTTCCTATACAACTTTAAGTCCTATTATCCTACCTGGAACTGAGCCAGCCTCAACGGGGTAGCCTGACTTCCTACAAGGAAGAAATCCTCTCATGGAGGAACTCCTTTTTCTTTTTTTTGTCTTTTTGTTTGGGGTGGGGTCAGCTAGTTTTGAGGCGATTGGAGTTAAGTGACTTGCCTAGGGTCACATAGCTAGTAAGTGTCACATATCTGAGGTCATATTTGAACTCAGGTCCTCCTGACTGCAGGACCAGTACTCTGGCCATCATGCCACTTAGCTGCCCCGAAACTCCTTTATTTTTGAGGGAATATTTAGCATACTGTTTTGGAACCAAATAGCCTCTTAATGGCTTTTCCTAAGAAGGAAAGCCACATAGCCTGGCTTTGTTCTAGAACCACCAGTGAAATGAGACCAGATAAGAACCCTCTAGTAACGGAATTGAACACTGGCCCCATGAGACAGGGGGAGGTGAAATATAGTCAGAAGTCATGGCATGTAGAAAACTGATGAAAAAAAAATATTTAACTCATTTAAGAGACTAAACTGGTCGCAGTATCTATTCCTTGACTAATTGATGAGATTGGCATTACAGAAACATTCTCAAACAGAAGCTGAACATCCCCTAATAAATGTCCCCACTCTTTGGAGCAAATAAAGGAACCAAGAAACACCTTCTCCTGCCAAGGAGATTGAGCCTGAGGCATGTATGTATGTAATTAACTATAGGAAACAAACTTTCTTAAAGCCACCTGTCCTAAAGAGAACATTTTCCCAAGCCCCTGAGGCTAAGAACTCCTCCCAGAACCTTAAGGCTACTCACTTGAAAATTCAAGCTACTTTAAGAATAGGAGGAAGTTCTGGATAATGATATGAAGAGGAATGGATAGGAAGAGGAATTCTAAGTTATGCCTCTTCTCTAGCCACTGGCTTTGTGGAGGGAAATCCCTTCTTGGCTTTGGATTTCATTTCTGCCACCACCCTTCCCAATTCTCACACTCAGCTGAATTAAATGGAGGCCCCATGTTTGAAATGGAGAATGCTGGTATCCAGAAAAAAGAGCACCCTAGACCCCATTTCAGCCCTGTTGGGACCCCTTCATACAAAAGTCCTTTTGACAGTCAAACTAGAGCACCAGTATCCCTCCCACACAGCTCCAGGGATGTGACAAAGAAAGGCAGGATGAGGCGCTTTAAAGGGCACTGAGTTTGACCGTGAAGGGAAAGATGGAGAAATGGTAGTTGAGTTCCTGACTGCCTCTCCCCAACCCTACACTCATTTTATTTTCTTTGGCAGAACAATGACATCCCAACAGCCTAGATGTCATGGAGGACACTCCCCATCTCCCTAGACTTATTTGGTTCTAAAAGAAAATGGGTGCAATTATATGCATAAACTTGATAGCATAGCAGAAAACTGGAGATGGAGGAAGCAGAAACGCAACCACCTGGAACCAAATACAGCATGAGGTGCAATCCTACCTGCTCATCTCCATACTGCCTTTGGGAGAGATTTTCAGGGCACTTGCAGCTCTAGGGCTGCATCAACATGGAATCAATCTGCCTAGGTAGTTTCAGACTGAAAAGGCCAGAGTGAAAACCCTTGGCAACTCCTGGCTTAAAACAACTGAGAACTGAACTTCGAGACTTTTCTCCACTTGCTGCCAATGACAGATGGAAGGGTCGTGGACTAAGGGTACACTGATGTTAACCTTTACGTAGTACTTCTTTTAGAACTTTGAGTAAGCGGTATATAAATTAATGACATTGATAAAGGTGATAAAGGTGACAGAGATATAGCATCCTCTGTATGGGAAGGGATAGTAAGTAAATGGAGGCATGGAAGTCAAGTGATCTGATTAGTAGAAACACAAATACATACTCATTTGATGGCAGATGGTGGAGACATTGCACCAGAGCTAAGGGTTGATTGGCTGTCGGTTAGAACTGCTTATGGGTTCACCACAGTACAATACATATTTTTGGTTTAGATTTTCAAGAAAGAAATTTTTACCAACCACGAAGCATAAAGTAATTCCAGAGGAGTGAAAATGAAACACACTATCTACTTCTAACAGAGACATGGTTGAATTAAAATGCAGAATGAGATATATATTTTTTTGGACATAGCCAATGAGAAAATTTACTTGACTACATTTGCTTATTATAAAGGCTTTATTTTTCTTGTTCTCTTATTATTCAATGGGGACAAGGGAGGATGCCTCAGAAAGATAAAATAAACACTTATTAATTGGAAAAAAAATTTTTAAATTTAATTTACAAATGAAAGCTGATGGCCCATGGTTTGATATTGACCATTCCCCAATGAGCCACTCTAATGAACATCAGCTATTTTTTTCACCCACTTGTGGTTATCCCCCCTTAAACTGATAAAAGTAAATCTCTGGTACATTCTCTGTCCCTGATTCTCCCAAGAAATACCTTGCCAATCAAGGAAAAACAATCCCTTCCCTTATCAAAACCCCAAGAAAGCCTTGCCTGTATTTTCTTAGAAAGAGGACCTTCTCCTTTCCACAGAGCTGATTATTAGCCCCACATGAATAGCCACTTGCCTTGGTGGTAACTGTTTTCAAAGCTTCAGGACTAGGATTAGAATTTAGGGAAAATAACTATTGAGCTGGAGGAATTCATCTTTTCATTTTTCTGAACAAAAACAGAGTGACTAGCTTAAAAAATGAAACAATAAAAAATAAATAAACAAAACCAAACATGTTACAGAATGCAAAGTTTGTGAGCTACAAACTATGGACACTTTCTCCTAAGGTATTCCTATTCCATTTGCAACTTCTCAATACTAACAAATCCCATTTCCCATCTAACTAGTCTTGAGGCCTCCTCTCGCCATGTAACCAGCCACCATACCTCCTCAAGAAGTCCCAGTAAGAAACTAAGCAAATTTCTTTTCTTTGCCACTTCAAAGTTGGTTTGGTTTCAGACATGCTGAGTCCAAGGTTCCAGTGAGATAGCAGTGGAGAGATATATGTTCAACAGACAGTTCGAAATCAGAATTGGTGCTTTTGAAAGAAGCCGATGGCAAATCTACGCATGTAAGCATCATCGGCATTAAGGTGCTGCAACTTTGAAAGTCGATGGGGGGGGGAGCAGCTAGGTGGCGCAGTGGATAGAGCACCGGCCCTGAAGTCAGGAGGACCTGAGTTCAAATCCAGCCTCAGACCAAACACTTGACACTTACTAGTTGTGTGACCCTGGGCAAGTCACTTAACCCCAATTGCCTAAAAAGAAAAAAAGTAGATGAGAACCCGAAGTGTAGAGAATGTGGAAAGACAATTAGGCCAAGGATAGAATCTTGAGGGACACCAATACTTTGAGGCTAAGAGAGGAATGCGCTGGAAAAAGAAATTAAGGGAGAGCTCCCAGATAGGTAGGGGGTAAAATAGATGAAAGCAATGTCACAGAAATCAGAGGGTGACTCTGTCAAGAACTAAGAGTGCTCAACAAGGACAAATGCTTCAGAGAAGTCAGAGGGTGAGGATTGAGAACAGGCCAATTAAAACGTTGTTCTCGACCTTGGAGGGAGCAGGTTTAGCTGAGAGGTGGCCACGGCAAGCACATTTGCAGGCAGCTGAAAAGTGAGTGGGTGGGACCAGGGCCGTATGCCAAAAAGATCAGAGAAGGAAAGAACCCGTAGCATCACTTTCTATGGTGCTAAAGGAACGGAAACTGGGGCCCCACACCACTGGGACTTCTGGAATCAGCATCGGAGCACTGCTTAGCTTGAAAGGGAGGAAGCACTACCAACAACCCCTCTCCCCAACCCAATAAATGCTTTGGAGGCACGGACTGTCTAACAACTTTTCTGTGGTCTCCTTAACCCACGTAACAGTGCCCTGCACAAAATAAGCTGTCAGTAAATGTTTGTCAGTGATAATGATAACAGTTGGTGGTTCTTGGGAAACAGACAATTCACAGGAGACCCATCAATTGAGGAATGACTGAAGAAATTATGGCGGATGAATGAAATGGCAAGAGATTATAAAAATGGCAAGAAACCTGGGAAGACTTGTATGAATTAATAGAGTTAAGTGGGTAGGACCAGGAAAACAAATAACACGATAAGAAATATATATATATATATATGTGTGTGTGTGTGTGTGTGTGTGTGTGTGTGTGTGTGTGTGTGTATGGCAGTTGGGATTAAGTGACTTGCCCAGGGTCACACAGCTAGTAGGTGTCTGAGGCCAGATTTAAACTCAGGTCCTCCAGATTCCAGGGCTGGTGCTTTATCCATTGTGCCACCTAGCTGCCCCAAGAACAGTATTTTAGAGACAAACAACTTTGAAAGACTTCAGAAATCTGATCAACCCAGTGAAAAGCCGTGATTCCAGAAGACTGATGAAACATGCTACCTAATTCCACACAGAGAGGTGGTGGACTAAAAGCAAAGAATGAGATATATTTTTTGGACTTAGCTAATGCAGAAATTGATTTTGCTAGACTATGCATATTCATAATAGAGTTTTCTTTTTCTTTTTTTTTTCTTTTCCAAAGGGACAGGAGGTTGGAAGGGAAGAAAACAGATTTTTCTTCATTTTAAATAATCATTTTTTTTAAAGTGTAGATGGTAAGGTAGGAGTTATAGACTACTTTTTCTAGAAGTTTAGTAAAGAGGAGAAAAGATATAAGAGAACAGGGATAGCAGCATTAAGGGTAGTTTTTCAGGAAAATGGGGAGATCTGAGAATGCTTGTAAGTAGCATCTAAAGACCAGTAGATGGGGAGAGATTGAAGACGAGAGTAAATTAAGAAAAGAGGGATCCGGCTTTAGAGCACAAGTGGAGGGGTTAGCCTTGACAAGGAAACTGGGTCACTTCATTCTCTGAGACTGGAAGGGAAGAGGAGAGAATGGATGAGGCCAAATAAAGGCACTGAGGGAGAGAAGAGGAAAGATGAGAAGCTAACAAACAGGAAGCCAAAATCTTTATGAGAAAGAGACGGTCATCTTTTGAGATAGTTTCGGGGCAGAGATGGGGGAGGACTTGGGAGATAAGTCACAAGGAGGGGGAGAGGGGAAACTTTCCTGATCGCTGACTGGCCACCTTATCTTGCAGATTTCCCAGTTATAGAATTCCATTCTCTTTCTTATCTGCATTCCAGTATGTGCATCCCATTTATTGACTTACGTTTGCTTAACTTGCTTCTGATCCTATTATTGTTTCAATTTTATGTGTGCTGTTTCCCTATCCTTGACTTCTTACTTAGTCTCTTCAACCAAAAGAGAAAGAAAAGTCACAGATTTGGGAAGGAGAGAGGATCAAAATTGTCTTCTGTTATAGAGAAATAAAGAGAAAGAGTTTAAGAAGGAGGAATTGGTCAAATGTGCCAAATAATGCAAAGGTCAGGAATGATAACTAAGGAAATACCCATTGGACTTGTCAATTAGGAGGTCATTAGAGATCTCCAGGAGGAGCAATTTCAATAGAATGATGAAGACAGAAGCCTTATGACAGAGGGCTAAGGAATGGATGAGAGGCAACATAATGTAGTCAATAGAGAGGAAGCTTCCATGTCAGGAAGACCAGGATTTAACTCCCACATCTTACCTATATTAGCTGTGTGATTCTGGGCAAGCTATTTATCTTCTATGTGTAAACTGAAGAATAGCTATGGATCTACATAGAGAGGGGGATTTTCCTTACCGAGTTCCCCATATCGAAGAAACCACAGGTCTGTCCAAAAGGAAATAAAGGAATGAATGGACAACATAAGTAAAGGCCATCCCCAGAACTTTTAGCAGCACAAGAATGCAGAAGCTTGGGAGTGGAGTCCATCTGTTTATGGGCATTATTACCTGCTAGAAGAGTAAGCTATATAGATACACCACAGATAATACTGGAATTTATCAGCATGGATTAGTGGCAAGAGCAAATGGCCACAAAGTTCTGGGTTCCAGACTTGACTCTACCACTTACTAGCTGTGTGGCTCTAGGTGGGTATATTCAGTCAATAGTCATGAGATACTTATTAAGTACCTACTATGTCTCAGACTCCTCATATGCAAAGTGCTGAAGTTGAACTATATTATCTCTAATGCCCTTTCAAATCCTAATAGTCTTTGAGTCTAAGTCTATAATTGCACAGAATGTATAGAATGTAGCCAGTAGCTGCTTTCTCGGTTGCAAATCCTGCTTTTAAAAAAAAGATAAATATTTCACTCCTCCTTTCTCTTTGTGCATCAATGCAATTTCATGGCTCTGCCCCCAGGGGTCCACAGCCATCAAGAAGTTTTTGTTATGATCAGGGATGGTCACAGCATTGTTTCCTGAAATTCTGACTTTCAACTGTTCAGAAAATCCCTAGGATATGCTTTTCTCTGAACTTTTTAGTTAATAAGTCCACAAAGATGAAAAACCAGGGAGCTTAAGGTTGGATGGAAATTTGAGATGATAACCAGTCAAATGCAGAAAAATCTGCACTTTGTTTCTTGGTTTAGAGCATACCTCCATATTCAAATGGCCTCGATATTATCTGCATGGATAAAATCATCAGTTTGGAAGGACTGGGGAGTATAATGAGAAAGACAACAGAATGGGAAAAGATGTCATGTCATGTACTGTGTAAGAATACATTGAAGGAGCTCATTATGTTTAGTTTAGAGAAGAGAAAACTCAGGGTGAGGTTGGGGCGGGAGGGAGAGAATGATGTCCATCTTCAAATAACTGAAAGGTTATGACATGAAAGAGGGATTAGACTTCTGTTTGATCTCAGAGGAAAGAATGAAAAGAAAGAGAAAGAAATAGACAAGTAGGCAAAATGAAGCTTTATATGGGGAAAAACAGTTGAATAATGAGTGGAATCCAAAAATAGAATAAGAGGTCATCAGTTTCCCTTTATTGGAAGTCTCTGAGCAAAGACTGTCATGTGCATTGTGCTGGGGATTCCACTTTGAGTTTCCTTTGAACTACATGACTTCTGAGATGCCACCCAACTCAGAAATTCTGAGATACTGAGAAGATTGTTTTCCCACTTCCTACACTCTAGCCCAAATTTGTCATCTCGAGCAATCCAAGTGAACATGTAGTGGGTCTCACAGTTAGGCTGGCTTTTTGAATTGCCTTTGGAATAATCCCTAAATGTCACTGATATTTTTCTGTATCTTGGCTTAAAATAACTGGCTGTATTGGGGATATAAATATGCTACTGCCAAAAACTACATTCAGGAACAACACATTATTGACAAGCCACTAGAACACTGGGATAAGCATTCCTTAACCCAAAAGGAAGCACGTCATACTGGGAAAGGTGGAATCCAAGCTCATTAAGAAGAAAAAGTATGAGACGGCAGCCTCCCCCCAGGGAGGTGATGATTCTGCTGTGCTCTGCTCTCATCAGACCCTATTAAGATTATTTTATTCATTCCTGGGCTCCACATGTGAGGAAAGGCTGAAGCATGTTTGGAGAGGGCAACTTAGATGGTGAGCGGATGGGATAGCAAGCCTCATAAGGATCAGGTGAGGAAGTGTGGGGAGTTCAGAGAGGGGAAATGAAGACTAATAGGGCACAAGTACTCAAATATTTAAAGTGCTGTTTAGAAGAAGCTTTAGATTTCTTTTTTGCCCCAGATAGCAAAATCAGAGTGATAGATAAAAGCTACAGAGAGTTAGGCTTAGAATCCACAAAAGAGAAAAATTACCTAAATAACCAAAAGGGAAAACAAACTGCTTCTAGAGATAGCGGGTTCCCTTCAGTTGAAGTGAAACTTGGATGACCACTTGTTAGGGATGTTGTAGAGGAAGGAAGGAGGGAAGGAAGGGAGGAAGGAAAGGAGGGAGGGAGGAAGGAAGGAAAGAAGGAAAGAACAAAGAAGGAAGGGAGGGAGGCAGGGAAGAAGGAAGGAAGGGAGGAAGGAAAGGAAAGAAAAGAAGGAAAGAGGGAGAGAAGGAAGGGAGGAAGGAAGGAAGGAAGGAAGGAAGGAAGGAAGGAAGGAAGGAAGGAAGGAAGGAAGGAAGGAAGGAAGGAAGGAAGGAAGGAAGGAAGGGAGGGAGGGAGGGAGGGAGGGAGGAAGGGAAAGAAAAGAATGAAGAGAAGGAGGCAAGGAGGAAGGAAGAAATGAAGGAAGGAAGGCCTTCTGGAGCAAGAGACATGAGAGAAAGAGCAGCCAGCCTTGGAGAAGGGGCCATGAGATGTATCTTCAGGAGAAAGCTAGGTTTCTGTGAATACAAGCGATTTAAAGAATATGAGATGACAAGACATAGGATGAAGTAGAGTTTGTTAATCAGAAAGATTGCGGGCGGGGGGGCAGCTAAGTGGCACAGTGGATAGAGCACCGGCTCAAATCTGGCTTCAGACCAACCACTTGACACTTACTAGCTGTGTGACCCTGGGCAAGTCACTTAACCCCAATTGCCTTTAAAAAAAGAAAAAAGAAAAAAAAATAAGAAAGATGGGCAGTAGATAATAGGGATAGTGAAGGAGAAAGAGGACTGAAGAGAGGTAGCCCTGAGCTGGAAAGGGAAGAGTATGGGGAGAACAACAGAAGGGAAAGGGGGATGTTCAAATGTTGTGCTGAAACCCAGGGATTAGCAAAGCAGGGGTTCAGAGTTCTCCAGTCATAGTACATGAAGAATATCTAAGCACAGATAAGCTAAATCAGCTGAGGTTCTCAATCAGAAGAATGCACAAAGGTCTCCTCAGACCTCTGTCCTGAGGTGGAGCTTACTCAAGATAATTACATCCTGAGGGTAAAGCAAAGGAGTGGATTATTTGTTTCACAAGAAATATATCAACTGTTATCATTATCACTGATGTTTATTGACTACTTAATCTATGATGGACACTGTTACATGGATTAATGAGACCATGGAAAAATTATGAGACAGCCTCTGCCTCCAAAGCATTATTAGGTTGGGGGTGGGGATGGGAAGCAGTATCCACAGGGCCCCTCACCTTTGAAGCTAACCGATGGTCTGATGCTGATGCCAGAGGTCCATGGTATGAGTCCTCAGGTCAGGCAGTGCATGGAGCAGTTCCCTCAGGTAGGAAGGCGACCTGAAAAGGAGTCTGTCAGGCTGAGCACGCTGGAGTGGATTGGTGAGGGACAGGAAGAAATGAAATGTGAGGAAGTGTGTTCCCCACCATGTCAGCGCCTGGGACAAAGCCCCAGTCACTCCATGACAATTTCAGCTCTGACCAGCATTCCTTTAGAGGTGGCCCCTCTTCCCTTTACCATTCTGGAAGCACAGTTACCCCTTCCACATCACAGCTTTCCCCATTGCGGTTTCACTATATCATGGGTCACCATAAGAAATTAAATGGGAATTTTGGAGGGAGTTTTGTATAAGCTGCAGATGACACACGAAGGCCAGCAGGTGACACAGAGCCTATTACCAAACACTTAACTCAAATTTTACAATAAGGTACTGTAAATACCCCATAAAAGAAAAAGCAAATGACTTCAGAAAACCTGGCAAGACTTATATGGTCTGATGCTGAGTGAAGTGAGCAGAACCCAGAGGACTTTGTATACAATAGCAGCCATGTTATGCAATGGCTAAGAATGTTAAACTGAACCCTTCTCAGCATTACGAGGATCTAAGACATCTCCAGAGGCCTCGGGATGGAAAATGCTGTCCACATCCAAAGAAAGAACTAAGGAAGTCGAATTGCTCTCACTTATTTTTATCTTAAGTTGAATTTTATTTCATCTTTCTGATGGTTCCTCCTATTGTTTTTAATTTTTACTTACAACTTCACTAATGTGAAAATATGTTTAATGGGTATGTAAATGTAAAGCCTATGTCAGATTGTGGCCGTCTTGGGTAGGGTGGGGGGGGGGAGAAAAAGGGAGAAAAAATTTTCAACTCAAAAGCATATGGAAAAATAAAATTAAAAAAAAATAAAATTAAATAAAATTTTTTAAAAAAAGAAAAAGCAAATGCAAAAATCTAGACTTCTCTGGTACAAACAGAGGGGCAAAAAAATGTTACATGGATTTTCCAGATCACCATGCCCCTAACTCCCCACTCCCACCCCTCGATGTGGAAGGGAGAACTGTAGTAGAAGCAGAGCTGAGTTTAGGAGAGCAGTTATAAGAGGGCTTAAAGGTAAGATTTTGAAGTAAAGAAATCATAAAAACCAAGGCATGTGGCTGCTTTTCCATTCTTCAAAGCCCAGTCAAGTATCATTTCATCTATGACATTTTTCTCTGAATCTCTCACATTTCTTGGCCTGGACCCAAGTTTTACAGAACAAATTTTTTTATTTTTTTATTTTAAGGCAATTGGGGTTAAGCGACTTGCCCAGGGTCACACAGCTAGTAAGTGTCAAGTGTTTGGTCTGAGGCCGGATTTGAACTCAGGTCCTCCTGACTTCAGGGCCAGTGTGCTCTATCCAACAAATTTTTTTATTAAGGGGATTTGTTCTGTGAACAAATTGTATTGAATCAAAGGCCCCCACTTGAGGACCTAGAGGGCCACATGTGGCCTCAGGGCCGAAGGTTCCCTACTGGGAACCTAGCTGGACAGACGAAAGCAGCCCTTTCTTTGCCTTTGTCTGCCATGTTGCTACTGCTGTTCAGTCATTCCAGTTATGGCTGACTCTTTGTGACCCCATTTGGGGTTTTCTTGGCAAAGACACTGGAGTCACTCTGCTGGTGACTTCAGAAGTGAAGTAGAACCCAGATCCCCTTATTCACAGTCTAGTGTTCTTTCCACTGAATTATGTTGGTTCAGGCTGGCTGTATTGATTACATTGAATTCCATCACATCCATCCCAACGGGAGAGGCAATGGAATAGAGCAGAAAGAAGCCCTTCCATGGGGCCCTTGGAAGAAAAAAAGACACTTGTCACTAACCCTCCCCAGATTAAGGAAATATAGTTACAGAAAACCCATCGCTCCCAGAGTCCAATGCTACTTCTGCCTCTGAGACCCAGGTTGGGGCACGGGGATATTGAATCCCAATATTGTAACCAGGTGACTGTATAACTTTGAGCCCTAGGAAGACACTCTGATGGTATAATGATATTCTGGCTTTCTTTACGCCCCCCCCACACACATAGTTGCCTATCTACCTGCCATGTGTCTGGCACCTAACAGTCACTGCACCTAGGTCTAAAAGGTCTAAAGCAAAAGGTCTAAAAGAGTTCAGACATCATCACTATGAAGGAGGACCTTCTAGATTAAGAAGGACACTGTCTGGGCCCTTCTGGCACAAAAATTGTCACTGAAAAAAATATTCTCAATACAAGGAAAATAAAAGGTTACCTCAGAAACAATTTGATAATAAACTATACTGTTAGATTGTAATCTCCTGGAGGGAAGGCACTGTGCTGTTTTTCATCTTTGGCATACCTAGCATACACAACACGGCTTAACGAATGTTTGGGCAATTGAAGGGAATCGTTCTTTACAGAAAAGATGCTGATATTTTGCAGCCCAAGAAAGCTAGTGTCGAGAATATTTATGTGACAGAGCAGTGATTGGGCACTGGAAGGCAGAAAGGTTAGCCTCTGGCTTCTGGAACAGAAACAATCTCCCTGGCAGAAACTTCTGATGTTGGGTTTTATGCTGTTTCTTTGAAGCTAATTCTCCTCTGCTGTGAGCTATTGTTGAGGAAAAAAGGGGAAAAAAATCCCAGCTTGTTCATTCCTTCCTCTGGAAAGAGATTTCTTTAAATACACCAAAGGCAGGAATTCAGCTAGAGAATCATGGTGCAGAAAGCCCCCTCTGGAAAAAAAAAAAGAAGACAGCGGAGACTATGACTGAAGTTTTGCTTCCCTCTTCACCTGGATTCCCATTTCCAAGGGGTCTTTTTGGAAAAGTTGGATGAAAATGTGATAAATGTGCCCAGTATTCCTAGCCATAATTAAGAAGCAAGTTGTCAATCAATCATCAGGACAAGTGCTTCTGAATCTTAGGGAAACTTGAGGATGAAATCGTCAACCTAAGTCAGAAACTTCGTCAATATAAATGCCCAGGTTGGCAGCCACTTCTACGCCCTTTCCAAAAAAGGAGTTCTACAGAGAAGCTCCAAGGTCTGTAGGGTGGGTCTCATTTTCCCACTGCGCAAACTGGTGAAATCTATAAAAAAGAGGAAAGTGCCTGATCCCTTAAGCAAATACACAGAAAGAAAAGCAGCCTGGTTTCTTTCTGTACCTAATGAGAGAGAAAAGGAGGAGGGCATGAGCAGGCGTGTCTGGGAAAGAGTAGATGGAGGAGCAGAGGACAGTGTAGACAGGCTCCCGGGATATAGTATGATCAGAATAGGGCTGAGTATATGGACTGAATGACCTCAAAGGACCAAGTCTCTCTGAAGAGTCTGGGTGGAAAGGGCAATGGTCTTGAAATGAGAAAAGCTGGGTTTGTGGCCTGGCCCAGACACTAATGAGGAATATTTTACCCTCAGAGTTTCAGCTTTCCCACCTGTCTGGTCCGGTGTCGTCCTTTGCTCTCACTGTCCAGGTCAATGTACAGTGTGTCTGACACTGGCCGATACATTGACTGATACCAATATGAGCTCAGAAGGTTCTACCACAGATCAGGCACAAATAGTCCATCAGGGTAAGGAACCTGGGCCTCGAGACCACTTGGCCTTCTAGGTCCTTGGGTGCAGCCTTTTGACTGAGTCCAAGTTTTACAAAACAAATCCTTCTATTAAGGGGATTTGTTCCATGGGTGCATGTGGGCTTCTAGGTCCTCAAGTGGGGCCCTTTGACTGAATCCAAACTTCACGGAACAAATCCCTCCTTGGTCCATATGAACATCTGGAGTGGAAATGTCTCTAAATTTGAGCATCTCTTGGTTTCTTTTGAGCCACTACAGTTCTGCTCTGCTCAGACAGTACAGAGCCTTCTCTGATACAGGCACACCGTGCCGCGGGGTTCTGTGCCAGCGTCTCCCATGTCTCACAATCGATTCCACAGTTATCCCACCTGTAAGGTGGGGATAAACAATACTATGCTATCTGCCTCAAAGGTAGTATTATGAGGAAAGTGCTCTGTAGACATGAAGTTGTATATAAACGTAACATTATTCTGTATTATTATTGTTGTTGTTATACCAGATCTGTGTGTGGAGCTCCCAGCGAGGAACTTCCTCTACCCACAGCCCTGATTTACAACTTAGAGTTTTAGGGAATTGCCTGGAACACAGAGAGTTTAAGGGACTTGCCCAGGGTCACATATGTGACCAATATGTGTCAGAACTTTTCCTTGAACTTAAATCTTCTTGACTCCAGGGGTAACCCTCTAGTCATTAGGCCTGTACTGGATCTCATAATTGTTATTACATTTTAAATATTATATACCCCTCAGAGTATTTCTGGGCTCATACAAGGGGGTTTTGCAGATAGAAGAGGGTGGGTGTGGCAGGGTATCATGTGGAAATGTGCAGTATGAGAAAGAGGTGATAAGAGGTTTTGATGAGATATTTATCTTCTCAGTGAACATTTCAAGGAATAGAAGGGGATAAGTCAAAAATTAGCAAAAAAGTACACAAAATCTTTACCTTTCCACAAATGGATGGTTATCATCCTTAGGTTTTAAAATGAATTTTTTTCAAAATCTTGGGAATTTCTTGGCCCAGACCACTTGTCAATAAACACTGGTACCTTTTTTCAGTTATATCTAGATCCAAAGTTACAAAGTTCAAAGGTTAACACAGAGTCTTAATAAATACCAAAAAGAAATCAATAACCAATGGGGTTCGGCCAAATGTTACAGCCAGTTATGAACAAATTAATTTAGATTTCTGGAAAAATAAAGGGCATATTGAGGTAGGGCAGCTAGGTTGCATAGTGGATAGAGTGCTAGGCCTGGAGTCAGGAAGACCTGAGTCCCATCCAGTCTCACACACCTACTAGCTATGTGACCCTGAGCAAGTTACTTAACCCTGTTTGCCTCAGTTCCCTCATCTGTAAAATGAGCTGGAGAAGGAAATAGCAAACCACTCCTGTATCTTTGCCAAGAAAACCCTAAATGGGGTCATGACGAATCATGAACAAAAAATGATTAAACAAAATAAATGGAAATATATATATGTGCATGTCTCTGTGTATATTCTGTGTGTATATATATATACATATATACACATACTATATATATTTACGTACACATACACATATGTGTGTACATATACATATATACATATGCACACATATAAGTGTATATATATATATGTGTGTGTGTATGTGTATGTATACGTATATATATTTATATACTCTACTCTCTTTCTTCTGCTTGTCTTCTTTCTGTCTCCTTGGATTGGATGGATCCTGTTAAAATGAAGGCTCTATTACCATCATTCCTGAAGCCTAACTTTTTTATGTCTTGTGTTGGTAGGTGAACAAAAACTACAGTGGTACCAATATAAGCTCTGTGTGTGTGTGTGTGTGTGTGTGTGTGTGTGTGTGTGTGTTGGGGAACTACCAAATAGCTATGGATCTTTTCTATAGAAACAAAGAGAAACAGGGTAAAAAAAAGTGTGTGTGTGTGTGTGTGTGTGTGTGTGTGTGTGTGTGTATGGAGGGAGAGAGGGAGAGAGACAGAGAGAGAGTGTATTTTGTTAACAAGGTAAACATTTTCTGATAAATTCTTAAATATTTCCAAGTGAGCAAGAAAGGCTTACTATCCCCTTCTAATCTATGAAGTCATTTTAATAATAAGGAATGTCAAATATAGCAGAACTCCAATATACCACTGCCCCAACTACAGATGGCAGCTACCCTCATTATCTGCCAGCAGGGTAAGAAACCTCACCCAATCTACCTAACCAAACTTCTACCTACCTATACCTTCTTCTCACCAAGACTTTATCTCCATACCATAGCTGCTCTTCTGTTAGCCTTTGATGGTTTGCAAGAGAAGTCTGGAAACTAGACTCAACTACATAAAACAGTAAAGGAAAAAATGTTTTATAACTTCAAAAAATTCTTGCAGGAAAATGCAGAAAAGGTATGCATACTGTTTGATTAAGCAGTGAGTATTGGCATAGAAATGAGCTACAAAATTCTTCAAAGTGCTGACTGGTTCTAATTCAATATAGCTGAAGGTTCACAAACTGTTGCTGTAGGCCAAAACTAAATCAATTAGGAGTGAAGAGGGAAAAGCAAAAAAGAATCTAAGAGATAGTTTCAATGTGCTTTAGTGAAGGAAAAAAATACTACCAAAGTCTACATCTGATCATATTATATTTAGATATGATGGACTTAGAAAAAAAAAAAGTACAATTCAGTAGAACACCAAAATCAGATATCCAGAAATGCAACGAAAAGGTTAAAAGACATTTAAAGGTATCCTTCTTTCCAACACAGGGTACCTTTTTTTTTTTAATTTAGGGCTACTGAGGGAAGGAGGTTCAGAAAAATTCAGATTATAACTTCATATGGTCAGAGAGGAGACGAATATAGACCAAAATAAATAAGAGAGGCTTTTTAAGCAAGGGAAACTAAAGCTATATACCTTGAATGAGACATATAACTTTGATAGGCAAGGAATTAGAACAAAACCCAAAGATTTGTAAAATAAATATCAACATTTCCAATTAGAATTCAAGTCCACATTTTGAACCATTGAAGGTCTGGTGTTTTGGTTTGATGTAGTTTTTTGAGAAGGAGGTTGGGAATAAGAAAGGGAAAGGAAGAAAAGGAAAAGAAAAGAGGAAATTAAGAGACATAGGGTAAAATATATGCTAAGAAAGGGAGAAAAAGGAGAAAAGAAAGATATTTAGACATGTATGTAATAAGAAAACAAAGGTGGGAGAGAAAGATTTTATATATGTATATATATATACACACACACACACACACACAAGAGAGACAGAGAGAGAGAGAGAGAGAGAGAGAGGAGAGAGAGAGAGAGAGAGAGAGGCCTAGAGATAACTATTTGAGGCAAATAGTTCTTCCTATAGCCTGCTAATATACTAAGGCTATGGATTTCAGAGGGCTGTCACCTCTTCACTACCATTATAAATGCCAATTATCTGATCAAGCACTAGTCACAACTCCTTTAATTGACAATCATCACTCCTCAGGAATTAGAATTTGCATAATTCCTTATAATTTTCAAAGAGTATTCCCATATATTACCTTGAACCCCAAAATTTTGTTGTATTTGCTGACCCCACTATTGGAGGTCCCATATGCCCTATTATTTTCCATTTGGAAGATAACTTCAGAATGAATCCATCTTTTATGTATGAGAGTTGGTCTCTGAACTCCCACATAGTATGGACCCAAGATATACCATATGATTTTGTAATCCATCCAAATTCTTTCTAAATATCTGATATCAAAAGGCATGTGTAATAAGCCTGCAGTTAACTGGACCCAGAGACACCACTTTTCCTCAGGTCCCCAGGAAATGAAGTTAAAGGTGGCTTATGGGGTGTGTCCAGTCTGAAAGGGTAGCAGACCATGGTGTAGACCAGTAGCAGGTTTGTAAGCCATAAACAGGAGACTTTTCAGACTACCAGCAGATCATAAGAAACCTGCCTTTTCAATTCAACCGAGGGAGTGATCACTAGGCGCAAGGTTACGTGGTAGATGCTACAATAGGGTAAGAAGGTTTTAAAAATACAACACCTATCTTTGAGGGACCTTTACTCTGCCCTCCTTCCTCTGCTTGTCCTCCCGTGGTCTCCTTGGGTTGGACGGATCCTGTTAAGATGAAGGCTGTGCTACCATCACACCTGAAACCTAACTTTTTTGGGTCTTGTATTGGTAGCTGAACAATGACCACACTGGTACTCAATAAGCTGTGTGTGTGTGTTGGGGAGCTTCCAAAGAGCTGTGGATCGTTCCTATAGAAACTTGCTCTTGCACTCCATTGTAATGACAGCTCCAACGAGGCAGTGCAGGAAAAATCAGTGGTGCAAGGTATCACAAAAACCTGAGGAAGGAGGCAGTTATTGAACTGAAAACTCACTATGAATGAGATATGGAAGCAACAAAAACAAACATGAGCTTAGACGGTATTAATGGAAGCATAGTGTCTAGAACCCGGGAGGTGACAGTCCTACTACATTCTAACCCAGTCAGACCACATCTAGGTACAATGCGCAATCCTGTGCTCCATATTTTTAAGAACATTGACAAATGTGAATGCCTAGAGAGGAGGATGCTGCAGGAGGTGAAAAGACTGGAAATCATGCCCTATTTCATCCAGTTGGAGGCACTAGAGATGTTTAGTCTAGAGAAGAGAAGGCTTGGGGCTGGGGGGCTGGGGGGCGGAGAGGATATGATAGCTTTACTCTAAAGAGCTGCCTTATAAAAGAGAGATTAGACCTGCTCTGCTTGGTCCCAGAGGGCAGAACTAGATGAAAAATGGGTAGAAATTGAAAAGAGGCAGATTTCACATCAACAAAAGGGAAACTACCTAAAAAGTAGAGCTTTCCAACAAAGGAACAGGAAGTCTTCAAGTAGCAATGGGATATCGTCGTTTTCAGAATGTTGGAACGAAAGATTCCTGTTCAGGTATCAATTGGGCTACATAAACCAAATTCAACTTAATTGAATTAAATATGAAGTAAATTAATTGAATAAAGGAAATTAAAGTAATAATTCAAAATTAATTAAAGTAATTAAATATAAGATAAATTAAGGATAAAAAAATTACATCGGGGGACAAGAGAGGTTTTCTGTAGGAGGTAGAAAGCTACTTAGGATTCTAATAAGCGTTGATAGAACCTAATGTAATAGGCAGAAGAGATGAGAGAGTGCATTCTAGACACAAAGGACAACCTGTAAAAGGCAAGGACATGGACTATGGTGTTTCAAGTTTGGAGAACAGGTAGTAGGTAGTTTGACTTAAACATAGAATTGGGAAGGGGACTCGTAATTGTGTTATTCTTTGAGATCCTGGGACTGGGGGGAGGGGTGGCCATGGCGGTACTCATTCTCTTCCTAGTCAGGAGCCTGAGGCTTGGAGGAGCATTTCCCTGGATGTTCCTATCATGCTCAGTACACAGCCTCATGCTGCAAAGGCTTCTTAGGTACGGAGACAGCAGGCACCTAAAGGCACCCTCTGGGAGAAGGAGCTGACACTGTGACTCTATCCCTATAGCGAAAGAGCAAATAAGTGAGCTCTTCACCTTTCACCTCTGAAAGGTTGCCATTTCTGGTCTAAGTTTTCACTGTGAAGGGTTCCACCTCATTTGGAAATCAGTTGTACACTGTGATAAGCAAGTAATTTCGGAGTTGGAAGGCTTCTCAGTGGCCACCTAGCCAATGCTATGCCCCCGAAATAACCCCCACTTCACATGAGTCCCCTCTCCACTACAACATAAAAGTCCCCATTGAGGTCTCATCCACAATGTTGTGAGTAAAAGTCTTCCAGAACAGATTACCATGACATATCATCAACAGCAGAAACAACAAATATTTATTAAATACATAATAAGGGCAAGGAGCTCTTCTGAGTACTTAAATACAACAAATTTACTGCTCTTGAAGAGCTTCTGCCCCCATAACTCAGGGTCAGCCAAATCTCCTACTTAAAGAGCAGTTGGAACTGAACCACAAAGACAGAGCTGACATTAATATAATGGTTTAAGGTCGACCAAGCACTTTACATACATTGCTTCATTTGATCCTTGCAAGACCTCTATGAGGTAGGAGCTATGGGTATTAGCATTCCCATTTTGTAGATAAGAAGTGGTTTGCCTATTCAGAACTAATGAATATCAAAGGATGTGAACTTGAATCTTCTTGAGTCCAAGTCCAACCTTCTATTGACCATTCCATTAGTTGGAAGGAAACTAAGAGGTCATCTGCTCCAACCCAGAAGGCCCAGGAATAATGAACTTGAAAGTTGATTCCAACACACAGTGACCAAATAACAATGTCCAGGTCCAGAAAGACAGGTCACCAAAGTTGACAAAGGCTTATAAAGATGTAGGATAAAGCCTTTTCCCCCCATTGCAGAATAGAGGGTTGAGGCAGAGAGGAAGATACAGATATCTGATTTACAAGGCCTTCCTTTGCCCAATATAAGACTGTTAGTTCCTTAAATCATTCCTACATCTTTCTATCTCTGAGGTCTCTCTGCTCCCAATATTTTAGACTTGCCACCTTCTCAAATAACTTCTAGTGACTAAGCCTTTCATTTGCTCCTGGAGGGAACTGGTTGGACCCCTCCACGGACAACTGCCAATGTCCTAAATCAACTGGCTGCTCTGAGTGATTCACATTTGACATTCTGGAAGTCCCTCATGTTCTGCTAAAATTACAACAGAGGTTGTTCTATTCCTTGTATTTGTATCACTAGCATCTAACACAGGGACTGGCATGAAGTAGAAACTTAACAATTGTTGATTAATGGTTTGGCTAGAATAGCTTCCAATATCCCTGGTTAACCACACATTGAGACGTCTCAGGGATTGATACTTTCTCAGAACCAGTAGAGAGCAGTCTGGAGGAATATTCTGCAGTACCTTTTAGGGGTAGCCACAGCATTGGACATGTCTTCAAGGAAATGGCTCTTTACATAAACTGGCTTAGTGCCCTCTAGAATTTCAGTAAGCAAGCAGGCCCATGTGATATTCCTCTCAGCTGCCTCTGAGTTTGATGTTGCTGTATGCTGAAGTTAAGAATAACATCCCTCCAGCCCAGATTAAGAGTTCATACCGCCCAATGGTGCCACTCCGAGATGGGGCAGTGGAGAACCCATCATTACTTCTTGGCAGAGTCTAAATTCAGATATGCAGAGAAATTAGCAACAGCCCCAAATTCCTCTTTATATTATCTCTCATAGGCCATGGGAGTGATATGCAAATAAAGTCCACGAAATACTCCTGGGTATCTCATAGCTCCCTGAGGAATTACAAAAACTTTATCTAATAATTAGCCTGAATTACTCAACAATTATTTTCACATTTTGTTAGACTATTTTAGTCTGCATCTTAGACAATGAATTAAATAGAACACTGTGGAAATAGTATTCCCAAAGACACTGGGAAAATCTCTAGTCTCTAGGTCAGCCTTGACCCTTCTGCCTTCAAACTGTGACCCAGACAGAGCCTCTTTACCTTTAGAACTTTATGAAAGCCAGACAGCAAGTGGCTCATGAAGACACCTACAGTGATTGAAGTGCTCAGGATGGAATTTTGCAGCTGTTTGGGGCAAGTGCTAGCCAATAACCACAGAAACCAGCAAAAGGAAATAAAGTTCCCTTTACCTGTCAGGGCCTCATTTCTTCATCTATAAAACGAGCAGCTGGAGAAAATGACTTCAAAGGTCCTTTCAGGGTTTAAATCTGGCCTCCTATGAATCTGTGCATTAGAAGATTAAACTGAGCAGAATAAAAACTTGTGATTGTCTATAGTAGGAGAAAATCTTGCTGGTTGAGGTGGATTTAACCTTACAAAGTCAAAAAACACTTGCAACAAGACTTAATTTTCTAACATGAATAAAATATAATATAAGGATAGGCAAAGTTCAGGGAGGGAGGTTAAAGAGAGAGTGTTTTCAAATCTCATTTGTTCATGCCAACTAAAACAAGCAGAAAAGGAAACCCACAATTTTTTTTTAAAAGTTTACAAATAAAACTAAAAGGACAATGATACATTAGCTTGAAAATAGCCTCTTTCGTATCATATCTGGATGCTGAAAATGACATGCCATTAGATAACTGGTTTTGACTTTAAAAAATTTTTTTTCTGATTTTTTTTTTCTGCAAAAACACCTTTTTTCTTTATAGATGTTTGCACTGTGGTGTTGAAAGAGCCCCAGACAGTATCAACATCAATTAGATTGTGAGCTTCTTGAGGGCAGGGACTCTTTTTGTAATCCGAGTTTAGTACAATGCCAGGCACATAGTAGGTGCTTAATAAATGCCTATTTATTGACTGACCAATTAGGCTTCAGTGAAAAAAATCCTGCTTTACAAAATTTTGCACAGGCCCACATTTTGGGGTGGGGGAGGAGGTAGGAGGAGGAAAAGAGGGAAAGGGATGACTTTGAAAGAAATGCTTGCTATTTAACAGCTAACTTCATTGCAAACAAAAGACCCATGGGATTTGGAATCAGAAGACCTGGGTCTGAATATCAGTCATGTCTCTTATTAACAGTGTGACCTCACGAAAGTCATTTCACTTTCCTAGCCCTTAGCTTCTGTTTTGTACAAGAACATATGCAAGTTCAAACTGAGTGTTATTTTATTATAAGGAGCAAGAAGACTGGCCCTAGAGAAGAGGTGAGAAAATGCATCCCCCTCTCGTCCTTGCAGAGGCAAAGGACCAGTATATACTTACACTGGTACAGTATTACATATACTTTCTGGCTTGGTTGCTTGTTTAGCTGAATTATTTTATTTTGTTTTTCTTGCTTCTTTCCTTTTTTTCTTTGTTACGAAGGAGTTGAGGAATATAGTTGGAAATGAAGGTAAGGTAAAAACAAAAGCTAAAAATTTCAATAAATTTTTAAAAATAAAAGACTACATAATCATTAAAGTCCCTTCCAGGTCTAAATCCTACAATCTTGTGATCTGGTCTTCATCAGAATATTCTTTTATTAGGGTATTAAATTTCACAAGGGCAGTGATGACTTTTTATGTAAACTTTGTATCTCTTACACTGCCTAGCACAGTCATATTTGACGGATGAATAAATGGATAAAGGAATACGGACTCTCTGACATCACTGTCTGTGATCACTCCACCAAGGGCTACCCAGCACTCTGGCTGGGCTGGGATGCTTAGGACTCCTACAAAAGCAACTCCTTACCGAGACAGCTGCCTGAACAGAGGCAAACTGCCAGATTTGTACCAGACTCATTAACAATCAAGAAATCCAGTGAGAGACTATGGTGACTTCCTGAAATTCAGAACTACAGAAGAGGTCAGTCAGCAGCCCCCAGGCAATAGGATGGAGACCACCACCAAAGCCAGAATTTTAATAAACAAGCTGAGTAATGTGTAGCCTGTGGGGTTTTCTGTTAAATGCTAGGGGAGGCTCCCCCAGTGAAGCTTCAGGTGGGTTATAGAATCACACTGGGCCTTTAGAAGCCCCATTTTGCTGCCACAACCAAAGCAAATGTAGCTTGGAGCAGAATATCCCAGGGCTCTGAGGTCTCTGGCACCCTGTCCTGTGGTGTGATAGGGACCCAGAAGATCCAGCACTCCAAACCTCACAGAGCCATGGAAGGGTAACCCCAGGAGGAAAGGGTCAGCACAATAACTCAGATGACTCAAGTTAATACCAAGCAGGATTAATCACCCACCCAAAAGTGCAACAGGGGGCAGAGGTTGGCCTTGGTACAAAGCCCCAGTCTAGGAGCTACAGATGGAAAGATGGATAAAGTGAAGAGGACACCAACCAAAATTTTAAAAAATATATATACTGCAAATCTAGACATCACCTCCAAAAGGAGCACAGAATAATTCCAAAACAATTGTAAGCAGAGACTCTAAGGGAAAGGGGAGGATTTTCCATAAGGACTCCATGAGTACAAGGAAGAAATGAAGTACAAGATCAAAAACCAATGAAATAAAAGATTTTGAGGAAATAATTGGAGGGAAGAATAAATATCTTTGAAGAAAAAGTGGTAAAACTAACCCAAGTAACAGATTCCCTGAAAATTAGAATAAAACAAACCAAAATCAAGGAATCCCTGAGATTGCAAGAAATTGGGACAATTTTTTTAAAAAAATTAGAAGAAAATGGAAGAAATCTGAAATAAAAAACAACTAATCTAGAAAACAGGTCAAGGAGAGATGATTTAGGAATTCACTGGAATCCCTACAAACCATGGATTTTTTTTAAAAGCCCAAATTTCAAGAAACCATAAATGAAAACTACCCAGATCTATTAGAACCCGAGTTTATAGGGACCTTTTCAATGCTGTTGGCTTGAGGGCATTCCAGTCTGTCTGCCTCCACATCAATCAACAATTACAATGAGTACTTTCTCTATGTCATTTGTTGATCCAGTTTTCAGTATCAGTATCATTTAATTGATGTCAATTATCTTTTACAAAAGATAAGAACAGAATCGGGGGAAGGGAACAAGAATTTATTTATTTATTTGTTTGTTTTTAGGCAATTGGGGTTAAGTGACTTGCCCACGGTCACACAGCTAGTAAGCATCAAGTGTTTGGTCAGAGGCCAGATTTGAACTCACATCCTCCAGACTTCAGGGCCAGTGCTCTATCCACTGTTCCACCTAGCTGCCCTGGGAACAAGAATTTATTAAGTACCTACTATGTGCCAGGCACTGTGTTAAGTGATTTTACAAATACTGTCTCATTTGAGCCTCACAAAAGCTCTAAAGAGGACCCCTAGACCCCAGAACTATCCTTGCTCTGGTGGACCCTACCTATGAGTGGGAGTTGAGATAAGGCCCTCCAGAATCCATGATGGGCTACAAACATTTACACAAAGCCTCCACTTTGCAGAAAATCACAGCCAGAGTCACTTCCCACGAAAAAGTTGCAACAATAATTCCTCCAAAATCGGCCAACAATTCAGTACTCTCAGGAATGCCAGTTAAGGTCTCTTAGAAATTCTCCTCAGAATGTCTTCACAGAAGGTTTTTTTCTACAAAATAAAAGTTAATTCAGTTCTCATTGAGAATGAAATACAGTTCAATTTTCTCCCTCTAAAATGGCAGTTAAACTCACTTCCCTCAAAATGAATCTTCAGACTATCTCAGAGATGATGGTTAACTTTCCAAGTCCCACACAGATTCATTTTTCCATGGCAGTTAACTGTAATATCTCAAAGACTCTTTTTTCATTTCAAGTGATTCTCCAAATCTCCCCAGGAAAAACATTATGTTATTCTCTTCTAAGTGCCTCACACAAGTTCCTCCAAGGATGACAGTTAACTGTCCCTCCCAATATTCACTTCCCTCTTTGTTAATACAGTATACAGAGTGTCTGTGGGAGGGCCCAATACAGTATATATTGAAGAAAAATATCTATGACTCTTGGCAGGAAAGCAAGGGAACTGTAGGGGTAGCAAGTCACATACATTTTCGTATCTGGTTGGTGTACTGCTTATTTTTACTTAACTTTTTTCTCTGAGAGAAGGAAGAATGCATTTCAGGATGTTTGGTTGTGTTTAGAAATGACCATGTAGACTATGGTACAAAATATATATAACTAATGTATACTATTGTATAAAAACAAATCATCAATAAAGCACATTTAAAAAAAAAACACACAGTCAAATCTCACTTTGCATACCAGGGTACTCCAGGAAACTGCATCATTATAAAGTCATCTGTAAGAAAGCATGTTTTATTTCTCCAACGGAAGAGTGTGCTTTGATGAAAGCATTCTATTACTGACCAAGGGGCAAACATCCAAATAAGTGGGAGATACTGCCAACAGGATGCCATCAAGGCAAAGCTTGCAGAAAAATAAACTCAAATCAATCAGTGATCTCCTCCATTCAGGAGCTGCCATCAACGACGCAGATTGCCACCCATCCATGCCTGCCCATCCCAGGTGATTCTGGCCATGTGCTCCCAAAGTTCGGGCATCCAGTGTTCTGGAGGCCTTCCTCACTTTTCTCTTGACATCATGATGATTCAGCAAGCCCCTGGGCAATGCAGAGGCCCCTGGAAGACTTTTATAATCACTCAAAGTTGTTTGGCCCCAGGTAAGAACCAATGAAAGAATATCTATTTCCCATATTACAGGATCAAAAATCTAAAGGGACCTCAGAAACCAGCTAGTCCAATCCATTCTTTTTATAGATGGGTAAATTAAGGCCTGTGAAGTTGAAATGACTTGGCCAAGGTTACCCAGACACTAAACGTAAGAGACACAATTTGAACCTAGGTACACTAACTCTAATGCTGGTGTTTTTCTGTTGTACCGGTACTTAGCACAGTGCCTGGTATATGGTAGGTGCTAAATAAATGCTGGGCAGCTAGGCGGTACGGTGGATAGAGTGCCAAGTCTGGAGTCAAGATGACTCCTTTTCATGAATTCAAACATGGCCTCAGATACTTACTAGCTGTGTGACCCTGAGCAAGTCACTTAAACCTTGTTTGCCTCAGTTTCCTCCTCTGTAAAATGAGCTGGAGAAAAAAATGGCAAATCACTCCAGTATTTCTGCCAAGAAAACCCCGAATGGGGGTCAAGGAAAGTCAGACATAACTGAAATGACCAAACAACAACAAATGAATTGATCCACGTGGGCTGAAATACTCTCTTGTGCTTGGCACTAAAAATGATTATGTGCAGGCTAGACTTGACCCTGAAACAACTGAACAACAAAAGCCAATGCTACTTGACTGACTGACCAAAGATAAACTTCCATAATCATTAAAAAATAATAAAATTGTGTTCTAAATCCTGGACATCAAACATTTGGCCCTAGAGTCAAACGCCCCAACCTTGGCATGTGACTCATTTGAGATTCTTAGTAAAGCAAATTTTACTGCATTAATTTATACAAATAAACTAGTAGAGTCTAGTACCTGAAATTTCTGATTAGGTGACTAACCCCTGAGCAATGTTTGAATTAATATAACTCTATAAACATGCATTCTCTTTGATAAAATTGCTGAAATCCAAGCTGAGAGCCACCATCATTGATGTAAATCCAGGAGGAGAATTCAATTGCTCTTGAGAATAGTTGTTTGTTAAATACCAATATTTTCCTTAACTGAGTCAAATACAATCAATAGTGTAGTCTAAGGAACTGCCTCGCCCTTTCAGAAACTCCCCCCTCCCCCCACTTGAAACAAGGATAGCACATAGCTTCACCACTAGGAGAGGGGCTCCCTGGGAAGACCCACCAACCAAATGCCTCCATTTGGTAGATCACAACCTTTGTCAATTCCTAGAAAGCTGTGATTACGGTCTCAAGGTACAGAGGGAATAATGAAGCCATTATTAAGCCAGTGTTCATTGCAACAGGAGAAGAAGACATAGAAGAGGAGGAAAAAAATGGGGTAATTTACAGAGTTCTTTGTCACCAGAGGACTTAGAGCAAAGATGAGACAGGCATTGGTTGTTCAATTCAATTCAACATTCTTTAGGTATCTACAACATGTAAAAACACTGTGCCAGCCACTTTGAGATTTAAAAAAAAAATAGCTTCTGCCCTAGAAGAGCTTTGGGAGGGGGTATTCATAGGGACAAAGGAGAGAGCCAAGACAAAATGGTATGTAGTCAGATGACAGTCAGGCCATAAACATTTATTAAGCACCTACTGTATGTGCCAGGCAAGGCAAAAGACTGTCCCTGCTCTTGAGGAACTCATAATTTAATGGAGGAGACAACATGCAAACAACTATATAGAAACAAGCTAAATATACAGGGTACACTGGAAATAAATCAACTGAAACGAGGCATTAGCATCAAAGAGGATGGGGAAAAGCTTTTTGCAGAAGGTGGGAATTTGCCTGGGACTCGGAGGAAGTCAGAAGACAGAGTGGATGGAGAGAATTCCAGGCATGGGAAACAGCAAGTGAGAAAGCCCAGAGTTGGGAGGCAGAGTTTCTTTATGCAGGGAGTAGAAAGAGGCCAGTGTCTAGATCCAAGAGTATGTGGAGAGGACTTAGGTATGAAACAACTGGAAAACTGGGAAAGGGACAAATGATTGAAGGGCTTTGAAGGCCAAACAGAATTTTGTGTTATTAGGAAGGGTAATAATAGACTGCATGTTGGAGAAAGCTGAGAACTTACGGTTTTCTAGTGCCTTGCACATTGTGTGGAATAAATTCTTCTTGAAATGAACTGAATTAAATTAGAAGAGGATGGACAAGGGCAAGGGGACTGTGCCAACATGGGAAGCTGAAAAGACTGGCATGAAGATGGGATTCTTTGTTCATAGTTTGGGCTAGATGGCCTTTACGGTCTCTTCTGAGATTGTTTGAAGGCAAATGCTCTTCGGAGCTGATTTGAACTTATAGGGATGAGGGTGGCTAAGAAATTACTAAGAAGACAAAAGGAAAGAGAGGGAAAAGCACTAGTCAGAGGAACCAGAATTAAAATCCGACTTCAGATACTACCCCTGTGACCTTGGGTAAATCACTTCACTTCTCTCAGTTTCCTCATCTGTAAAATGGATGGGGTTGGACTAGTTAGATTCTGAGTTCCCTTGATCTCTAAAGCTATGATTTTAGGATAAGTAATGTAGGAAGACTGCTATCGAATGAGTGAATGAAGCATTTACAAAGTACAAAACACAGGGTTACCCATTGGGGATACAAATTAAAAATGGCAATGGGGCCAGCCCTTAAGTAATTCATATTGTATTAGGAGGAGGCAAGAAATGACTAGAGAAGCCAAGCCTCAGGAAGGCAGTTTTTGGTGTAGCCTGAGGGGGAGTAAATCGGCACACCCTTCCAGCCAGCAAAGGCAGTCATTATGTGAGTTATTACAGATTATCATTTGGTTACAGAACTGGGGGTGGGGGGTGGGCGGGGGACGAAAACATATTGAAACGTTTATGTTTGTTAATGATTGCCACGTTCAAAATAAAAAAGAATTTTTAGAAAAAAGAAAGTTGAAGGATTTCTTTACGTTGTCTGGACGGGTCTCAGTTTCCCCAGGTGCAAAACGAGGAATTTAGGCTCGGCGACCCCTGAAATCCCTTCCAGCCCTAAAGCTAAAATGCTGAGCGTGGGCTGGGTCATCTTGTAAGAAAGGTACAGACCTTTCACAGGAAAGGAGGGCGGAGCCGTGGGGGGGGGGGCGGGGATGGGCCGGGGGCGGGCTTACCTTGAAGTAGGCGTACTGGAGGAACTTGTAGGGCTCGCGCCGCTGGAACTCGTCCAGCACCTCGCGACTGGGCTGCGACTGGCGGAAGGCGGGGAGCCCCTGCTTGCAGCGTTTGAGGCATCTCGCGCGGTGCAGCAGGTCCCCGAAGAGCCGCAGTTCGGGGAAGCCGGCGAACCTGTCCCGGGGCTGGGGCTGAGGGTCAAGGCCAGGGTCCGGAACGGGCGCGGGCACGTCCCTGTCCATGCGCACGGTGCTGCAGTTAAGGTGGCAGAAAGCCTCGCTGTCCCGCAGCAAGCGGTGCAGGCGCATACTGATCTCCAGGTAGCCCACGCTCTCGGCCCAGTTCTCGTGGCCGTACTGGTCCAGGCCGTACTTGTAGGCGGACTCCAGGGGCATCAGCTCGTCCCTGGGGAAGCTGCGGAAGCTGTAGCGCTCGTACTGCGCCAGCCCGGGCCTCAGGGAGCAGCAGAAGCACAGGGCGCAGAGCAGGGCTCGCCCGGAGCCAGCGGCCACCCAGAGGCCGGGGGTCCGGCCACGGCCGACCTGCCCCATCCCGCTGCCGCAGATGCCCTGCCCGGCGGCCTTCTCCCCTCTACTATTGCCACCTCAACAAACTTGCCTCCTACTCCTGACCCCAATGGCTCACCCCTCTCTCCACCCCCACAGGGGGTGCCTGCCTGAGCTGTTGGGGTGTCAGTCTAGGCGACCACCACGTAGCCAAAGAGGAAGAGGTTAGGGGAGGGGTGGGACAAAGCTGCAGGAAGAGGGATCAGGAATGCGGGAGGAGAGTTTTCTCTTCGTCCTCCCACTCTGGACCCCAGTGGCTTGCCCTTCATCCACCCCCACAGAGAGTGCCTGCCTGATTGTCGGGGTGTCGGCCTGGGCGACCACCACGTAGCCAAAGAGGACGAGGGGCGGGGGAAGTGGAGGAAAGGAGCAGGAAGAGAGATCAGGAATGCGGGAGGAGAATTTTCTTTTTGCCCTCCCACTCCGGGCCTCTCTTGGTAGGACTTGCCTCGCTCGGGCGGGGATTTAGGAAAAGATTGACAAATTGGGGCTAGCTAAAGAGGGGAGGCGCCCCGACCCAGCCAGGCTGCTGCCTCTGCCATTCTGGCCAGAATAAGAAAGCCCTTCCCTGGAGAGAGGGGTGTTGTGTCTGGCAGGGGCCTCCATCAACTTTCCCTTCCTATAATCAGCAACGCCTTCCCCTCACGTCTCCATCTTTTGGAGTCCTGTCCTATCCGTTAGACTTCCAGTTTCAATATTAATATCATCCGTGAATTTTTCCACAGTCACCCTAATTAGTCAAGAAACATTTGTCAAGCACCTACTATGTGCCTGGAACAGCCAGTAATGATCTCTTCCCGAATACACAACACTTTCTTCCTACTACCCTTTTGCCCTTGTATCTTTCTACGTTTAGCTATAAATGTAACTTATTTTGCTTATTAGGTATTAAGCTTTTTGAAGGCAGGGAGCTGACTGGATTTTATTTATCTTTGATCACAGATTCACAGCTTGAAGGGACCTTAGCAGCCATAATTTAACAAGAGGAAACTGATCCCCAAAAAGGTTCACTGATGTACCCACGGTTACACAGCTAGTAAATCTCTGAAGTGAAATTAGAACTCAGTTGTTCCTGACTCATAAGACCAGTTGCCTATACAGTTACACCACATTTACCTCATTGCCTAGAACTGTGCCCTGTACATAAGGTAAATATTTGTCAGACTGAATGGAAATGGACACCCGACCCAAATACAATGGTTTTGAAAGCACCTTCACATACGTTTTCACTCTATTTATCTAACAACCCCTCGAGGTTATAAACAGAGGTATTAGTCCCATTTTGAGATGAGAAAACAGGTTTAGGGTGAGTGGTTTCCCCAATGATAGGCAACCAGTGAGTGATTTAAGGCAATTTTCTGGCTCCTTGGTACAGTGCCAGGGTGCCTCTCAGATGTGAGGGTGTGACAAAATGCCCTCGTTAGCCAGGGTATTTGTGTTTCAATGTATAGTTTGATGCTTATAGAAATGTAACAGCGTCCTACCTACTACGGAAAATGATAGTTGTAAGCATCAAAGGAAATCAGGGATATAAAGCTCAAAGCCCTATGCAAATTAAGATTAGTCAATATTCAGCCAATGCTAATCAAAAGTGCCTACTGCTTGATGTGGACTTGGGGCATCAATATAGGCAGTTTAAGGTGAGGAAATACCACATGCCCGTTTAGATTGGCAACTATTTAACAGTGTAGTCTTGGAAAGTTTTCTGAAGGTTACCTGAATTGCTCGGGATCATACATCCAGTACATGTCCCGTGTGGGACTTGAAATGAGGTGGAAACCAGGTCTTTCTGAATGTTTGTAGTTATTGAGTTGTGCCCTACTCTTTGTGACTCCATTTGCGGTCTTCTGAGCAAAGACACTGGAGTGATTTATCATTTCTGTCTCCACTCATTTTGACATATGAAGAAACTAGGCAGAGTTAAGTGACTTGCCCAAGGTCATACAGCTACCAAGTGTCTGAGTCTGGATTTGAACTTATGAAGAAAAGTCTTCCTGACTCCAGACTCAACATTCTATACCCTGTGCTACCTAACTGCCCTGCCTTCCTGATTATAGTTGCCAATAGATTCAGAATTAAGTTAGCCAATTCTAGACCTTAAGAAATTGAAACGTTATATAATATTTAGGAAACATACACTACTTAAATCTAACTATAGACCTTTCATTTTTTTTAATTTTAATTTTTTGCTTTTTGGTGAAGCAATCAGGGTTAGGTGACTTAACCAGGGTCACACAGGTAGTAAGTGTCCCCCTAGCTTCCCCTTAAACATTATTCTATTTCATTCTTTTATATTTTTTTGAGGTAATCTGGGTTAAGTGACTTGCTCAGGGTCACATAGCTAGTAAGTGTCTGAGGCCACATTTGAACTCAAGTCCTCATGACTCCAGGGCTGGTGCTCAATCTACTTGCCACCTAGTTACCCCTAGACTTTTAAAATAATAGACAAACCATTCATGGGACACACAGAAAGGCAATGAGTTCTACCATATGCCAAACAGCTTCTCCAGCCACCAACTTTCTCTGCTGTCTACTCTGGTCCCTGAGAGGCAGAACAGCACCTATGACGATTTTTTAAATATAAATCTCTCTGTTTGACTTTTAAAGCCTGTCTCCAATTTACCTTTTTGGTTTTAATAGACATTGTCTGTTAAACTCTATATCCAGCCAAACTAGCTTCCTTTCCATTCCTCTGGGAGTAGGGAGTTTTCCTAACACAAAGTCATTCTATCACCCATTAGCAGTGCTAAATTGGGAAGAACCTGATACATGCCTAAGAGGCAATGTCACAGAATGATTAGAGTGCTCCCACACCAGATACTTACCAGCTGTTCTGACTACACCAACCATGGCCAAAAAGGAAAGGTCCTTCCTTCACTATGGAGCCCTACAGCAGAGACTCAGATCATCTGGGCAAGTCACTTCATTTGTAAAGGTCTCAGTCTACAAATGCGTAAAATGGGGTTACAAATAGAACGCTGACGGTGGAGTCAGGAAGATTTGCGTCTGATATTTAATAACTGCACGACCATAGGTAAGTCACTTAATTTCTTGGGCCTCAGTTTCCCCATCCATAAAATGAAGAACATAGTAGGAGTCAAATCTGTTTTATGTAGGCTGGACTCTTATTCTGTAATGGACGCAGAGCCCATTCTGGGAATTTGGTTAGCCCAGGGACTTAGCTTGGTTTTCTTGTCACTGGACGCACAAAAAATGACTGGTGCTGATTTGGTGTTCCTGTGGTTTAGCAGAATTTCCACCTCTGTGGAATATCAATCTGTCAGGTAACAAACATTTATTCAGCCTTTGCAATGTGCCAAGCTCCTAATGTCTTCCTCAATTTTGCTGCCTTGGTGAATATGAAAACCAAGGGGAACAGCATCGGTTTGAATTGGTAATGGTAGCCTTTTAAATCTCATATTTTTATTGAATTTTATAGTCTATGAATGTTTCATTGCATTCCAGCCCCAAAGGAGTTCAAAAGATAGCTTTTAGCCTACCTAAGGGCATTACTAAATAGTTTCAGGGGTGGGGTATTTTCATTTGGAAAAAGCTAAAGAAAACTCCTAGGGTAATTAAGCTACCCAGGGGCCACATCCTTCTGTGCCTTCCCCCATATAGGGCTAAAGCCTCTAGCAGAGAGACCATTGCTGCATGGGGTCCCTCCTCTGAGGGTACAGCTGCTTCCCTGATAACAGCACCAGAAGCTACCCATGGTTCCCTGGCGTGACTGGGAGGGGTTTCCCTGTCTCCTGGCCACATATCATCTCCAAACCTACGTTCCACTAAGTGTTCCTGTATGTGAGCCCTCCTCTACTAGTATTATGGTATCCTTTGTATATGAGGAATATGGAATCCAATAGCAGTTGCTTTGAACTAAAGTGTCTTCCCATTCCCAGAGAATCATAGATTGAGAGCTGAAAGGGGACCCCAGAGGACCTCTAGTGCAGCTTCATTCCATACCTTTATAAACTAGAGACCAAAGCTTCCAGGCTAAGTGACTGGCCCAAATTTACACTGATGGAATCTGATGAAGATGGGATCTAGACCCCAAAAAGGAAAAACCCCGGACTTTCCCACATGGCCAAATCTCTGGTGGTCCCCGGCTATAATCCCATCAACTGGCCTTTCATTGTGGCTATGCCCAATCTCTGTTACCCTTAACCTAGGCTGGCCCTCCATTGTCTTACCTCCCTGTGCTGCCCCCCCCATTTCCCACCCTTAATTCTATCTAGGCTCCATTCTTCCTAGGCCACCCCTGGAATTCTATTACCTCATAGACTACTTGGCCACTCCTAGATCCCTCCTATAGTCTTTCTGTATATAACGTCCATCTCATCTCCATTAAGATGATTGGATTCTTATAATCTAGCCACTGCTCAGATTTTTACAATCTAGCCAATAGCTCACAAATGCTCAGATTACTAAAATCTAGCCACTGCTCTGATTCTTACAATCTAGCCACTGCTGAGATTTTTACAATCTGGCCACTAGCTCACAGGTGCTCAGATTCCATAAGAGTCTGGCCAATATGGAGGATCTTTAATAAACCTCGTCTTTGGCTGAAAGAAGGCTTGGGTTGAATTCTTTCGGACAGGACCTGCGGGTTGTGATTTTGGCATTCCAGCACCCCTAACCTCTAGACCTCATCAGATCCAAGATCTTTGACTCCAAATTCTGTATTCTTTCCACTGTCCTAAGCTACCCCTTTTACCTAGTCTGGTTAAAAAGAAATCAGTTGGGGGCTCAGGAGCTACCTAGAGTTTGAGAGGCTGCCCACCCCCAGCCACAATGTTTCTCACATGTAGGGTGGCATTCAGAGGAACTCACCTATGAGATTGGGCCATAATTACAGGCATTAATTAGGCTGTACAGCCAATGCTAATGGCCAAAGAAAAAGAGGAAATGGAGGAAGAGTGGAGATAATGGGAATTATTAACTGTTGTTTTATGTTGAGGTTTAGAGTTGGGAGAGCTGGTTCAGGTGTGAAAGAATTCACTTAGACCTTCTCTAACCATTTTGAGCTTTATTTCCTGAAAGCTTCACAGGTCTGAGATTAGCAAGGAGCTAAACAAAAGCCCTGACATAAGGGGGAAAACCGGGGCTGTATAGACAGAACGCTACACAGCCTGTAGGATGATCATGTAATGTTAGGGTTTCTTATAGGGGTTGAAGATTAGGGCTTACAAGATATGTCATGACACAGGATTGGGAAGATAAATGACCAGATAGGGAACTCGGGACAGGGGAGACAAAAGCAATTCTTTTGGTACAAGTTGTATAGTATTTCAAGATAAGGAGAAAAGAACTTGAGAAGTTCTCAAGTTCCAGGATCTCAAGATACAGGATGGATTATCAAATGAGCTTCAAACCCCTCAGGGGGGTTGGGAAAGTCATTCTTAATATTCTTTTAGCTTTTAGGATACCATTTGTATTCACAACAATAACTAATATTAATATTACCACTTTATGTTTTACAAAGTACTTAACAAATACTATTCATTTTATCCCCACAAGAACTGTGGAAGATAAGTATTCTTAATCTTTTAAAAAAAAAAACTTTCTAGGAGGAGCTAGGTGGCGCACTGGATAGAGCACAGGCCCTGAAGTCAGGAGGACCGGAGTTTAAATCCAGCCTCAGACCAAACACTTTGACACTCACTAGCTGTGTGACCCTGGGCAAGTCACTTAACCCCAATTGCCCCAAAATAAAATAAAAATCAAAAAGATAAAGAGGTAATGACATGTAGGATAACACAGCTAATAAGAGTTCAAGGCAGGATTTGAACTCATGCCTTTCTGATTTGGAGCAGTTAAATGGTGCAGTAGATAGAGCATCCAGTGCTTAGAATCAGGAAGACTCATCTTCATGAGTTCAAATCTGGCCTCAAGATATTTACTAGTTGTGTGACCCTGGGCAAGTCACTTAACCCTGTGTGTCTCAGTTTCTCATCTGTGAGCTAGAGAAGGAAATGGCAAACCACCCCAATATCTTTACCAAGAAAACCATAAATGGGATCACAGGGAGTCAGATATGACTGAAAAACAACAATTTCCAGTTTTTAGGTCCAATGCTCTTTGTCACCAAGCCCAAGAAGCCAGGAATTAGAAGTATCCCCAAGAATGATCTCAGTGTTTTCAGCGAATTTGAAATTTCAGCCAATTGAACTAGGGCCCAGAGAGAAGAGAATTTTTTTTTTGTTTCAGAAATGAGTTTGGGGACAAAAACACAATTTAGTTAAGATTTAAGACAGGAGCAGCATGTGCTGACGGCTGAGTGGCTTAAAAGAAGAGAAAATTAAGCAGGGTCTGATGAAGCTAATGCATACTTTCCTTTTTTTTTTTTTTGGCAAGGCAGTTAGAGTTAAGTGACTTGCCCAGGGTCACACAGCTAATAAGTCTCAAGTTTCTAGTCTGAGACCAGATTTGAACTCAGGTCCTCTTAACCCCAGGGCTGGTACTCTATCCACTGCTCCACCTAGCTGCCCCTAATGAATACTTTTGTAAGACAGCCTAATGTCATTTTGAAATACTAAGTTTGATAATACTAAACTTAACAGATCTGTGACCAATGCTTTCTAACTGTAAGTTAAAATCACTGGAAGAGGCTGAGTTTATCAAAAGTTAAGTTTACTTGTAAAATCTCTTTATGTTAGATACCTTCTCTCACCTGGGTCTTCAATAAAGTTATTTTTATGCACCCAGCCCCTGTATTGTGTATTATTGTATATGGCAGCTGAAGGGAACCAAGACAGAAAGTTAAAAGGTATATCAGTTGTGTTCTTGGAACAACATTTCCATTTGGGCATTTAGAGGCATTGCCCCAAAACCCTGCTAGAAATCTCTTCTGCATTCTTGGACTCACTCCCAGTTAAGAATGATACTTACATGTAGACAGGGTGTTCCAAGTCTTAGCCTAGACATCACTTTAAGGCTTCAAAAGTACTTTGCTGAGAAGAGAGGTAAGAAGCGTGAGTGCAATTATCTCCATTTTATAGCTCAATAAAATGAGGCTCAAAAGTCTAAATGATTTGCCCATGGTCACATAGTTGGTATGTGTCAGAAATCAAACTTAAACCCCAGATTTCCTAACTATGAATCCATTTACTGCTCATTACACTACAATCCTCAGATAATTGCAAATAGCGTGGCACATGATAGGCACTTAGGAAATATTTATTGACTTTGAAAATTCTAGGGCATGTAGGAGTGGGTAGTCCCTCAATGACTACCTTTGTTGTTTTGGTCTTTCCAGGGCAATGGCTCTTAGAATTCCTAGGTTCTTTCCAAACTAAGGCCAAATGCTTCTAGAGACCTTTCCTGATCCTTCCCTGCTTCCCAAACCACCTTGTTCAGGGCATCATCTGTATTTAGGATTGGGATTGGACCTGTGATTTCTTTGACATCCGAGGGTATGCTAATAAATGTTTAGCTCTGTAGGGGAAAGAGATATGCAAGATACACTTTTAAATTTAATTGCATAATTAATATTTTCTCCATCACTTTCTTAAGTTTAGACAGAAACAAAACAATAAGTCAAGCTCTTATTTGTAGTGTTTGTCAAACACAGAAAATTTAACAACTAGCTTTCTCAGAGATGGCACCCCCCGGCTCCAGCACACTCCTGGAAGCACAATGGTTTTCAGACTTTTTGGTTTTAAGACCCCTTTATACTTAATAATTACTGAGGACCCTTCAAAGAGTGTTTGTTTATGTGTGTTATATCTATCAACACTTAACGTTTTAAAAATTTCCTATTATGATAGAAATAGTTTTGACCTTTCAGACCCCCCGAAAGGGTTTCAAGGACCTCCAGGGGTCCCTCTACCACCCTTTGAGAACCATTGCTATATAGAATTCTCAGGTGAGCAAACTTTCCCCTACTATGGAATGTTGCACCATCTCTGCATTTTAAGGTTTACAAACTACTTTAAAGAACTCTTGCGAGTCAGGTAGTACAAATGGATAGCATTTTCATTTTACATCTGGGGAAACTGAGGTTTGGAGAGGTTAATCAATTTGTCTGTTGTCACAGAACAGGTAAATATCAAAGCCAAGACTCAAACCAAGGTTTCCTCACCCCAAATTCATTGCTATTCTCAGTGAACCACATGGTCTTGTAATTATTTTTGGAGCCCTAATAATACAAACTTTGTGCATACAGTATTGGATGTGGTTTTAAAACTTTTGACTTAGATGAGATTCATTTCTTAAACCAGAGTCTCTGACTCATTGTTTTTTTGTGTGTTTTTTTTAATTAAAATGAGCAGTGGATTTTAGAAAACCCTGGAAAGACTCACATGAACTGATGCTGAGTGAATTGAGCAGAACCAAGAGAACATTGTACACAGTAATAGCAACACTGTGTAACACTCAACTGTGATAGACTTAGCTCTTCTCAGCAATACAATGATCCAAGACAATTTGAATCATGTGTACATTGTCTGTCTGTCTGTCAGTATGTAAATGTCTGCCAGAAAAAATTTTAAGTCTGAAATTAGAGAAAGAATGGTGGGAAAGGCTTTCAGTGGAAGATTAAGATTTTTTTTTTGGGTGGTCCCAACACTAGCCTAGTTGGGATACCAGAATAAGTTAGATAATGAGTAATGGAATCAAAAAAGCGGAGAGGTACTGATAAGGGTTTGGAGCATGCCACCCAAGATGGCATGAGAAGAATTTGAATTCAGGTTTGGTGGAATCCCAAGACTAAGAGTTTGAATTGCTGTCTTTGTATCCCTCCCATCAAAGCAATGTGTTCAGAGTTGTAAAAATAAGGGGTTTTTTTGTCTTTTAATGTGATAAGATTTCAGTGGTTTGTTTAAAATGCATAGCAACATTATAAAGCTATTTGGGGAGAGAGACAGAGAGAGAGAGAGAGAGAGAGAGAGAGAGAGAGAGAGAGAGAGAGAGAGAGAGAGAGAGAGATAGTGCTGTTCTCTGGATTTGCAATTCTTATCTCCCTTCAGATTTCAGAATGGCAAATACCCCATCATTATGAAGATAATTAGCTCAGAAGATTGTGGAACCAGGATATTATTCTGTTACTTAGTTAATACCTAGTTGATATTAAAGTTGTCTCAGCTTGTTACAATTAATTAATGTTAAAAGAAGAATAGCTTGTGACTTATCTTGTAAATGCCTTGAAAGAAACACCCATTTTAATTAAGGATTATTTATTTGCACATGACTAGAAGTTGGGATTGTTTTAGTATTTAATATGTACTGGTTTTAAATTAACTATTATATATTAGAGTCTGTTATTAATTCCTTAGTGGAATATCATCCTCCTGATGGGGGAATATGAATAGGAATGAATAATGAATTAATGCAAGGTATAAAAACTAGAAGTAATACAGAATGTAAGGCTAGGTTCTAATTTTTCTAATTTGAGTTTCTTAAAATATAACAATTGGCAAGGTTCCAATTTTGACCTTGTAATGGTGGAGACATGGGGGTTGAATTAATTTTCATTATTTGCAAGGTAATTTAAAAATTGTGGTTATTGGCAAGGTAATTTAAAAATTGTGTTGAGATCAATCTTGTAGGAGAGTGGACACAAGAAAGAGGATCCCTACAAGAAGAGAGTCTGCTGGACACTGTTTGAACAGCACTTAGACCACAAGACTTCACCAGATGATGTCCAGGGCGTCAGAAAGCCGCATGAGAAGAAACTTCTGAAGCTTTAAATGGACAGTTTATCATTACTTTTGGGTCTCTGTATCTGAACTTAATAAGGGGACTGCCCCCTTTTTAATTTGTCAATGTGTCGGTCAATTTCTCTCTTCCTTCTCCCATATTGCTTTAAGTCCCCAAAATCCTCTGAGGAAATGTTGCCCAGCAGCACAGCCCCAGATAGAGCCATCACTAAGGCATAGCAAAGTTTAACCACTTTAGCTGAGGGGTTGGCAGAGAACTCTGGGACAGATAACTGATTAAAGGGATGGTTAGAATCCTGATTTGTCAAAGGGAAAGGAATGGCTATATCCATTCACGAGTATTAACTGCTGTAGGGTGTTGTTTAGTACCATGCACTGGGGGACTGGTACAGTGACTGACAGATACGTCCCTCACTAAAAGACTATCCCCGTAGGACCTACGGTGGGAGTTCAGATGGCAGGCTCTGGAGATATAAGGATGGTGATTGGAAGTACTAATGAAACTTTCCCAGTGATGGTGAATGCAAAGTCATGTTAAGGAGATTAGAGGATAAGGAAATTGGGAAGGCATGGGAACCAAATCCTTATTAAAAGAAAATGAGGGAATTGTGAGAAATGCCAACAGTTTGGTTCCCACAGAATTGGTAAGAGAACAGGACAAGGGGAAATTGGTTTATTGGTTTGCTGGTTTACACAAATATTTAAACAAGATGAGGGGGAGATTGGTTTTCATAGACTCTATAGAAACGATAGACATTGCATTGCAAATACAGAGGTTAAATGGAATGTGCAGGAATGTTGGGACAAGTTGGGGGTTACAGCCAAGTAATCCTGTATAACTGCTTACTCTGCTCCTATATAGGTGTGTGGTTCCCATGAGAGAACATAGGCACCCAATTCTCAAAGTGAGAATTGACAATAAAGGTAGCTCTTCTCTCACCCCACAGCTGTGATTTCGTTATTACCCAGCTAACTCTTGTTCAGGGAAATCACTGAGTCCAGTCTCGGGCTGAATTCTGAATTGAGTCATGGGTTTTTATAATACTATGTGCCAGGTATTGGGGTTAGAAAAACACAGAAGAAACATCTCCTGTCCTCTTGCATTTTGTTGGGGCATGTTCTTAAAGCAGAGGTTCTTAACTTTTTTTTCTATGTCATGGGTGCCACCCACCCCCAACCCTGCTTTGGCAGCCTGGTGAAGCCTATGGACCCCTTTCCAAATAATTTTTAAAATGAATCAACTAAAACACATAGGATTATGTATTTTACATAATCAATGTATTGATTATGTAAGGGAACCAATATATTGAAAAACAGTTGTCTTTCAGACAAAGTGAAAACTAAAATAGATTTAATGAAAAGAGAAAAATAGGGAAACTATACAATGTGTCAGTCATATTATTCAATATTGTTTTAGATCATTTAAAATAACTAGACAGTATAAAATACCCAAAAGTATACCTGTCAAAACAGACACAAGAATTATATGAATATAAACATAAAACTTCTTTATACAAATAAAGCTAGGTCTAAATAATTGAAGTAATATTTATTGTTCATGGGTAGGTAAAGCCAATGTAATAAAAAAAAATGACAATTTTACTTAACTAATCTATTTATGTAAGAATTATCTTATTGAGTTAGAAAAAACAATAATAAAGTTCATTTAGAAGAACAAAAGGTCCAGAACCTCGAAGAAACCAGGGGGGAAAAAGATGTAAAGGAAGCAGATCCAGCAGCATCCAACTTTAAACCATATTACAAGGTGAGAGCATTGTTGAAATGTAAAATGAATCGTTTTGGTTATTTTAAATTACAATTTTCTTGTATAAATAAAACCCATACAGCCAAGAAGAGAAGGAATGTAGAAAACTGGGGGAAAAACTTTCCTAGACAATCTCTCAGATAGAATGGGATTGGGTTGGAATATTGCTGTGTTGTAGGAAATGATGAGTTGGTTGATTTAGAAAAACATGGAAAGACTTGGACTTATGAAGGAAGATGCTATCCACCTTCAGAGAAACAGATGACAAATAGAAATAAGCATAGTACAGTCTTAGATATATGTGTGTATGAGTTTATTTGTGTTTCTATGGGTACATTCACAGACATTTACATGTATGTTTTATTTGTGTGTGTATATGTGTATGTATACACACACACACACATGAACTTAATTGTAGCCTTCTTTGGGGGCGAGAGGAAAAATAAAGAATGCACAGCAGAAAACAAAAGAAAACCAACAAAGAAGCAAAGAAAAGCTGGACAGCGTTGAAAACAATATGCAGTATTTATTAAATAGGTTTTCTTGAAATGGAAATTTATTGCTTTATATTGAATCCTCTCTTATGGTCTGCTGTGTACATGGCAATGTTTTTTTTTTCTTATTTAGTACTTAAATTTAAAATAAATTTTAAAAAAAGTCCAAAGCACAGCACTTTTGCACATAGTGGACACTTGATAAATTCTTTATTCATTCATTCATCAATGTATTAAAAACACAAGCTCAGGGCAGCTAAGTGGCCCAGTGGACAGAGCACCGGCCCTGCAGTTAGGAGGACCTGAGTTAAAATCTGGCCTCAAACACCATGAGCAAGTCACTTAACCCATTGCCTAGCCAAAAACAAAACAACCCCCCAAAAAATCCACAACACAAGCTCACAGACCCCAGGTTAAGAACTTCTAATAAAGAGGGGTCCCCAGTTGTGGCCTCCTGACTTCACACGCTATTCATTGAATGACTGTTCTCTCCCTCAAAGTGAGAACCTGAAAAGACTTTAGCTTAAAAGAGTCAAAGTCTCCCACTGCACCCCCAGCCATCTTCGGCTGTCCTGATCTTATTTGGCCACTGGACCCAGGTGGCCCCAGAGGACAGAGTGAGGCTGTTGACTCTGCATAGCCCTGCCTCACTTAAATCCAGTTCATTTGCAAGTCACCTCATCATCTCCCTGAGGTCTTGGTCCAACAGCTGTATGACCCTGGACAAGTCTCTTTACCTTTATGTGCCTTAGTTTTCTCACTTAGAACACGAGACAGTTGGATCTGATAGCCTCAGGGGCCCCATTTGGCTAGAAATCTCTGATCCTCTGACTTAAGGCTAATAATAGACAAATTAAAACAGTGAATTGACTGATGATGAAACATGGTGTGGTAGGAAGTGGGTTGGGTTGTGAAATAGGAAAGTTTATCAAGGTTCTATCAATTGCTGGCAGTGCGACCTTGGGATCTACCATTGGCAAATCATTCATTTAAGTTCTTTGAGTATCATTTCTCATCTGTAAAATGGGTACAATAAAACTTGCTTTGTTAACTTCATGGGGTTTTTTAAAGGGATATGAAAACATTTCACAACCTACAAAATGTTATATTAAAAGGAACATGAAGAAAAGCTTGTAAGGGAAGCCAGAGCAGGCTTTGGGGCTCTAGGGTCCTGACCTCCATTCGCACCCATTGCCCTGTCAGCCCCAGACAGAATGCTTGCAACAGTCTAAGCTGGAGATCAAAAAAAGTGGACCGGAAGGGAATTGGTGGCAACTTCTGAGCTCCCTAGGAAAAGCAGAAGGAATTCATACCCTAAGATCCTGCTTCCATTAAAGTTTTGCAGTTTCCTCCCACAGTATTCACTTGGTTACTAAGGAGGTTTGGAGCTGTTGAATCCCTGGTCTCCTGACTCTCATTCCAGCATGCTAGCTATTGGATTGCTGACTTTCATAATATCAAGATAATGCAATCTTAGAATCAATCATGGGACTGATTGGAAAGCCCCACGTGGAGTTATGTTGGCTGCCCTATTGTCTGTCGGGAGACAATTGCTCAAGTCGTGCATGTGAGTCTATTCTAAGGTTTAGAAATCCATACTGGAGAAAATCTTGGGGCCCTCCCAATGACACCATAATCCATTTCCTACCATTCCCTACCTCTGAGCCTCAGAGAGGTTAACACTCAAAGTCACACAGACACTATATGGTGGAGGCAAGACAATCTATGGTGGGAGGTCTTCTAACTCTAGTCAATCAACCAACAAGTATTTCTTGTTCTTTTTTTTAAAATTTATTTTAGACTTAAATATTAAAATACACAATAAGAAAAGAAAAAGAAACACATTATAAACTTAAATATTGAAACAAGTACAAAATAAGAAAGAAAAAAATCGCCACGTGTACAGTAGAGCACAAAAGAGGATTCAAAATATACAGCAATAAATTTCCATTTCAAGAAAGCCTGCATAATAAATGCTACCATTGTGTTGAGAACTGTCCATCTTTTCTTTGCTTCCTTGTAAATTTTCTTTTGTTCTCTGCTGTGCACATTTTACTTCGTTTTTTCCTTCTTTTCCCTCCCCCTCCCCCCAAGGCTAAAATTAAGCACAGACACACACACATATACATACATACACAAATAGACATATATACACAAAGATATATTTATATATGTACACATATACACATGCATATACCCGTACACACATACTTACACATACATATACTTAGATACCTATAATCATACTCATATATGAACATATACATTCATATACATCTAAGTAAGACCATACTATACTTATTTGCCCTCTGTTTCTCTGAGAGTGGATAACCTCTTCCTTCATAAGTCCAAGTCTTTCTATATTTTACGAGTCCACCAACTTGTAATTTCCTACACCAGAGCAATATTCCAACCTTGTACTCTCCAGTTATTTTAAATAGTCCAAAACAATGTTGATGAATATGGCTCACCCATAGTGTATGATTTCCCTATTTTTCTCTTTTGATTAAATGTATTTTAGTGTTAACTTTCTCCAGGATAATGATTTCCACCCCTGCTCCTTTTCCTCTAACAAATTCTATTCCTGACTTTTATTTTATGTTTGTGTGTATCTTTTATTTCCTATCCCTCCTGACTCTTCTACTTTACCCACTACCTTGTCCTCCTATTACTTAACCTACCCGCCTCACCCAAGATCCTTCCTTAATCTTCCATTCCCATTAATCTAAACGTGCTTCTATACCCCATTTTAAACTATTCCCTCCTCTTCCCTTCTAGAGATCCCTCCCGTATCCTTTCCCCTCTCCTTATCCCTTTAGTGTTTTATTTCTTTCTAGATATAGATTGTTATACTCTTCTAGATATATCTGTATCATTCCCTCTTGAACCCATTCCTGGTGAAAGTAGGTTTCCAGAACGACCAGCCCTCTTCCCCCATCTAATTCCTCTATGTTGGGTCTTCCTTTCACACCTCATTTGTATAAGATAATTACTCTTTTTAGCTGTTCCTACATGGTTTTACTTTTTAAAATCATATCATACTGAGGTCTACCCCAATCTTTCTTATGAACTACCTAATTACTAATAACAATCTTTTACATTTCCTCATATAAAAGGTAAACAGTCTGCCTTTATTGAGTCGCTTGTAGCTAGTCTTTGGTATGTACCTTATATTCCTCTTGGCTCTTGTATTTCAAATCCTCCATTAGGTTCAGTTTTTTTTTCTTTTTTCTTTTTAGCTTTTAAAAAATTTTTATTAATTTATTTTGATTTATCAACAATCACTTCCATACGCTTTTGAGTTTAAAATTTTTCTCCCCCTTCCTCCCTCCCCCCACCAGATGACGCACAATCTGATATAGGCTATACATTTACATTCCTATTAAACATATTTTCACATTAGTGAAGTTGTAAATAAAAATTAAAACCAATAGGAGGAACCATCATAAAGAGGAAACAAAACAACAGAAGAGAAAAAAATACTGAAAGTCTGACAATTCATTAGATGTCCATTAGTTTTTTTCATTCAGGCCAACAAATATTTCTGAAGCACTTGCTATATTCCAGGTGCTGTCAGGGGCTCCAAACGGATTTTTGAGCTCATCGATTTGGCAGCAGCTCTCTACCAAGACCAAAAAATGAGACAGGCCATTCACTCAGGAGGCTGCTAAGGGAATACAACACATTCCCAGATAAATCTAAGCAGGATATTTCCGAAATAAATCCACAGTGCTTTGGTGGACTGGCACTAAGGAAGGACTTCCTGAAAGAAAGGGCTTTGGAGTCAAATCAAGTCTTGGAACTAGGCAGCGAGGAGGAGATAAGACATTTCAGAAATGAACAAACAGGCTGTACCAATCACAGAAGCAGGAGATGCTCCATGGGGAACACCAAGAGCCCATTTTACCTAGAGAAGAATGCTTCAGGGGGAATAATGTATGATCATCCTGGGACAGATTACCAAGAGCATTAAATACCTGAGGAGATGCTATTTTGTCCTAAAGGCACTGTGTAGCCACTGATGTTTCTTGAATTTAGGAGTGATTCCAAGACTACCCTTTGTCCTGTTGAGTTTCATACTACAACAGTGAGATTATCCATTTAAAAATAAGGAAACAGGACCAAGAAGGGGAACAGCTGAGTTATAGGGTGAAATTCTGAAATGGGGTTAACGTTCCTCTTTCTTCTTTCTGCAGCTTAAAGGATATGTTTTATGCTATTTAATGACCTGACCCTGATGGCTACTTCTATTGGGTCCCATGTAAGTACTGACCCAAACCATGTTCGGATCTGTTCATACACATGCAAAAAAGACTTTTGTTTCTTAAAAAGCTATTTGCCAATATTACACAAAAGCTTTTTTTTATAATCAATTTTGAGTATCAATGGGCTTTTATCATGAATTTAGGAAAGAAATCAATAATATACATCACATGTAGATGGGTGGAGGTCCTCTTAATGGAATAGGACCTAGAACTAAGCCCCAGTGGGTACTGAGGGGTTCCAAGGGGGGGGGAGATAAGGCCTTCCAGCTATGGGGAAACAGTCTGTACCTATCACAGAAGCAGGAGATGAAATCTGGCCTGCGGGAGAACACCAAGAGGGCCATTTTATCTAGAGAGAAAAATGCTTCAGGGCAAATAATGTGTGATCATCCTGGGACAGATTACCAAGAGCATTAAATACCTGAGGAGATGCTGTTTTGTCCTAAAGGCATTGTGTAGCCACTGATGTTTTCTTAAGTTTGGGAGAGATTCTAAGACCAACCTTTATCCTGTCAGATTTATACTACAATGGTGAGATCATCTGCTTAAAAACCAGGAAAAAATGGAAAATCTTGGTTTACAGGAGGAAGGAATCTTAGGGATCATCACCCAACGACTTCATTTTATAGATAAGAAAACTTAGGCTCATAGAGCTTAAATGGCTTCCTTAAAGTCATAGGTGGTGCAGTGAGTGGATAGAACACCGGCCCTGAATTCAGGAGGACCTGAGTTCAAGTCAGGCTTCAGACATAACACTCACTAGCTGGGCAAGTCACTTAACCCCATTGCTTAGCCAAAAAAAAACCCCAAAACAAAAAATTAAAAAAAAAAAGTCACAGTGATAGTCAGAAGCAGTCAGGATTTGAACCTGGGTCTTCTGAATCCAACTGCAATACTCTTTCCAAGTTCTGCATTAAGCTGTGCTTTAGCTTACTGAATACTAATGAACCACTCAGAGGGAAGCCCCTCTACTGGGCACTCTGGACATTGGTGTGGATAAACAATCACCTGCCTTGAGACTCTTACTGCTATGACATCATTTGTGAGTAGGGGTCAGGTCCACTTTTTAAAACTCTCATACTTCGTGCCAGGTTTGGCTTCTTTTTGTTTGGGATTGTGAGATTCTACCTGTGTGTTGATTTTACTATCATTTTTATAATTAATTTTCCTTTACAGTTTTTTAGCTACTGGCTTGCTGTTGCTTCGAGATATTGTGGTTGTGTGGCCTTTAGTTTTCTCATCTGGGAAATGGGCGCTTAGCCCAGGTATCTTGCACTGACAGAGAGCATGTGGTGTGATGGGTAGTGAGCCAACCTCAAAGCCAGGAAAATCTAGGTTTCAGTCCTGCCTCTGGCAACTATTGGCTGTGGGGTTCTGAGCACATTTCTTAATTTCCAGTGCCCTAGGCAGCTCCCTTATACATTATAATTAAATTATTTAATTAATTTATAATTAAAAAATGAGTTCGTTTATCTCCTGGGAATTCTCTACCTTCTATTAAAACAAAGTTTTTAAAAATAGGACATTGAATGGGCTGACTTAGTCAATGGGTAACATTAAATGACCACTCTCTGAGCCTCATTGGACAGTACTCGGGCTTTGTAGAACAGCTGTGCTCTTGGAACATGGCATTCAAGAGGCAATGTGGCATATTAGAAAGGTTCAACTGCTGATCGGTAGGGTCACCTTGGGCAATCCACCTCAGTTCTCTTGAATAATGGGGTTCAGCTAAGTTATCTTCAAGGTCCACTCCAGCTAAAGCATAGAGACTAAAGAGCTGTTCTTGGAGGCAGAGTTCAAATCTTGCCTTCAACAGTCACTAACAGTGCATTAGTGTTCTAATTCTCCCACACCTTCTCCAACATTTATCATTTTCCTGTTTCCTGCCAATATGATAGGTGTGATGTAGTACCTCAGAGTTGTTTTAATTTGCATTTCTCTAATCAATAGTGATTTAGAGCATTTTTTCATATGACTATGGATGGCTTTAATTTCTTCATCTGGAAACTGCCAATTTGATTTTCTCAGTACAAAAGAGGGTAAGTTTATGATCTTTGGCCTTGTGATTACATTCTCCTTGAGGAGACATACCTGAAAAAAGGCAAAAGGACAGATAATGCTCAAAATTACAAGCAATGATAATAGTAAGCATTTACATAGCCCTTTAAGGCTAACAAAGAGCTTTACAAATATCTTTTATTGTTATCACAGTGAACTTGAGAGGTAGGTGCTATTATTATCCTCATTTTACAGATGAGGAAACTGAGGGAAGGGGCTAAGTAAAGGGTCACAAAGCTCTTAAGTATCTGAAGCTAGATTTCAACGAAGGTCTCCTGCTCCAACTTCTAGCACTTTATCCACTTTGCCACTTAGCTTCCTCAATGAGAAATTAATGTTGTACAAGCTTATTGAGGCCTAATGCTCTTTCTATCTACTTCACCATCTAACTGCCCAATTGCAACTGATTGGATAAGTGGGGCAAGGGACTATAAAAAGTAGTACTGACAAGAGATACAAAAGAATAATGGTAGCCTCAATAGAATTTTCAGTTCAGTTGTTTTAGAGTCTCCTCTGACTTCATGACTTCAATTGGGGTTTCCTGGCAAAGACAGTGGAGTGGTTTGCTATTTCCTTCTCCAGCTCATTTTACAGATGAGAAAGCTGAGGCCAACAGGGTGAAGTGACTTGTTCAGAATCACATAAGTGTCTGACACCAAATCTGAATTACAAAGTCTTCCTGACTCCAGTCCTGGTACTCTATCCAGTGTGCTACCTACCTGCCATATTTTGATGACTATTTCAACATAGTTTCCTTTGCAATCCTATGTATTTTATGCATCTAAAAACCACTATTTTGGGAAGGTTTCATACTGTCCAAGGGGTCCATAACCAAAAAATAAAAAAAGTGAGGAAGCTCTAGCTCAACTTCTCCCTTCACCTCCTCCATTTTCCACATGACGAAACTAAGGCCCAAGTATATTCCACAATGCAAAATCCAGTCTGTGAAAAGCTTAGCTGAAAGCTTCCGGAGAGATGATCCCTAAGGCTCCTGTATAAGAAAGGGCAGATCATAAATTTCAAATGCTACAATAACTCAGCAGTTTATTCATACTAGAGTACTAGTACTATATACTAGCACTATACTTAGAGACGGAGAGTGGGACCAGTCAGTCATGCTACAAGCATTTATTAAGTGCCTACTATGTGCCAGGAGCTGCGCTAAGGCCAGGACCAACTGGACAGGAAGACAAGCCTGGACTTTTCTTTTGACGTGTGAATGATGGTGTCCGAACCCCCAGCGTTTCCCACTTTTTCAACTCTCTAGGCTTTAACTTTAGGGCCGAAGGGTGGGGTCCAAGTCACCAAATGTCATTTGAAGGTAGGAGACTGCTGGATAAGCAAAGTCAGAAAGTCCTCTGGAAAGCAGAGATATCTTTACAATCGCACTTCTGGGCCCTTTCCCCCCAGGAGATGCCGTCACGTGTTCCACGTGGAGCTCAGGAGCAGAACGTAAAACAAAAACAATCCCGCCCCCACCCCCCTCTTGCTGTCAGCCCCTAGGCCAGCCGGGCAGCGTTGATGATGCAAGCTCTGCAGATAGCGGCTGAGGGTATGTAAGCAGCGGCAGGCTGGCCACAGGGCTAGAAGGAGGCGGCGGAGGTGACTCGGAGGAGGAGGGGGAGGAGACTAGCCGGGAGAGGCCGGCTCGGGGCTGGGGCTAGAGTGCCATCCGGTGACTCAGGGCGGGCCCCGCAGGGCTCCTCTTGCTCGTACGGCTCGGCTCACGTGGCTAGGGCATCGGTCATGTCTCTTCGGGCGCTCTGGCGTTTCCTGCTTCTGCAGCCGCTGTTGACGGCCGCGGGGCGCAGTCTGCAGGTACTGTGCTCGGAGGGGAGGGGGCCGGCCTGGGGCCCGGGCTGCAGTAGGAGCAGCAGCAGCAGCAGCAGCAGCAGCTCCGACTGCAGCTCCTGTCCGGCCAAGCCACCCCCTCCCAACCCCTCCTCATCTGGGTGTTCTTCCGGGACCCCACGCGAAGGGTGTGTCGCGCCGTTTGTGCGTGGGTTGGGCGGGACGCAGTGTTCTCCTGCCGGGGGATGTGTGGTAATACGTGTTGTGTTGGTGCTTGCGTGGTGGTGAAAGCAGATGCTGTAGCGGGGTGCAGAGGGCTGGCTCGCCACTCGCATCTACTGGATGCTTCTGGAGACAGGGTGCTGGGCTCCCAGGTGAGCTGCAAGCTGGGGGCTGGGCGCTGGCGGCTGGCTTCTTCCCGCTCCTCTTCCTCGAGTTTCACGCTAGGAAGGCTGGCGGTTCCGGACCTTCCTCCGACTCTGCCTGTCTGTCCCCGGCCCGGGAGGCTTTTGTTTTACCTCCGCACTCTCCTGCGCAGTGGGCAGCAGTTGGGGTGGGGGTGGTGAGACGGAGAAAGCTTTCTTGAGCCTAGGGCCTGGCTGGGGTTTGGCTTGTTTGCTGGGGCACAGCTTCTTCCTCGCATTTCTTTCTTTTCTCGGGGTCAGGGAGGGCCATTCAGCCTGGGCATATTTGCCGAACTCTGCGCTGGCTTCTTTCCCAGGGCTGGAAGGATCGAGTCAAGTTTCCTACTTGGCCCCGGGGGAGGCTGGGCTGGAAAAAGGAAGTGGGGGTCCTGCTAGCATCTTAGCACTCCGGAGCGTTTGCGGAAGTCGGTGGCAGGAGCTCGTGGAGGAAATCCCCTCCTGGGCTCACGGAGTCAGTGCTGCCCGGCACCTTAGGGGCCGTCTGGGCCAACCCCTCCTTTTACAGGTGGGGAAACGGAGGCAAGAAGCCCGGCGACTTGCCCGAGACGTGGTAGCCTATTTCCACCCAGGGTCCGCTTTGGTTTGCTTGGTTTCCCAGGGGGCATTTCCCATCTTTGTCCCAGAAGTACTCAAATGAGTGCTTTTAAGCACTTTTAAGTTCTTAATACCCACCTCCAATTGGCCAGCTCAGCTCTGACAGCTTATCAGCAGGCTTGCCATGGTTTGAGCAGGAATTTTTAGTTGGGTGACCAGATGTGGGCAAAATTCACCATTGTACACAGTCAAAGGACGCTAGGATAGGGTGTGAGATGCATTTCTGCTGTAAAAGAAGGCAGAGGCGTGAGGGGTGGGGGCATACAAGTCACCTTGAAAGCATAGGCACCAGCTACCTGGGCTTGTTAAACATAGTATGGAGAGAAGCCTGGATCATTGAGTCATCAGGTGGGAGGTGAAATGCGTTATTGCTTGTGGATCTTGGCTTCCAGGATGGGGGCTGGGGAGGAAAGAATCATCCACCCACCTCTTGGTTGGAGAATGAGTGGGTGAATCAGAAACTCCCACAGCTCTGGCTTACTCTGTTTTCTGTTGGGAGAATGAAGGAATTCCTTAGCCAGCAAGCAATGGGACATTTTGTTTTTTATAAAGCAGAATTTAGTTGAATAAAATTTCACTTTTTGATGATAATTATTCAGGACACCTTGCATACCCAGTTTAAAAATGTTTTTGATAAAAGGCACAGAACTCTAAAAGCAGAGTCAGCAGCAGTATTATTGGTTTTATTTAAAAATTTTTATTTTGTTAAACGTTTTCCAATTTACATGTAAAATTTTTTTAACATTCTTTTTTTAGAATTTTGAATTCCCTCAGGTTCCTTCCCCACCCATTGAAAAGCAATCAGTATAAGGGGCAGCAGTGGATAGCACTCTAGCCCTGGATTCAGAAGGACCTGAGTTCAAATCCAGCCTCAGACACTTGACACTAGCTGTATGACCCTGGGCAGGTCACTGAACCCCAATTGCCTCACCAAAAAGGAAAAAAAAAATCTGAGGCAGGAGGGTCTTAATTTGGTATCCCTGCATAGATTTTTAGAGAGGGCATCCATTTCACTAACCTTTAACAGAATTTGAACATTTCTTTCAATTATTTAAAAACATTATTGTGAGAAGGGGTCCATCACCAGGATGCCAAAGGGGTCCATGACTCTGGACTAAGGGAAGGGTAATTTAAAAGCTGGGTATTGGCCCAAATAAAATCAAATGAGATAATAGTTAAAAAAAAAGCATGTACCTGGCTTTGAAAATTATATATATATATATATATAATATATATATATATATTATATATATATACATACACATACATAAATATATATATGTGTATATATTTGTGTATATATATGTATATATACACATCTACTTAGAAAACCACATGCCTGGCACTGTAAATTTACATATATGTATATATTTACAAAATTCATGCCAAGCACTTCTAAATTTATGTATATTTTTATTTATAAAAGCATATACCTGGCACTGTAAATTTAAATATATTTATTTATAAAAGCAAATACCAGGCACCATAAATTTACGTATATTTATTTATAAAAGCATATGCCTGGCACTGTGAAGATGCATGTATGCATGCATATTTATATGTGCATATGTATATGTGTATCCCCCATATAGCCTCCAGCTCCTTGAGAATTCCCTATCAGACAGGTTAGGATCCTCCCAGGGGCTCTTAGATTCCAAGGTACAAGGCCAGTGATGAATTCCAAGGTTCAAGACCAGTTTGCTGTTAGTGAACTACAGGCCATGTCAATGCAGGTTATATGAATGCTGTGAACTGGCTTCTTCTAACTCATGAGTGTTCCCCTTTTAGTCCCTTCTTTCTAGACTTTAAGATATTAAAATAGTCTGCTACAAAATTACCACCCCCACTTAATGTATAATTTCCTATGATTTCAGTATAGGAAAATTTGAAAACTAGCAGTCTAATTTTGTTCTTGGGAACATTCTGGCTTACTTTAAGGAAATCACAGGAATATAGATTGACAGTTGGAGGGGACCTCAGAACTCATTTAATCCAAGTATTTTACAGTTGAGGAAACTGAGGCATAGTCAATAAGCATTTGTTTAAGCCCCTGTTCTGTGCCAGGCGAGAGAATATGTGAATTGCCCAAGGTCAGATGGGAGATATAGAGCTAGAAGGGACCTTTGAGGTCTTCTAGCCCATCCCCCTCCATTTTTTTTTCCAGCAAGGAAGTTGGGGTTGAATGACTTGCCCAGGGTCACATAGCTAGTAAGTATTAAGTGTCTGGTCTGAGCCCAGACTTGAACTCAGGTCCTCCTGACTCCAGGGAAAGTGCTCTATCCACTGCACCACCTACCAGCCCCATCCCCTCTGTTTTACAGATAAGAGAAACTGAGACCCAGAGGAGTTAACTTTAGATTTGCTGAGAGTTATAGTCTGAGTGTCTGAGGTGGGATTTGAACCCAGGTCTTCCTGATTCCAAGCCCAGCATTCTGTCCATTATACCAAGTAACGGGTTCTAGATTTGGACTTGGGTGCTCTGACTCCAAATTCATGACTTTTCCCCCTGCTAATTAAGGTGACAACATGGGTTCAAACCATTTAGAACTCTGCTTAGGCCACACTTAATACCTTGAGGTGCAAATAGACCATAGGAGGCAAGTGTAGAGCCCCTATTTCATTTGTAACCTTTTAAGGTATCACTCTGCTTTGCATTTGATTCAGTAATATTAATAGAAGATTTTTTTTAAGGTTTACATATCACCTTGTCTTTTTTCCTTTCCAACAACCCTATGAGGAAGGGGCTACTATCATTCCCATTTTGAGGAGACTGATCCTGAGAGAATTTAAGGGATTTGTCCAGGGTCCCACGAGATTTGAATCCAGGTCTTCCTGATTTTTTCTCTCTACCTCTCACACTACTCCTGCCTTTCTCTGCCAGCTGCATCTTTCAAAGGGGTCTTTGAGCCTACCTCTGTATAGAAAGCACTGCAATCCATGGAGATAGTCTCATCTTGAAAATTTCATTCTAGTAGGCATCATAGTGCCCCTCACATTCACAGTGACCTGGACAAAGCCGCTCTAGCATTTTGTGTGTGTGTGTGTGTGTGTGTGTGTCTGTCTGTCTGTGATATGTATGTTCATTTTTCAATCATGAAGTCCTAACTGCCTGCTGCCTCTCTTTGTTTAGTTCAGGATAGGGGAGGGTAGGATTTGGGCAGATTTCCTTTTGTGTAGGGGAAAGGGATACTTGGATATTGAAAAAGAGCTGACGCAGGTTCCTGGTTGCAGGCAGACCCGACCTGGACTCATCTTCCCAGCTGGAGTGCTGCCTAAAGGACCTCCTCCCATTTGGACATCTCTCCCTGGGGAGCCAAAACAATGATTGTCCTCAGACCGCTGTCCCTGGAGGCAAAGGCCGGCTTGGCTGCGGCTGGAGTCTTCTTCTCCATCATGGTATCCCGGACCTTCCTGTTGGGAAACCTGGAGATTGGGGTGCGGCGCTGGCTGTTGAGGCTACAGACGGCCCTGTTTGCCAACGTGCTTATGCTGATTGGCTCCGTGTACATTTGGAGGAGAACGGTCACTCCCCTGTACCACTCCCCTGCGGTTGAGTGGAGGTGTTTGTGGCCCTGGAAGGTGGCCATCTTGGCCTTCCTGGGCTTGGCCCACTCTAGCTTTTTCACCATGCTCTTTCTTGTGGCCGAGGAGCCCTACCTGCTCACCATGGTGGCCTACTCTAGCCTTGGTGCTTATATCATTATGATTTTCTTCCTCTTTATCCTTGGTTGCATGGAGCAGGGGTTCCAGCTCTTGGCCTGGAGGGGGGGCAGGGTCAGCAGAAGCATTGATAAGACCAGGAAGACGGTCCTGAAGCCTGTCCTGGCTGTGGCTGTGACCGCCGTGCTCAGTGTGGTTGGGCTTCTCAATGCCGCCCAGCCTCCGGCGGTGAAGACCGTGGAGGTGCCCATTCACCAGCTGCCGCCGTCGATGGACAACCTGAAGGTTGTGCTCCTCTCAGACATCCACCTGGGCCCCACGGTCGGCAGGACCAAGATGGAGTTGTTTGTGCGCATGGTGGAGGCTCTCAAGCCGGACGTCACTGTGATAGTGGGGGACCTGTCTGACGCCGAGGCCTCCGTCGTCAGGACGGCCGTGGAGCCCCTGGGCCAGCTGTATTCTCGCCTCGGCACCTACTTTGTCACAGGGAACCATGAGTACTACACGTCCGATGTCAACAACTGGTTTGACCTCCTCAAGTCCCTGAATGTCCAGCCCCTCCACAATGAGAATGTGAAGATCACCACCTCTGGGACAACGTCAGCGAAGGGTGAAGATGACTGGATCTGCCTGGCCGGGGTGGATGACATCGCGGCGGACACCTTGCATTACTTCGGCCATGGCATGGACCTGAGCAAGGCTTTGGACGGCTGTGGCCCTGACCGCGCCTCTATCTTATTGGCTCACCAGCCCCTGGCGGCCAAGCGGGCCCTTCAGGCCCGGCCAGACATCAACTTGATCCTTTCTGGGCATACCCATGGTGGGCAGATCTTCCCGCTGAATGTGGGCGCTTACTTGCTGAACCCCTTCTTTGTTGGGCTGTACAAAGTGGGGCAGAGTACCTTTGTGTATGTCAGTCCGGGGACAGCCTATTTTGGGATACCAATGAGACTGGGAAGCCGGGCAGAAATTACAGAGATCATCCTTCACTCTCCCTGAACCCGAAGCCTTTTTCTCAACTTCTCTGCCCTCCCCTCACCCATTCCCAATTCAGATGATTTTGTCTGCCTTAACCTGTACTGATCCACCCTCTTTAGCCTTACAAACAGATAGTGGGCTGCTAGCCCAGGTTGAGTTGGAATTGATAATGGTATGATGTCAAGAAATCAGATTTCTTATTTTTCTATGTAAGTGGGGAAGGGCAGGTTGGTTAAATATTTATGGGGGAAAGTCATCTTTTCCTATTTATTTGTTCGGGGCAAGGAGCTGTTTGGAACAGACACACTGTAATGTCCAAGATCTTTAGATGATAGGGGAATGTTGAATATTTAGCAATATGTATTTTTTTCTGTTAGGACTTTCTTTTTCAGGATTTAACTCAAACAGGTTTCCAGGGACTTTCTGATTCAGGACCTTTTTTTTAGAAAGAGTTAGTGGGAAGGCCAAAGAGGAAATAAATAGTCTCTCTTTCCAGTTCCATCCATCTTTCTACCAGCTACTCTGGAAATGCAACTAACACAAAGACAGAAAAAAATCTTGGTTTCCTTATTTTCTATTAAAATCCTGACAGTATCAAATTCTGCCATATAGACCTAGATCTCATAGTCCTCCAAAGTACTTGACTGAAATAATTAACTACCAGCCACCTGTCCTAGAGAGATGTTACCTAATTAACTCTTATCCCTTCAGCTTTTGAAGAAAAACTACATAAAGCCTTGAGTGTTGCAGTTAAAACCTGTTAATAATATGAATACATTTGTATAACTCTTACACTGTATGTAATGGTTCGGCATACCCTTTGTGGTAGGTTGGATGAATGGTAGTCTTCTCATTTAAAGATGGCACCTACCTTCCAGGGTTGGTTGTTATGAGGATAAAATGAAATATTTGTAAAGCTCTTTGCAAACCTTAAAGCACTATATAGATCCTAGTTGTTAGTATTATTTGCAGAAGAGACTGAGGGCTCAGAGAGGTTCAGATGAACCACCCAGGTTCACACAGCTGGAAGATGTGAGGCAGAATTCAGGTACATTGACTGATAGTGCTGGGCACTCTTTCAGTGACCCCAAGCTGCTTTGTATAGCTGGCTGATTCCTACGCAGTATTTAATTTTTGAATTTACCAGAGCTGGGATTCCTTCCTTCCTTGGGACACCCTTTCAAGTTACTAGCAAACTAATTTATTTTGCTGCAGGTTAAATATTCATTGGCTCCATGGCTCAGGAATTGGGGGTAGGGGGCATCTGGTTTCTCAGGGACATGGTAAACTGACAAAGGGGACAGAGTTTGCCTTCCCTCCCCACTTAGCCTCCCAATGATTATTAAGTCAAGACTTGAATATGGTTGTTAGCCACTAAGCAAAGACTCATAGGAAGATGCATAGAGTCCTAGACTTGCAGCTGGAAAATGGACCTTAGTTACTGTACAATCCAGTTTCTTCATTTTATAGATGAGGAAACAGGTCCAGGGAAGTTAATCATCAGAAGTGGCATTTGAACCCAGGACCTTGGACTCCAGAATCAGTGTCATGCTTCTACTCTGGGTGTGAAGAATTCTCCCCAAACTCCAGAGAGATTCTCTGCCCATTCATGTTAGCCTGTCATACCCGGTATGGTCTCCAAATTACCCAGTGTCATTTAAATGGGAGCAACTCTGTACCTTTTGTGGGGCCTTTCCCTTCCATAGCACCCTAATTTTGGAAGAGCCCTCTGTCAGCGATCCAGTGACTTCTGCAGAGGAGGTCTTTACCTGTGCCTGCCCATTTAGGGAATAGCAAACCCAGCAGCACTGGATGGGCTCTGGTCCTGTAAGCCTGGGTAACTAATGATCACAGGCGTGGTGGGCTTCAGACACACGCCCACCGGGCATCTTATTAGCAGTGGACGATCCCAGAGTTGAATTGGAATTGAATAGACTGGGATTTTCACTTACCCATTTATTTTCCTGTTGCTTCAAGGGGACTGGCCCCTTGACAGAGACCATAGGAATTTACCACTATTTGAATGTGCTTCTGAATGGAAGCCCAAAGATACTTTTAAAAGCCCTGTTAACATGGGATCCTTCTCTGAACGTCTAGGATTAGACCTCAGGTACATAAGGAACGTTGGGCAGTTAATCCTGGGGAGAATGTTCTTATTGTGGAGGCCTCTCTATGTGTTAAACAATATTACTTGTATGTATAAAAATACTTTTTGAGTTTGTTTTACTGTATGCAGCTTGATTTTTTAAAAATATCTTCATTGGCCGTTGATGTCAACTGGCCTAATCTGAAAAGGCTTATTTTCTTAATAGATTTCGAGCTGGAAAGCCCTTGGCAGACATCTGGACCAATCCTTTTACTTTAAAGCTGAGGACACTTAAGTTTTTAGAAATGAAATGGCCTGCCCGTAGCCACCCAGATAGTTAAGTGAGAGAGACTAGATTCAAACCCAGGTCTTCTGACTTCAAATCCGACTTTCAGTGCCGTAGGAAGGTGCATTTTTCCCTTTCCTTTTTCTCTCATCTTCTTCCTGTTAGGGTATCACAGTTAGAAAGTAGTATGGTCTGCAATTCTGTTTCCCAACTTGAAACGTCCTAGGGACCAGGAAGGTATCTAAAGTCCCCACTGGACCACTCAGCTCGCCATGGTCTTAGTGTTCAGGCTCTCAGCAGCTGGGAGGAGTAGAGGAGGAGTGAGAGTGGGTGAAGGAGAGGAGGGCAACCAGAGCTGGAAAGAAGCCTGAAGCTAGAGTAGAAAAGAGCCACATGCTAGCAGAGGCTTCAAGAAGTGAGGAGCACTGGTAGGAAGGGGTTGGGGGCCCAATCAGAGTCATTGCTTTCTGTGGAGTAGAAAGAAGACACTACTCAACTCCAGGTAGATACTACCTACAGCCTTCTGGTAATAGAGCAGCAGGTGGGGAGCATGGATGTTGGGTGCGCCCTGTGCCTCAGTTTCCTTCTCAAATGTTACTTTTTAAAGTTTGAATTCAGCGAAGGGATTGTTCCCTTAAGGATCCTTGCAGTTCTAAAATACCATGACTGCTGGATGCTTTTTCTTCTTCTGGTGTGATGTGCCTTGCATATAGTAGGCACTTAATAAATGCTGGCTAATTAATGGGGTGAAGAGTCAGACAACAATTAATTGATCAGCAGCTAGGTGTTGAAATGGATAGAGCATCTGGCCTAGAGTCAGGAAGACCTGAGTTCAAATCCATCCTTAGAGATTAGTTGTGTGACTCTGGGAAAACCCTGTTTGCCTTAGTTTCCTGATCTGTAAAATGGGTGGAGAAGGAAATGGCAAACCATCCCATTCTCTCTTCCAAGAAAACCCCAAATGGGGTCACAAAGAGTCTGACGTGACTGAAATGACTGAACGACCACGACAGATTAATTGATCCATATGTTTGTCATTCTTCAAAAATGTCTAGAATGATAGAATATTTACTTGAGCTTGGCACTAATGTGTGTTACCATGTGCAGGGTTGAGACCATCTACGTCCTTGGCAGAGCTTACTGTTTCAAAAGGAGATTGGATCTGCATGAGGGCACATATAATAAACATAAGTGATTTCAGCCATTAATAAGTATATCTATGTGGGTTTTCTTAAAGTGATGAAGGTATTTATTACTTAGTTCTTCCATGGAATTCTAGTCCTAAAAAGGGCTTTTTGGGATGTTCTTTTTTTTTTTTTTGGCAATTGGGGTTAGGGTCACACAGCTAGTAAGTGACAAGTGTTTGGTCTGAGGCTGGATTTGAACTCAGGTCCTCCTGACTCCAGGTTTGGTGCTCTATCCACTACACCACCCAGCTGACTCCTTTTGGGATGTTCTTGTCCAGCATCCTCCTCTTACAAATGAGGGAATGAGGGGCTAAAGAGATAAAAATACCAGTGTGGGCACCAGGTAGTGTTTGTTTTCAGCAGTTATCCCTTGTATTTTGTTCCTTTCCAAGCATTTGTGCCTGGCTCGGTCTCCTAGGAGTGCCCAGTTAATTGTGCCTCTCTACATGGCTGTTAGTTCCTTGCATGTTCTTGAATCAGAATTTTACACATGGGAGGGACTATAGGGGTCTTTTAGTCTAATCCATAGTTCATCAGGCTTCTTTGTAACATTTAAGATGAGGTCATCCCAACTCCGGTGGTCAGCTTGACATCCTGCCCACTACTTCCTTAAAAAATTAATAAAGAAAAAAACTTTTGAATCCCAAATTCTTTCTCGCTTTCCAGCCCCTCCTCCACCTATTGAGAAGGCAAGTAATATGATACCCATGATACATGTTGAAGTCACGCAAGACGTATTTTGGTGGTGCTCACCACTTCCAAGACCCAGTTATTGCACTCTTGCCGTCTGGCCTTTACAAGATCAAAGAAAACCATAATTATGAGGGACATGTAGTCCAATCCATACTTGAATGAGAATTCATTCTCTGTCACACCAGTACAAGAAAGGAATCTCACCCGACAAGTTCTGATGACCCCATTCCCTTGGAGATCTCTGGTGAGGAGGAAGTGATGATCTCCCTGAGTGCCCTTTTTCCATGCTGGACAGCTCTCAGTGTTAGGAAGCTGTTTCTCACATCCCACCTAAATTAGAATTTTTTACAACGTCCATCCATGATTACCATCCATCCGTGGTTACTGGTTCTACCTCGAGACCAAGGGGAAGAACACTAGCCCCTTTAAGTACTTGAAGATGGCTCCCATTCCCCTCCGCCCACAGTCCCCATTTGAGTGCGCTCGGCTTTCTATGCTCTTCTGCCGTTGCAGGGCCTTTTTAGCCTTCCCCTTTTTTAACAGTACTGGCTTTTGTCCCCTGTCTCCTCAGAGGAGTGATATTAACCCATTTTCTTTGATCTTGCTGCCCTTTAACTCTGCTCCTTCCTTGTCCTCACTTATACTTTCCTTTGTAGCATTTACCTTTTAGATTCCTCTACAGATTTCATCAGCTTATCACTTCAGCTTATCACTTCATCAGTCATTCCTATATATGTTGAGAAATGCATTTCAGATGTTCATCTCAAGGGTGCCTCAGGAGACCCCCTCATGGTAGTCATCTCTTTAACTGCAGGAGGCCTCAGTTGAACCAGTTGTCCTGAAATTCGTCCTTTCTCAGGTTCATGCCTTTGTGGAAAAAAGACATCATGGGATTTGGGGGGGGGTAGTGTTTGTTAGGCCTGATGGCTGTGATGGATGCACACCTTCCTTTTTATTCCTCTGGTGAGTACAAGAGTTGGTTTTAGGGGTGGGGATCCTGGGCTGGTTTAAGTGATTGTCTCCAGGGTCCCTCTCAAATCTAGGATGCTATGGCTTTATGGGCAACTTCTGTCAAGCCACCTTCCACCTTCTTCCTCCATAATTTTTCCCTCTTTCCCCTTGGTTACGAGAACCAGCATACTTCACACACAAGTTTCATGGAATGACCCAGAGATGACCCAGGAGTCATTGTGTCCCACAAGCCATTTTCTCCATTAGTCCCATTTACCTTGTACTTACCAGGTTCAGTCTGATGGTGCCTCCCTTCTGGCTTTTGAACAGCTCATAGGAACTTTCTTTAGTAGTCATGCCAAAATAAATCTTTCTCCTTCATCTGTGACCCAGGTAATCCTGGCATGGCCTTATTCCCTTCTGGGTCTTTGTGAAATGTCTACTAAGTTTAATGTTGCCATCCTCCCTCCACCTTTCTGCCCACTAAAATTCTATTCATCTGTCATGCGTGACCAGCTCATATCCTGCCCTCTCTCACAGGCCTTTCTACCCAAGAGTCAACTCCTGCGTAGAACCAGACTTCTTCCTCCTTGGTGTTCTTCTAACTCCTCCCTCTTTTTTGCACTTGGTGAATATTTAGCATAGTGCCTTGCATGTAGTAGGGGCTTAATGTTTATTGATTTGACATTCCATATTTTATTTTCTGACAAACTGTTTTATTTTCCTTACTAGAAGCCTCTTGAGATCAAGGGCCGTGTTTTAATCATCTTTGCATCCCCTTCAGTACTTCCCCTGGGTGTTTTTCCATGTAATTAATTCTCTTGAATTAGAGGAATTATGGGATGGTAATCTTACTATATTTAGAAGTGAAAGTAGCCCAGGGGCCATCTAGTATATCCTCATTTAACAAATGAACAAATAGAGATTTAAAGAAGAGGGTGTGGCCTTATAGGAGTGCCTTCCTGTGGCTATAGGAATATCTAACCTGAACTCCATACCAGAAGAGGGCTCATCGTGGGGAAGGGGTGGATGTAGTCATTGATTTGGAGCCAAAAGGGACCTCAAGGGCCAGCTGGTTTAATCCCTTTATTTTTAACAGATGTGGTAACAGGTCAAGTTTCAGAGGTGAGAGTCAAACCCACATCCATCCTCTTTCTTCCTGGTCCTCCTTCATCTTAGTGCCTTCCTTCTGAGACTACTCTTGACTTCTCCTGTGTATATGTTGTTTGTAACCTCAAATGGAGTCACAAAGAGTCAGGAATAACTAAAAAACAACTGTACAACAGCAAACAGTTGTATGCAGGTTGTCTCCCCCTATTAGACTGAGAGCAGGGATGGTGTTTTTGGTTTTGTTTGTTTGTTTGTTTGTTTTGGCTTTTATTTGTACCCCAGTGCTTAGCATGGCGATTGGCATGTGGTATGTGCTTCATAAATGCTTGTTGCTTGGATTAACTCTAGAATCAGTACTCTTTCTCCTGTACTAGATTCCTTCTTGGCTCCACTGTGAAGTGGTCTTTGGGATCACTTGACACACCCCGATGGTTTGAACCTCTTGAGAAACCCTGACACATTTCCAGATCTTTCCAATGGAGCATTAGCATGGTAGCTCATTGGAGAGACTAGGGAAGTCAAATATGGAAATGTTAAAAAAAAAACCCAGCATGTTGGCCAGCAGGTGGCAGTGTTTTGTAGGAAGTGGAGCTCTGGGCTTCGAGTCTGAGGACCTGGCTTTGAATTCCACCCCTGTTATTTGACTGCTCTGTGATTCCTCATCTGTGAAATGGGAGTAACAGGAGATAATAGGTTATCTCTAGGGCTGTTAAGAGGATTCAGTGAGATGATGTATGCAGCACACTTTGCCACCCTCAAAAATGCTCTCCATAAATGGTAACTATTATTAGGTGATAAGTTTCTGACCATACTAACCCATCAAATATAGCTCTTTCTTGACAGACTAGTAGCTCAGATTCTCTGTCAATCATCAGCAAGCATTTAATGGGTGCCTACTATATACCAGGACTGTGTATGCTGTGGGAGTAGAAAGTCACAAAGAAAAAAAAGACTGCCCCTGTCCTCAAGTAGCTTCCATTCCAAAGGATTCTCTGAAACCTTGCAGCTGAGGTTACTCACATGAAGGACTCTTAGTGAAGTCTCAAGGCCATGGGGAGGGCTTATACCCAGTACATAACTGTGGAACTTGAGGGTGGCATGGCACACATCCCTCGTAACCATAGATCTCATGGCATGAAGCCTAAGTTGCTGCTATTAATGTTCTCACATGCTCTAGAAAATATCTGTTGTGATTATATTGTGCTGTAAACAGTTGCTTTTCCTTTCTCGCAGTCCTGAAATGTGCACAAATAATGTAACAAGAGCTGAGGCAAAGGGTAGAAAAATGGAGGGAATCTTCATAGATCCCCATTATGTGAATTGAATGTTATATGCAGTGTTTTAGGAAGGATTGTTGTCAGTGACTGTTGGAATATTTCAGCAGGAGAGATAACTTTGAAAAAGACAAGAGCAGTTAAGAAGCACTTATTTTATTATATGTCCACTGTGAGTTTCCACCTCTTCTGTTGCGTTAAGGAGTATTTATATCATGTCCATGTGAGGGATGATGATGGGGTCTGTGGTACGTATGTGTTTTGCTTTGCACTGAATTATTTCTGTAGCTAATGAGTTTTTCTGGAATCACATAAGTTGTAAACACTAGAATCTCAACAACAGCCAGACACTGCATTCTGATTATGAAATAAAAATGTCACACTTGGATTAACATTTCAGTGCTTGTGCCAGTTAATTTATTTGATTTTCCCCTGCAGATTGCTTGCCTAAGGCCCAAATATTTACCCAGTAAATCTTATCTCCTGGTCTGAATCCCTACCACCTGTCCCTGACTTATTTCTGGCCTTCACACCAATTTTTTTGTTTTTTTAACAGTAACCTGTATGTGGAACATGACATTCATTTTCAAATGTTCCTTCTCCCTTTATCCCATTAATGATGGGAGCTCAGGGCATGTGGTATAGCCATTACTATACTGTACTTATAGCTGGAAGACCTAGCTTCAAACCGTGTCTGAGATACTCTATGACCCTGGCCAGTCACTTAATTCAAGTAAACCTCAGTTTCTTCAACTGTGAAATGGGTGTGATAGCTCCTATCTTACAGTGCTGTTGTGTATAGATTTTTGTGAACTGTACTTACATAAATGTGAACTATTATATTATTCTTTTGAGATGTTTTAATATCTATCCTCCCTTCCTATTGTCACCATCCCAGTCCAAGACTTTATTTTTTCTACCTTGATTATTTTAATTGCTTATTAATTTCCTCTTTCTACTCTCTGATTCACAATTCACCAGATGGTCAGTCTTCCAGAGAGAGAGATAGAGACAGATAGACAGAAGCACTCTTGAAGGAAATACAAGAAAGTATTTTGTGGCCTCTGGCATCAGGGTGTTTATACTCTAAATGGGAAGAAAGAACCTTCACACATGAAGATTACAAGAACTCAAGACAATATATTGCTCCACAATATATTGAGGTTCAGTCACTTGGACCAGCAGTATCAGGAAAATTTCATGAGATGCAGTCAGAAGGCCTGCCATTTACTAGCTGTATACCCAGGGAAAGTAAGAGGTGGCCTTGTACTCTTACAGGCAGCTTTATGAGGTCGTTCAGTGTTTTCCTGAGCAAAGCTGTGTTGTGCACAGCTAACTCAGCTCACCACAAGAGCAAGGATCCTATACTAACTCTGAAGGGATGAGGCCAGCTTAACCTTCTGTCTCGAATGTGCATTGATGAGGCGGGAGACAAGATGGAAGCAACTCCGTTTCATTTTAACAAAGCATTCACTTAAGTAGTAAGGTAACAGGAACTTCTCAGGTTACAATGACGTAGAGCTCATGCTGTGCTAAGGACAGTGCATTCACATCCTGTGCACTTATCTGACTCCAATCACAGATAAACTGCTAATGACCGTACAATAACGAGGGGAGTTAAAGATTGTTAAAGATCCATAGAATGGAGCACCCAACCAGGTGACCTTTGCTCATGGATCAGTCACCCGAGAGGGCCTCCGCCCATCATTGAGATCTCATGAACAGCCTGTGGCCCTCTACATCCTTACACATCCCCAACAAAGCTGGGCTTGTCAGGTCCATGATTGTGTGGAACAAGGACAAACCCCAAGACTCATTTGCTTTGAATTTCTCAGAATCATACCAAGCAGTGGTGGACATAGTCATTCAGGAAGGACACAAGAAGACCTCTGCATTCCACTGTATCGTGCCCCCATGATTTGTCTGACTCAATGAAATAAAGCCACCTTCATCCAGACCTAGTAAGACCTCCAGGTAGTCTGTGGCCATTAGGGGCAATATGGTGGCTTCATAAAGAGCAACTTCTTTGAATGAATGCACCAATCTGAGCTTAAGCAAGCCCCAGGAGTTGTGACTCTGATTAAAATCATGAGTAGATCAAATAAGGGATGGGTAGGATTCCTTTGGAGTTGGGGGCTGTGCTTAGGTGCATTCACTGATCCCTCTGGTGTTTTGGTTTTCATGTTCCCCCTTTTCACCATCCGAGGGCAGACACCCAGTCTAACCAGCCCCATTAAAGGCAAAAGGGGAAAAAAATTCCAGTTACAGTGACTTTGAAGCCAGAGCATATTCTGGCTAAATTCTGCTTATTAAAAGACCCATAATACCTGTGTGACCTTGGACAAGTCACTCAAGCTTTATTTTATACATCAGATGTGCTGTGAGTATAATTTGGAAGTGATTTAACTGACACCCAGTCTTATGCAGCTGCTGATACTTGTGCTTTGGATGTGGCTGGAAGCATCCCAAGGATACTCCCAAATGGTAGAACCCACCTTTTTAAAAAATTGCAGGACCAATTTAAAGAAATCCCCATTGCCCTTTGTCAAGGAGACTGATGATTTCTGACCCCTCCTCCTGGTCTACTTGGCCTTTCTTGACGCAAACACGAATGCTGAGATGCCATCTAGATATGGCAGCCAAGAAAGTCAGTCTGACCCTGGGCTCCAGTTAAGAGGTGTATTTGATTCTGTTAAATTTAACATATTTAAATAATAAATACATTTAACATTTAATATGTTCAGTAGTTCAGTTTTATATACAAGCCTCTTTTTCTTTTTGTCATACATGGAAATATTGAGATCTCTTGATTTTTAAACTCATAATTTAAAAAGGTGGAAAATACCTAGAGAAATGTCATTTCCAAGAATAGAAAGGTGATAATTTTCCTCAACTTTTTTCCTGTTGGTGTGGTCTGGGGGCTGTAATTTAGGAAGGACGTTAATAGGCTTCTAGAATAGGGTTACCAGCATGGTGAAGAGTCTCAGTTTCATGCCCTGTGAAAATTGATTAGAAAAACTGGTGGAATACTGGGTAGAGGGGGACATCGTGGCAGTCTTCAGTTTTTTGAAGGGATGGGATGGCAAAAAGCGGTCAGAGTTGTTCATTTTGGCCCCAGACAGTGAGACCTAGAAATAGAGGGGGGAAGCTGCCAAGAGGCTTGAGGTAAGGGGGATCAGATTGCCAAGGCTCAGATAGCCAGTAGTGGGAGGGGGCTGCTCCAGGAGGAGGTCTGGGCTTCTTCCTCATTTTCAGGCCTTCGAAGCAAAGGTTGGTTGACATTGATTGGGTAGGTCACAGAGGGAATTCTGGTTCAGTTATTGATGAGGCTAGAATCGAGAGGTTTATAACTTCTGGGTTGTGAACTTTAAAAAATATTTTATTTTGAGTATTTCAGTAAATGAATTTCTTATGTATTTTATGTTGTGCATTTAAAAATCACTAGGCTGATTGTTGAAGCAGTCCAGGACTCAAAAAAATTTTTTTAGAACCCTTAGGGACTCTAGTTTCTGGGATTCCGTAATTCTGCTTTTCTCCACTAGAGGACAATAGTACCTTGGCTGTATTCTCTGTCTCAGGGAGGGTAACAGGATACGTCTCACTTCATCTTCATCATTTTCTCCTTGGGCCATGAGTATGACCTAGATAGTTACTGAGCAGAGGTCTCACAGTGACAGGGATATTTGCCTGTGGTTTCTCTTCTCATAGGTCGTAGGATTTGGAGCTGGAAGGGACTGTAAGAGGCTTACCCACTCCATTTTCTTCATTTTGGAGATGAAGAAATAGAAGATTTGAGTTTAAATCCTGCCTGTTGCTATCTGTGAGGCCTTGGGCAAATTACTTAACCGCTATGGGCCTGTGTTCCTCACTTGTAAAATAAAGGGGTTGGTCCCTTTATAACCCCTTTGTATAGGAACAGATCCCTACAGGCAGCACATTGACTTAGAACACCACAAATTAGCGTTATGGTGTGTTGTATTTTTATTTATTTGGTTAAACATTGCCCAGTTACATTTTAATCTGGTTCCTTTTATCTGGTATCTGAGGTCCCTTCCAGCAATAAATCTCTGATCCTGTGTCCTGTGGTACCTCATATAGCTAGTTATGTGCCAGAGATGGAGTTTGGACTCATATCATCCTGAGTCTAGATTTGGCTCCTAATCATAGGGTCCTGTACGTGCTTCCCATCTGCAGATACGATTTGAGTAGCGTGGATACTCTTACCCAATACCACAAAGGATGAGAGGCCTTTCTGCCCTTTGGTCTCAGTGGGCTGTTTTATCATTCTAGTTTTGTGTCGGTGTGTTCTGTAGCTTGGAGAGAAACTATAGGGAAAAAAAAATCATATCGTTTAGTTATTTAAGCTTGTTGCAGATTACAGATAAATGTGGTATTTTTAGATAAAGGTCCCTTTGTGATTTTATTCCAAGCTCCCAATGGCTTCTGCCAACTCCAGCAGGTGGAGCAGTGAGGCAATTCTGACGGAATCTTGTCTAAGAATGACTGAATGTACAAATTCACACACACGTTCGTTTTGTTGTTTTATACAGGCCAACAGAACCTTTAAGATAGACTACAATGGGGACCAGTTCCTCAAGGATGGCCAGCCGTTCCGCTACATCTCTGGGAGCATCCATTACTCCCGCATACCTCGGTTCTACTGGAAGGATCGTCTTCTCAAGATGAAGATGGCTGGGCTCAACGCCATCCAGACGTGAGTCACTAAGTACTTCTAAGGTTGGAATTGGGAATGAAGGCTGGCCTTGGGATCCCATCCCACTGGAAGTAAGTGGTCCTAAAGTCTCCCCATCAGCACCTGAAAAGAAGGGTTGATTGGGCAAGAGTATGGCTTACCAATGCAAGTAGGGATAGGAGTTTTTTGAGGGGTATGTTTTGTTTTTTGTGGTCAACTACCTCTCATTATCTCAAACGTTAGTAACTAGACCTTCATAATATTGTTGTGGTTATTATTATTTTGGTCCAGACCTGTGATCTTATCAGTGTTGGGAATTCCCAGTGTATGAACTCCATCCACCAATGTACTTTCCTGCTACTCATCCTAGAAAGTTGCCTGGGCCCCAGGTTAAGTGACTTGCTCATGGTCACACACAAGAGAAAAAGGAAGTTAGCATGTATCAGAGATGGGACGCAAGTACAGGTCTTCCCTGACTCCAAGGCTGGTGCTGGAATGTTAGCTTCTCTCTTTGTGTCCTTGGACAGTGCTGACATGTAGGTGCTTAATAGTGGATTGTTATTTTTATTGTCTAGACCTGATACATCTCTACCACTTTGGTTTTTCTAGGCTATTTGGGAAAATTGCTCTTGAGGTGAGGAGAGATGTTTCCCACCTCTCATTTGCCCTTATCCCCTTTCTTTCCTCTTAATCTATGACTAACCAGGTCACCACCTCCAGAGAAGGCTTTCGTGGAGATATTTCCTTCATCCCTATTAATTACTTCTTCTCTTAGTATAGTGCTTAACAGAGCAGGAAGCTCAGCTGAAATATCTGCCCTGGCTTTTGCAGAGCTGATTATCAGCATTGATGATTTTTAAAGATATGAAAAAACCCAGAGGCTGGTGGTGACGGAGATAATTCACTGGAGAAAGCCCTGCATCCGATGAATCACCCACCTCTGTGACCTTTGTACAAAGAGACAAGAGGCCGAATGACCTCGCTGTCCGTAGCCATTAGATGCTATGTGGTTTAGGCATTCCTTGGCCAAAGATTTCAGGCTTCTTTTCCTCTTCAAACTCAGAACCAAGGAGCAGGAAGTACCCTCAGGAATTATGAAGGCAGCTGTGTGGTACAATAGATAGAATGCCAGATTTGAAGTTTGGAAGACATGAGTTCAAATCCTGTCTCAGACACAGTGATCTTCAGCAAGTCACTTGACTGCCCCAAGTCTCAGTTTTTATATCTGTAAAATGGTCATTATAATAGCACAACAATCGCAGGATTGTGAGGACCAAGTGAAATAAGGTTTGCAAACTTTGAAATGCTAAGTAAATGCTCACTATTATTACTACTACCAATACTAATGATTTCAGGCTTTTTCAGTCGTATTCGACTCTTTGTGACCCCATTTGGGGTTTTCTTGACAAAGATACTGGACTGGTTTGTCATTTCCTTTTCCAGCTCATTTTATAGATGAGGAAACTGAGGCAAATAGGGTTAAGTCACTTGCTCAGAGTCACACAGCTTGTAAGTGTCTGAGGCTAGATTTGAACTAATAATAATAATAACAACAACAAATTATTCTCATAGTTAACACATTAAATTGAAATGATGTGGTTTGAGAGGTTCAGGAACTCCTTAAGGACCAGAGTACAGGACAGGATCTGGAATGAATTCATGGACTCAGGCATTCTTTAAGTCAAGTTGGCAAAGGTTTATTATTACACTATTCAGTGAGCAAAAGTTCTTAAGGCACCTGTGGCCTTAGAGGGGGACATAAAGTTTATATAGAATAAACTATATGTGCCAGATGTGCTAACTAGGTGATTCAGAGCAGGGATTAGGAAGTGATTAAAGAGTGGTCAGTTCTTAAAGGTAAATGCACTTTTTGTATCTACTGTGCAGGTGTTTTACCCAGAGTTCACCAGGAAAAGCCCAAGGGGGTGGGGGGGTTAACAGGGAGGTGTGGTTTTTAGGTCTGCTCAGTTAATTAGTGCTCAGGGCAAACTGAGGGTTGCCCAATCTACTGCCAAACAATGTCTTGTTTGGCAAGATAGATGTAGGGAGTCTATCTATCTATCTATCTATCTATCTATCTATCTATCTATCTATCTATATGGCTTAAGTCTAGGATATACATGAGGAGTCCAGGATGCAGATAATGAAGTAGGGAGTTAGTATAGATAGTCCGGTGGGTACCAGTATCTTTTATGAGCCAGCACAAAGCCATTTCAAACTCATAACTTCTACAAGTGTGGTTTGTAACTGCACCAGGGAGAGAGATAAGTGTGTTGCTGTGGCTCACTCATGAGTAATTGTTAGGCATAGTGTCCACGGGCTGGGGAGAAACTGCCACGGATAATGTTTCTGAGGCTAGGGAGAAATATGGTCTTGGAACTGGGATCTGAGTACAAGCACCCAAGCACTCCATCAATACTACACGGAACCTTGAAAGACGTTTGCTAAATCAGAGGTGGGGAGCCTGTTGCCTTGAGGCCACATTTGGCCTTCTGACAGAGTCCAAGTTTTATAGAACAAGTCCTTTTGTTAAGAGGATTTGTTCTGTGAAGTCTGGATTCAGTCAAAGGGTCGCACTTGAGGACCTAGAGGGCCACATGTGGCCTTGAGGCCCCAGGTTCCACACCTCTGTGCTAAATATTTGGCCTAAAAATACCAAAATCCTTAAGACATTAAAAAAAAGAAAATGAAACCAATGAGGTCCTTAGTTTCTTCATTTATATAGTAACTTGTACTAGATGCTGTCTAAAGACACTTCCAGTTCTAAATCCTGTCATCCAGTGGAATGAAGCTAATTTGCAATATTCTTACGTCCTCAGTTGTTGGTAGATGCCACAGGCACTTGTAATTTTGAAGGATTGGCACTAGGTGGCAGCATTTTGTGAGTATGGTTATTATCTGCTTTGAGTTTCAGTGCTATGGATGCTATGGAAATAATCATTGAGGCCTTTCCTGCAACAAATAATTGATAAGATTGAGTGCATTTTAGGTGCTTCCTCTAGGTTTGCAGCTGTGTAGGCATTTATGTACTTTATTTAAGAAGTCATGTTGGCATTTCAGAGGCATGCATAAAAATAATATAATAATAGCTAGCATTTATGTAGCGCATGCTTTAGACACATCATCATAGCTTCACAGCAACCCTCAGCCCTGGAAGGTAGGGGCTAATGTTATCCCCGTTTTACAGATGAGGAAACGGAGGCAGGCAGAGGTTAAATGACTTACTCAAGCTCATACAACTGGCAAGTATCTGAGGACAGATTTGAACTCAGGTCTTCCTGACTACAGGTCCAGCACTCTACCCACTGCCCCACCTAGGTGCCTTCCAATTCTGAATGAATGTACTGAATGAACAATACATCTCTAGCAGGGTTTCTACTTCTAGAGCAAATCTAGTTTCTTCTCTAAAATGAACTTTTTTGTTTTTTTGGTGAGGCATTTGGGGTTAAATGATTTGCCCAGGGTCATACAGCTAGTGAGTGTTATGTGTCTGAGGCTGGATTTGAACTCAGTTCCTCCTGACCCCAGGGCCAGTGCTCTATCCACTGTGCCACCTAGCTGCCCTGCCTTTTTTTTTTAAACCTTTCCCTCCAACTTTATTTTATTTATTTATTTTTTGCTAGGCAGTGGAGTTAAGTGACTTGCCCAGGGTTACACAGCTAGTAAGTGTTATGTATCAGAGGCAGGATTTGAACTCGGGTCCTCCTGAATCCATGGCTGATGCTATATCCACTGCTCCACCTAGTTACCCCCAACTTTATTTTTTTTAAAAGAGAAACAAATCATTTTATTTTCTTGTGCTAGTAGTATTTTTCCCAATTACATGTAAAAATAGTTTTCAACATTCATTTTTACAAGATTTTGAGCTCCAGATTTTTCCCCCTCCATCCTTTCCCTCCCCCTCCCCAAGGCAGCAAGCAATCTGATATAGGCTGTACATATACAATCATGTTAAACATATTTCCACATTAGTCACGCTGTGAAAGAAGAATTAGAACACAAGGAAAAAACAATGAGGAAAAAAACAAAAAACAACAGCATAAAGTGAAAACAGTGTGCTTTGATCTGCATTCAGACTCCATAGTTCTTTCTCTAGGTGTGGATAACGTTTTCTATCACCAGTCTTTTGGAATTGTCTTATTAAAATAGTTTTCTTTATGAAAGCTGAAGGACTATAACATGGAGCAAGATTTAAAAGAAAAACAAACATCTACGTATCACTTTTAGGATCTGGATTCCTTCTTGTAGGAAGTTTTAGGCTTCTTGTCTTGAATACAAGATGCTTTTCTAATTAAGCACTCCCTTCTCTGTTCTTTTTTTTTTTTAACTTATTAATGCTTAAGCAAAAGTCTTTATCGACTTTGTCAAATGCTTTAGAAGAAAATGTTCTTGTCTTGCCAGATATGTGCCCTGGAACTTCCATGAACCCCTTCCTGGAATGTACCAGTTCTCTGGCGATCGTGATCTGGAGTATTTCTTACAGCTTGCTGATGAGATTGGACTATTAGTTATACTGAGGCCAGGACCTTACATCTGTGCAGAGTGGGACATGGTAAGTGATTCCTGAAGGTGGTTTCTGTCCTTTGGTGCTGAATTACATATGTAGTTGTGTGTTTTCTTTTGCAGCATGGCTAATATGGAAATATTTTTTGCATGACTACACATGTATAATCTACATCAAATTGTTTGCCTTCCCAAGGAGTGGGGAGGAGAAGCAGGAGGGAGGAATTCAAAACTTAAAAATATTAATGTTAAAAAATTTTTACATGTCATTGGGAAGTATTTAACAAAAATAGATAAAAATATAGTAAATGAATGACATGTATACTCTTGCCTGGCAGAAGTTAAGCTTCCTTTCAGCAAATGGATGGATGCCTGTGTTGAAGATAGAATGAGGAAAGGAAACTGGGAAAAGTGGATTGGATTTCTTATTATACTTCCCTTCATTTAAATTGCGGGCAAGCCTAATAAGAAATGGCCCCTTCTTTCTAACAGTTTAGGTTATTAAAGTTTCCTAGCAATTCTGGGAAGGTAGCTATTATTACAGGTATGATTGTCCCCATTTTCACAGATGAGGAAACTGAGGTCCAGAGAATGTTAAGTGACTTGCCCAGTGTCACACGACCAATATGTGTCAGAATAGGAATTTGAAACCCAAGTCTTTCCTATCCTAAGCTCAGGACACTATCCGCTTTTCCCTGTTGCCTCTTAATAAACAGTTTAAAAATTATCCTAGAAAAGCATATGTATTCATAAGAGGTTATCTCATTGGAAAAAGTCTTACTCTAAGGAAGGCTTTCTGTTATTTTAATTTTACAAAATGGGATTAAAATGGTTCTTCCTCAAGACACATAGTGCCTAAATAATGTTCATAAAAGAATGGTAAGAGGAAGCTGAGCTCTTATCTTGGCCCTGGAAAACAGCTAATGAAACACAACTTTCTTTTCCCTGGGCAGAGGGGTGGAGGACTCACATTCTTCGATGTTTTCACTTAGCTATTTATCTTTGTTTCTAGGGAAACATCAGTGCTTGGGGTTGTAGGGGTAGGAGAGGAGGGGTCATAGCCATAAATAACTGATTTTAAAAACAAAAACCATCAATACATCTTTTTAAAAAAAATAATTCTCTTTTCCCCCTCCTACCCTAGGGTGGCTTGCCTGCTTGGCTGTTAGAGAAAAAGTCTATTGTTCTCCGTTCTTCTGATGTTGGTGAGTTGCTACCATTTGATAAACACATTGTTGATAGCCACAAGAAAAAAAAAGTAATTTCAGATGTTTTGATAGAGCAAGGTAACATTAATCTTTTTAGAAGCTTAGTAAATTTGAAAAGTTAGTTATAACCAGGCTCTAAATTCTCCCTAGATAAGGGCCTCTTCATGCTCTTTTGTGTGTATCATAGAGCCCTTTGGTAATTTGGTGAAGCCTATAGACCCCTTCCGAGAGTAATGTGTTTAAATGCATGCAATAAAAGCATAAGATTACAAGGAAACCAACTGTGTTTAGATACAGTTAATAAGTACTCTCGAAACAAGCTTTTAGACCCCAGTTTAAGAAACCCAGCTCTGGATAAAGTATAGAATAAGTTTCACCAAAGATGATAGTATCTACAATATTTGGCCAGATGCCAATAAGGAAACTCCCTCTATGTTGGTAGAGGGCATCTGTGGTACTCAGAGGACCACACAGTCAGTATCTCTTAGTGGTGAGATGTGAACCCCTGTCTTCCTGACCTCAGGACTGGGCCAGCTTTCTCTCTACTACAGATTATGCCACCTTGCCTATCTGGCATTTACATTTGCCATTTACTCTTATCACAGAGCTAATAGAATCATTGTCTCCATCCCTCTGTGTGTCTCTCTCTCCCTCCCTTTCCCCCTCCCCTTCTTTCTCTCTCCCACTCCCCTTCTTTCTCTCTCTCCTTCCCTCTCTCTCTCTTCCCATCCCCCTTCCCCCCTCTCTTCCTCTCCCACTCCTTCCCTCTCTCTCTCTCTCTCCTCTTTTTCTCTCTTTCCTCTTTCCTTTCTCTGTCTTTGTCTTTCTCTTCTTCTATCTTTTCTCTGTTTCTTATTTTCTCTCTTCCTTTGTCCTCTCTCTCTCTCTCCCCTTTTCCCTCCATCTGTCCTTTCTTTCTCTGTCTCTCTCTGTCCTTTCTCTCATTCTCTCTCTCCCTCTGTCCTTTCTGTCTCTCCCTTTCTCTTCCTCTCCTTTCTCTCTTTCTCTATCTCTGTGTCTGCGTCTCTCTGTCCTTTCTCTCCTCCCTTTCTCTTCCTGTCCTTTCTTTCTTTCTGTGTCTGTCTCTGTCCTTTCTCTCTCATTCTCTCTCCCTCTGTCTTTTCTCTCTCTGTTTCTCATTGACTCCATCTGTCTGTCCTTTCTCTCTACTCTCTGACTCTCCTCCCTCCCCAAATGTCTACTTCACTAAGAGAAAGTCGTTTCTTAGGCATTAGCAAGATCAGGCTAATGAAGTCAATGGTGGAAACTTAGGTAGTGTTGATATCTGGGGTGGTAACAGTACCTCCTATTTCTTTGGCAACTTTCAGCGTAATACTTGACCCTGAACCCATAATGCTATTTGTGTTCATTCCACCCAACTGGTGATGGTTATATTGGTATGCAGAATAACCAGGGATGAATTTTCATGAGCCATTTAACTGCTTTTTCATCCTCAAAGGCTCAAGTTCCTGATCGATAATGGATAATGACTTTGGTACATTATTAAGGAGGAGACCTAATGTTTCTATGTCAGTTTAAGGTTTACAAAGCTCTTTTGCATGTTATGTTGTTTAATCCCCACAACAACCTTGGGACATGTGCTATTCATATGCTCCTTCTATAGATGAGGAAACTGAGGATGAGAAAATATAAGTGACTTGCCCAGAGGTCCATAGTAAATGTCTGAGGTGAGATTTGAAAACAACATTCTATTCATTGTGCCACCTAGTTACCTCTCTCTATATTGTATGTGCCCACACCCACACCCACTAATATATGTGTGTGTGTGTGTGTGTGTGTGTGTATGTACATGTATATATATATGTAGTATACACACAGACATACACACATAGAAATACATATATATATATATGTACACATGTATATGCACATACATATACAGTGTATGTACATAGAGACATGCAGGGGTGTGCTGGAGCCGTCTCGTAGTGGCTCATAAGAGCTGATTGTTAAATTTTCAGTGTTAGCATTTACCTTTTAAGCTTCAGAAATCATCAAGTGGTCCAATTTGGGGCTTGATTTATTATTATATTTATTTTGTCTAGACTTAAGTGATGTTAATAGGGCATATTAAACATAAAAGTGTGCCGTGTCTACTTCCTCCCCCTCCATTGGAGAGCTGATTGTTAAACATCTAGCACATTGCTGCTATATGTATATATACACATATATGGTGGGTGGGGAAAGAGAGAGAGGGAAGTAGAGAGAGAGAGAGAGAGAGAGACAAAGGGAGAAAGAGAGAGGAGGGAAAGAGAGAGAGGGGAAATATTAATTGGATCTTAATGGGGGTAGGGAGAGATAAGCAGGACAAGGGAGGGGACTTAACATTTACCTACTTCATAGGGTAAAGTTAAGCTTTTGTTAAACGACATTGCTATTTCTGGGGACATGATTTGACAGTGGTATATTAAAAATTCCCCAAATAACCAAGCCCTGTTATAACACACTTCTGGTCCTGCTCCAGGACATTGTAGTGACCCTGTGTTCCTTTTTTATTTAATGTTTTCTTGATTTTTTTTCTTTCATATTCTCACTCCCCAGTAATAATCCCCCAACCCCAGCCCACGTAAGACCTTCTCCACCTGTAACAAAGAAGGAACATTAAGCAGAACCCTCTAAACTTGTGCCAAAGGGGACAAGCTCTGGCAGATATTACCTAGATGCGGAAAGGCTTAGGAGTAGGGGCCCCATGATGGACTTTCATTCATCACCAGATTGGCCACAGGGTGGTCAATGTCACTGAAAAGATCTTGTGTTATGAATTTAACAAACATGAGCAGTTATGAACATTTTAGGATACAAAGGGCAGAAAAGAAGATAATATATGAAATGGTGAAATTCTATTTCACACATTATGGTTTTTGTGTTAAAAAAAATTAATGGCTTAACAAAATTGTTCCACATGTCTGTGTCCCCTTTCTGAACTTCTGACTGCTCTTATTATCTGTTTGTTCATATCTCATATTTTTCCTTCCCTTCCCTTCCCTTCTTTCCTGTCTTCTTTTTTCTTCTTCTTCTTTTTTTTTAAGGCAGTCGGGGTTAAGTGACTTGCCCAGGGTCACACAGCTAGTAAGTGTCTGATGTTTGGTCTGAGGCCGGATTTGAACTCAGGTCCTCCTGACTTCAGGGCTGGTGCTCTATCCACTGTGCCACCTAGCTGCCCCTTTCTCTTTTATTCTCTCCTCTCCTCTCCTCTCCACTCTCCTCCCTTCCCCTCTCTTTTTCTTCTCTTTTTTTCATCACAATCACTACCCATCATCTCTCAAGCTAAACACTTCATCTTAGCTTGAAAATCTCTAAGTTCTTCTAGAACAGAAGGGGTAATGAATTTTTAAGCCATAGTAACTCTGGAATTGTCTAAATTGTAGAGGATTTCATTTTTTTTTTTTTTTGGAGCGGCTAGGTGGCACCATAGTGCATAGAGTGCTAGAGATAATTATTAGCTGTGTGACCCTGGGCAAGTCACTTAACTGTGTTTGCCTCAATTCCCTCATCTGTAAAATGAGCCAGAGAAGGAAATTATCCTTCTCATTCCGTTATCTTTGCCAAGAAAACTCTGAATGGAGTCATAAAGAGTTAAATATGACTAAACATTTTTTTGTGACAAGATTTTGGAAACACAAGTGGTGAGCTGTATGTGCCTTGTTCCTTTTGCCTCTCAGATTACCTCAAAGCAGTGGATAACTGGTTGGGAATCCTTCTGCCCAAGATGAAGCCTTACCTCTATCAAAATGGAGGGCCAATTATAACAGTCCAGGTAAGGAGTCAGGAGGGCTCTAGCCCCACGCCCACATGCTTCCTTTCAAGGAGCTTCTGAGGGATGTGATTTTATGTCCAGTTACGCCTGCTTTCAGGACAAAATGCTGTCTTGTGTCATCATTCTGTTTTAGCTTTTTCTTATCGAGAAGATACAATTCAGAACAAAACAAAATACTTCTTTCGTTGTGTTTCTTTATCATGTAGAAAAATACCATGGCGTAGTGGATAGAGGGTCCTGAACTTGGAATGAGGAAAGCCTGGGTTCACATTCTTTCCTTGATGCTTTTTAATTGAAAGACCCTTCTCTGAGCCTCCGTTTCCCCATCGGTAAACGGGGCTAATAGTGTAATACCTACCTCACAGGGTTGTTGTGAAACTCCAGTGGGACAGTGCATGGAAAGTACCATAATAATTATTATTGCTCTCTGAAGGAAACATCAGATTGCTTACAGCATGTTGTAATAATAATCATAATCATTATAGAGGTGCTTTGCATGCATTCATGACCCTCACAGCAATCACGTGAGGGAAATGCTGTGGTTAAATTATTATCCCCATTTTGTGGATGAGGAAATGGAAATTCAGAAAAAGTTAATTGACTTGTCCAAGGTTTGAGGGTGGGGCTTGAACTCCGAGTGTAATACTCTGCCCACCATACCATTCTGCTACTGCTTTACAGTTCATTTAGTGCCTCTGGGGTTGTTTCTTCATCTTTAAAATAAAAGGATTGGACGGAATCACCTCTGAGATCCATCCAAGATTCTGTGTAACAGGGGAAGAAAGTAGAAATGGACAGATGTGTTTTTTCTTTCTCCCCCCCCCCATAGGCTTTTAGGATTTAGAGCTGGCATGGAGTCCAATCCTTTCATTTTAAAGATGAAGAAACTGAGTCTCAAAAGCTTAAATGACTTGCCCAAGGTCTTGTAGTGAGCTTTGGAAGCAGAATTTGAACCAAAAGGCTCTGACTGTAGAGGCAACTGTTCTTTCAATTTATTGCACTTTGTCCTATCCTCTTTTCTATTTCTTGATTTCCTTCTTATATCTTTATTTTTCCTTGCCCTCTTCTATTTTCTTTCTTTCTTCCTTCCTTCCTTCCTTCCTTCCTTCCTTCCTTCCTTCCTTCCTTCCTTCCTTTCTTTTTCTTTCTTTTTCTTCCTTTCTTTCTTTCTTTCTTTCTTTCTTTCTTTCTTTCTTTCTTTCTTTCTTTCTTTCTTTCTTTCTTTCTTTCTTTCTTTCTTTCTTTCTTTCTTTCTTTCTTTCTTTCTTTCTTTCTTTCGCAATGGGGTTAAATTACTTGCCCAGGGTCACACAGCTAGTAAGTGTTATGTGTCTGAGGCCATATTTGAACTCAGGTCCTCCTGAATCCAGGGCCGGTGCTCTATCCACTGTGCCAGCTAGCTGCCCTCCTCTTCTGCTGCTTCTGGGAAGGTATCTGATAAATGGTTTCAGTGGTAAGGATGGATCAGACACTACTGTACATTAAAAATATCCCAGGCTGGATTTCAGAATGAAAACTCATTAGTATTGCTGTGGGCAAGGTCATGCTTTGGTGAATATTGTTGTCGTCTCATCAGCCTGTAGGACCTAGTTTACATGACTAAGATTGAGGGACTTTTGGGGTACTCTTCCTTAGAACCTTCAACCCATCTTCCCTTCAGTGTCTCTCATACTCTCTTACTTTTTCTTGTAGTCTGGCTTCCTTTATCTGTCCTTTTTCTTTGGCCCCTGTTTCTCCCTAAATCACTTTCAGTTTCTCCCCACAGCTTCTCCACCACATTGCTATTGAAACTTCTAAGTAATCTAAGTCATTATGAGCTCTACTGAATCTGATAGAGGCTTTAGGCCTCTCCTAGAAATTTCCTCCAACGTTTATTCATCCCCAGAAGATTTAGGCTGGAGGCTATCAGATTTGATGAGGGAGATTTGGGGGGAGGATTAAGGGGACATTCCTGGTGTACTGGATGATAGCAGATGGCTGATTCCTATCTTAGACTTTCGCAAGTCTGGCAGCCCATTCAGATCAGGAGACTGAGAAGGACCACACTGTCTTCATCCTGAGAGTTTAGGGCTTGAGTTGTCTAGGAGTACAAAGTCCTTGTGATTAGCCTGGTGATTATGGACTATCTTTCATGGCGGAGCCCAGCCAGAATTGAGTCAGATCAGAAAAATCAACCCAGTGGAATAAGGTAAACATTTAGCCCACTGACTCTGTGGGTTGTCTTGTCAATTATACAGGAAGCAATCATGATTATGCTAAATTTACTGGAATTTCACCTCTGAGACAACGACAGAATCTATTCCTCTTTGGAGTTGTCAACATCATCATCATCATTGTTATTATTTTGTAAAGTAGACTGACATCTTACTAGTCAGTGATTACTAAGTGAGTCAGTAAACATTTATTAAATGCCTTCTTTGTGCCAGACACTGTGCTAAGTTGTGGGGATACCAAAAAAGGTAAAAGATAGTCCTTGCCCTCAGGGAGCTCACAGTCTAATAGAGGAGACAAGAAGCAGACATATTTACAAGCAAGCTACCTACAGGATAAAATATTTTAAAAAGAGAAGGCACTAGAGTTAAGGGAAGTTGGGAAAGGCTTCCTGTAGATGACAGGATTTTAGTTGGGCCTTAAAGGAAGCCAGGGAAGTCAACAGGTGGGGATGAAGAGGGGGAACATTCCAGGAATGGGGGACAGTCAGAGAAAAATGCCCAGAGCTGAGAAGAGCATCTTGTTCAAGGAATAGCCAGGAGGCCTGTGTCACTGGACCAAAGAATATAAGATGACCGGAAAGGGTGGGGGGGGAGGTCATGAAGAGTTCTGAATGCCAAGCAAAGGATTTTGTATTTGATCCTGGAGATGTTAGGGAACCACTGTAATTTATCGAATTGGGGTTGGTGTGTGTGACATGATTGCACCTGTGATTTAGGAAAATCACTTTGGCAGCTGAGTGGAGGATTGGTTTGAGTAGAGAAAGACTTGAGGCAGGCAGACCCACCCCCAGGCTCTTGCACTAGTCTAAGCTTGAGGTCCATAAGGGCCCGCGCTGGAGAGGCGGCAGTGTCAGAGGAGAGAAGGGCACGTATTTGAGAGATCCGGCAGGCCTTGGCAACATGTTGGGTGTGGTAGAAAAGGCGAGAGAAGTACCTGATGGATAACACCAAGATTCTAATTTAGATTCTTGAGGGACTGGGAGAATGAGGTTGCCTTCAGCAGTAGTAGGGAAGAAAGGAACGGGGGAGGATTTCAGGGAAAAGATAATCAGTTCCATTTTGGACATGTTGGTTTTAAGATATCTGCTGGACCTGCAGTTTGAGATAGCTGAAAGATAGTTGGAAATGAGAGATTGAAGGTCAGCAGAAAGGTTAGGGCTGGATAGAAAAATTGAAGAATCATCAGCATAGAGATGGTAATTAAATCCATGGGATCATCAGAGAAGAAATTTAGAAGGAGAAGAAAAGAGAGGCCAAGACAGAACCCTGGAGATGCCTATAGTTAGGAGTGGAGGAGGTGTCTAGATGAGGATTGAGCAAAGGAAACTGAGAAGGAGTGGTCTGATAGGTAGGAGAATGAAAAGAGTGATGTCTTGAAAACTAGAAGAGAAGAAAGTATCAAGGAGGAGAGAGTGATTAATAGGGTCAAAGGCTACAGAAAGGTCAGGGAATATGAAGACTGGGATAAGACCATTGGATTCGGTACCTGAGTAACTTTGGAGAGAGCAGTTTCCTCGGATTGATGAAGTCAGAAGCCAGATTGTTAGGGGTTAAGGAGAGTGAGAAGAGAGAAAGAGGAGACATCAATCAGAAGATGGCCTTCTGGAGGAATTTGGTTACAAAGAGCGGAAGAGATATAGGACAGTAGTTAGCAGGGATGAAAGGATCAAATGAGTCTTTTCAGGATGGAGGAGACATGGGCATGTTTGTAGGCAGTAAAAAGTGAGCCAGTAGAGGGAGAGAGATTGCAAATAAGTGAAAAAGTGGGAATGATGGAGGAGGCGTTGTTGGAGAAGATGTTGGATGGAATGGAATTGAGGACTCAGCCTTGGTAAGGCTACCTCATCATGTGAGACAGGGGTGAAAGAGGAGACAGTGGCAGAAGGCATCTGAGTGACAGGAGATGAGGCAGAGGGGAGAAGAGAAAGTTCATGACTAATGACCTCATTTTTGGGGGTAAAATATGAGTCAAAGTTCTCAGCTGAGAGAGTGGAGGTAGGGGGAGCCATGGAAAGTTTGAGGAGAGATGAGAAGGTTTGGAAGAGCTGCTGTGGAGAGTGGGATGGTGAATGGAGAAGGGACGTGTAGAAGGATTGCCTAGCAGCAGTGAAAGCCCATTCGAGGTTGTGTAGGATCAATTTGTGGTGGACCCAGTCAGAACAGTTACATGATTTTCTCCATCTTCATTTAGCAACACAATAAGGCTGTTGGCAGATTAACCACACTGCTGCCACCATGTCCCTTAATTCTGTCTTCCTGCCTCTCTTGTGATATCGTTCATTGCGTCTTTCACCCCCACTTTTTTTCTAGCCTTTCCTACCTCGTGGCCATCCCCTTTCTTTAACTAGCCATAGGAAAGGACCAAAGCATATTTTTCACAATTATTTGTTATAATCTATTAAGTAGAATTTTATGTCATCTCTTTCTAATCTGAAGAGCAGGCAAATGTAGAATATTTTATATTTTCTCTTAAAAAGAAGACTTACTCTCTTAAGAAACCCTCCCACCTGTTTACAAATTTTTTTTGGCAGATTAGTGGTCCTCCGGTGAGAATATGCCATAATGTATCAAGGGTTCTTTAACAGCATTTTTGTGTGTCAGTGGACAACCTCTTTGGGAGTCTGGTGAAGCTTATAGATCTTTTTTTAGAAGAATGTTTTTAAATGCATAAATAAAATACATATGATTACAAAGGAAACCAATTATTTTAAAATAGCTTTCAAGATTTTTTTAAAATTCATGGGCCTCAGATGTTAAGAAATCCCCTCTTTGGAGACATCAATGATAAGTGAGTTCATAGATTTGGAACAGAGATAGCCAAACAAGTATTAGTGGTGGACTGAAAGAAGAGGCACAAAGTTATTGCCATCCTGTCTTTCCGGGTTTCAGATATCTTCTTTTTTTTAGATCAGAAGTTGTGTCTGAGAAAGTCCCATAACTTTTTGAAAAGTTGTATTTCATGTGGCAGCTTTTGTGTTCTTAGAAGTGTTGAAATAACAAAATATGAAAGTATTTGTCCAGGTGCTCATTTCCCTAGGAAACTGAGTACTTATGAAACTTTTTGGGACTTAAGATGCAAGAAAAGAGAAGGTAATTTAAAAAAAATTCAGTATTTAGTTGACTGTCAGGTTTTGAGGAACTGGGACGCATAGAATTGATTAATATGGCAGTGCATCCATGCCTTTTCAACTTGTGCAACCGTTATCTACTTCCTGTCCAAAGTCTACCTTAAAAAGTCCACCCTGCCTGCCATGGTCCTTCTTCTAGATCAGGGGTTTCTAACTATTTTTGGTCCCCTTGGCTTTCAATAAAACCTGTCCATACTCTCTTATATGAAAGGAAACGAATTCTAAAGGTTACAATGCATATGCACATAAGAAATTAGAGATTACTTTTTCATTAGAAAAAACTTTATTCAGATAAATACATTTTTTTTAGCAGCATAAAGTTATTAAATGTTTTTATTACATTTTTTCACAAACACTACCAATTTTAGAATGTTTCAAAAGGTTAATATAGTTATTTGCCAAATATTTTTTCCCCATACTCTTGGAGTGGGGAGTTTGCATATTCCAAGCCCGAGTTCCCTTAATATTTCTGGCTATCAGTGGAAACATAGGCTGTCCATTGTTTATCCCTCACAGTGTGGCTTGGAATGCCTGAGCCAAGATGTTACATTTCCAGAGGGTCATGATGGTTTTTCTCTTTTCATGTAATTCACAGGTTGAAAATGAATATGGAAGCTACTTTAGTTGTGATTATAACTACCTTCGTTTTCTCCTCAACCTTTTCCGCCAACACCTTGGTGAAGATGTGGTGCTCTTCACCACCGATGGGGCCGTTGTAGAGTACCTGCAGTGTGGCTCTCTGCAGGGTCTTTATGCCACAGTAGACTTTGGAACAGGTGAGTGGCCATATTAGCAAGCAGGGCAGTCTGAGCCAGGAGTGCTGGGGTGTTTTGGCTTTTCCTCAGGTTAAGTACCATGTGGACAGCTACTTCCTGTTTGCTTTTTAGAGTCACAGCATAACATAACTTCTCTTTCATCTTTTCAAGAAAGAGCTAATAGAATAATAAACAATGCATTGTCTTCCTACAGTGTTTTAGAATTTACAAAGTGCTTTTACATCAATCACCTTAGTTAGAAATTACAATAACTAGAGTGCTGGATCTGGAGGCAGGAAGATGTGAGTTCAGATGTGCCCTGAGATATTTACTAGCCGTATGACCCTGGGCAAGTCACGTCATCCTGTTTGCCTCAGTTTCCTCATCTGTCAAATTATCTGGAGAAGAAAATGGTGAACCACTCTAGTATGTTTGCCAAGAAAACCCCAAATGGCATCACGAAGAGTTAGACAGGACTGAAAAATGACTCAAGAACACAGCTAGCGTTGATATGATGCCTGGTATGTACCAGGCACTAAATTAAGTGCTATACAGATTTTGTCATCTCATTTGATTCTTAAAACATACCTTGGAAGTAATAATATGATTGAATAATAATTGGAATATAATTGGAATAATAGTATAATTCCCGTTTTACAGTTGAAGAAACTAAGACAAATGGGCTTAAATATCTTGCCCACAGCCACACGGCTAGTAAGTGTCTGAGACCAGATTTAAACTTGGGTCTCCATGTGCAGTGCTCTGTCCACTCACTATATCACCTAGCAGGCTTCAGATACTTTCTGTGTGACCCTGGGCAAGTTACATCACCTTTACCTACCTCAGTTTCCTCAACTGTAAAATGAGAACAATGATAGCACCTACCTCCCAGGTTGTTGTGAGGTTCAGATGAACTGATATCTGTACATCTGGAATAAGGTAACAGATGAAATGAAATAATAGATGTAAAAGGGTTTTGCAAACCTTGAAAGCTATATAAATGTTACTGGTGATGGTGACGATGATGGCACCCTTGATTTCCCTCTCCTCCTCCCAAACTAAGACTAGTAGGCCCTCACAACATCATCCCCTTTTCTCCAGCCGTTCTAGGTATGTGGTGTGAATATTTTCACGCTAAATGTCAATCAGCAAGCAAGCTGGAGACAAAGGACAAAAATAAAAGCTGCTCTAGCCTCAAGGAATTTATAAAATAATTTTTCTTAAAAAAATAAATAAAGAAGCAACATGAGTATACCTGAAATATATATCAGGTGAAAATAAGGCAGTTTCCTGGGAGCTAGAAAGAACAGCAAGCTGAGGGATTGGGCTTAGCCTCCTGCAGAAGAGGAACTTTAGTCAAGTCAGCTTTGAAGGAGGCCAGTGATGCTGCGGCTGACATAAGCAGGAAGTTACCAGACTCCTCAGTTTGACCTTAGTCATGCGATCATCAGCTCTTTGACTTGACAGACGTCATCTGGCTCTTCCTCTGTCATCTGTCGCAATGCCTGGTCCTTGCTTTGAAAAACATTCTGTTGAGTGACCGATGAATGCTGTGTCAGTCACGAATGCTTCTGAAAGCAAAGCTATATAGATGGGACCGTGAACCCACAGCAGAATTTACAGGACAGAGTAACTGACTGTCAGTGACATTTCTAAGATTTCATTTCTAAGGCCTTGTGTTCATGTTGCAAAAAATATATATACATATATAGATATATATACACACATACATGTAAATGTATTTTACTGTCTCAAAGATGTCCCAAAGAGTATCCTGATATTTCACGTTGAAAGCCACATTGAATACATTTGCTTTTTTTGAGGTTTTATATTAATTCGATCTTTAAGCATTGTCTTATTATAAAAAATACTTAGGAGGAGAATTTGTTTAGATCATGCATCCCCACAGCTAGTCAGTTGCATAGGAAGTGGTAATGCTGATTTCCTCTCTGCTCTAGGAGATACCTCCTTCCCCTGACAAGGAAATGCAAGTCCTTTCTGCTGGCAGGGATGATTGGCCTCTCCTGTTAAGAGTGGACAGCACTGCCTTTTTATAGCATCCTTCTCTATAGAGTCAAAGGACATCTCAGGGGAAGCAGAAACAGATTTGAGGGTGTGGCATGGTCAATTACAAAGTATGCTAACACATACAGATGTTGGTTCCCAGAAGCATAGAAGATCAGAGATTGTAGGATTGTTGATTTCCAGCTGGAAAAGATCTTTCCACTTCCCCTGGCTTTACCCTTCCTCAAGTCACTCAAGCTCTGTAGGTCTTGTATTCCTCATCTGTACAATGTAGGGTCTGGATGTAGAGGCCTACAAGGTCCCTGCCACCTCCAATGTTATAAATAATCCCCTGGTCCTGGCTCTAGGATTAGAATATAACCCCTGCTTTCAACAGGCCTACAGTCTGGTTGGATGGGCAAGACAGATGAGCATGAAGAATTTATAGTAGGATAGAGACTGGACCACAGGGAGGTCCCCAATGAAGAAATGCCCCCTCTCTACCAGTACAGATGGGTAATTCCCTAAGTAAGAGTCTTAGAGTTGCCCATAGCACTGAAGATTTGTGACTTGCCCAGGGTCACAGAATCAGTGTGAGTCAAAAGCAGGCCTTGAACTCAGGTCTTCCCAGCTCCTTGGTCAGTTCTCTATGCTATACTTCTGTATAATAATAATAACAATAGCTAAACGTTTATGTAGCAATTTAAAGCTTGCAAAGCACTTGTGTATGTGTATGCATGTATGTGTATTTTTATATTGTATGTGTATAATATTAACATAAAGTGACATATTACAAATATATACAGTATTTTATATATATATTATATATACACATATGTATATATACATACATATAATAACTATCACATGTATTATAGAATAAACTTATATATAATATATAATATATAGTATAACATACTATATAGTATAACATACTATATAGTATAACATACTGTATTATAAATTATATTGATGTAATACAATATAAATTAATAAAATATTTATATTAACATAAAATTATATATATAAAGTGATTTGGTACTCAGACCGACTCTGTGACGTAGGTTCTATTATTACCCTCATTTTGAGGTGAAGAAACAAAGAAAAGCTAAGTGACACAGGTCACACAGATAGTGTCCGAAGAAGGATTTGAACTTGGGTCTTGGAGGGCAAAACCAGTGAGCTTTATTTGTGCTACCTAATTGCTTATATTAAGATCCAGGTAGATTATAGATATCATAGGAGTCAAGGCAAAGTCATCTTCAGCTCTGGAGTCTTCCAGGAAGAGAAGAAATAAATACAGTGGATTTGCTATCAAAGTCCAAAATAAAGGAGCCTGTTTATGCTCAGGGACGATCAGGGAAAGTTTCGTAGACAAACTGTATGATTTCAATTGAATGCAATTCTTTATACATTTATTAAGTGCCTACCATGTGCCAGGGATTGTACCTTGAAGGACAGATTGGCTATTTGGATAGATGTAGACAGGGCATTCTGGGGTGGGGCTGGGGAGACCCCTCAGTGTCCTAATTCTTTTTACATTCTTTTTTTTCCCCTAATTTCTCATGAATGCCCATGATCTCTTTTTTAAAAATATGTTTTATTTTTAATCTCCTACATGCAGGTGGCAATGTTACAAATGGCTTTCTGATCCAGAGGACGATTGAGCCCAGAGGACCCTTGGTAAGCTTTGTTAGTTTCTTTCAGGTTAGTACAGGATGGGCCCCAAACAAATTATTGTTGTAGGGTCAGTGAAACATATGTGATGTATGTATGAAACATGTATGACAAAGAATCCCAGAATTTTAACCTTAAGAGGCTGTGTAGTCCAACCCATACATACCTACTCAAAAATATACTCAACATCTTCTGTAACTCTCTAGCCTTCACAACAACAAAAGAAAAACCAAACTCCATAAAGCCTGATGCCTTGTGGCTCTAACATTCTTCCCCCCAACATACCTGTTTTTTAAAAAAATATATTTATTTTTATAGCATCTTAATTTCCCATCCCCTCTTGCATGCAGAGAACATCCCTAATAACAAAGAATTAAAAAGAAAAAGCATTTCAGCTAAACTACACCACAAATAATTAAAATCTGACAATATTGACAATGTTCTACACTCATAGTCTCCCACCTGCAAAGAGGGGAGAGTTTCAAGTCTAACTTTTTGTAACACCATGAGAAGATATTATATGATGTCATTCTTCAACTTTTTTGAAAGTGGTACTACATATAACACGCTTCTATTCTATAGTGGTAAATGATACCAGTGAGATTCTCCCTTGTTCATTCACAGCCCCTTTACCCTTCTTCTTTTTGTAGGTCAATTCAGAGTTTTACACTGGATGGTTAGACCACTGGGGTGAAGCTCACCAGACAGTCAGCAGCAAAGCTATTGTCACCACTCTGACAGACATGCTTTCCCGTGGTGCTAATGTTAACCTGTAAGTGAACTTGGAGAAAGAATTTTTGTTTTCATTTATTTTTCAAGGAACATAAGCAACTCTTTTTTGGAGGAATACAATGAACACTAAATTGATTTTTTTTTTGTGGCTGTAAATTATCCAGCTCTTTGTTATATTGTATTATATTGATTAGAATATGGGCCAATTTAGGCCTAGTTCCTTACATGAGATCTCTTTGAAAGGCAAAAAATAGAGACATATAAGTAAATGAGAAATAGTATGCCTTAGTGGAAGCCCTGGGATCAAATCCCACCATTGTAATGTGTGTTGGCAGTGCCTGGCACGTATAATAAATACTTAGTGAGTTGAATAGTTCTCCATTTAGGGCTGTCTGATTTTTTTCTGCTTAAATTTCTTGGGTTCTGAATTAAAGCAATACTTTAAATATTTAATTTTGTTGGTTGCCGTTGAATCTTTTTTTCTTAATTGCATTTTTCTGTGGCACCATGGTGACCTTATCTAGGGGAGCAGTTAATCTTTGTGGCTTTATCTTTTGCCCTTCAACTTTGCCGAAATCGAAGTCCACAAAGAGTCTCTTTCCTGAAGTACTAAGGACTTCTTTTCATTCAGCAGAGCTCTGACAGCTCTCTTTTTCATTTTAGGTACATGTTTATAGGTGGGACCAATTTTGGCTTCTGGAATGGTAAGAGCTCATTTGATCTATGGGATTTTCATCTTTAGTTTTCTTTTAAAATCTGAGTGTTGCAGCCAATTATATTTACTCAATTCTATGAATTGCATTCCTTTTGTTGCTTTTGTTTAATATAATTCGCTGCTGTCTTTGTATTTGAAGGAGCGACTGAAGAATTCTCCTAATTTCATTGCTTTTTCCAAAGACAACTGGTCCTTTTGTGTTTTCTTCTTTTTTGGGGGGGAGGTCACCCCTCCTTCTGTGCCCCACCCTTCCTTTCTCTGTTATTCTGACTTTCCAGATCTTCAAGTTTGACTTCATTTAGCGAAGAGTTCTTCTTGATAAAATGGGTCTCAACCTTCTAAGTCTCAGATTCATGCCAGCCAATTCTAAATGGCTCCAGGGCTGGTGAAGTTACTTCTGTGGTTTTTCTTTTTCTTTTTTTTCAGTATGAGAGTAGATACATGAATCACCAGCTTACTGGTTGGGCAAAGAAAGGGAGAAGTTGTAAAATTTAAATAATACTGCTCATAGACCTCTAGTAAGCTCAAGGGTGAAAATAACAACATGAAGGTTTTGGCACTGTTCACAGCTTTGATGTAATCTGTGTACAACACTGGATTCTTATCACTTATGGTTGAAAGGAAAGCAGTGAATAGAATGGTGGACCTGATGTCAAGAAGACCCAAGTTTGAATCCTGACTCAGACACTTATGTCTGTGGGCAATAAATACACTTAACTGCTTTCAACCTCAGTTTCCTGATCTGTAAAATGAAGTGGGAATTACAGTAGCACCTACCTTTTTTTTTTTTGAAAGAGCTCAATTATTTGTTTTTGGTGGAGTTGGGGAAAAGGAAAAAAATCTGTATAAAAATCTTACTGCAACTTATTCACTCTGTGAGGTGGAGGTGAAAAGAGAGTATGTTCCAGGTGCGGGAGACAACCAGTACAAATGCATAAAGAGTGGAGATGAAGTACCGTGTGAGAAGAATAGCAAGAATGTTAAGTCAGTGAAGAAGTTAGTCATGTTGACAATAGTTTCAGGGTTATAATTGCCTTTGATCACCTCCTCCTACTTATTAGTCCCACCTAGTCTGAACCAAAGAGGTCAATGATAACTGTGTCTCCCCTCTCTTCTTGCAATAACAGGGAAACTGAAATCTGCCACCATTTTCTTTTTTTTTTTTGTAACATTTTCTTTTTTTCCCAAATTACATGTAAAAAACAATTTTAACATTCTTTTTTTTTTTAAGTTTTGAGTTCCAAATTCTATCCCTGCCTTCCTTCCTTTACCCCTCCCTTAGATGGTAAACATCTATTTGCCACCATTTTTCTTGGTAGTTGGGCTTTGGGTTGTGATCTGCATGGGTAAAGCAAGTCTCTTGTACTAATGAAGATGATAAAGCCATTGAAGTCTTCTAGAATGGGGTAGTATGAAGGAGGGAGAGAGGATCCAGGTATTTCAGTAGTCTTTAATTTTTTAATTTGTGATGCTCATATATTTTAAATTTCTTAATTCTGCCCCCTATTGCTCAAATCATTCGTCTTAACAAATAAGCAAAATCAAGTAAAAATAAATTACTACATGAGCATCTAGGTGGTCCAGTGAATAGAGTTCCAGGCCTAGAAACAGGAGGACTCATTTTCATGAGTTCAACTCCAGCCTCAGACTTATGAGCTGTGTGACTGCAGGCAAGTCACTTCACCCTGTTTCCTCCTCGTTTCCTCATCTGTAAAATGAGCTGGAGAAGGAAATGGCAAACCACTGTATCATTGTCAAGAAAACCCCAAATGAGGTCACAAGGAATCAAACACAACTGAAAACAACCAGACAACAAGTTGAGAGGCCTTATTCCACATCTGTAGCTCTACATCTGTCTACTGAGTGTTGAAATGGCTACTTAAGCACCAGTCCTCTGAAGGCACTAGTTCTTTTGTCTTCAAGGTGTTTCATGTTCTCACGGAGCTTATTTTACTATGTTTTACCTAAACTTTAGCTCCCTCCCCTCCCCCCACCAAGCTGTACACAGTAGGTACTTAATAAATATTGTCCAGTTGAGTTGTACTGGAAAATCATGAAATAATGGGTTTAGAGAAAGGCTTTATTTTTAGCCTCTGTTTCACATATCCAGAAGCATTTTCAAGTGTGTTAATAAATGAATAAATGCAAAAAAATTTTATTAAGTACTTACTGTGTTCCAGGCACTGGGCTTGAAGTATATGGTCCAGAATAAAAACTCTCACTCAGCCTTAATGCTAGTTTCTATCTTCACTTTAAGCCCCAGTCAGGCAACAGAGATGGTATAACTTGTAAATATCTAGTTCGTTGTTTAGCCTCATTTAGGTTACTTAAGAAGGCAAAAATTCTAGGGAAATTGTAGTTGTCCCCTTTTTGTGGGGCATAGGGAAAGTCACCCAGAGTATATATTGAGTGACTCTTTTCCCCAGGGATTAGAATTATTAGGAGGACAGTGTCTCTAGGTCATAGACCCTTCAGAGATTGTCCAGTCTAACCTGTCATCCTTTTAAGGAGGAATACCCTCAACGCCATTCCTAAATGGCGACCATTCAGCCCATGGTTGAATAATATGGGGTGATAGAGTTTTCAGGGCAGCCAATTCTAGGTCTGGAGAGCTCTAATTGTTGGAAAATTGCCCCTTTATATGAAGAACAAATCTGCCTTCCAGTAGCTTTTAACCCTTTTGTTCTAATTCTGGTTTTTGGAGTGACATTGAACATGTCTAATCCCTCATCCACCTCTAAGACTTTAGGAAATAGCTCTCAATCTCCCACAAATCATCTTTTTACAAAGCTAATAAACATTTATCATTTGACACACATTCATCACCATCCTTGTCATCTTCCAATTTCGTGGTGGCACCTATAAATATGAACGTTACTCTAGATGTGTTCTATCTGGAATATAGTAAAATGGGACTGGATTTCCAATTTGTTACCTTTTAAAAAAAATCATATTAGCTTTTTTTAGTAGCTGCTTCAAAAATTTGCCTTTTTTTTTTAACCTGAACTGTCCTTAAGCTACATCTCCTGTGTTCTCTTGTTTTTTTGAGCCTAAAAGTGTAGGACTTTACATTTGTAGCTACTCAGTTTCACCTCTTCCCTACCCTTTAGAACCTTACATTCTATTAGGGGCAGAGTATGATGTTCTATGCAGTTGGTTTCTTATATTTTTGGGGGGTCTAGTTTGGTCCTTATAATTTTATAGTCTTTGGTTTCAGTTGTTTTGTTTTCACTTTTTCCATTTATGTTGTCATCATTGTGGATTTCTTTCTCCTGGTTCTGCCTGCTACACTCTATCAGTTCATACAAGTTTTCCCAGAGAAGAACAATCAATCCTACTTCCACTTTCCGACTAAATAGTCCTTTAAATGCTTGAAGACAGCACTCCTGGCCCCTCAAGGGCCTCACATCTCATAGTCATTCAAGAACAGTTGCTTAGGGGGCAGCTAGGTGGCACAGTGGATAGAGCTCCGGCCTTGGAGTCAGGAGGACCTGAGTTCAAATCTGGTCTCAGACATGCAACACACAGCATTTACTAGCTGTGTGACCCTGGCAAGTCACTTAACCCCGATTGCCTAGCAAAAAAAAAGAACACTTGCTTGGCTCAGCTGTATGCCAAAATGATTGCCTTTCCTTGAACCTCTTCTCATTGTTTCAACTATTAAAAATTGTTACTTTTTTACTTCTTAGGAGCCAATACACCTTATGCACCACAACCTACGAGTTATGACTACGATGCCCCATTGAGTGAAGCGGGAGACCTCACTGAGAAGTACTTTGCTCTGAGGGAAGCTATTGGAAAGGTGAGTGTTTTGTATAAGGATTCAGGCCTTGAAGGTCTGATATAAGATGAAAGGCTCATAGGATTTAGAGTCAGAAGGAGTGCTCATAATAATAATGATGGTGATGAGTAACTGAAGGTTTGCAAAGTGCTTTGCAAGTGCTGTCTTACTTGCTCCTCACAACAACCCTGGGAGGTAGGTGATATTATCCTCATTTTACAAATGAGGAAACTGAGGCCCAGAGTGGTTAATTCAGGCCTTCCTCACTTTAGGTTCAGCGCTCTATTTGCTCTGTCACCTAGCTGTCTATAAAATGACTAGATGATTTTTTGTGATTCCTACCTGCTCCAAAGATGGAGATGTTTTGCACATGTGATTTGGTTCAAGTCCAGAGGGAATATTATTTTCCTTTGATGGTCAAAGCCAAGTCATCCTTGAGATTTACTCTGCATTCCTGTGCCTTGGACAGATGCTGGCCAGGCATTGATGCCTGCCTCTGACAGCGTGACCTGAGCCTCCCAGGTGGGGTTTCCTGTCTCTGCTGTGGCTTTTTACAAATCCGCAGTCTTTCTGCTCAGTCACTTGAGTTTAAAAAAAATTTTTTTTTCTCAATTACATAGAAACAAAAATTTTTAACATTTGTTTTTTAAAAATTTGAGTTAAGTTCTCTCCCTCCCTCCTTCCCCACCTCCTCCTTGAGAAGGAAAGCAATTTGATATAGATTGTGCATGTGCAGTCATGCAAAACGTTTACATATTAGCCTTGTTGAAAAAGAAAACACAGGCCAAAAAATCCCCAAGAATAATAAAGAAAGTTTAAAAAAGCATGTTTTAATCTGTATTCAGACTCCATCAGTTCTTTCTCTGGAGGTGGATAGCATTTTTCATCATAAGTAGTCACTTGAGTTTTGAAATAAACTTGTAGTACAAAGATTTTCCACTTGTAGATAGGGAAGGCACATGTGTGTTTTTAAAAGAAAATTGTCTTGAGTTTTTAATGTCATGTACAACCTTTACTTTGAGTTTTTAAAAATATTTTTCATTAAATTAATCACCTTTTTTTCTATGTCACTTTGAGACCAGAGGTTCAGTGACTTTTTAAAAGTTATACAGCCTTGGACCCCAACATTCCTCTATTGACCAGTGATCCTTCTATAACCGGGGGTGGGGTCTATAAACTTGTTTTGAAAAATATTTTAATAACTATGTTACAATAGAATTGGTTTCATTTGTAACTCTGTTATTTTATTTTATATATTTTAAAACTTTTTTTTTTTGGGGTGAGGCAGTCAGGGTTAAGTGACTTGCCCAGGGTCACACAACTAGTAAGTGTCAAGTGTCTGAGGCTGGATTTGTACTCAGGTCCTCTTGATTCTAGATTCGCATTTAAAAACAGTCTGAGAAAGGTGTCCAGAGGCTTTACCCAGTTACCAAAGGAGGGCACACAGAAAATTAAGAACCCATCTATTTTCCATGAAGAAATATTAAGAGAATAGTATTTAGATTTTACAGTCAGATGTCCCATGGATGATGGGACAGATCAGATTTAGGACCTGCTGTCCTACATAGAATATGGCCTGAATTTCTTCCCTGTCCTGCCGTTTCAGGACGGGGGATGTTGCTGGGGACGTTCTCTTTCCAGGGATCCTGGTTCCTGAGTCACATGCAGGGAATTCCTTCTGCACACCTGTCTTTGTTTTCCTGCATAGATACTTGGAACTCCTGTGAGTTCTGGTCACCACCCTTCCCTGCCTCCCCTTACCACTTCAGAATCTGATAAGGTAGAGAGCCCCTCCCACTTGTTTTTACTGAGCTGCGTGGGCTCTGCTCTTTGCAAAGGTGAGGAAGGGGTGGGGTGAATGGTTTGTAGCTGCAAAAGCAGCTCCTTCTGGACAGGCAGAGCAGATGGGCACCTGGTCCACCTATTTGGTGCCAGGAGACAAACAGTTGTTAAACCTCTGGTTTAATGCATTAGTGCGTGTTCAGAGGATGCAGGGATGAGTAGTCTTGACATTTTGGAGCTAGAAAGAACCGTCTGACCCTTTGGCAGTCTGATGCCTCTGGACCCCTTTTCAGAATAATATGTGTTTTTATTATATGCTGAATTTTAGAGTTTAGTGAAAATAAAAGTAATTTTTTTTCCATCCAAGCTCCCAGACCCCCAGAAATCTATCCATGGATATCCTCTTGGAGTTTTCTATCCAAGGTCACAGACCTCTTAGAGTTCTCTGGGATCCAGATAAAGAACTTCCACACTAATCTAAGCCTGACCTGAAGCATAACTGTCTCCTCTGTCATTCCTGCCAAGTGATCCTTCCCTTGTAGCATCTGCCTAAAGCTCTCCAGCAATGTAGAGCTCACTCCTTCCCCTAGATAGCTGCTCATTGCATTTTCGAACAGTTCTGTTTGGGTCTTTGTTTCCTTAGATGGGGCCAAAATCTGCCTCTCTGAACCTCTGGCTCATAGCGAGTGCTATGTAAATGTTAACTATTGTTCTTAGTCATTTTTGGCGGGGGGAGGCAGCAGTTGGGCAAAGTGACTTGCCCAGGGTCACACAGCTGGCTAGTAAGTGTCTGGGGCCAGATTTGAATTGTTGTTGTTGTTCTTCTTATTATTGTTAAAATAGAAATAGTCTCAGGTAGAGAAGGCCTCTATCACACATCCAAGTTAAAGATAATAGAATCAGATAATCTAATCTTTATATCAAAGCAGTCAGATTTAGCATTTTAATCATAGATTAGCCCTGGCGGAAACCTCAGAAGTCATTTAGTCCAAGAGGTCCAAAGAGATTAATTGACTTAGGGTAAGTTACCCTAAGTCAATTACAAGTCAGTTGCCCGAATTTACACAGAGAGTAAGCATCAGGAGTGAGACTAGAACTCAGGACCTCCGACTTCCAAGCCAGTGCTTCTTTCCCCTGGACCCCACTGCCTCCAACCATTAACTTTGAAGGGGATAAATATTTAATTTTCTGTCTCTCTCTCATCAATTATTAGTTTTTCCCTTACCAGCCTATTCTGAAACTATTAGCTTGGAGTCAGAGATCGCCATCTTTCTTGCTAGTTTGTGTTCAGCCTCTGCGACTACTCGGCATCAAAATCTGCCTGGGCCTCTTGCCTCTGCTGCTTTCTAACCTTTCTGATGAGCTGCCTGAATTCTTAGAGTCTCTGGCCCCTTTCTCCATAAATGGAAGAAAGCTCTCCAGACAGTCAGCATTGTTGTGATGTCTCCATCCTCACCCCTGAGCTGGAGGAGTCTCTTTTTGGGGGTGGGGGTTGGCCCCTCTAGCAATTTCCAGCAAAAGCAGCTCAACCGAGGCAAAATAATTTGAATGAGGTGCTTATTCATGCCTCTTAATTTGTGTTAGTTACAGAGCTTCCGGAGCTGTTTTGTTTGAAAGACTTTCTGACCCTTGTGGAGAACATGGTATACTGGAAGGGATTTGACCTGGTTTATGGAGGCCCCATTGAGTTATTTGAGGGTGTGAGAATTGTTAGTTTGTAGGCACATAAGCTCTAAAATTGGAAACATGTTAGCGATGTTCTCTTCTACCTCCTCATTAGATAGATGGAGAGCCTGAGGCCAATTCAGGCCCTCCCGTTCTTTGTGTAGACTTGACTTCTTTCTAGTACCATGGACTTGAATTAATCAGGGTAGCCTCATGGTCTTTTACCATGTGTTTATTTATGTCTTTGTTCTGTTCTTTTGAGGCCAACAGTCATTCCCCTTGATTGAGGAGAAAATAAGAAAGATCAAAATTGAGTCATTTGCCTTTTTTTTGTTCATCCATTATCATTATCATCTCCATCCGTGGGGAGTGGTCCTATCTGTTCTTTGAGCCTTCTCTTTTCCCCTCAATCTAACTAAAACCAAAGAACTCTGTTTTATTCCTCCTCTGAGCCATTCCTACCCAGCACACAGCAGGTGCTTAATAAATGCTTGTTGATTGGTTGCTGTAAGCAGGGCAGAATACAGTGGGAATATTATTTCTTTTGTTCTGCCTACTGTACTTCTTTTAATGTAACATTAAGATTGTGACCATGGGCAAGTTATGTGATCTGTGTTTGCCTCAGTTTCTTCATCTGTAAAGTAAGGATAATAATAGGGCCTGCCTCCCAGGGTTGTTGTGAGGATCAAATGGGGTAAAAATTGTAGAGCAATTAGCCCAGTGCCTGGCACATAGTGTGTGTTCTATAAATCTTAGCTATTTTTAGCTGTTATTATTAGATTGTAGCCCAGAGTGGATCTGATGCGTCCTGACCACGTAACCCTGGGCAAGTGACTTAATCTCTCAGTCTACACCTCCTCCCCAACCCCGTGCCTCTGCAGGAGTTCCGTACCTACACACCAATGAAACCACTGGTCCAGCCCAGAGGAAGCCATAAATAAATATTTTGAGCTTCTAGATCACAATTATGGTGACTTAGACTGAGTTTGCTATCCACTAAAGCCCATACCCCAAGACCTTTTCTTTTCTTTCTTTTCTTTTCTTTTCTTTTCTTTTCTTTTCTTTTCTTTTCTTTCTTTTCTTTTCTTTTCTTTTCTTTTCTTTTCTTTTCTTTTCTTTTCAGGCAGTCAGGGTTAAGTGACTTGCCCAGGGTCACACAGCTAGTGAGTGTCTAAGGAGGCCGGATTTGAATTCCTGATCCTGGGTCCGGTGCTCTATCCATGGTGCCACCTCGCTGCCCCTAGCCCAAGAGTTTTTGAAGTGAACTATCATATAGGCACAGTCCTCCCAATTTACAATAGCTCGTTATTTCTGCATGTGAAGATAAATTCTGGCAATGAGGCAGATACTTTGGGAGATAGTAAATGCCTCTGTCTTCTGACTCCTTAGCATTCTCTTCCTTCATATACCATATTGCCCAGACTTTCTCTATTTCTGGTTTGGGTAAGAATTAATTCAGTTTGATTCAACTTGCACTTATTAAACACCTACTATATGCAAGAATTGTTGTGAGAATCAAATGAGTTAACAAATATAAAGTGCTTTGCAAGCCTTAAAGCTCTGTATAAATTATTATTATTAATTTTCCTTGGGAGAATACAAGATTTACACAGATAAATAGATGGAAGCTGTTTTTAGGAGAGAAATCAAATTAACCACTGGGGGAGGGGAGAGGGATCAGGGGTATCTTTGAGGAGGTGACATCTTAGCTGATCCTGGAAGATGAGGTAGTGCCGAGTAGTGGTTAGAGTGCTGCACTTGAAATCGTGAAGACCTGGGTTCAAATTCTTTCTCAGACATTTACTAGCTGTGTGCCTTTGGGCAAGTAACTCTGTGTTTCAGTTTCTTTCTCTATAAAACGAGAGGGTTAGTGTCGATGGCCTCTAAGGCCCTTCAGCTCTAAATCTTAGGATAAAGAATCTGAGTGGTGGGTAAGAGGAGAAGACATTCCCAGGCCTGGGGACAACTTGTGCAAATGCATGGAGGTGGCTTTGGTTTGGCTCCAATATACATGGAATGAAGAGAGGTAAATGGTAAGGCTTAAAAAGAGTTAGTTTGTGAAGTGCTTTCAGTTCTAAGTTAGTTTTAATCCTATCCTATATTAAAATTCCTTTTAAACCCCTTCCTCATCCCCTGCTGATTCTCTTCTTAGCTGAAACCCAGGCGTTCTCATACCTTGATGTTGACTCGTTTCGGTCATATTCAACTCTTCATGATGCCATTTTTCATTTTCTTAATGTTATTATAATGTTATTATATATTATTACCTGTGATGGTGATGCTACTGAATCGTTGGCCACGTGGAAAAGCATAAGGGGAGGAGAATTTACGGATCTGGAGCAGTTGGCTGGTGCCTCTCACTTTTCCAGTCTGTAAAATGAGGTTTAAAAAAAAAAAGACCTGTCATCTTCCATGGAAGCATTTAGGATAGTAAAAATGGAAGTACTTTGAGGTCTGTCTTTCAGGCAAATAGAATTTAATAACGCATTAACAGTCATTCTTGAACTGTCTAGAGCTCCTTCCCTCCCACGTCAACAGTAAATTACTTGGGGTGATTGGGAGGTCTGCCCAGAATGGAGTCCATGAGAATTTAGACAGGCCCATGTCACTTACCAGTTTTCTGTCTCTGAGAGAGATGTCAGTATCTTGTGGCTTGACAGGTTACTGGTACTAAACAGTGATGACTCCAGGTAGCTTTTCTGGCTTGAAAATTTCAAGGTGCCACCTAGCTAGTAAAGAGTCCTCTTTGGTGTGGGTAAAAATCTGACTAGACATGGTTAACACTTCAGCCAGAGGTTCACGATTACTCTGCATACTTCAAGAACATTGTAGGAAGAGACTTTTTTTTTTGTCAGTTTTCATTTTAATTGTAGGTAACCTTTTCTGGGGGGAGAGGGGGGGTTCCTGCACAGAACTGTCTTAATTCATGAGGAATTTGGTGACAGTTGTCTGTTCTTCCTGCTCATCAAGTTTCAGAAGACCCCCTTTTGAAATTTTTTTGGTACTGGAAATTCTGACAGTCATGAGGGGCCCTGAATTCCAAGTCACCTATGTCTGCCCCCAAAGAGTAGGGAATATAATCAAAAGGACCCTAGGATTACATATTCAGAACTGCAAGAGACCTTACAGTATGTCTAATCCAACTCCATCATCTTATAATTGGAAAACTCAGGGCCAGAGAATAGGGAATTGATTTACCCAAGGCCACACAGGTTGTAAGTAAAATTCAAAACAAGATCTGCTGCTCTTATCATTGAACCTACCCTGTCCTCTCCCATCATTTCTGCTAGAAACGTAAGCCCTCTTATCATGTGTTGGCTAAGGAGCATAACACTTTACCAATGAGGGGCAGGTATCTGACAGAGAGCTGGCACATAGTACCTTTCAGGCTTTATTAGGTATTAACTTATTCTCATTCTCTTCCCCTGCTCTCTGGCCAGATTGGCCAGTGTTGAGCTTGGAAACTTGGAAGATTCCAGTTTCTATCCCAGACCCTTACTAGATGTTTTTTGGCCCTGCGCAAGTCATTTTAACCTATTAGCCTCAATTTTCTCATCTATGAAATGGAGATAATCATGGCACTTATCTCACTGGGTTGTGATAATTGTATCAAATGAGATAAAATGTAAAATGCTGTGTAAACTTTGAGGCGCTATATATATGTGGTATCTTCATACTGTCATCAAATCTCTTTGTACGGGCTGCCTCCCCTCCTCTGTCTCCCAAAATGTACTTCCTCCTCACCTCCAGCTCTTAGAATTCCTAATTTCCTTCCAAGGTCATTGCAAACACCACCTTCTTTTCCTGATTTCTCCAGCTCCTACCAAAAAAAAAAAACCCCACCAAACTTGCCTCCTAATTATTTTGCAAAAGGTGTCTCAAAAATCTAGTGCAGCTTAAAACTTTGTTAAACTGCTTTAAATTAAAATTAAAATTGTAAATGTTGCTTAAATTGCTTAAAACTAAGCTAATACTTTTGAGACACATGTATTTATTTTGTGAATACCTATGTGTACATGTCTCTATAGAATGTAAGCTTCTTGAGGACAGGGATTATTTCATTTTTATCTTTTAAAACTTCATTGTCTAGCCCAGGGCCTAACACGTAGTAAGTGCTTAATAAATGTGACCCTGGGCAAGTCACTTAATTTCCCAGTGCCCTAAGTGACTCGAAGATTCTGAGTCATAGTTGACTTTCTCATCTGCATTGCCACAAGGTAATTTCCACACTGGGAGTACCTTATAAAGATGAAATCATAAGTATGGGTCACAGAGAGGTGGGAATTTTGCTGATATGCAGCAATATTTGTGTGTTCCATGATGTGGAGGTGCCCAGGGACATGAAAGTATGGAAGTGGCATAAAATGAGGGGGTTGGACTGCTGGATGGCCTTTGAGGTCCCTGTAAGCCCTAAATAGTGTCCTTTGAGCTTTATGCTTTCTGATCAAGTTGTTCTTTATCTGTCTACTTGCCAGTAAGTCTGAAGGATCATAAAGAGCTAGAAGGGATCCTCATACATCTTTGAGTCAAGGGCCATCGTTTTCCAACATCAGCAAGGCTGATCTTTGCACTAGGTCATGGAGGTCATAAGCAGCAGAACTAGGAAGTTAGTGGCCTAGAACTGAATCAAGATCCACTTTGACTTCTGACTCATCACACATAATAATCCCTAGTTCAGACAAGGCTGAAGTGAATAAAAATTCATCATTAATACCGCTAAGCATCCTTAATCTGAACCTTAAATCTTCTATATCTGGTGATTGGGAAGGTTGGGGAAGGTGAGCCAGGAAATGAAGTCATTCTGTGGCACCAGCTTTCGATCAAGTTCAGCTTTGAGCAGAACAGAATTCAAATCGGGGCTTCCTTTTCTTCTGTATTTCTCCCACTCGCCCCCTCAGACTCTGAATTTAAGAATCCCAACATAGTAGAACTGGAAGGGACTTATGAGACCATCTGGTCCAGGGGTGGGGAACCTGCAGCCTTGAGGCTGCACATGGCGCTCTAGGTCCTCAAGTGCGGCCCTTTGACTGAATCCAAACCTCACAGAACAAATCCCTTTACCTGGACTCAGTGGAAAGGCCACACTTGAGGACCTAGAGGGCTGCCTGTTGGCCTCAAGGCTGCAGGTTCCCCACCCCTGATCTAGTCTAACCTCTCCATTAAGTATTTGAAGATCTGATAACTTCCTCCCTTTCTTCCTTCTTTTCTCTGGCTTTAGTGGCAGCCATTTCTCCCACCATAATTCTGCTCTTCTGCTTAGAATTGTTTGTTATTACAAAGAAGTTTGTACAGCATCTGGAACTCTGTAGAGGAAATGAGCTAGAAATAAACTTGTTTTCTGCCTTCTCTTAGAAGAGTGTTTCATTTTAGCATGTCTTCTAAAAAACACCACTGTCACTATATTTATCATGCTGCTGCTAGGGTTTTAACTAGGTTTTTTTTTTCCTTTCCTGTTCATAGTTTGAAAAACTACCGGAAGGACCTATTCCTCCATCAACCCCCAAGTTTGCCTATGGAAAAGTTGCAATGAAGCAGGTAAAGAGAAAAAGCACACTGAATTTGGGCATGGCGGATAATAGCAAGCGTGTAGATGAGTGTCTTATTGAACTTTATGGAAACTGTTTTTTTCTAGGGGAATAATTAGGCGCATCTAAGTTTGGTTTCTGTGAAAATAGAAAAAAGTAGGGGATTTTCAGGGGGGAAAGTGAGGGTGCATGTACGTAGATACCAGGTAGATGGGCCAATGTTGGGAAGGTTGAAAGCGGGGAGAATAATTGAGTGTTTAAAATATATCTGAGACCATTTTACTGGCAGAAGGCATTTGCCAGGTTGGTGTAGTGGAGTGACCTTGAAGTTGAGAAGACCTGGGTTTGGGTCTTACCTCTGATGCTACTGGCTGCGTAACAATGGACAAATCACTGTCTGTGTCCTAGGCAACTCTTTAAGACTCTATGTTGCAGAACAATTGCCCATCATATTGGTAGATGGGGAGTTCCCTATATTTATGAAATATAATGGGTCTGGATTTAAAAAAATCTCAGGACACTCCTAGAGTCTGTAGTGTCGTAAATGATATAGTATAGGATGAAAGCTTTCTCAGTATACCTTAGTTTTCTCAGTTTTTTTTAGAGAGAAACACTCTTTTCAACTTTAAATTGTACCACTGTTCCATCTTTAAAATCATGCCCTTCCAGTTGTGGTCTTTGGGTTAAGAGGAAGAACATGGAGAAAGACTTCTAAAATGAATCATAAACAATCTCTCTGCCATGATTGCTTTTCATAGATGGTCCCCCAGATTGATTAAGTCTTTAGGCTCTGTTGACCAGGACTGGGGAGGTGAGGATGGTCTCTTGATACTCAGCCTTGATCACATATGGAATATGATATTCAGTTCTACGCTGCACATTTCAGGAAAGACATTTATAAGCAAGAGTGGATTCGATAGAGCAGATGGTAGGTGAGAATCATAGTAACAACAGCTGACCTTGATGGTACATCTTTAGGTTTGAACTTCCCGATAACCCTGTGAGGCAAGAGATAGTATCCTCATTTTTACAAATTATGCTTTGGAGAGGTTCAGCTCCTTGTCGGGGGTCATTTAGCTAGGAAGGAGTCACAGAAGCCCAAGTGCTTCGATCTGTCCCCATATTGAGACTCCAAAAAATGTATTAAACCAGAGCAAACTTTTCAAGCTTGTATGTTTCTTGTGCAAAATTTGACGAGCATTCCACCATCTTTAAATTGTGCCATAGAATATATGTATATGTATTTGCGTATATGTGTGTGTGTGTGTGTGTGTGTGTGTGTGTGTGTGTATGTGTGCGCGCATGTATATTTTTATCTTCAGTGACATGTCCAATAAAATTACATCATGTTTCCATTCAAGACTCCTGTTGATTTCTAAGTACATAGCTTGGGGAGTGAGTCTCACATTTTCCATCCCTGCCTTGCGTCAGATATAGGTGCTGAACATACTTACAAGGAGTGTGGTTTCTGTGACTGATAAGAATCTTACAAAAAATTAATCTTAAATCACGCTTCTGAAGGGTCTTCTCCGTTTAGTTATTTTGTCTAATTGTTAGCTTGGGAAAGATTTTCTTTCCCCTGTTTCAAACATTTTTATTTCTGTTGAGGGCATCGCCCTTCTTCCAGATACTCAGGTTTGGAAGTTCAGGTGTCATCCTCAATTCCTCACCCTCCCCCTTCATTCCACATACCTACTTGACTGCCAAATCTCCTTTGCTCCTCCATCCCATCTCTAGACTCTGTCCCCATCTCTGCACTCACATGCCACCATCCCCTTCAGCCTGGACTGTTTCAGTAGCTGTTTCTGTCTGGTTTCCCAACTTCAGGGCTCTCCCCACTCCAGTCTGTCCTCTACACAGGTGCCACAGGGATTTTTCTAAAGTGCAAGTCTGACCATAAACTCCAGTGGCTTTTATTACTCTTGGGATCAGATATAAATTACTTTGTTTGAGCTTTAAATCCCTCTACGTCCTGGCCACAGCCAGCCTTGCTAGCCTTCATGCATTCAGTGGCCTGGCCAAACTGGATTTCTGGTTATTCCTCACGTGTAACAATCCACGTCTTGTCTTTCCCTCTCTCCCCCTTCTCTCTGCCTCGTAGAATCCTTAATTTCCCTCAATATTGAACCCAAATGCCAGCTTCTTCTTGAAGCTTTTCCTGACACCCCCCCCACAGTTGTAAGAGCCTTTTCCCCCAAATGTTCTTGTATCTGTTAGAAGGCACTCTCTCCTCCCCTGCCTCCCAGAAACCTTCTCTTCCTTTCTTCCTTCAAGCCCCAGCCCTGGCTCCACTCTCTACCTGAAGCCTGTCCTGTCCTTATCCTCTCATCTGCCCATGTTTTTTCTCCCAGACTTTCTTGTTGAGTCATTTCAGTTGTGGCTGACTCTTCATGATCCAGTTTGTCTGAGGCTGGATTTGAACTCATGAAGATGAGTCTTCCTGATTCCAAGCCCAGTGCTCTGTGCACTATGGCGCCTCCTAGCTGCCCTAAACTACTTTTCATGTATTTGTATCTATTTGTTTTCTATATACTTGTATATGTACTTCTTGTCTCCCCCGTTAGAATATGAGCTCTTTCTAAGTAGGGATTGTTTCCTTCATTGTACTTGTATCTCCAGTACCTAGCATAATGCCCAGGATGTAGTAATTGTGGATTGGCTGATATACCTTTATATTTTCTTCATGAATAGAATGTAAGTTCCTTGAGGGCAGAGACCGTCCGCTTTACTTTTTGTCTTTGTATCTCCATTAGCTAACAGTGCCTGGCACATCATAGGTACATAAGAAATGTTTATTGCTTCATTGATGGATTGATATGAGCATCTGACCAATCATTGATACGAAATGGAATTCAGATTTTTCTGAAAGATCCGTTAGAACCATGATGAGTGCATGCACTTAATATTTTATCTTAATTAATATTTTATTAGATTAATATTTTATCTTAACCTAGAAAATCATGTGCCTCAAAGGAGAGAAAAATGAGTTTAGGGCAAAGAAGAAAAAAATATGTTTTTGTATTCCTCCTTTAAGGGGGAAATTGATTTTTTTTATCCCGTAATTTAATGTTCTTGTCCTTTTAGGACAATATTGTCTTCATTTACATTTCTAGTGAATGGTGGTGGGGTTTAGTAACATAGTTGGGAAGCAGAGTGAATTCTGTGACTCGTTGTTTTGCATTTGGAGATTTTTTTCATATCCACTAAAGTCTTTGAACACTGGCTTTGATGGCATACATGAAGACCAGTGAGCATTGACTGGGCATCTGTTTCTGGTTTGTTTTCAGGTAAATACAGTGGAAGAGACTCTCGATATTTTGTGCCCTGCTGGACCGATAAATAGCACTTACCCCTTGACATTTGTCGAGGTGAAACAGGTACGTCTTCCAATCCATAGAATTACTGATTAATAACACTTCAATGTATTACCATTTTGCAGAGATATATTTCTGCATTGCTTCATTTTTCCATATCTGAATTTGGCTTAAATAGGGAACCAGGGATAAAAAAGACTTTGGGTAAAATAATCGTATGGATTTTATTTTCAGAATAAATTTTTATTTTTATTTTTTGTTCTTATATTGCTTAAAATTCTCTCTGTAACCATTCCCCTTCTCCCAGGAGCCATTCTTTATAACAATTTTTTTTTAAAGAAAAAGAGGAAGAACTTCTCAATGAGAGTGGATGGGGAGGGAGGGAGAAAATTTGGAACCCAGAGTTTTAAAAACAAATGTTAAAAATTGTTTTCACATGCAACTGGGAAATAAGATATACAGGCAATGGGGTATAGAAATCTGTCCTGCCCTATAGGAAAATAGAAGCGGAAGGGGATAAGAGAAGTGGGGGGAGATAGAAGGGAGGGCAGTTTAGGAGAAGGGGTATTCAGAATGCATGGGGAGATGGGGAGAAAATTTTAACTCAAAATCTTGTGGAAGTGAATATTGAAAACTAAAAATAAATTAAGTTTTAAAAAAGAGGAAGAAGATAAAAAAATCAGCAAAATTGGAATCATGGATTTTTACAGGATTTCATTTTTTGTTCACATACGGCTGAGTACCTTAGAGTTTTTGTTTTTTTTCTTTGCTTATTGAAGTCCAGTCTCTACTGGCATCTTCTTTCACTGGTGTCTCGTCTTGATGTATTGGTGACCTTGGGTTCTCAAAGGCTATGTCTAACAGAATTCAAACTGGAAATGCTTTCCAGTAGTAGCCTAGGGACAGGTTGTGTATATGTTTTCCAAGGACCAAATTGGCTAAGAGGCTTAGTCCCAAATCAGTGGCTCTCAGGTGATGATTTTTGGCCACAGTCTTCCTCTTCACCCCAATTCTTGCCATCATCTTTAGTGACTTCACTCTTCATATGAAGGACATCTTCTACTCTCACTTCTCAGGTCATTGGCCTTGTCAATTCCCATGACCCCCAGCCATCATTAAGGAGGGGTGATATATTAGACCTCACTATCTCTTCCCATCTTCAAGACACTGAACTTTGAGTTCCTCCTTCATTACTATGGTCTTCTGGCCTTCTACCACTCCCATCTCTACACTCCTCCCAAACCTGCTCTTTTCCTTATCATTTCCTCCGGTACTCTGATGCCTCCATTTTCTCCCATTTTATGATCTCGTCCTGATTCCACTGCCCTCTCTTCACATGTTTGATCCTTTAATTAGCATTTTTACTATGCATCAAATCTCTTGCTCTCTGGTCCTTATACTGTCATTTGCTTTCTTGTTTCTTACTCCAAAGACAATGAATACTGCTAGAGGAAGTCAGGAATCTGCTGACTGGATCCACTATAAATTCATGCTAACTCAGCTCAACTAGGTATGGCAGTTCTTTAGTTATGTCTCTGGGTACAGTGGGAAAAGTGACGGATTTAGAGCCACAAGAGTTGGGTTCAAATTCCACCTTTGTTACCACCTGTGTGATCTTGGGCAAATGGGCCTCAGTAGTCTTACCTGTAAAATGAAGAGATTGGACTCAGTGGCCTTCTAGCCTTAAATCCATTATTGTTTGATTTCATCATGCTTTACACAATGGCAACTCCAACCCTCTCTCCTCAAGCCCCCAGCTCTACCCAGCATGCTCTTCTCTATGCTTATTGGAGACCTCAACCTTTTTTCTGTTTTCATTCATATTCTTTTCTTTCCTGCTGGTCTCAGAGGATGAGGTGCCTTTCTTCCTTTCCAAATCAACCCTCCCACTTGTACTCTTGATCCCATCCCGTCTGGCCTCTCTAGTAACTTCCCCCATTGCACATTATTTTTCTCATTTTCATTCTCTCCCTCTGTAATGGTTTCTCCCTCTGTGCCTAAAAAAATTTTAATTAAAAAAATTTTTAATGCTCAAGTCTCTCCTGTCATAAAAGCAAAAAACCAAAACAAAATAAAAAACCCAAACCCTTCCCTTGACCCTCCTACTCCCTCATGGTATCATCTCTGCTCCCCTCCACTGGGGAGATTCTAGGTAGAGCAGTCTAGACTTGCATCCTCCACTTTCTCACTTCCTACCCGCTTCTCAACCCCAGGAGTCTGGCCTCCATCCCCGTCACTCTTCTGAAACCTCCTTCTCACCTTCCAGTGGCCATTGGACTTATTTTCAAGTTGCATCCTCTATAACCTCTCCATAGCATTTGATTCTGTCTGCCCCTGCTTCCTTCATGCGGATTTCTCATTCCTTGGCTTCCATGGTCCTGCCTGCCCTCTTGATTCTCCTCTTCCTTTTTTTTTTAGTCTTGTTCACATGAGCATTCCCCAAGGCTTGGTCCTTGGCCTTCTTCTTTTACTACATTCATTTTCCAGGACAATCTCATCTATTCCTACAGCTTCACTTGTCCCCTATGGGCAGGTAATTCCTAAAAAAGTACGTGCAGTTCCATTCTCTTTCCCTAATTTTGTTCCATGATCTCCATTTTCCTGCCAGACATCTCCGTGCTAGACATAGATATATTATCCATTGATTCCCTAAACTTGATAGTCTAAAATCAATCTCATCATCTTTCTCCTAAACTGTTTCTACTTGTAGTTTTCCTGCTCCCTTCCCCAACCTTGGGTCTTCCTCTCTTACCTAGGTTGAAAGCGCAATGGTAGACCCAATCCAGTAACGGACTCCACGTAAGATATCTTCCATGACACTAGAAATAACTATAAGTGAACCCATTTCTCTTTGTTTTATATCATTCAGTCAGGTAATCAAGCATTTAGTAAATGGTTACTCTGTTCAAGATGCTGTGCTAGCTTTTTTTTGTGTGTGTGTGAGATGAGTCCTCCTATCTCATGCAAGCTGGAAGTAGAGCAGCCCCTCACAGACCCATCCCAGCACTGGTTGGCACCTCATCTTTATCTGATCTGGGCCCATTTGCCTCCTCCTTGGGCAGCTTGATGGCTTCCTGTTTCTTGAGGGCTTAACATATTGGTGCCAGACTTAATGAGGACACCTGATTGGCTTTAGCTCATCTATAGGTCAGAACTTCAAACTCAAGTGATCTACAGGCCCCCCCAGTAACAGAGATTTTTATAGCACTGTATTATTTCATTTCTTCCCCTCAAAAACCCTGTGAAGTAGGTGCTGTTATTATCCCCCTTTTATAGTTGAGGAAACTGAGGCAAATAGAGGTTAAGTAACTTGCCCAGGGTCACACAGCTTGTGTCTAGGGCCCAATTTGAAGTCAAGTCTTCCTGACTCCTGAACCACCTGGCTGCTATATATACTTTACTTAGCGGCAATGGGGAAAAGTGAATCTTCCCAACCTGGATGTGTCTAGAGGCGGCAAGGCAATGGGGATGGGTAGGAACTCTAGTTTTTTTCACCTTCTTCCAGGAAGAGATTGAGCTCTGGGAATAATAGTAAAGCCTTGTGTGTTGGTTCAATGCTGTTGACCATTTCTTGGTATCTTCACATCATTGACTTTATTCCGAAAAAGACTCTGGAGTTGGGGAGGTGGGCCCTTCCCTGTTTTCCCTGAGTTCTGAGTCTGAGTAGCATTCTAGCCCTAGATCTGCCATTTCTTGGTGGTCTGACTTAACCCCTTGTCAGTTTCCCCATTGGTAAAATACTTGCCCTCCTTTCCTTGTGAGGGTCAGGGGAGGTGATGTGCCTGAACACACTTGGAAAAATATAAAACATGGTGGCTCAGTAGATAGAGCGCCGGCCCTGAAGTTAGAGGGACCTGAGTTCAAATCCAGCTTCAGACCAAACACTTGATACTTACTAGCTGTGTGACCCTGGGCAAGTCACTTAACCCCAGTTGCCTAAAATATATGTGTGTGTGTGTGTGTGTATACATTTTACACACACACACATACACACACACACACACACATACACACACACACACACACACACACACACACACATATAAAAAAACAGCTTCTAATATGAGGCACACACCATGCCAAGCCCAGGTCTTTTCCTATAAAACTGTAATACTTTTTGATTTTTAGAGAAAAAAGGAAGCTCCCATGGGATGGTTTTATCTGTCACTTAACCTAGACATTTGAAATCAGCGGGACCTATATAGCAAAAAAAGGCTAGTTCCAAGTGGGCACAAAAATACAAAACTAGGGGGTAGGAGGACGTATCTGGGGGTGGTTAAAAAAACCAAACACACACACACGTTTGATTTGAAGTCAGCAGACTTGGATGTAAGTTCTTATTCCCTAGGTGAACTTGGGCAAATTGCCTTACCTCTCTGGGCCTCAGTTTCCCCTTTTGTCAAATAAAGTTGTTAGATTAGATGAGCTCTGAGGTCCCTTCCGGTTCTAAATCTGTGACGTCTCTTCTTTCTTATTTCCCCTGATACCTAGCGCCATGCCTTAAATGTAGTAGATACTTTTATATATATATAATTTGTAGGATTGAGTTAAGTAAGAAATGAAAAAAAAGATTAAAAGCAGTCCTTAGCACAGTCAGTTCCTGTGCCTTCTGCCGCAGACACTGAAGGGACTTCCCCTCTCTGCCTCAGGACTTGGTTATGGCTTTGCAGGTATCGAGGCATCTTCCTCTCCTGTGTCAGAAGCACCTCTAGACGTTTCTCTGCCTCGGTGACGTCTGAGTGTTGACGTCTCATTTTTTGATGAGTCTTGACATCTCATTTTGATGTCTTGCAAATATGAGAAGAGGATTTTCTAGGGCAATGGAGGTTCTTTACCTTTGGGCCAAGGAGCTGTTTTTTATTTTTTTGAAGACTATAATCCTGCGTATGTTATCTTATGCATTCTAAAATGTTATTTTGAGGAGATGTTCATAGATCTCACCAGACTGTCCAAGGAGTCCATGCCACAAAAACAGTTAAGAACTCCTGGTCTAGAAGGAAATGTTCATTCATTTTAGGAGTGTTTGGAGTTCTGGGGGGAGGTGATTATTTGGAGGTTTGTTTTCTGCCCTTTGCTGTTGAACTAGATCATGTATAAATGCTTTTTCATATGAATATGAAATGTCCAGAAAATGCCATTTTAAGCTATTAGAGTTTGGCACACCCTGTATAACGAAGTCATCACAAGACCGTAGCTTTCAAAGGAGAGGGTTTGCTTCTTCTCCTTCTTCCCTTCCTTCTTCCCTCTTCCTCCTTCCCTTCTCCTGTCCTTCCCTTCTTCCCTTCTTTTTTCCCTTTCCCACTCCCCTATTCTTTCTTCTTTCCTCTTCCTCTTTTCCTTTATTTGTTTATTCCCTTCCTCTCTTCTTCCTTCCCTTCTCCTGCCCTTCCCTCCTTCCTTTCTTCTTTCCCTTTGCCACTTACCTTCTCCTTCCCTTTCCTCCTTCGCTTCCTCCTCTCATGTTCTACTTGCCAATTCATTCCACACCATCCCTTTCCACATCCCATTTCCCGTGCCTAGAATGCTTTCCTTCCTCACCTCAGTCTCATAGAATCCCTAGCTTCCTAATTAATTTTATGAGCTTGACAAACTTCTACAAACATGGACTTTTCCTTATGCAAAGAAGAAGAAAAACAGGATTACATATGACGTTATGAATCTCAATTTTATGTACAACTAATGTAACTTGGTAGTTTCAACACCACCTACTTAACTGTGTGTCCTCTTTGGAACATCCTTCTGCCCTCTTCTGTGTGTTTTTAAAGAATATTTCATTGCCCTTTTATTTTTTTCTTCCCTTTTGGAAGCAACGCTATCACTGCCTCCCTGGCCCCTTTCACTCCTTAATAATAAATAAATAAGCACAGTCTTTAACAAAACAGATTCTTTTATCAGCCATGTCCAGAAGCATACGTCTAATCCTGAACTCTTGAGTCGATTGTCTGCCTAGAGGTGAATACTCTAATTCATCATCAGTCCTCCAGAGTCAGAGTTATTCTTTGTATCGATCAGAGTTCTTAGTCTTTCAAAGTTTTTCTTTATAATGTTATTGTATACACTGTTCTCTTGGTTCCTGCCTGGGTTTTCACGAAACCATCCCTTTGATCATTTCTCAGAGCACTATAATATCCCATTCCTTTTGTACGCCATCATTTGTCTAGCTGGTTCTCAATTGACGGGCATCCCCTTGGCTTCCCAGCTTTCTGCTATAATGAGATGGACTGCTATGAATATTTTATTTACATAGGCCCTTTTCCTCTTTTCAGATCTCTTTGGGGTCTAGGCTAAATAGGGACATTGCTAGGCCAGAAGGGGTGCAGAGTTCATTGACTTCTTGGATATAGTTTCAAATTGCTTTCCCGAATGTCTGGACCTATTTATACCTCCTCCAGTATGCCATTATTGTGCCCATCCTCTCATATCCTTTATAGCAGTGATCATTTTTGTTTTTTGGCATCTTTGCCAATCTTATAGGTATGAGGTAGAACCTCAGTTATTTTAATTTGGATTTGTCTCGTTCTTAGTGAGGGGTAGCTAGGTGGCCCAGTAGAGTGCCAGCACTGTAGTCAGGAAGACTCATCTTCCTGATTTCAAATCTGGCCTCAGACACTTACTAGCTGTGTGACCCTGGCCAAGTCACTTTCCCTGTTTGCCTCAGTTTCCTTATTTGTAAAATGAACTGGAGAAGGAAATCGCACAACACTCTAGGACCTTTACCAAGAAAACCTTAAATGGGCCCATGAAGAGTCAGACGTGACTGAAATGACTGAAAAACAACAACGTTCTTAGTGATTTGGAGCATTTTTTCATGAGTTGTCAATAGTTTGCCTTCTTTTGAGAACTGCCTATTCATATGTGAAGTTGGCTTCAGGGCAGCATTATCCTTTGACCATTTATCAACTGGGAATTGGCTTGTGTTTTTGTATAACTCAGGCTGTCTATCGGAACTTCTAGAGTAGCTCATTTTCCTTGCCTCTTCTGTTTTTAATTCCTAAACTTGCCATATAAAGAACCTTTCGCACTAAACAGGTAAGACAGCTGTATTCCAAAGTCAAGTTGAACCTCAATATAATAGAAGAGAGTGCCCAAGGAAAATATAAAGATTTTGGATAAACTGTTGGTCTCCCCATGAAAACTGGAGATGCCACAATTGGGCTTACTCATATATACCCATGTGTGGACATGTTGTATCCCCTGTAGAATGTAAGTGCCTTGAGGACAGGAACTATTTAACTTTTTTATCTGTAAATTCAGTGCCTAGTATATAATTAGTGCTCAATAAATGCTTATTGTTGGCTGCTTTTACAACACATATGACTCAGTGTTCACTTAAAATTAGTTAGAGGATTTATTGATTTTCCCTCCCTTTACTCTAGTATTTTGGCTTCGTGCTATACCGAACAACACTTCCTAAAAATTGCAGTGAACCAGTGAGCCTTTCTTCCCTCAATGGAGTCCATGACCGTGCCTATGTTTCTGTGAATGGGGTAAGAATTGGCTTCCAAAGTACATGTTTTTTAAACCCTGTTGAGATTTTGTCGTATTTATTCTTTCTCAGTGTTTCCTTATCTTTGTGACTGAGTTCTTTCTTATTTGACATTGAATTTGTAGGTTCCCCAAGGAATTCTGGAGAGAAACAAAGTGTTCTCTATCAATATAACTGGGGAAGCTGGTGATACTCTGGACTTGCTTGTAGAAAACCTGGGGAGGGTCAACTTTGGAAGCAAAATTGATGACTTTAAGGTAATCTTAAAGTTGGGTTGGGGCGGTCATTTGAGGAACTTGTTTGGTCATTCAAGGCATTCAGAGAAGAACCTTTCAGTCATCTCAGGAATTTTGTGGCACTTAGCACTTAGTACCTGGCCCATCATATTAGGTGCTTAGTAAGTGTTTATTGACTGAATGAATGACTGAGTAGCTACAGTGGGTCTTTCATTACCCAATTCTTGTGACTGTTTTTGCCTTTAGAATCTAGTGTATGACACAGTCACAATCACAGAAGCTCTGCAGACCTATCCACACAGTGTTAGCATTCCAGGAGGTTCAAGGCTACAGTGAGTCATCACTCAGATGTACTTGTACTTGACAGGTAGGGACAGAGTTTCTTGGGTTGCCATGGTCAAAACATTCATTACCTGGCAACTAGCTGTCTGGTAATGAGCCTCCTGTCTTTAGTGAGGCTGGTCCCCGGTGCTGGTCATGTACTTACTGGAAACCTTTGCCTCTTGGAAGAGCCAGCCAGAGCTGTCATAGCCTTCCACCCACACCCCAGGGCCACATCCACATCAGGATGAGGATAGTAATGGGGGCAGATGAGGATAAAGAGATTATCCTGCATATGTGTGATTTCAGTGGCATAGGGAATGATTAAATGAGCAAGTATCCTCTACTAATAATGCAGGTTAGTGCCTTCTCTGTAGTTTAAATCCATATCTCAGGATCACACAGCCAATGTGTGTCAGAATCCAGATTTGAACCTATGTCTTCCTAACACCAGTCTTCTATCCATTAAGCCAAATGAAAGACAAGTAATATGACAAAATGGCTCCATGAACTAATATATAGCTAAAATTCCATTCTTTTCATTCTGAAAGTATTTGGAAAATGTTTCATTTGAACATAACATTGTTTCCTTTTTAAAATTAAGTATAATATTTTCAATGAACAAAATTCTATTCTCTCCTCACCCTCATTTTTCTTTGAAAAAAGGAAGAAAGAAAAACTCTTGTAGCAAACATAGACTACAAAAATAGTCACCAAATATCGGCCAGGATCAAAAAATCTATGTCATATTTTGCATCCCCAGTCAGTCAACATGACATTGTTTCCTGATTTCAGCCTAGTGAAGGGCATGTTATAGTAAATGATAGTGGAAAGATGATCATTTATTTGGAGATGGAAGGGGCTGTGAAAGGCATGGAGTACGAGCCTTTCATTTCAGTGGTAAGGAAGTTGAGACCTTGAGAGGTTAAGTCACTTACTCAATCTAATGTGTCAGAGGTGGATTACCACGGTTTCCTCTGGCTTCGTGTGCATAGTTCTTTCCTCTGTACCCTGCTAGCCACCTTTAAGCCACTTTTACGCCAGAGTGCAGCCTCAGAGGCAGAGTTCCGAGGCATAATGAAGTCCACCCCAACAGAAATCCTAGCGGTGTTCTCAGATTTATGGAATGGGTCAAAGGACAATAGATATATTACTTCAAGCCAGACCTCCCTCATTTTACAGAGGAGGGACCTGAAGCCCAGAGAAGGTGCCCATGGCCCTGAAGATTAGAAGACTAGCTCTGTGTAGAGTTTCAAATCTCTGATCTAAAATTTGCAAAGGAGACCCCTTGTGATCCACCTCCCCTACAACACACACACACACACGCACACACATACACACATTCACACACACACTCACACATTCCAAAATAGAAGCTCTGGTTCTTATTTTTGTGATCTCTCCCTCCTCAGAATTCTCATTTCATCACCATGAGGCACCTAGCACATTCTGCTTGAGATAATACTTTTTTTTTTTTTGAGGCATTTGGGGTTAAGTGACTTGCCCAGGGTCACACAGCTAGTAAGTGTCAAGTGTTTGGTCTGAGACCGGATTTGAACTCAGGTACTCCTGACTTCAGGGATGGTGCTCTATCCACTGTGCCACCTAGCTGCCCCCGATAATAATTACTTTTTCTATGTCTTGCCTGTCAGCTCAAGGGCAGGGACTAGCTTATTCATCTTCCCAAATCCAAAATGCCTTGTGCACTGAATATGCTGTATTTATTAGTAAAAGTAATATAACTACCTCATGTTTCTATGGCATTTTAAAGTTGATGGGAATGATTCATATCTATATGCTAGGTACCATGCCAGGGGCAGGGGAAAAGCAAACACAAAGCATGAAGCGCATCTCCAGGAGTATAGCTCGCCAGACTGTTGGAACTCACCTTTATAGAGCTCGCTAAGCATTGTAAAGAGCTTTATCGTTTTAATAATTAAAGGTTCACAAAGCATTTGATATGCATTTGACCCTCTTACCCACCGTATGAGATAGATGCTGTTATCATCTTCATCGCACAAATGATGAGACCTCAGAGGATGAGTGACTTGCCCACAATTACACAGCAAGAAAATGTCTGAGGCAGGATTTGAACCCAGGCCTTCTTGATTATAAACCAGCCTTTTAAGCACTGAGTCGAGGTGCCTCACAGAGCAACAGAAAAGGAAGCTTTGTTAAGCAACTCAGGAAAGCCACGTGTTTTTCAGGTAGAATACGTGAGCTGGTGCAGGCAAACCCAACCACAGTGGACCGGCTTCCTCCCTTTGCTTCCTTCCACCCTAGTATTTAACTCAATAACAAGTTGGGCATTCTGTATCCGCTGTTCAACTTTCCCATTATCTCAAGGACAAAATAAAAATTTCAGAAACAAAACACTTTCAATGTGGCAAAAACAGATGTTCCCCAAGTCAACCCTGCAAAGAAGGGTAGTGCTTATCTGATTTAGAGGGTAGGTTATTTCTTTAATGCTGAGCAATCTTGGGATAGCCAGGGTGTCCTGCCAACCTCATGACCCTCAACTCCAGTCATTAGAGAGCCAAACAAATGTCCTGAGGCCCACCATGTTTTATCAAAAGCTAGGGTGGCCATAAGGACAAGAATTCGGATTGGGACAAAATCCAGTAGAGCATGGACCACCATGTTTTTTGTCAACAACTGGAGTGGCCATAAGGACAGGAATTCAGATTGGGACAAAATCCAGGAGAGCATGGACCACCATGTTTTTTGTCACAAGCTGGAATGGGCATAAAGATAGGATTTCAGATTGGGACAAAATCCGGGAGAGCCCATTTCAGGTGTTGAGACTCAGAAATAAGCCCCTTAATGGCTTCTCTGGGTCCTGTCAGTCTTTGAGTGAATGGAAAGTCATCTTGGTTCCAGCAAAACCCAAGCTCAGCTCCAGGCTAGCTAACTCGGTTCAGCTCTAAAACAGAATTCTCCCACATCTAGATGATTTTGCAAATCCAACCCTAGGTGTATAAAGCATGTATACAGATCAGGAAATAGAAAGTGATTCCAGGCGTGGGAGGGGAACACAAATAACTACGGAGAAATCAATCAACAATCATTTTTTTAATTCATTCATTCATTCATTGATTTATCTATTTATTTATTTGTTCACTTATTTATCCATCTATTTATTTGCTTTATTTATTTTATTAATTTATTTTGATTTATCAACAATCACTTCCATATGTTTTTGAGTTTAAAATTTTTCTCCCCTTTCTTCCCCACCACCCTCCCCAAGATGGTGCACAATCTAATATAGGCTATACATTTATATTCCTATTAAACATATTTTCATATTAATGATGTTGTAAGGAAGAATTAGAACCAATAGGAGGAACCACCAGAAAGAGGAAACAAAACTCAACAGAAGAGAAAAAAAAATAGCAATTCAACTTCCATAGTTCTTTCTTTGGATGTGGATAGCATTTTCCATCACGAGGCCTCTGGAGATGTCTTAGATCCTTGTAATGCTGGGAAGGGTTCAGTTTATCAATATTAGTCATCGTACAACGTGGCTGTTATTGTGTACACCATTCTCTTGGTTCTGCTCACTTCACTCAGCATCAGACCATATAAGTCTTTCCAGGTTTTTCTGAAGTCAGCCTGTTCATCATTTCTTACATCACAATAGTAACAAACATTTATTAAGGACCTAGAGATGTTTATATATCCACTCCTAGAAAGAAAGAAAGCTGGGCATCTAGGTGGTACAGTGGATAGAGCTCAGAGCCTGGAATCAAGAAGATCTGAGTTCAAATCCAGCCTCAGACACTAGCTGTGTGATCTTGAGCAAGTCACTTAAACCCGTTTGCCTCAGTTTCTTCATCTGTAAAATGAGCTGGAGAAAGAAATGGCAAACCCCTCCAGTATCTCTGCCAAGAAACTATGGAACCTAGGGCTTCCTAGCTCCCTAAGAGTAAGGGACTAAGAGGTGGAGGTGAGGAAAGAAAGAATCCCAGGCAGGGGTGAAAGAGGACAGGATGGAAGCGTCATATACTGGGGATGCTAGCTGCATTTTTGGTGGGGGAAGAGGGGGTGGGGTCACTGTTGGCAGTTCTCACCTCTGACCCTTTGAGAAGCACACTCCAGACTTTTTGCAGGGATTCCTATCCTGCCATTAGGGTGCCAAGGAAAAGGGGAGAGGGTAATTTGGAAGCAAAATCTCCTTCCAAAAAGACATTCCTTCAACACTGTGCTCTATCTCCCGTCTCCATATCTTTTCACTGGCTGTGCTCCGTATCTGGAATGTTCTCTCTTCTTTCCTTGAATCCCCTGGTTTCACTTCAAGACTTAAGTACTTAAATTTTCTTTCCTAAACCACCAGGGGCCACATCTCTTCCTCCCCAAACCGCTTTTTATTAATTTTCACATATATTCATGTTTGTATTATGTATTTTATTATTTTAGTTTCTATTGTAATATTTATAAACATAACATTTATAATATACTTACAGACAGAAGTATATATTATACTTAAAATAGAATTACATATTTTGTTCATATGTATTTACTTATATATTTCATTCATTTTGTTCATATTTGTATGTCTTTTTGTTTCTATTATAGTTAGAAATATATATTTACATTTGTACTCTTATCTGTTATATACAACATAATATATGACATAATATATCTATATATATCCTTGTGCATATATTTATATATACATTTTATGTATATATTGTTTCTAATCTTTATTTTTGTATATGTTGTATTTATTTTGAATATATTTATGTGTGTCTGTGTGTAAACATAGACACATGTTGTTTCCAGAGGGTACAGACTGTTTGCCTTTAGCGCAGTGCCTAAATGCGTAAGAGACGCTTAACAAATTGCCTGTTGGTTGACTGATATCACATAGTACAAAACCAGACAGATGTTGAATATTGGATGATTGATTGGTATGTTTATTGAGTGCCTCCTTCACGAAAGGAACATAGTTGGCTCTAGATTCTTTAAGGGATAGAGAGTGGACCTGTGATGTTGTTGGCTGAGTGGGCTTCCAGAGGAGCAGGCTCCCTCTACCCACCATTGCAGGTCAGCAGCCTTGACATCATATGGTTCTAGAGAAGTGCCCAGAAGACTTAAGGTTAAGAAACTTAAAGGTCAGACAGCCAGTGTGCACCAGAAGCAACACTTAAACTCAAGTCTTCCTGGCTTCAAGGTTGTCTCTGGCCATTGCACCACACAGAAATTCCAATTTATCTCACAGGACATCTTGCATATGGATTCAGTCATGTGACTTGGAGACTTTGACTTGTCCTTTCTTTCTTTGTTTTTTTGTTTTTCCCTCTGATTTTTTCTTTAGGGTCTGATTTACAATTTAACCCTTGGGTCAGTCACGCTCAAAGACTGGTTAATTTTCCCACTGGATATGGAGGACGCACTGCAGTGTTATCTGAGCAGTGATGCAGCATTCAGGAAGAGTCCTTCCAACTCGACTCTCCCATCTTTTTATGTTGGTCAGTTGTCCATTCCTACTGGAATTCCCGACTTGCCTCAGGACACCTATATCCAGTTTCCCAATTGGACCAAGGTATGATCAACTTGGGGCTTGGGTGCTTTCTGTTTAAACAAAAGTCCCCATACGTAGTCTTTGGGATCTGTATATGTTGTCAGAGATTCCTTTTAAAATTAAATTTTACTTTATTTTCAGATCTGCATTGTTTCCCCTCCTATTCCCACTGAAACCCTTGTTACAAACATATATAGTCAAGCAAAACAAATTCCTGCATTGGCCACGTCACATCCTTCCTTCGTCCCCCATCATCCCCCCTCCCCTTAAAAAAAATTTGTCTTGGGCTCTTCTGCGTCTGTCGCGTCTCTATCAGGAGGCGGTAACAGGTTTCCTCTGGCGTTGTGGTTGGTTATTGTGTTGCGTTCCAAGTGTTCACAAAATTGCTACTGTATACATTGTTCTCCTGGCTCTGCTCGCTTCACTCTGCATCCGTTCGTGCACGTCTTCGTTTGGTTCTCTAAAACCATTCTCTTTGTCATTCATTTCTTATAGCACAATGATATTCCATAACAATGTAGATTGTAGTTGATGGGCATCTCCTCAGAATCTTGAGTTCTTTGCCGCCATAAACATAGATGCTATCAATATTTTTGTACGTATGGGTCTTTTTTCTCTTTCTTTGACCTCTTCAGGATATAGACTAAGCAGTGGTCTTGCAGGGTCAAAGGGTATACACATTTTAGTGACTTTGGGGCACAGTTCCAAATTGCTTTCCAGAATGGCTAGATCAGTTCCCAGTTCTACCAACAGTGTATGAATATACTTGTTTTCCCATAGCCCCTCCAACACTGGTCATTTTCCTTTTTGGTCAGTTTTGCTGATCTTGGAGGTATTTTAAATATCATTTCTCTAGTTATTAGTGGTCCAGAGCATTTTTTCCATATGGCTATTGGTAGTTTGGATTTATTCCTATGAAAACTGCCTCTTTATATCCTTTCACCATCTGTCAGTTGAGGAATGTCTCATTCATATGAATTTAAATCAGTTCCCTAGATTTTTTTAGAAATGAGACCTTTATCAGAGAAACTTGCTACAATTTTTTCCCCATTTACCTTCATTTTTTTTCACCATTTTAGCAGTGTTTGGTTTTATTTGTGCAGAAACTTTTTAATTTTATATAATCATATTGTCCATTTTTACCTTCTACGAACCTCCCTATCTCTTGTTCGGTCGTGATATCTTCCCCATCTATGGATCTAACAGATAATTTCTTCATTGATACTGTACTTCATTTATAATATTACTCTTGATATCGAAGTCATGTATTTGGGGTTTGAGAGATATTGGTCTCCTGTCTGTCTGTCTTTCTGTCTATCTACCTACCTACCTATCCATTGGTCTATATCTTGCTTCTGTCAGACTGCTTTCTAGTTTTCCCAAGTTTTTGTTGAACAGTGAGTTCTTGCCCCAGTAGCTGAGATTTTTGGGTTTGCCAGACACTGATTTCTGGGCTTATTTGCTTCTGTATATTTTGTGCTTAATCTGTCCCACTGATCAGCGTCTATTTTTGTAATTAGTACCAAATTGTTTTACTGATTACTGAAAAGCTGAGATTCTTAACCTGGTGTCCACAGCGAGATTCTGAGGGAATCCTTGAACTTAGATGAGAAAAAAATACATTTTACTTTTTACTAAATTCAGACTGAAATTTAGCATTTCCCTCAGATATGAATTTCTTAAAAAAAAAAGCAGCATTCTGAGAAGAAATCCATAGGTTTTATCAGACTGCTAATACTTAGCACAGTGCTTAGGTCACGTAGTTAAAAAATGCTTGTTGATTCGGCCTTTGACCACCAGGATACAAAAATGGTTAAGAACCCTTGATTTAAAGAACGAGAAATTACGTGATTGCAATATTAAGTGAGATAAGAATATGATAAGGATGTTTAATGTTGCCTCCCCTGGGACAGGCTTTGCTTTTATCCTATGAGTGTGGATTTAATAGTTAAGCATTTTTGACTGTGTAAAACTAAGAAGTAGAAGAGAGGGGTTAGACCAAGTGGCCTCTGAAATCCGTTTTATTTATAAACTTCTATGACTCTGAATGTGTCATCCTGGGATGCATATATTTGGCCATTTATCCTCTAAGCACTGGTCACACCCAATCCTCTCACTGCCACTTCCTCTATTCTGGTCCATCCCTGTCCTGCCCCACCACCCCCATCTTCAGCAGCCACTATGGGTCTACAAAAATGACTTTGATTTAATGAATGAAATAACTGATAAGGATGAGCAGCGAGAGAAAAATGAAGGCTAAGATTTACATGGATGATTAAACTGGAAAAAATAGCAGTTCTTGCTACTAAAATGTTTTTTGATTCACTCTTTGGAGGTTGCCGGTGATTTTGTCTTTCCTCAGCTGCCTGTGGCACCGTTAGTCCCCCCACCAGTAGCCATTCTGTGGCACTTAGCACTTGTTTCATTGCGCAGAGGCAAGCAGATTTCACCCTCAGGAAGGGTGAAATCATCACCTCTTCAGAAAGGCCAGCATTTTTGAGAAGCATGGATTTAGAGTTGGGAGCGACCTCAGAGGTCCTGGAATCCAGCCTCCTTATTTCACAGATGAGAAAACAGAGGCCTAGCTGGGTGATGTGATGGCCTGAGATCCCACAGGTAGGTAGTTAATGCCAGAACCCAGTCTTGAACCCAGGCGCTGTGACCCCAGATGCAGCAGCACTCGTTCTCCAGCAGTATCTCCGTCCAGATTCTTTTTATCCAGAATTTCTTTTCAAACTCCCCATTTTTCATGAGGCAGGTGATGATCTGTGAAAGGAAGTTTGGCCAGGAAGGAGATAAAAAAGTGTTACCAGCGTCTGCCCACACAATTGGTGCTTTTCCAGCTTATCTTTACAATCAGCATTTCAGATCGGGGAGATAAAGCTTGGCTTAGCAGGTGGAGGCCTTGGGAGCCCTCTGTTTGTGGGTTCTCATGCTTGGCAAAGAACTACTACCGTCATCGGATGACTCTTTGTCTTAGCTTAGGCCAGATAAAGTTCAGTTCAGCTGTGGGCAGAGCAGTGTGTGAGGCAAAAATGAGATAGCATAGGCCCTGAGGCTTTCATGGGATTTCCATTCTAGGAGGGGGGAATATTTATCTCTGTGTGTGTGTATGTGTGTGTATGTATAACTACATAAGAATTTGTGTGGTATGTGTACATATGTGTGTGTATATGAATTCATATATATAATTAAGCATGAATAGTATGTGTATAAATATATAAAGTACATATGTTTATATGCATCCATGTACACACATATATACACACATACACAGTGTACCTCTATTTATGATATCTGTGTATATATGCATACATATGGATGAATATCTACATGGATTTTGGCTGTATATGTACATTTATGTTTTGGCTTGTTTTTTCAGCCAAAGACAAGGTTTATTAGAACATCCGCCATATTGGCTAGACTCTTAAGGAATCTGAACATTACTGAGCTATTGGCTGGATCATAAGAATGAGCAGATTTTAAGAATCTGAGCTACATTTATGTTAATATATGTGTATAGACACATAAAGTAAGTGATCTCTATATATATATCAGTGCACACATGCACATACATGTCAGTGCACACGTACACACACATGTTTGGTCTATCTTTGTGCACATGTGCATACATAGGCATGGATATCCATATGTGTTTTGGGTATATATGTGTATGTGTACATTAGGTTTGTATACATGCATGTACATGCAAAACAAATGTTTGCATGTATTCTGCAACATAAACATGTATACAATACATAGGTGTATACTACATCTTTGTGCATACATGTATATGTGTATGCATGGGTGTGTGTGCAGACAGAAATGTGTATTTAGAAGGCTATACACATATGTATGTATTATATATAATATATATTTATATTTATATAAATGGGTATGCATAAATATATATGTATATATTTATACGGGAATATATAAATATATATATAAAACACCTAAAGTATACACAATATATATCCAAAAACACATGGCTGTTCATACATATGTATGCACATATTTCCATGTGTATGTGTATATGTATATATGCACACGTATATGAGTGTCCACATGCATGTACAGGATGTAAATGGAAAGTCTTATAGTTAGACTCACAAAAATCAGCTTCTCAAGTGAAGGATGGGAAAGATGTGGTTAGATCTGGTGGGTTTAGTGGATTTCAGATTGAATGTGAATCAGTAGTGTGATTTTTAAAAACTCAGACCTCCTGTGATTTTCACTGGTTTTTCACTCCTGCTGAGGAAACGACCTCTATTTAAAAAAAATTTTTAAATATTTTTCAATTAACAAGCATTTATTTTCTCTCTTCTACCTCTTGCATTCCTACCCCACCTTGAAAGAGAGAGAGAGGAAAAAAGAGAGAAAGGGAAAACTTTTGGCAGATATTGCTTAATCAAGCAAAGCAAATCTCCCGGACTGTCCAAAAATGTATGTCTCATTCTGCATCTTGAGTCATTACTGCTTTGGCAGGAGGTGGGTAGCATCTTTCGTCTTTGGCCCTCTTGATGCCTGGCCTGAAACTCCTGGTGACAGTGTGGATTGGCACCTACTTTTCAATTTATAATTGTTAGGTGGCTTACCCAGGATCACAGATCAACATGTCCCATGGTGTGGTTATAAGCACTGAGACTTTGGGGAGATACTATACGGTAGTCAGTAAAACTAACTCAGTATCCGTGGACAGACATAGTATCTGGGCCTAGAAAGGTGCTAATTTTTAATTTTGCTGAGCTCTACACCCTCTTTAGCCCCTCTTGTGGAGTATTGTTTACAATTCTGAACAATGTATTTTAGGAAAGATGTTAATAGGAGTATCCAGAGGAGGACATGTAAGATAGTGAAGGGTCTTGATCATACCATATGAGGGTCAGATGGAAAAACTGAGTGTCTTTGGTTTGAAAGAGAGAAGCGTTAGAGGAGGTGATTCAGGTGGTTTGGAAGAGACATTTCTTCCAGCTATCAGGAGGAGAATTGGGAGGAGAACACTGAGTGGAAATTGCAGAGAGGCACATTCAGACTCAATGTCAAGAACACTTTCTAACATTTAGAGTAGAAGGGGGTTGCCTCCTCAGGTACTGGGTCCCTCTTCCTCACAAGAGGTCTTCCGGCTCAGGCTTAAAGAGCCCTTCTTAGGTGTGATGTAAAGGGATACTTGCTTGGCCATGGGTGGGATTAGATGGGCTCTGAGTTCCCTTCCAAGTCTCAGATTCTATGAGCTAGCAGACTTTAAAAAACCATACACTTTATCAGCCAAGAAGTAGGTCAGATATTTCCTGGAATTAACATTCATTTGAACAGCTGAATGGTGGCTGAAGTTTATTATACCTGTGGAATAAAAAAAAAATTAATCAATAAATACAGGGTGTCCCAAAAGTCTTAGCGCAGGGCTTACGCTGTATTGGAATGCCTCCTTGCAGGAAGAGTCATGCAGAGAAAATTAAGAACCAGCTGTTCCTTAGATATATCACTGGCTGAAATCATCTCATCCAATCTACTTTTACCAGTGAAGAAACTGAGGCACCCAGGAGTGGGGAACCTGTGGCCTCCAGGCCACATGTGGCCCTCTAGGCCCTCAAGTGTAGCCCTTTGACTGAATCCAAACTTCACAGAACAAATCCCCTTAATAAAAAGATTTGTTCTGTAAGACTTGGACTTATCTCAGTCACTGACTACAGACACAGTGCCTAATATGTAGTAAGTTCTTTATAGATGCTTTTCGACTGACACTCTGGCATCCAGAGGGGAAGTGACTGGCCCAAGGTCACACAGGTGAATTAGAAACCTGAGTCATGTCTCAGGGATCTTATTTCTAAACCAGGGGTCTGGAATCCCTGTGAACTTGCTTTTAAAATATATGTATGTATGCATATATGTGTATATGTGTGTGTGAGTGTGTATGTGTGTCTATGTATGTATATGTATTTTTGATAAATGTATTGGTGTCCTTTGCAATCCTAATTGGGGTCAGTGGACCCGTTGGATCCATGGATAGATTTCAGGAGATCCATGAAGTGAGATGAGAAGAAAATCCATCTTTCCTTCAATATAATTGGTTTCCTTTGTGATCTTGTGTATTTTATTTCATGCATTTCAACGCATTATTCACCAGACTGCCAGAGGGCATGTCTACATGTGTGTCTGCACTGGATCTGTCTAGAGAGGCTGCTTGCTACCTGTATGACCCTGTACAGGTCCTTCCAAAACCTGACCCTCAGTTCTCATCTGAGGTATGTTCTCTAAGGACCCTTCCAGCTCTAAAGCTTATATGGTCACCGAAAACGGGGGAGATCAGATGCCAGACACAGACTCTACCCTTGGCCAGCCAGCCTGGCCTGTGGTGATGCTGAAGACATAGGCTAAAGCAAAGTCTTCATTGTAACCCTGAGAAGAAGCCCCTCATTGTGGTCTCTGAACCTCCCTTCACAGAACTCTTTTCCTCTTGACCGAAAAAGTGGGGTGAGTGTTCTTTCTCCCTTGCACCTCCACCCCCTACTACTGCAAAAACAAGCCACCGGCAGATTTCTAAAGTGATAAAAGCTTTTAGTATGCACACCTTTTCAGCATGGATCAAGATAGCATGTCCTCCTGCAGAAGCAATACAGATACTTCTCAGAATCCTCAAACTGTGAAACTAACCTTTTTTTTTTTCTAAATGACTGAGACTCAACAGCCAGTTTCTAATCACTGGTTTCTCAGTCCCCACTGACACGTAAATGATGTGATCATTGACTCTCCTAGGACAGGTAACCATGGCGATATTTGGTATTTTGAGAGGTGTACCACCCCACCCCATCCCCTCCTCTCGCCCCAGCTCCTTGCCCAGGTTGCAGATGGCAACCCTTCCACACCTTCTGCTCCTGGGAGAAAGAATCCACAATCTGGACTTTGGAGAAAACTGGATTTGAGGCCTGCCTCTGATACTAGCTACCCAACAAGCTTTTATTAAGAGATATGGAGTCTTAATGCAGATCAAAGTATATTATTTGCTCTCTTTTTTTTGTTTGTTTCTTCTTTCTTGTGGTTTATCCCATTGGTTCTAATTCATCTTTACAACATGACTAGTGTGAAAATAGGTTCAATATGAATGTATATGTAGAGCCTGTATAAAATTGCATACTGTCTTGGGGTGGGGGAGGGGAGGGGAGAGATGGGGAAAAAATTTGGAACTCAAAATCTTACAGAAGTGAATGTTGAAAACTAAAACTAAATAAATAATAAAAAAAAAAGATTATTATGTATGAAGCACGGGGCCTATGCTATATAGAGAGAATGAGAAGCTCGAGGCACTCCCATTCTTTTGGAGATTGCAACATAGACAGTTATGGACACAGTAATTGCAGGAATGAGAGAGCGCTGCTCACCAGGGAGATTAGGAGGGGCTTGCTTCCTGTACAAGGTGGCATCTGAGCTGAGTGATGAAGAATGCCAGATTCTAAATAGGAGAGCTGAGCGAGGAGAGCTTTCCAGGCATGGGGGCCAGTGATGGGAACTGGAAGAACCAAGTTGGGGGACATAGCAGGGAGGTAAATGGAGCGCATATTGTGTGATGAAGAGTAAAATGAAATGGACCTTTTAGGGGAGGTTGGAGCCAGATTGTGAAGGACTGTCAATGGGCAGTTTGTGTTTTATGCTGGTGGCATTAGGAAGTCCACTGAAGGGTTTGTTCAGGGGAGAGCCAACCAAGATGATGCTTGAGCTTTAGAAAGATCGTTTTATTAGTTGTGCTGAGAAAAGATGGGAAGGGGAGAGATTGGAAGCCAAGAGTACTTTTAGGAGATTGTTGTGCAAGTCATGGTGAGAGGTGATGAGATTCTGGGCCCAGCTATATGGCTGTGGATGGAGAGGAGGAGGAAGATGGGGATGGAAAACATTCAGTTGGGGGTAGTGGAATCAATAGAGTTTTAGCAATTGATTAAATGGAGGGGGAAGGAGAGGGAAAGAGTTAAGGATGTCTGAGATTGCAAACCTAGGTAACTGGAAATATGGTGGTGCCCTCAATAGACATAGGGAAACATTGACGGAGAAAAGCTTATGAGGAAATATAAGAAATTCTCTTTTGGACATGTTGAGTCTGAGATGCCAACAGGACATCCATTTGGAGGTATTGAAAAGCTGGTGACATGAGATTCAGGAAAGAGCCCAGAGCCAGATATATAGATGTGGGAGTTATCAGCATGGAAATGATCATTGAACCCAAGCTAGCTGATTGATCAACAGGGCTACTTACTTACCGTTTGTTGAATAATGAACTCATTTGGTGATGCCTGTGGACCTTTTCTCTGAGTTATGTTTTTAAGTGCATTTTACCAGGATTACAAAGTAAACAAACTATGTTGAAATAGTTTAAATATTTTTAAATCAGGTTCATGGACCGCAGGATAAGGATACCTGCCCTACAGAAAGGGTATAAAGAGAGAAGAGAAAGCATAGAAAGCCTGTCCTTGGAAGAAAGGACAGCAAAGGAAACTGGAAATCTAATGCATTGACAACGTGTAAATTGCCTTCAGAGATCTTAAGATGCCGCATAAATGCTACCCTCATCATTAAAGATCAGTCTGGTGGGAGGATAGTCAGGAATAGGCATTGTTTCGCAGACTTAGGGAGAGTGGACTAACCAGCGGGAGGCGGTAAACAGTGTTAAATTCTTGCCGTGAAGGATGAGAAAGGCCATTGGATGTAAGGATAATACAGTAATTGGTAGTTACATAGTGCCTGCTGACTGTTAGGCACCCTGCTAAGAGCTTCTTTACAAATCATATGCCATTGGATTCTCACAGCTACCGTGGCAGGCAGGTGCTGTTATTATCCCCACCCCCACTGTAAGGATTAGGAAACTGAGCAAATGACAGTTAAGTGACTTGCCCAGGGTCACACAGCTAGTAAGGGTGCAAGGCTGGATTTAAATTCAGGTCATCCTGACTCTAAGCCTGGCACCCTGTGCCACCTAGCTGCCCAATTTTATCCTTAAAATTTAGCATTTGAAATGACCTTGGTAACCTTGGAGGGGACAGCTTCAGTTGACTGATAAGGTCAAAAGCCTGATGCAAAGGACTGGGAATAAGTGGAAGGAGAGGAAGGGGAAGCAATGGACATGGATGGCTTTTTTTTCTAGGAGTTTGTCTGTGGGCAAGTCACTGAATCGTACTGAGCCTCAGTTTTCCTTGTCTGTAAAATGGGGATTATAATACTTATCAGCCTTGCTTCACAGGGCTGTCTTGTTGTTTAAACGAGATAATGTATGGCTCTCTTTTATAAATGTATGGCCTGTGAGCTCTTTTAGGTAGAGAGAACGGGAAATAAAAATGTTTTCTAAGTCAGAAAGTTTGACTCGGTCTTCCTAGGAGGTAGAACCCCTGGTCTCTTTGGGCACAGAAAAGGCAGAGGAGCATTTAAGGACAGTCCCCAGGACACAGGGAGTAGTTTAGAGTCAGTCCTCTTCTCTGGGCCTTGTATTGGCACCTGGTGGCTGCTGAGGTTGGCCACGAACCATCTTTGTTTCTCTGAAGTCGAGGTAACTTCAGGGTAACTCTTATTTTTCAGTGGTATAGCTTAGATGCCTTTGCCATCAGCAGGATTCCTTTCTCACGGCCTGGGTGCGCTGCTGGAGTTCTTCTTCATGTGGACCTGTCAGACCTGCGTTCAAAAGAAAGAAGTGCATTTGGGTGCACAGAGAGATGGCCATGATGACTGATAGGACTGATAGACCCTTATCACCAGCAGCATCTCCTCTTCCAAAGCTGTTTACCTTTTTGGGTGGACTTTGACGATGTCCATTCTCTCTCTTGCAGGGACAGGTATGGGTCAATGGCTTCAATCTTGGCCGGTATTGGCCAGCTCGGGGCCCCCAGGTCACTCTGTATGTTCCAAGACACATCCTGGTCACCTCTGCCCCGAACAACATCACTGTGCTGGAACTGGAGAGATCTCCATGTAATTTCGAGGAGAAATGTTTTGTGGAAATGGTGGACAAGCCTGTGCTCGATGGACCCCTGTCCTCGTCAAAGGAGTCCTAGAAGGTGGTCAGTTCATCGTGAAGGCTGGATGGTCCATGATGCCTTCAGAAGGACCATCTTCTTGGAATCTTGACTTTTTATAGAACCTAATGAATCTGGTCTAGTTGGAAATTACTGATTGGAAAATTGTGTGCGTGCCCGTGTGTGTGTGTGTGTGTGTGTGTGTGTGTGTGTGGTGTGTGTGTATGCGTGCACATGTGCACGCGTATATGTTAATTGTTAAGGCTGGTTTTATTTGTTGCCTTGTAAATTAAAATCATGAGCTCCCTGTGGGAAAGTACCAAGCCTACCCAGCAATGACATAAACCCCTGTAGTGCCTATTGCCTCTACAAGGTCTTGCACCCTGTGGGCGCCCTATGAATGTTTGCTATCACTGATCATGGTAATAGAACAATAAAGCACACACCCCGAGGATTTGATTTTGCCTCAAGTATTTTTTGATTTATTTGCACTGGAAATTTCTAGGGAAGAATTGTGTTTCCTGAATAAAATTTATACTCATTTGATCAATGTGTTTTGAATTGTTTTCCTTTAAAGTAACAGTTTGGGGTCTTTGTTTCTGTCTTCTATTTGAAGATTCACCAACTGGTAGTGCAGAGGATTGAGTCCCAAAGACTTGAGTTCAGATCCTGCTGAACTCTTGTAACCCTGGGCAAGTTCCTTAACCGGTGTCTGCCTCAGTTTCCCTATCTGTGAAATGGGGACAATAATAACACCTACCTTGCAGAGTTGTTTTGGGACTCCAATGAGATAAAAATGTTAAGCACTTTACAAAGGCATTTACAAAACTATTACGACAGGTAGGTTGCTCAGTGGGTAGAGAGCGCTGGACCTTGAGTTAGGGAGACCTGAATTCAAATGCAGCCTTAGCAAATTACTAGCTGTGTGACCCTGGACAAGTAAGTCACTTTACTTGTGTCTGCCTCAGTTTTCTCTTCTGCAAAATGGGGATAATAATAGCACCTACTGCCTAGGTTTGTTGTAAGGATCAAATAAGATAATATTTTTAAAGCATCCTGTAAACCAACCCTTTAAAACTTTAATTATTGATGATAATAAAATCTTTCATAAAAACCTTTAATACCTTAATTGTTGATTTAAAAAATCTAGCGTTTATGTAAACATGTAAAGAAAACCTTGTTTATAGCTTAAGATACTGTATAAACTCTTATAGTCTTCAGTTCTTCTGTCTCATGCTACGAAGCCCTTATATGCTTATAAAATGACTGCTTTGTAGTTATATACAAATGAGGAACTTTGGGAAGCTACCTGAAAAAGTTTTTTTTTAAAAAAAAATTATGCTTTATTTTGCCATTCATTTTTTAAAATTTTGCATTCCCAATTCTCTCCCTGCTTCCAACTTCTCCCCTATCCATTGAGAAGGAAAGCAATATGATATCAGTTATACATGGGAAGTCTTGCAAAACGTATTATTATTAGCCATAATAGCCATAATAGCAAAAAATAATTATGTGAATGCTAGATATTATCAATAATCATAATACTTTGTTAATTCAAACATCTTTAATTTACTCAGTGTGGGTACTCCATCTACTAGTTGCAGCTTGGAGCTCTGATACAACTCTGATAAGATAAGCTGACCATCTTAGTAAAATGATTTTTGTAAGCTAGAAAAATTCATAGGGACGGCTAGGTGGTGCCATAGTGCACAGAGTGCTAGGTCTGGAGTCAGGAGGACTCATCTTCCTGAGTTCAAATCTGGCCTCAGACACTTACTAGTTATGTGACCCTGGGCAAGTCACTTAACCCTGTTTGCCTCAGTTTCCTCATCTTTAAAGCGAGCTAGAGAGGGAATTGGCAAAACCATTCCAGTATCTCTGCCAAGAAAACCCCAAATGGGGTCATGAAGAGTTGGGTACAACTGAACAACAACAATAAAATTCCTTCCTCTGAGCCCAACCTGATGATGACAGACCTGTAAGATAGCCTAAGCATGTATTAAGCACCAGCTGTGTCCTACGGCTTGTCCTCTGACAACAGGCATCATGCCCATCACCAGCTCTATATGTCTTGCTTGGTAGGATCTTCCAGATTTCCACAATGCAGGCCAGGACTTTGAGAACCCAGGATAGCCTTCATACCACAATGAGGTATTGATGAAGTCCCTACATTAGGAGAATATTTACAGGCTGGAATTTGTCCTGATGGGAACTAGGATGGTGAGAAGAGTAGAAAAACAATGCTGTAAGAGGCTCACTTGTAGGAACTGTAGATATTTATCATAAAGAAGAGTTAGGCTTAGGGAGGAGGTGATGGTGTCTTCAGACATTTTAAATAATTAATCTTGTGGAGGAGGGGTTAGATGAGTTCTGTTTTGCTCTAGAAGGCTGAATAATCAGCAGTGGGTAGCAGAGGGAGATTTGGACTTGATAGAAGGGAAGATTTCCTAATAAGCAAAGCTGTCTAGAAAGAGAATGGGAAGCCTTGGGAGGTAGGGAGCCCCTCCATTCTTACAGAGCTTCCAAGGGAATTCTGAATGGCCACTTTGTCAGGTGTGTTATAGGGAGATTCTTGCTCAGGTACACCTTGGATTAGCTGGTCACTCTGAGATTCTCTGGACGTGCTTAAATGTCATTCAGAAAAATGACTGATTGTTTAATGCCAGCCTAGGTGGAATACCTTGGCTTTGCAAAAAAATATGGCAAGGAGGTATTTTCATGAGTTTCGTGACTGTTCTGCCTGCCAGTTTACCACATCTGGTTTAATGAACCACATGCTTTCCCCCGTTTTAGTAGACGGATGTTTCATGTGTTAATTACGTAATGGAGGTTTTCTACAGTGTGGAGTGATATGTAGCTATGTGCCCAGAATGAAAAATATAGGATTGAAAACCCTAGCTTTGGGGCAGCTAGGTGGCACAGTGGATAGAGCACTGGTCCTGGAGTCAGGAGGACCTGAGTTCAAATCAGGCCTTAAACACTTACTAGTGGTGCAAGTCACTTAACCCCCTTTGCTTTGTGGGGGAAAAAAACCTACCTTCAGTAGCAACACATATGTATAAAGGTTTGTCCAGCTCCAACATTGTCTTCTATCTTTGAGGTTTTTTTTGTCTTAGTATATCGAGTTATTGCCTAGCAAAACCTCAGTTTTTGAATGGTTACTCAACAGTCACCAAGCATTTATTATTATATGCTTATTATATGACGGACAAAAGAAACACAAAAAAGAAAACCTTATTTACAGCTTAGGGTTTACACGAATGGTACAGTCTTCACGTCTGTCTCTTGCTGCCAAGCTCTTGTATGCTTCTAAAGTGACCTCTTCATAGTTATATTAAAGCAAGGAGCTTTAGGAAGCCACCTGACAAGATTCCTCTTAAAGCACCATAATCTTCGTATTTAAATTGAAACTTTCTCAAAGACCTGGTGTATTAGTGATTTCTGCAGAGCAAAACTCAAAGAAATTGTAGCTGTCCTGGCACTGTGATTCAGTCATCACTGCTATTTGCATGTTACTTACTTATTTGTGTGCTTGCTGAAGACGAGCTGAAGGTGTAACAAGGAACAGTGTGGGTGAGGAATACTCCAAGTTTCACATTGACTTGATTTCACGTAGACTTGCCTAAGGTTTTGTAGGTATTAATGAGCAGGGCTTGTATTCGAATCCAGGTCCTCCAATTCCAAATGCAGATTCCTTCCACTGTATCAGTCCTTAACAATGACCCCAACAGGCTCATTGGCTATTTAATCATCCAAAATAACAGGGAGGAATGAGGAAACAGCTTCATGAAGGTGGGGGTAGGAGTTATACAAGACCCCATTAGTAACTTTCTAAGAAAAGGCAACCCACAGCAGCCCCTAACTAGGAAGTTGGCCATGTGAGTAGAGAGAAGGGATTGGAGGAGAGGAATATAAAGGTAAAATTGATGAAACTTGGCCACTAAATAGATATAATAGAGAGGGAGAGAGAGGAGTCCAGGACAATGCCAAGGTTTTCAATCTAGGGGACTTGAAGAGTGATGGCACACTCACCAGAAAGGGGGAAGTTTGGAGAAGAGGTATGTGTGGGGGTCAGAGAAGGGAAGGAAGATAGTGAAACCAGTTTTGGATGTGGAGTATCTCTTTGGAGATGTCCAAAAGTAGCTGGTGATGTAAGACTGGAAGTTGGGAAAGATTGGGACTAGATGTATAAAATCATAGATTTAGAGCTAGAAGAAACCCTGGGAGCCATCTAGCCCAACTACCCAACCACAGGAAGACCCTCTAACATTGTTGGCAATTAATTTAGTGTAAAACTTTTGCATTTACATCGCAGTAACTGTGGAATATTGTTCTTTTGGTTCTACTCATTTCTCTCTGCATCGATTCACACAAATCTTCCTATAGTTTCCCCCCACCCTGAATTTGTTGTATTCATCAATTCTTACTACACAATAATATTGTATTACATCTCATGTACCACAGGTGATTCATCCATTCCTCCAATAGATTGACATCTACCTTTGTTTCCAATTCTTTGCTACCAAAAATTGCTGCTGTGACTCTTTTGGTTGTCATCTTTTTAAGGTGAATTCATTTTGGAAGAGGGACCCTGGAGCACAATCCTGTGGAAAGAGACCCTGAAATCCCCAAGGCCACTGCTCAGAAAGCCACCACGTTGAAGGAAACAGTGGAGAACCACATGGAGAAAGGATCCCACCTGAGAGCAAGAGTTAGGCATCATGTTGTCTGGTAACTTTCTACTTTCACTGATTATTTTTTGCCAAATATGTGCTAAAGTCAGTGGTTTCTATGCTGTTGGAAGAATAGATGTGCTACTAGCCCTACGAGTTTCAATGGCTAAGGCAAAACCCCAGTTCCTCCTAGTGGTTCTGTTTTTTTCCAGGCCATTGATGTGACTCAGACTGAAGGAGAAATGTGTTGTAAAGAGTTGTTTTTGTTCTCCCCAATGGTAACTCAAGATGGTTGTGATATATGTTAGGCCCATGGGAACCAAAAAAATCATAAATTCTAAATTTCAGGAAATCACTTTTGAGAAAAGTGATTACTGAAATCAAGATTCTGTTGTTCCCGTCACACAGCCTTCCTTCCCCTATCCCTAAAAAAGGATGATTCCCTTTGTTTTGCTCTTAATAGAAATCCTGTGTGTTTAGAATCATCAGCTATCTTAGTTTGGGCATTTGCTATCAGGAGGTAGGTAGGTAGGCTGATGTTCACCCCACAGGGCACCAGCTTAGAGACACTTCTCTCTGGTTCTTCCCTTATGAGCTCTTTCCCTTTTGAAAAGAAAGGTAGTCATTCTGAAAGCCCCTCTTTTTAGTCAGCGTGGGGACCTTTTCATGTTTGTGGTACAAGAGACAGTCACAATAGCACATAAGCTGAGAGGAAAGCTGTTGGTTTCCAGACAATGATTGAAAACTTTGATTTTAAAATAATTCTTAGTTGGAAGCTGAGGCCCTATCTTCCCATACTCATGATGCTTTCTCCCCTGTATTGGCCTTTGCCATAATAATCTGTGGTCTTTCAAGACTTCATTGTTATTTGGATGGTATTGTGGTAGAGGTTACCCATAGTTATCAGAAAATAGACTAAAAAAAAGTCCAAAGACAAATTCCTAGCAATCTGTCAAACACTGCATGAAGAAGCACTTGTGAGAACTCTAACTGTGTCGTTTCTACATTTTGCCAAGGAACTAGGGCTTTGCTTATTGGGAGCTCTCTTCCTGAAGGATTGGGTTGTCCCAGCTTCTAAAGTTGTTATCCATGTCTTTTCCATACCAGCATATTGGTGCTAGGCAGGTGTGGCAAATGTAATTAATAAAGGTAAACTGAGGTAAATAGAGCTTTGAACAAAACCAACAAAGAAGGGTTCTTGGTAAGTGTGGAGAAAAAGTGACAGGTTGTAGAGTTGGGGCAGGAACATTATGATTGGCTATACCAAGAAAGGTAGGCTGGCATTCATCTCCCCTCTCTGACAATTAAGGAATCTTAAATTGTTTGTGGAACCCACTTGCATCTTGTAATCTTTAGTAGGGGATCAAAACTACCAGACTTACTGTCTCCTTGGAAGAGATAAAAACCCTAATTTCACAAGAACAGGCAAAGACAGGTGACACATCTTTTCAGGATGGTTAACTCAGTTAATTTGTGGAACTTAAAGATAACAAACAGATATCCTGAAAGTATCCCAAGGGTTACTGTATGAGAGAAAACAACTTTTCTTTTAATTATAACTTTAATTTGAAGACTCATACTATAAGCAAACCAAGAGAGCAAGGAATAGTTTACCTGACATCTATGGAGAAGGGAAGAATTTATGACCAAACAAGAGATAGAAAACATGATGAAATCCAAAATAGATGACTTTGCATGAAATTGAAAAGGTTTTTTTCTCTTTTTTTATTAATTTATTTTGATTTATCAACAATCACTTCCATATGCTTTTGAGTTGAAAATTTTTCTCCCCCTTCCTCTCCCCCACCCTCCCCAAGATGGTGCACAATCTGATACATTTACATATCCATTAAACATATTTTCACATTAGTGAAGTTGTAAGTAAAAATTAAAGCCAATAGGAGGAACCATCAGAAAGATGAAACAAAACTCAACAGAAGGTAAAAATAAGTGATAGCGATTCGACTTCCGTAGTTCTTTCTTTGGATGTGGACAGCATTTTCCATCCCGAGGCCTCTGGAGATGCCTTAGATCCTCATAATGCTGAGAAGGGTTCAGTTTAACAATCTTAGTCATCGCATAACGTTGCTGCTATTGTGTACAAAGTCCTCTTGGTTCTGCTCACTTCACTCAGCATCAGACCATATAAATCTTTCCAGGTTTTTCTGAAGTCAGCCTGTTCATCATTTCTTATAGCATGATAATATTCCATTACGTTCATATACCACAACTTGCTCAGCCATTCCCCAATGGATGGGCATCCTCTCAATTTCCAATTCTTTGCCACCACAGAAAGAGCTGCTATGAATATTTTGTACATGTGGGTCCTTTTCCCATATGTTTGATCTCTTTGGGATATAGCCCTAGAAGTGCTATTGCTGGATCAACCATTTTTGTAGCCCTTTGGGCATAGTTCCAAATTGTTCTCCAAAATGGTTGGATCGTTTCACAACTCCACCAACAATGTATTAGTGTTCCATAAATTGAAAAGTTTTTGCACAAACAAATGCAACCAGTGTTTGAAGGGAAGCAGAAAGCTGGGAAACTATTTTTACAGCCAATGTCTCTGATAAAGGCCTCATTTCTAAAAATATATAGAGAACTGAGTCAAATTTATAAGAATACAAGTCATTCCCCAATTGATAAATGGTCAAAGGATATGAGTAGGCAGTTTTCAGAGGAAGAAATTAAACCTATCTATAGTCATATGCAAAAATGCTCTAAATCACTATTGATTAGAGAAATGCAAACCAAAACAGCTCTGAGGTACCACATCACACCTATCAGATTGGCTAACATGACAGAACAGGAAAATGATAAATGTTGGAGATGTGGGAAAATTGGAACACTAATGCATTGTTAGTGGAGTTGTGAACTGATCCAATCATTCTGGAGAGCAATTTGGAATTATGCCCAAAGAGCTATAAAACTGCACATATCCTTTGACCCAGCAATAGCACTTTTAGGTCTGTATCCCAAAGAGATCATAAAAAAGGGAAAGGACCCACATGTGCAAAAAATATTTATAGCAGCTCTTTTTGTGGTGGCAAAGAATTGAAAATTGAGGGGATGCCCATCAATTGGGGAATGCCTGAACAAGTTGTGGTATATGAATGTAATGGAATACTATTGTGTTGTAAGAAATGATGAGCAGGCATACTTAATTCAGAAGAATCTGGAGAGACTTATATAAACTAATGCTAAGTGAAATGAGCAGAACCAGGAGATCATTGTATACAGTAACAGCCACATTGTGCAATGACTGACTTTGATAGACTTAGCTCTTCTCAGCAATGTAAGGATCTAAGACAAGTCCAAAAGACTCACAGTGGAAAATGTTGTCCACATCCAGAGAGAAAACTATGGAGTCAGAATGCAGATGGAAGCATACTCTTTGCTCTCCTTTTCTTTTGTTGTTTTGTTTTATTTCTTCTTTCTTCTGGTTTCTCCCATTAGTTCCAGTTCTTCTTTACATCATGACTAATGTGAAAATATGCTTAATTTGAATGTATAAGGGCGGTCTTAGGGAGGGAGAAAAATTTAAAAACTCAAAATCTTATGGAAGTGAATGTTGAAAACTGAAAATAAATAAATAAATAATTTGAAAAAGAGAAAAAATAAATAGGATATTCTCAAAAAAAAATTACAACTCTAACTCAGAGGGAAAAACAAATTCCTGAGCTTAACTCAGACATAGAAAGGTAACTTTAGGCAGATGCAGATTCAATTACAAGATAAATTCAATACAATATAGAATAAGAGTAGTATTAATTTAATTTTCTTCACAGGGGAGGATGCTTGTCTGGCAGCCCACAGGGTTAGGAAGCAGCAGCAGGCTCAGACTGGTACTCACACACCTTCCCTTCCCTGTAGCATGTGGTGTTGGCCTACTCTTAAGCTTAGAAAGTATTCACCTAAAGAGAGGAATAGAGAGAAGCTTGTGAGACCTCTGGAGCGGGTTGGGGCAGTGGGCAGAAACGCTGTGGGGTGAGTTTTCTTACAAGTGCTTCTTTGAACAGTATTTGACAGAATGCTAGGAATTTATCTTTGGATTTTTTTTTTTTGCTCTGTCTTCTGATAACTACGAAGTAACCCCTGCCATGATACCACCCAAATAATAATGAAGGCTTTAAAGACCATGGATTATTTTAGCAAATGCCAATATAGGAGGGAAGCATCACAGGTATGGGAAGGTAGGACCTCAGATTTCAATCAAGAATTACTTTAAAATCAAGATGTGAGGCCATATCTCGAATCCATGGGTGTTTGTGAACTTAATTTGAAAAATATTTTGAGAGCTGACTTTCATTACAATAGTCTTATGCATATTATCCATTTAAAAAACCTTGTTTTGGGAAGGGGCCATAGGCATCACCAGACCATCAGAGGGCTCCAAGGCACTAAAAAAGATTAAATATCCCTGCCCTTGTCTCAGAAACGATAACAATAGATTGAAGTCACATAGCCTTTTATAATCACAAAGCTCTTTGTAGACATTATTTCATTTGGCCCTTACCATAATCCCTAGTGGTAGGTAGTGCCAGCACAATTATTCCCATTTTACAGATGGGGAAGCAGAGGCTCGAAGAAGTTATGATGTGTCCAAGATGGTGGACAGTCAGTAAGTGTTAGAACTAAGACTTGACACTAGATCTTCTGACTTGAAGTACAGTGTTCTTAACACTAATGAACTGGGATATAGATGATCGCTTGGTTCTAATTACCAAGGCCAAAGGTTCTAGAATCCAGATGCACCAGCCAACTCCTCTGGATCCTTAAATTCTTCTCCTCTTGTACTTTTCCATGTGGCCAACTTCTCAGTAGCATCACCATCATAGAAGGGTACCAGTTATGCAGTTGCCATAACAGGAGGTGGTGGGAAGAGTAATGGGCTGGAATGAGGAGATTTGGACTTGAAGTTCAATGATGGCGCTTAACAACTTATCAATACTTACCACCTGTGTGATTTAAACTCTCATGACCTCAGTTTCCTTCTCTCAAAAACAGGGATAATAATAACGATGACAGCACTAGACAGGGTGGATTACGCTTTGTAAACATTAAAATGCAAGATAAATGTGGTTTGTCATTCTTCCTGGGATCATACATTTAGAGCCAAATGAGCCCAAAGAGGTTAATGAATTTGTCCAAAGTAGTGAGTAACAGGGCCAAGATTCTGATGGAAAATTCAGCATGATTTCCCCTTCAGCATGATTCCTCCACTGATTTCCTGCTCCCGTCCTACCTGCATGATGGTACAGATACAACCTGGACTCTCAAATTCAATTCCAGCCCAGTCACAAGCATTGGTAGGTCCTGCCAAGGCTTCGAGAATGGGGTGGTGAAGGACTGTGCCTATTTTATCTGAAGACTTTGGTCTGAAGTTTGCCATCATGTTATTGGCAGATGTGAATTTCTTGGCTATTGCAATTCATGATGATCATCTCTTAGAGGCATTACGTGGTCTGGTGAATAGAGTCCTACAACCAGGAAGACCTGTATTCAATTGCTGACATTAGTTGTGTGACCCTGTACAAGTCTCCTAACCTCTCCAAATCTCAGTTTCCTTGTCTGTAAAATGAGAATAATCAAGTCCTGCCTCCTGGAAGAAGGCTTCTCTGGTGCCTCTTACCCTACCTCAGCCGCTACTAATGCCTTCCTTTCTAAGGCCACCTTCCATGTTTTCTATACAATTATCTTGCATATACCAATTTATGAATATATTTTCTACCCTGAGGTAGAAACTCCCTGAGGGAAAGAACTGTTTTTCCTTTCTCTTTGTATCCTCAGTTTTTAGCACAGTGATTGGCATATGGTGAGCCCTTAAATGCTTCTCTTTTGATGGGTAGTTCCTACCTCAGAGGGTTGTTATGAGGCCTAAAGGAGATAAGATCTTTGCGGACTTTGAAGTACTATAGAAAGGTCTGTTATATTGTTGTTGAAAGAAATATTCAAATGAAATCATGGATATCGGGCATTGGTGCATTATAAAGTATGCTATGTCTCCCTGCTATAGAGTGACACCAGCAGAACGCTGATATTAAAAAGTTGGACCTTGGTTTCTGGAGAAAGCTTGGAGTCATTAAAAGGGTTATACAATTTCCTGGATGCAAGCCATCTCACTCTACTCCTGTTCAACTCTGGGCCCAACTCATCCATACATGCTCTTCATGCATGGACTAGCTCTATAGGTTGTCCACCCAAATTCATATCATAGTGTGGGCAGTATCTATTCTTCATCTGTTGGCATTTCTTGTGTGGGTGGTCAGGCCGCAGTCTTTGAATAGTTATTGGTCTTTTCTAAGACACTCTGAAATCTTCCTAGGCTTAATGCAACCAGTACAAATGTCTTCTGAAAACGGGAACATCTGGAGGATTTTACCATCCTCAAGGAATTCCTTTTCATTTTGCCCTCTGCTCTCAATCTCCTCCATCACAATGCCTTTGTCGAGCATACGTCTCCTTTATTTTTGTGAATTGCCTGATGTTTCTGATAAGAGAGTTATTGAACCAGATTGTTTCTATTGTTAGAGCTTTTAAGGAATAATTTTTCTCTATTGATGTGAGTGGGCTGAAATATATAACCAATGAGAAAATTTTAAGGATAGCAGGAGTAAAACATGTCACTAGGGAAATGTATGGTAAAGAGAGAAGATGGGTTGGTCATGTGGTGAGGGCAAGGGATGACAGATGGATATCTAGATACTCCACTGGTATCCTCATGATGTCAGGAGCAAATAAGCAAGGCCTCCAGAATGTTGGGTGGATCCACTTTGGTGGATTTATGGGAAGACTTGAATGATAGTTGCACATCAAGGGCAAGCAGGAGTGGATTGCAATCTGCATCCTTGAAGGCAACACACAAGTGCCCAAAACCATGTACGACATTCGAGTATTATATAGTGATTAATGAAACCCCCTGCTGCTACTTAGCACCCACCCAGGGACTGTGATTTGGTTGAATTTGTGCCCAGAACTCCTGTCTAATCTGGCTCAGCATCATACCTCAAATTTCAGTCTAGTCTGGCTTCCTCTCTTTGCTGCTGTTCAGTGAAAGCTGTTGATTTGCGTAACTGGCCTTCATGCTCTTCCCAATTTAGTTCAAATCAACCCTTCCTTAAGTTGTGGTATAAGCCTTGCATAGTGAGGTTTGGAATAGAGATCTCTGAAATTATCTGCTCTTTTGTGATGTAATAACAAGTTGACCGACATTTGTTAAGCATCTATCACATACTGGGCGCTGTACCAGGCACCAAGGATATAAAAGACAAAAGGGAAACTGTCCCTGCCCTCAAAGAGCTTACATTTTACTGGTGGGAACAATATGTTTGAGATGCACCCTTACACTCCTGAAGGAGTGGATGATTTGATCAAGGATTTGATCAATGGATTTGATCAATGGATAATCGAGGACTCAGTGGTTTAGCCCAGTGGTTACCAGTAATGCATTGGAGTTGAAGTGAAATCTCTCTCTCAGGCCAGCTGCCTCTTTATGCCCCGGGCCCTGACCATGGCTTGTGTGTGATGTGAGCTCTTTGACAAATGGTGGATTCCCAAGGAACTACGTTGGAAAGTTCAGTGAATAGCTAGCCTGTCTGAAAGCAACAAGTGGGTGGAAATTACATGAAACAGACTTAGAGCAGTTATGACTACCTCTCATAGGTGGGGTCTCTACAGGGTAGGACGAGCTGTCCAGGGGACATGAGGAAAGAGAAGAACATTGAGTTCCTATGAAGTCATTAGTTAAATGATTTTCAGCATTGGAAATGCCCCTTGATGCTGATAAGGACAGCATTATTTTCTCTGTGGTTATTTAGAATTTTTTTTAATCCTTCTGCCCTTCCTGTATCATACAAACCATACTCTGGTTTCAGGGAACTGAAATACCCTAAGAGATGCTTAATGCTAGCATAGTTTTATCTTTGATGATTCAGAAGGGAGCTTTGGGTCATCAGTATGAACATGTTATCATTTCATAATAATGTATATTAACTAGAACCCAACGAATGTGACCTTTTAATAACTGTATTTTTTTCTTTTTTTCAAAATGTTTTATTAATTTATTTTTAATTATCAACAATCACTTCCATAAGCTTTTGAGTTTTAAATTTTTCTCCCCCTCCCTCCCTCCCTCCCCAAGACAGCTTGCAATCTAATATAAACTGTATTTTTTTCCCCAAACTAGCTCACCTTAAAGATAGATTTTCCTAAAAACATATTTGGATCATGTCCTTATGATGAATTTGGGATCATTGTGAATTCATTGAAACCTCCTGCATCTTTAAATCTGCAGCACTGGGTCAGTAAGAATTATTACTCAGTCCTGAGGGACTTCAAGTCCTGCATTATTCAATGATGTTTGCTACAGTGATGCTCCGTTTATGCTGCTTCATTTATCCAGTGGAATCAGGACTGTCCAGCCTAGAGAAGAGAAGACTCCGGGACCCATGTCTGAAAGGCTCGTAAGTGGAGGAGATGTTCAGCTTCTTCCATTTGAACAAGAACTAGCAGCAATGGGTAGAGGTCACAGAGGCAGATTTAGGCTGGATGTCAGAGAGAACTTCTGAGCAGCAGTCAGAGCTGTCCGGGAGTAAAATGGGCTGTCTCAAGAGATAACAGCTTACCTCTTCTTGAAGGTCTTCAAATAGGAGCTGGATGGCAGTTTGTTGGCTATGTTTTAGTGAGAATTGCTTTGGTGTCTGGATTGGACTAAAAATTCTAGGGGTCAGCAAATGTTGGGCTGAGGGCCAAATTTGACTCTCCAGTTGTTTTTATGCTGTTCTTGAGTTAAGATTTTTGTTTACATTTTTAAAATATAGTTTTATTGGGTTTTGTTTTGTTTTCAAAAATATTTTATTTTTTCCGATTACATGTAGAAATAGTTTTTAATATTTATTTTTTTAAAATTTGAGTTCTAAATTCTCTCCCTCCCTCCCCTCTTGCCACATTGAGGAGGGGAGTGATTTGATGTAGGTTATACATGTGCGGTCATGCAAAATACATTTCCATATTAGTCATTTATTGTTTCTAAAAAGCAAAAACCATTCTTAGCTCACCTGGCTGGACGTGGCCATAGTTTTCTGACCATTGGACTAGATAGCCGCTCAAGCCCCTTTCAATTCAAACTTCTGTGATTTTGTGATTCTTTGAGTTCTCTCCCCAGGAAGATGTATGGCAGCAGATCATGAGATGCTAAAATCATTGATTAATAATTTTTCAAAAATTATTAAGTATGTATTATGTACCAGGCACTGTTCTGGGCACTGTGGACGCAATGACACAAATGAAACATTCCCTGTCCTCAAGGGGGAAATAATATAAGTTAATAATATAATTTACGTGTGAATAAATACTTTGTGGGTAGGGTACCAGATCTTTGATTTTACTGAAACAGGGACTTCCAAGTGAGGAAATGCTCTACCAACACATATCAGCACCTGACCTACCATTTATAATCCTAACTTAGATAGTTACCTGTATAGCTCAAATAAATAGAAGGTGATGTTTTTAGGTGAGTAGGGAGCCATCAGGGCAGGAGGGGGGAGGCGGGAAAGGCCTTGTGGGGTGACATTTAAGCTAGATTTTATAGGAAGCCAAGGATCAAAGGAAGAGGAAGAGGTGGGGTGGGAGCGCAATCTCAGAACTGAAAGTGACCTAAAGGCAGTATGAGCATGGACAGATGACAAGTTTATTCTCACTGAGGACTTGGATACATACTAAAATAAAAAAAAAACCCAAAAAACAAGTATGACCAGAAAAGGTTGTGGAATGTCCATGTATCAAAAATGAGTGATAGTAAATGGACTTTCCACATGCTACATTGGTATCCTTGAAAAAAAAAAACCAATTGAGGTCGCCAGTATTTTGGTGGGGATCCTCTATGGAGAATTCCAGAACATTGACAGGAATTGCATACAACAAGAAGTTCTAGAGGTGGAGTTCTACACCCCTCATTCGTCGGGAAGAGAATACGCTTCAGGCACGAGGTCAGGTCTGTATAAACTAAGTGAGATTTCAAGGAACAAACTGTACCACACAAGTGAAATTTCTAGATTACTGACTCATGCCTCTTTAAATGTCAACACTTCTATGGATAAGTAAGTTTATCAATGAGAGTACTTCCTCCCAAGCACATCACAGCCCATCCATGCCTTCTCAAACCGTGTCATGCTTGTGTGCATTTTTGTGGATAGAATGCTGGACCTGAATTTAGGGAGACCAGAGTTCAAATCCAGCCTCAAAAACTTCCCAGCTGGGCAAGTCATTTAATCTCTTTCCGCTTCAGTCTGTTTATCTGTAAAGGGATAATAACAGTACCCATCTCCCAGGATTATTTTAAGGATAAAATGATACTATATTTTTCAAGTGCTTTGTAAACCATAAAGTTTCATATAAATGTTAGCTATTATTGTTATTATTATTACTATTATATTTTCATAAATTCTCCATAGAAGATCTACCCAAGACCCTAGAAGCATTTTTCTAATTTTTAAAAAACATTTCATTGGTTCTCATGTAGCACTCATACATTCAGTCATTTTTTTCAGTCATGTCTGACTCTTTGAGACCCCATTTGAGGTTGATTTGGAGTTCTTTTGGCAAAGATACTGGAATGGCTTGCCATTTTCTTCTCCAGCTCATTTACAGATGTTTACCTGAGGTAAACAGGGTTAAGTGACTTGCCCAGGGTCACACAGCTAAATGAGTCTTCCTGACTGAAGACCTATCACTGTATCCACCATGCCACCTAGCTGTTATTCTTCATTTTCATAATGTAATTAACTCCCTATCTCTTCTACCCATACAATATCCTTAAGGATGTCTTTTGTTTATTATTTATTAATAATAAATAATTGTTATCATTTATTATTGCAAATCATCATTGCTAATAGTAGTAATAGAACTACAAAACATTTTCCATTGCCTTTTTGTCAATTTTATTTTATTTTGAGGTTGCAGTGTTTAGTAATTTGCAGACATATGACATCATCAGGAGAATGTTGGTGTTAAGAAAAGTGTGATTATTGGCAGCAAGTAGTTTGAAATTATTGACTGAGCCACACAATTTTTAAAGAGTGACTGAAGCCATTTTCTTCCTTCTTTTTATTTCTGGGACCGGCTTACTGGCCATCTGTAATGCCTATTCAGGAAAAAAAAAAGTAGTAATAAATTGACTAACAGGGCCACTTATCCAACTGTATGTCATAATCTGGGCAATGTGGATTTTTGACCTGCTTAATTTTTCCCATGCATGTGGACTAACCCAATCCCTTCAAAATAACCATGGATCTCATTGAAGCAGCTATGTAGTATTCCACAGCTAAATTGAGTCAGCACAATGCCATCGGTGAACAAAAACATCTGGGAATGTCATCAACAATAGAGAATCCCTCTTTTGTACAGAATCTATGCAGGCTGTCTTCCATGACACTGGCAAAGACAATTTATGAACTCGTATATCATTTTGAGTATCAGTTATTGTCCTGTCCTATCCTCAGAGGCCACCAAATGTCCTCACAGTACTATGCTTTTTGAAATTTTATATCTGATTTTCTGTTTCATTTTTTTTTCTGCCAGTTGTAACTCCTTGATACTATCAGTTTGCATGCCTCTGACAGTTCTCTCTTTCCTTCTGATTTGTGATTCTTCATCTGCTGTGGGCTAGGAAACCAGATAGATAAGAAAACTGGTGGAGATTGTGTCTGAAAGAAGAGTCAAAAAACCCTGAAGGAGGGCCTGAGGAAATGTTCTAGAGTGGGGAGGGATTTTTAACCTTTTGGGTGTTATGGACCCTTTGACAGTCTGGTGAGGTTAATGGATCCCTTCAGAATAATACATAAAAGAAAACACATAGAATTACAAAGGGACCTCTAACTATATTCAAATATGGTTGTCAAAATATTTTCTTAAAAACCACTTTCTTGGGCTCCAGAATTCTGGAGTGAAGCCATGAATCCTGTGCATGGATTTTGTGACATATATTCCTCATACGTGATGTTTCATCTACTATATCATGCCTTTGCACGGGTTGTGCCACATGTTTGGAAAGCTCTCCCTTGTCCATTCTACCTGTTGTAGCCTCTGTATCAAACCTTTATGGCTTAGCTCAAGTGCTGCCACTTACAAGGGGCAGATGTTGACTCCCCCACTTTTTAGTGTCTACCCAGAAATTGCTTCATTTTAAAAATACCTTTTGTATTTACTTATCTGTGTGCATGTTATTTTCCCTGTGTGTAGAATATAATTTTTTTTGAGACCAGGGAATGTTCTGCAGGTATCTTTGTATCCTGACACATCGCCCAATACTTTTAACAAACGCTTGTTAAATTGCATTGAATTGAACTTCTAGATTCTATTAGGCAGGCAAAATTGCTGGATTCCTGGTTCTGCTTACTTCATTCTGCTTCAGTTCATGTAAGTCTTCCTATTCTTCTCTGAGTTCTTCCTTATCATTGTTTCTTATGGTGTAGTGATATTCCCTTATATTCCTGCGTCAATGTTAAGAAAATGTAGCCATTCTCTAACCAGTGGAGATAGACTACTTTGTTTGTAGTACTTTGCTACCACAAGACACTTTATTTTTTTATCCCTTTAAATGCACTAAGTATTGTATTATATAGCTATATGTGTTTGTGTCTTATCTGCCTACCGAGGGCTGGGTAAATCTATCATGGTGCCTAGCAAACTGCTGTGAACACAGTAGGTACTAAATAAATCTTTTAAGATCATGATAATGGTGCAAGATTATGGGTTATCTGTTGGGTCCCTGGGGGCCTCATTAAAATCCTAAATTACACTTTTCTTGACTTTTTAAAAGCAAAATAGTTGAATTATCTTTTATTTTAAAAATCATTTTGTCAGAATCAGTGATGTGCTAGAACTTTTGCTGACTCTCAGGAAGTACTAGGAGTGACTAACACCTGGGTTTTAAAATAATATAACTCTTTGGTTTCTCACCTTCTTGTTGCTATCTTGTTTTTAATAAAAGCTGAACTTTAGCTGTGTTTGCATTTGACTATTTGGAAAGTAAACAGTGGGTTGGAGAAAGATATTCTTTCTAGGCTAAACCACAGCCCAAAGAACCTTCACACATTGTCACTCACAAATGCCTGGTCAAAGATGCCCAGATGGTCGGTCACCTGTCCAAAAAAAAAAGGAGGCCCAAAGGTGCTCGTATCTGTTTACACTGGAAACAAAACAACAGGAGAAGCTTTTTGTTAGCAGCATAATTAGTTTGTGGTCTCTCATTTGCAGTGCAAAGTAATCTAACAATCAGTGTGGGCTAGATTCATATCAGTGCCAGGGAGCCACATAGATGCTTTCCCTGGTCACTTTCCCTACAATCAATATGCCAGGAGAGACACATAGAGTTAGAGAAAGCTCCTGAGAATCCCAGCAATTCAGTGACATCCAGTTGGTCCCAATCCTACCGTTAAGGCAGTGATTTTGACCAGGGAGATATATTTTGGAAAGGACATTGATGAGCTGGAGAGTATCCGGGCAGGGCAACCAGGATAATAAAGGGCTTTGTGATCAGGCCATATGAAGATCAGGTACTGGGAGTGTTGAAGCTGGAAAAGAGAGAACTTGAGGAGGGGGGAGATAATGTATTACCTGTTTCGATTTTGATTTGGTACAATTTATTTTTGCGTGAGAGGAAGAAGGCCCATCTCATTGCTGTTCCTGATATCTGTGGTGTCTGGTGCTTTTAAATCATCCCCAGGGATTGATAGAATGTAATCTCAGACAAGCACCATGTCAGTGAAATTGCCTGAGGTATCTCAAGAAAACCTTTGTACCACAAACTCACATTTTTAGCCAGTGAGGTACTGACTAGCCATAGCTCATAAGGTCTCTAGGTCGGGGGCAGGGGGGGAGAAAACCACAAATACACATGAGGTCTGGGGTCTGACCACACTCACTCCTATGACACCCAGCCTCAGCCTGCCACTTGGTTCATGGACTCATTCAATTTATTAGTGAGCCTTATAATGTTGTATAAGTATATTGAATAATTAATTTCTCATGAATAAATTTGCAATCTCTTATTAGCTGATTAGCTTGAGCTCCCACTCGAATTCATTAAATATTGATTATTCAATGAACTAGAAAAACCTTTTCTGTTAGTAATTACTAAGTACATAATTTATTAACAACAAGAACAATAACAATGTAAAGACACGCTATACATATATGTATGCATATCTCCATGTGTGTAAAGGGATATATTTATTTACTACTCTTCTTCTTCTTATCCATATCTGTTTGCTGTACAGTATTTTGTTGAGCAACATCATTGCCAAAATAACTTCAGACCATTAAAATGCCAAGTAATTGATTCCTCTTCAGTGGTCTGGAAGCAGTCCCAAATTATTCAATTCACTTTAGGTAGTGATTAAATCTGTTAAGTGTCTTCTTTGTAATTCTCTTTAGAATTAGCTTTTCCTCTTTGTTTTCCCTTTGATAAGCACAGGTAACAATCTCTCTCAAAATACATTGTACTACTAGTTCCCCACAGACTCTTTATAAAATTATCTTAACAGAGTTCTCTTTATAAGATTTCCTCATAAAAAGATTTCCTCATAGTTGTCATAAGAAAGAAGTCTGTTCCTACCTTCTTTCTCTCAGTTGTATAAATTCTTTGTAGATTCTCATGGATCACACATAAGCAAATGCCTTCTTCCTGACTACACAGGGAAAATCACATTCTTCATGCATCACAAACACACCTTCTCCCTGGCTCCATAGAGAGCCGTGCAAACAGTGTTCTCCCAACACCCATCTGAGCTGTTAAAGCTACAGTAGCAATATATGTAGTCTCTGGAGAATAGACATTTGAAGAAGGATTACACACACACACACACACACACACACACACACACACACACACACACACACACACACACACATGGATTTCCTCATCACCTTCTCAAGGATCAGCAGGATCACAGAATGATAGAATCTCAGAGTTGAAACAGATTTCAAAGGCCATCCAGCCCAATGGACATCTGAACAAGAACCCCCTCTATGACATACTCAACAGGTAGTCATCAGTCATTCCTCTAATATCTCCAGTGAGAGCAAACTCATGGCCTCTTGAAGCAGTCCACCTCCCTTTTGTGTAGTTTTTCCTTATGGCAAAACACTATTTGATGCTTTGCAACTTTTATCGCTTGTGCTTTGTTATTTCTCCCCTGGCGTTCAATAGAGTGAGTCTAATCCCTCTTCTTTTGGCAGTTCTTCAAACTCTTGGAAACAGTTAATATGCTGTCCTAAATCTCCTCACCAGGCTAATTAACCCCAGTTCCTTCAACTCTCCTAATCAAACGTGACCTTGAGTTCCTTTAGTATTCTATTTGGACACTCTCTGGTTTATCAATTTCTTCCAACAAAGTGAAAAGTGGAATGGGACTGTCACTTCAATAGTCATAGATGGTGCCATAAGGTAGCATTAGCCTTGATTGCAATACCGTTGACCCCTATTGAGCCTGCAGTGACATGGAAACCCTCAGATCTTTTTCAAATGAACTGCTCTCTGGCCTTGCTTCTCTCTCTCTCATCTTGTACTTGTAAAAAATATTTAACCCAAATATAAAAGTTCCCATTTATCCCTATGGAATGTATAATCTTCTTCCATCCATTCAGCCCCATGTTCTCGCCTGTCAAGATTTTTTTGGATCTGGACTGCCATCTGATGTGTTAGCTATCCCTCCTAGCTTGGGGTTGTCCGCACATTTGATAAACATATAGTCTCTGTTCCTTTGTTCAGAGACCTCCCTCCAAGTTGACATTGAACTACTGATAATGACTCTATGGGGTCCAGCCTTCCAACAGTTTTGAATCAACCTAACTGTACTACTGTTTATCCCACCTTTATCTTTCTTTTCTGCAAGAATAGCATAAAAGCTTTGTCAAATACTTTACTAAAATCAAAGCAGACTATATCTACAGCATTCTGAGCTACCAATCTACCTTGCCAAAAAAAGGAGGGGGGCATCTAGGTGGTACAGCGGATCAAGCACCAGCCCTGGAGTCAGGAGGACCTGAGTTCAAATGCAGCATCCTAGCTGTGTGACTCTGGGCAAGTCGCTTAACCCCAGTGCCTAGCAAACAAACAAACAAAAAAAGAAATAAGGTTGGTCTGGCATGAGCTGTTCTTAGAAGAACCCATGCTGGCTCTTTGTGATCACCTTTTCCTTTAGAGATATTCAATATCTATGCTTACACTAATATGTTCTAAGATTTTTCCAGGAGTGAGGTTAAGCTCACTGGATTACAGGTTTAAGATTCAATTCTTTTCCCTTTTTTGAAAATCGGGGCCTTTACCCTTTTGCAAATCCGTGGCACCTCTCCTGTTAAACATGATCTTTCTAAGATCACTGGTAGTGGCCCACATCCTCTCTATCACAGTTCTTTCAGTACCCTGACAGTACTAGGGAGATTTTGTTCCTCTGAGTCTAGAGTCTTGAACTCAGCAAGAAGAAACTATTTACTCACTATCTGCCTCTTTTGGGGAGCACCAATTCACTTTGGTCTGAGTCACCCTCCAGAAATAAACCTTAAGGCTGCCATAAGGCTTTATAGTAATAGCAGGGTTTTACTGTGATCGGTAAGATCTACTCTTCCTCCTCCTTAAATCCACTCCCCCATCCCCACCCCAAGATGCCCCTGAACTACCATAATGGTGGCTCAGCAAAGCTTGACAAGGAATGGCTCTGCATCCTTCCTTGCCACTGAACCCATTCAGATTTCTGTGACTTAGTTTCACTACTGCCTCTGGCTAGGATGCTGACATTCCATAGGGCGCATCACTTTGGACAGCCACATAGGGAAAACATCTGACTTTACCTATCCTACTTCAAAACCACAGGGGACAACTAGTTCAAAGTTCATGGGGTCATCTTCTCTGGGATTCCCCAAGAATTTCCCTCTCTAATGTCTATTAGCATTGAAATACAGTGACCCTACAGGATTCTTTCTAAATAACTAAGGCTCTTATTCCGCATCTACAAGGGCCATTACTAGCTAGGAATGTCATGGGGGCTCACCCAGAGGGCTTGAATTTCTTTTTTTTTTTCTAATTTTTAATGTTTTTATTTTTAGGCAATTGGGGTTAAGTGACTTGCCCAGGGTCACACAGATAGTAAGTATCAAGTGTTTGGTATCCATTGTGCTACCTAGCTGCCTCATTAGACTATCTATCCTAAATGATACTATGCCCTATATTATACTATCATATCATCATTGCCCCCTGGCTATTTTGAATGTGTCTTTCCTAATTAGACTGTGAGCACCTTAAAGAAAGTGACTACATCTTTCCCTCTCCTAATGTCCTCCATAGTGTCTTGTGTGATGCTGCCTTTGGACATGACGGGACCTATTCAATTCCATGTGTTTTATTGGTATCTTTTATTTTTACACAATTTCATTTTCAAATTTATCTCTCTCCCTTGACTCCCCAGAAAGAGAGAAAAACAATTAATTCAGCAAAAGTAACCAATGCTTTGTCTGAGTCTGACAGCATAGGCAGTGTCCAACACCAATAGCCCCCCATCCCTGCAAAGAAGGGAGGAAGGCGCATGTTTTCCAACTTTGCTCTAGGGCCACACTTGGTCATAATTACAGAGCATTCAGTTTCATTTTCATTTGATCTTTCCAGCAAGGTGGTCCAGTGGATAGAAATTATTGTGATGATTTTGAGTGTCCATCCCCTTATTTTTTGAGTGATAAAACCAGAGACATTAAATGGGTTGCCCAAGATCACCCAGATGAAGGTTTCTGTAATCTCCAGCCAGCACTCTTTCTAAGCTCTACTTTAGTTTGGTATGTTAGGTATAGACAGCTAAAGCACGCACAGAATGCTGGACTTGGAGTTAGGAAAACCAGAGTTCAAATCCCGCCTTAGACTTTTCCAAGCTGAGTGACCTTGGGCAAGTCACATAATGGCTCTCTGCCTCAGTTTCCTCATCTGTAAGGTGGGGGTGACACTAGCTCCTACCTCATAGAGTGGTGGCAAGGATCAAGTGAAATAACATGTAAAGCACTAATGTCGGCAAAAATGAATTCTGCTTACTTTGAATCAGTTTATGTAAATCTTCCCATGTCTCTCTATAGTCTATATATTTATCATTTCTTTCTTTTTTTTTTTTCCGGCTAGGCAGTGGGGTTAAGTGACTTGCCCAGGGTCACACAGCTAGTACGTGTTACGTGTCTGAGGCTGGATTTGAGCTCAGGTCCTCCTGAATCCAGGGCTGGTGCTCTATCCACTGTGCCACCTACCTGCCCCACACTTATCATTTCTTAAGTCACAAAAATATTTTATTATATTCATATGTGACAGTTTGTTTAGCCATTCCCTCCTTGATGGACATCTGCTTTGGGTTCAGCTCTTTCCACTTGAAAAAGTGCTGCTATGAATTCTGGGGTGTGTGTGATCTCTGTCTTTGACTTCTTTGGGTTGTACTCCAACAATCGACTTTCTGGATCAGAGGGTACAGACATTTTAGTCATTCTCTTACCATGATTTCACATTGTTTTCCAAAATGGGCCGCAAGCATTTCTTTAGCATCTGCTCTCTGAGACGCACTGTTCCTTCAGAGCGGTTGGGAGGGGAAGGTGTATGCTTTTGATAAGACAGAAGTCCTTGTTCTTACAGCTCCTGGTGGGGGTGGGGAAGGAGTTTCTTAGTGGGGGATGGGATGCAAATGCAAATAACTATACCACACAATTATATATGAAAAGTATATTTAAAAAGTCCAAAACAAAATCATGTGGGAGGTCTTTGAGAGAGGAATCACTATTGATAGGGGAAATCAGGGAAGACTTCATGGTCAGGAATTAAACAGGAAAAGGTTAGGTGAAGCAGATAATTTTTAGGGCACCTTTTCTAGCATCTTCCTCACAGCAGGAGGTGAGCATTTTGGTCCTTTGAAAGGTTGCTCAGACTCAGGGGCTGCATGGGGGAAGCTGCTGAGTCCCACTGCTGCCTCAGTCCAGTGAGAAGATGACCCTATGCCCTGGGCTGCCTGTGTCCAGGGTTGTGACTACAATTCTCAACACCTACTGCTTCCTCACTTGCTCATTGCCACAGAATTTTGAGGTAGGTAAAAAATGGCAAATGGTATGGGTGATGTCTTTTGACTCGAGCATAAATTAGATTTAAATGAGGCAGAGTTGCAACGCCTCACTCTCTCTTCCAGACTCATCAGAGTCCAGTGGCAAGACAAAGGTCAAGACAACTGGAGGTGGCTCAAGATGCAGTGGATGACTTTGGTATCTTCAATGTCTGACCATGCTCTGAGAGTTCCACAGTACCTGCTTCTGCCACTTGCATGGCCTATTGGCACAAATTGTTCACATCTGCCTGTTCTGCCAGGGCAGTCTTCACACCCCTTGAGCTCACCAGCCGGTCTGAGGCTTCTCAATTACCTTCAACCTGCTTTAGGTCATCTGCCAAAATGATTTGCTGGGGTGTGGCTTCTGTGCATGCTACAGGTTCTTGGAGCCACAGGTGAGAGGTGGGTGGCAGGTGGACACCAGAGGTGGAAAGTGGCCCTGAAAAGGGCTGAGCAGCCCTCACACCTTCCCAGAACACCCGCATACCCCAATAGGAGAAGAGAAGGAGGATGAATACTACAGACATCAGGAATAATCAATTAGTTAATCAACTAACAAGCTTACAGATTCTCCTGTGAGCCAGTAACTGTCCTAGGCAATAGAGATTCAAAGAATGAAATAATGCCTACTCTCAAGGAACTTACAGACTAGTGGTGGAGATAATATATAGCCAAATAGGTATATACAAAATATATACAGGGTGAATGGGGGTGGGTGGGTGGGGGAGGGAGGCACAGATAGTTGGAGGGCATCAGAAAAGATGTGATTGAGAAAGTTGTACTTGAGCTGAGCCTTGAAGGAAGTTCTGTTCTTACAGATGGAGGGGAGGACAGAGTAGAAACAACCATCTCGATATGGGTGACAGCCAGTACCAAGGCACAAAGTCTTGTATGATAGAGAGTAAGAAGGGCAGTTTTTCTGGACTCTCTCTCTCTCTCTCTCTCTCTCTCTCTCTCTCTCTCTCTATATATATATATATATATATATATATATATATATATATATACATAGATATATAGATATATAGATATGTATATATATGTATGTATGTATAATAATTTTATATATGTACATGCATGTATAAATATAGATAGATAGATGGATAGATAGACTGACAGATGGATGGACGGATGGACAGACAGACAGACAGACAGATAGATAGATAGGTAGATAGGTAGGTAGATAGATAGATGATAGCAGATTGGAGCTGGGATGGGAAGGACTTTTAATGCCAAACAGACAAGTTTGTATTTGTGTCTAGTGGTAATAAAGAGCACTGGAGTTTATGGGGTAGGAAGTAACATAGTTAGACACACACTTTAGGAATATTTGTTATAACAACTATGTGGTAGATGGATTGGAGTGGAGAGGACTTAAGGCAGGGAGGCTGATTAAGGGGCTACTCCTACAGTCCAGATTAGTGGTGAGAAGAGCCTGATCTAACATGGCGGGCTGTGTGAGTAGAGAGAAGAGAAACAAGAAATCTTGTGGAGGTAAAATGGTAAGATTTGACAACTGAGGTGATATGTAGCCTAAGAAGAATGAAGAGTCAAGGATGGTGCTGGAGTTGCAAAGCTGGATGACCTGAAGGACGGTTATGCCCTCAACAGAGAAGGGGAATTTGGAGAGAGTGGTGGGTTTGGGTAATGAGTTCCATTTTGGACGCATTGATTTTGAAATGCCTACATCTCAGTATGACATCCCAGTTCAAATATGGTGAGTAAATATTTGGAGATGGGGGAAAGCAAGAGATGTTTTGGAAGAAAAGGGAGTTGTCCGGTTTGGTTGAAGCATGGAGAGGTAAGATGGCACCAGATTGTGGAAACCTTTAAATCTCATGTAAAGAAGTTTGATATTTACTGGTGAGTAATAGGGAAGCAGCTAGGTGTCACAGTGGGTAGAGTGCCTGGCCTGGAGTCAGGAAGATTCATCTTCCTGAGTTTAAATCTGGTTTCAAGACTCTTACTAGCTGTGTGATCCTGGGCAAGTCACTTAACCCTAGTTGCCTCAGTTTCCTCATCTTTGAAATGAGCTGGAGAAGGAAATAAACTACTCCAGTATCTCTGACAAGAAAACTCCAAAAGGGGTCATGAAGAGTCGGATTTTTGAGCAGATAGTGACCTGACCAGATACATGCATAAATGTGATTATTCTAGCAACAGTGTGAGAGATGGATTAGATAGAGGTGGGAGCAGAGAGAGCCTGTGGAAAATAAAAGACTTGTTGAGCAATTATCACAGTAGTCCAGGAGGGTAGTAATGAGGACTTGTACTAGGGCAGTGGCCATGAGACTTGAGAGGAAAAGACAGAGAGATATGGTACAATTTTAGGGTTTTATATCAAGGTCCTCCCATACCCCCATGCCTATTATTCCACCATTAGTGATTCTTTCTTTTTTAGCTCTGTCCCCAAGTTTCTCCCTTAAAAATGCAAAAACTCATTTGTTGCATATCGTTGCCAACAGATTAGAGGGAATGACTTCATCAGATCTTTTTACTTCTTATCAGTCAGGACTTGGGAAGGAAGGAGGCTGTGAAAGGGAAGGAAAGCTGCAGAAAGTTGAGGTTAGGAGTTCAGAGCTACAAAGCACTTCTTAATATTGCCAAGGATTAGATATGGTGCTTTATGGATGTGTGGGGAATGCTATTTTCATTAAAAAAAAAAAAGCAAAGTGTCATACTACACATATTGTGTAACAGTTGTGTCTATGACTAGCATATGATGGGTTGGCATTTTTTGGTCTATTTTTTAGGAACACAGGCAATCACCCCAAATTGTGAGGTATATGCTATTTTATAGGAGCTTTCTTTTCTCAGAGAGAATTCAAAGAATTAAAAAGCAAAGCAAACAAAAAAAAATCAGCTCTCTATAACTTTTATTTTACATATCAGGAAACTGAGCCCCAGAGAGGTTAAGTTATTTGGCCAAGGTCACATAGGTAATGAATGTTAGAGGTGAGATTTGAACCCAGGTCCATCTGACTGGAAAGCATTAATGCTCTTTCCCCTGAACCATGCTGCCTCCCTGTCTTTTTGATCCAGACCCATAATCCATTTGCGTTCCCCTTCTTTCACTTCCGCTGCCTGCTAATCATAGATACATGTCTTTCCCATCCAGTCTTGGACGTGATTTTGAAGGCACTTACGACCTAATGGTGTAAGAATCACAGTAAGAACTCACAACCCATGGCTCTCAGCTTCCTGTACTTTTCATCTTTTTCCAGGTCTATTCCATCTCATCTCATAGAAGAATAACTCAGTATGGCATTATATGAAAACATGCAATTAGGTGAAACAATGGTTTTGAGACCAGTTAGTTCCATAGTCATAAAGAGGAACAGAAGCAACAGGGAATTGGAGCGCAGTACCCTTTGGGCTCGGAGCAGGGGCTGAGTCACGCTGACATCTGGTAATGAGATGACACAGTGAGGTTTGATAATGTTTTGACGACATTATTTTGTGGCTCAACCATGCTTTGTGCTGTCTAGGTGCCTTGCTTCATTACCCTTAGTTCTGCATCCTTTCAAAATGGGTCTCCAAACAGTCCTCAGACCCCCACCCTTGGAAGATTTCTTGTGAAATGATACATGGAAAAACAATGGGGATGAGAGCATTTAGATCTTCAGTAGTCTGAGGGTGCTAAACAGAAAAGTTCACCTGAAATATGTACAAGTTTATTTTATTTTTGTATACCATGTAATTTTGCATTGAAGAAGGTAGCTCAAAAAACAAATTGTCTTACAATCCAATGTATAACACTTACTACAAAGAATCAGTGTGAAAACATTAAGTAGATCTCCTCAAATGAGTATTTCATAAGGACATGGATTATGTCTGTAGCATTTACATAGTCCAGGACTTGGATGGCATCACTGCCTGGTTCTGTTCATTTGGTTTATTGATGAGTAATAGTTAGAATTTCTCTGGAATTATTTAAATTGGCTACATGATTAATACAGCATATATAAGACCTAAGTAATTGAATTTCTGTGTAAGTGAAGAGGAGAAAATTTGAGACAAAATTTTTAGAAGTGTAAGTGATAAATATATTCCCTGATGAGGGATTTTGTTCCCAGTATGAGATGACATAATAGCAGTTATTTAAGGATACAGTGCTTTAGGAGAGTGACTATAACACCAGCTGACAACAGCATGGGCTTTGGAAAGATTAGAGAGACAGTGCATTCCTCTTTAAGCAAATAGGATGACTCATAAATGTTTTTTCCATCTAGGATACATTTAATGATGAGTTAGAAAGGCCTTGTTTGTGAGCAGGTTAAGAATGCTTAAAGGAACACTGTTAACGCTTAGTAGATTGAAGGTCCTATTTCTGTTGAGTCTTCATTAAGTTAAGTACTGTACCTTGATTAAAGCCTTTAGCAACCAAAGGTAAATGAAAATGTGTTTGAATTTCACTATGTAAATACAGATTTTACATGATTTATATTTCACATTGGTGATTCTATCAACACATGAGATCTTATTTAAGGTAACACATTATTTCATTACAATAAAGTTATAAAGAGCTTTAATCAATTCATTTGCTTATTTGCTAATCCAAACCAGTGGCACATATGTATGTATATATGTATGTATGTGTATATATATATGTGTGTGTGTGTGTGTGTGTGATATATATATATATATATATATATATATATATATATATATATATATATATGTATGTATATGGTACATGCTTGATTTACATCAGGGATCTCAAAACTATGAGCATGGGGCTTCTTGCTGCATTCCCCAGGTAAACCAGAGAGCCCTTTGTTTAGATGCAATTGGATTAATGAATCTTTGTGAAAAGAAATAGGGTTTAAGGCAGAAGTAGTACAAGAAGAAGAGTTATCAACTTCAAACAAACAAGCTTGAGCTTGAGACCACCAGTCTATAAAATGCATCATGCACAAAGGATTCAAACAAGAATATATGATGACAACAGTCCAGAATTCTTTTTTTTTCTTTTTTTTTTTGGTGAGGCAATTGGGATTAAGTGACTTGCCCAGGGTCATACAGCTAGTAAATGTCATGTGTCTGAGACTGGATTTGAACTCATGTCCTCCTGACTTCAAGGCCAGAGCTCTAGCCACTGTGCCACCTAGCTGCCCCAACAGTCCAGAATTTAAAAAAAAAAACAACAAAAAAACCCAAATCTACTGTAGTAGGTAGAGAGCAATCAGAAACTTTTGCTCTCCGTTGACTTCTTACACACGAGGCTGGAAATGAAGAACCACAGCCTGACCGATCTCAAATGTTCTGGGTCTTTTTTTTTTCTTTTTGCCATCTTGATAACCTTTTGCTGTCTAGTCATCTCAGGCTACATTTTAATAGCATCACCATCTTTATTATCTGTCACTTTGTTGATGTTCTTCTCAGATAGGGTTTCTTAAAATCATCACCCGAGATGCTATTCTTGTTATGGGATACCAGAAACAAGGCAAGGTTTCATAGCCCAGATGCACAATGGCTTGGTCTGGGAACTATGCACATTATAAGAAGAAAAGCCCATTTCAGGGTGAGGGACAGATTGACACTCTGGGCAAACATTTATTGACTAAAACCTGAATAGGGAGCCCTGCAATTACTCAAAGGGTGTCGGTTCCTCTTTCCTCTGGTGGAAGGGAGTCTGCTGTCGTTTACAAAGCATCATGGATTTCATGATCCATAGTAGACTGAGTGTGAGATGAACTGGGTGTTTCCGAAGCATAAACTTGGAGAAAACTACAGTATTTGCAGAACCTTAAAGGTCCCCTGCAGGTTTTGAAGAGTTGCTTGATGTATTTTCGGAACTTTTCCCCTAGGAAGAAGTAGATGACTGGATTGAGGCAGCAATGAATAAAAGCCAGGGTCTCTGTGGCCTGGAGTGCATAGTCGAGCTGCATGCCAAAGGTGCAGTCCTGGAAAACTTCCAGTTCTACCAGGATCTCCAAGAAGAGCACAATGTTGTATGGAATCCAGAACACCAGGAACACAACCATTACTGCAAAGATCATCTTCACTGCCTTGTTTTTTTTGTCATTTTTGCAGCGATGCAGGGTCTTGATGATCATGGTGTAACAGAAGAGCATGATTCCAAGAGGAATCAAGAGCCCTAAGATGTTGATTTCTAGAGAGCTCAGAACCTTCCAGGTGGTTGAATTCCCAGGGTACTTCTCTTTGCAGTAGGTGGTGTTATTCTCCGTGTAAGATGTGCTGAATAACAAGACTGGAAGTGAGGCTAACATGGCCACCAGCCATATAACTAGACTCGTAATAACCCCATAGGTCAGAGTTCTGGCTCTCAAGGCAAAAATAGCATGCACTATTGCCAGGTACCTGTCTACACTCATGAGCATAATGAAGAATATGCCACTGTAAAACCCAACCAAATACATGTAGGAGATGATTTTGCAAAAGGCTGTTCCAAAAACCCACTGGTCAGCAACATAGTAGACCCAAAAAGGAAGGGAAAAAACAAAGAGCAGATCAGAGATGGCGAGGTTGAACAGGTACACATCAGTCATAGACTTAAGCCGCTTGTATTTGAGTAGGACCAAAACCACCATGAAGTTGCCCAGCAGACCAAATAGGAACACCAGGGAATATAATGGTGGCAAGAAGAGTTTTCCAAAGTCCCTCACTCCCCCTTTGCTGCAGGGACTGGGGAGGTCATAGATGTAATAGTTGCTATAGTCCAAAGTGGTTTCCATCGCTTCTGTGGTAGACTCAACTGGAAGAAGTGGGAAAAAGAGAAGAATGTATTTATAGTAGTGAAATCAACCAAGGCTACTCTGAATTAAAATAAATAAATAAATAACCATTTCATGAGAGGCAGCATGGTGTAGTGGATAGAAAGCTACCTGAAAGTAAGGAAGAACTAGGTTCAAGACCTGTCTCTGGCACATTGTGTGACCATGGGAGAATCACATAATCTCTCCATGCCCTACACAACTCCTTGTGACTATACACTGCGGAACCATGCCAGTGTGTATCAGTGAGAGGAGATTGCATAGGGGCAGCTAGCTGGTGCAGTGGATAGAGCACCGGCCCTGGATTCAGGAGGACCTGAGTTCAAATCCGGCCTCAGACACATAACACTTACTAGCTGTGTGACCCTGGGCAGGTACTTAACCCCATTGCCTAAAATAACAACAACAACAAAAAAAAAGAAAGAAAGGAGATTGCACATCAGGAGTTTCCCACAATGGACCATTCCCCCAGCACTTTCATATTCATCCTCATGAATATCATTAGACCTTTTACAAGCTGGAAACTCAGATCTCCCTCATGGAGAATACAAGCCAGTATTTCTCCACATAAACTATACTGCAGGCTGGTAAAATGTCTAAATTTCCTATGAATGACTCCTTCTCCCACTGGCAACTCAGTGTTTGGTGGCTCAGAGCTTGGGAAGTGGGAAAAGGAGGGAAATGGGAGGGGGAATACCAGGATCCAGAGAGAAAGAGAAGCTGCATTTAAAAAAATATGCAAATTTTAAGCAGTAAGGACTTTTGGTAGTGAAAGTTTTGAGGACAAGGAAAAAGTTGTCACTTAGATCAGTACGTTGAGAATATAATTTCATGGTGGTAGGGGGTACTCTCTCTACCACTGCAAACTGCAATCTCTCAATGACTTGTTCTTTAAGACCATCTTGAAGCACAGGTCTGACCATTCACCTCATCTCGTCAATAAACTGCAATGGCTCCCTGTTACCTCCTCTGTTTGGTCTTTAAAGTTCTTAATAACCTGGTTGCTTCATGCCTTTCCAGTCTTCTTACACTTTACTCCCCTCCCTTTATTCTAGAACCAGTGACCCTGACCTCCTTACTTCTCCTCACATACAATGCTCTGTCTCCCTTAGTGTGTGCCTTTTCACTGGCTATCCCTCATGCCTGGAATGCTTTTCCTTCCCTGGCCTTTTGACTCCCTTGATTTCTTTAGGTTTTAGTTAAACTCTTACGTCTGCGAGATGCCTTCCCTGGTTCTCCCCCTGATCTGCTGGTACCTTCTCCCAGAGACTCTTTTCAATTCATCCTGCATATATCTTATTTGCAGTTGGTTGTTTGCATGTTGGCTCTCTGTTAAACTGTAAGCTCTTTGAGAACAGGGGCTGGTTTTGCTTTTCTTTGTATCTCTAGCACTTAGCACAGTGTCTGACATTTAGTTAGCATTGAGGAAAAGCTTGTAGATTTGACTTTAAGACCATAGCTGTCACCCCGGAATTCATCCCTCTGCCACCAACGTGGTGAGTCTCAAAAATTTGTCACAAAAGACAAGGTGAGAAAGCCCAGGTTTAAGACGTTTTTCTGTCCGAGTTCTACACCATCGCAGTCAGTGGGAGGGGCTGAAAAGAATTCAAAGCCCTCCACCTAAGTGTTTTTGACAGAAATATGAAGTCACACTGAAATATTCAATACATAACTCATTTGGATATTCTCAGTTCTTAGATATACTTTCCCCCTACAAATCGGTGTCTCCCATCTCTGTAGGTGTTTATATGTGTCAAGTTGTGTTGCAGCAGCTCGTTACAGTGTGGACACACAGCCAGTCTCTGAGGTCTTTCCAAGATGAAGGATTTTTGCTGTGCTGGCTTAGACTTATGAGGAACCAGGAGAACCTCTGTACCACTATGAAGCATCACAGTGAATCTTTAGTGGAAGGAAGAGCTATAATTAATTAGATGATTTTTTTCTGACATGCAGGTCTGATGATGTCACCCTGCCTGCTCAGTGCTCCCTGTGGCTCCCTATTACCTCCAGCTTCAAACATAAACTTTTTGTTTGGAATTTAAAGCTATTTACAACCTCGACCCTTCTTACCTTTCCAATCTTCTCCAACTTTACTCCCCTCCATGACTTATAGGAGCAGCTAGGTGGTGCAGTAGATAGAGTGCCAGCCTCCTCTTCGTGAGTTCAAATCTGGCCTCAGACACTTACTAGTTGTCTGACCCTGGGCAAGTCGAATAACCTTGTTTGCCTCAGTTTCCTCATCTGTAAAATGAACTGGAGAAGGAAATGGCAAACCACTTCAGTATCCTTGCCAAGAACAAGTAGAGTCATGAAGAGTCAGACACAGTTGAAAAACAACTAAAAAACAACAAAGAATGAATTCTGCAGTACAACTATCCTGGCCTACCTGTAGTTCCTCCAACACAAGACTCCATCCATCATCTCCTTGCCATACACTAGTTGCCCTCCACACATGGAGTGTTCTACCTCTGCTTTCCTTTAAGACTCGGACTTGCTCTGATCCGACTTACTCTAAGAAGCCTTTCCCCTTGCTTTACACCCGCTAGTGACTTCTCCTCTTGGAATGCCCCCCATCTACTTTGTCTGTAGCTCTAAACTGCACTAAGACTTATGGTCCACCCCAAACTATCTTGTTTCTATCTAGTCATTTGCTATTAATTATTTTGCATTAGACTGTGAAGGAGGGGCTTTTTGCCTTTCTTTGTATCCCCAGCACTTAATACAGTGCTGCCACATACTAAGGGCTTAATAAATACTAGATGATTTGGCTCAATTGGAAATAGTCCAAATGAGACTGAGGACAATGGAGTTATAGCTTTAGAACAAGAAGGGACCTTAGAGGTTGGTCATGCTCTCATTTTATAGATGAAGAAGCTGAGGCCCGAAAACTTTAGATGACTTGTCCGGGTTAACCCAGGTAGTAAGTGGCAGATCCAGCATCTGAGCCCAGATGTTCTGATTTTAAATCTTGCAGTTTTAAACTTTTTTTTTTTCACTATTCCAAACAATTCTTTTGGAAGCAATTGAGCTAAATTCAGAGAGGTTGTCAGTGTGAGGAGATTGTATGTCAATGTGAAGGAGATTGTATGGGACATAAGTGGGAATCCAGCCAATGGGATGATTTTAGTATTCATTATTTCGGAACTTTGGGGAGCACTCCAAGCAATGAAGTATATAAGCACACGTGTGTGTGCAAACACGCACACACATTTGTGTGCACACACACACGCGCGTGCACACATACACATTTAAGGAGGCAGAAAGGAAGTCAGACCTTTAGATGCTAAGAGCTGGAACAAATCTTGCTGCCGTGTAAACCAATCCTGACCTGAATTATGATTTCCTTCTCCAGCCTTCCTGACAAGTGGTTGGCTAGCTTTCACTTGGAGACTTGTGAAGATAGGCAGGGCAGTTCACTAGGATTAGGTGGTTTGGCAAACTACAGTTCTTATCACCTTGTATGGTATTTAGCCACGTTTAACACCAGTCAGCAAGTTAGCAAAGGTGAAAGGAGAAATGAACTGGCTGAGGTTTTTTACTAGACTGGTTAGGTAGAAAACCTGCAGGTTTTATCATCGTCTTCGTCTGCTGGGGAGGGGGAGGGCTTGAAAGAGAAGGGGAGGCACAGAGCAGAAAATGGATGCTTCTTTCTTAACCTCACAACCCCACAGTGTACCTCTCTTCCTCGAAGAGAATATAAATTGAGATTTTGTAACTTGAGTCATCTGCATTGTGGGAACGCTTCCCTCCACCCCCAGGGCCTCCTTTGGAGTCTGCATTTCCACTACTACCCCTAAGGACACTGAAGGAAACTCCCCCCTCCCCACTATTGTCCTGCATTTCTAAAGCCCCCATTTCTCTTTCTTTACATGGGGCAAGAGAACTTCCCAGAATTCCATGTTCTCAATTTGTTTAGAGGCAAGTATGTGGCATGTTGTTGAGTCATTTTTCAGTAGTGTCGAACTTTGTGACCCGATTTAGGGTTTTCTTGGCAAAGATATTGGAGTGGTTTTCCCTTTCCTTCTCCAACTCATTTTACAGCCGAGGAAACTGAGGCAAACAAGGTTACATAACTTGCCCAGTCACACAACTAGTAGGTATCTGAGGCTGGATTTGAACTCATGAAGATGAGTCTTTCTAATTCTAAGCGCGGTGCGCTGTCCACTGTGCCACCTCGCTAGTATCTGAGACTAGATTCAAATCCAGGTCTTCCTGACACTAAGTCCAATGCTCTAACCACCACACAATGCTGCCTTTGATTTCAAATCCAGCCCACTTTCCCCAGCCCCATGCTGCCTCAAAGACCCTATAAATTAACAACAGTCAGGGAATGAGACAAACACATTAAGTCAGGCTGAAGAAGAGATTACTAAAATGAAATGGTTTGGTAGCCATATATTTCAAATTAGGTCAAAGAGCAAAAGCTCAGTAAGTCAATAAGGGAGCATCGGTAAAGAAACTTTGGGAATAGGTAGTTTACAAATTGACTGTTAAGTGTAAGCCAGGCTGAGCTAGTTGACATTTTCAATGGGAAAAATAAGATCTTTTTGGCAAATGCATGCATGAGTGCTATGGTTGGACAAATAGCCCGCACGTGTGTGTGCAAAAATGCATGCATGCATTTGTTCAAAATGGATAGTGGGGCCCCGGTGGGTATGTGTGCATGTTGTATATGTGACTGCAAAAAGCAAATGGGCCCTGCAAGTAGATAGGAGCTAAGAATAGGCATGTACCGTTTAGTGAGCCCAGAACAGACCTATGAAGTCTGGCTTGTGCCTGGGTGTGTAGGCTACCCATAAAAGGTCCCTGTGCATACAATATATCCACAAAGCTTGCACATTGTCCTATATTGTTCTGAGTGGGTCCATGAAAGATGTGGCAGATGTGTGTGTGCACCCAACCATTAAAAAGAAATGAGATAATCGCACGTGTATAACCTATATCTGATTGCTTACCATCTAAGGGGTGGGGGTGGGGGGGAGGATAGAATTTGAACTCAAAACTTAAAATAAAAAGTTTTAAAAATTAAAAAAAATAAAATCCTGAGGAAAAAAAAGAATTTAAAAACATTCATTTCCTTCCTACCTTGTCTTCTGACTATGGCTCCAAGGACCAGGTTGCTTCAGGTTTCCCAGTCGGTGCTAAACTTGCTCAGAAAGCTGGGTGCTAAATATGACTGGATGTCTTTGAAGGGGTATGGCGTGCTTCCTGTGATGAGCCAGTCACCTTAGTCAAAAGTCTTTTATCAGGAAAGAGATCTAGGCTTAGCTAAAATAGGCTTTCTCTCTCTTCATCAGCGAGCAAACCTACCTCAGGCAAGTGGGAGGAAGCTCCTTCGAGCCAGTTTTCATCAAACTAAGCTCCGTCCTGTACAAGGATGCTATAGAGAGCATGGGCATTCTTGACTCGTCACATTTGTTTTTCCCCTATTCCATTTTTTAAATTAAATTTTATTTTTAAATTAATAATATTTATTTTATCTCCCACTGTCCCTTTGTAACATGCATGGTCAAGAAAAACAAATTCCCACATTGATCATGTCCAGAAATGTATGCCTCATTTTGCATATTTATTCCGTCGGGGGTGAGAGACATGCTTCATCATTAGTCCTTTGAAATCATGACTGATCATTACATCGATCAGAGCACTTAAGTTTTTCAAAGTTATTTGTCTTTACAATGTTGTTATTGTATAAATAGATCTCTGGTTCTGCTCCCTACACTTGGCATCAGTTCATACAAGTCTTCCCAGATTTCCCTGAAACTATTCATTTCATCATTTCTTATAGTAGTATTCTATTATATTCTTATAGTATAATTTATCCAGCCATTCTCCAATTAATGGGAACCACCTTAGTTTATAGGAGTGAATCTTATCAAAGTGAAGGCCCTTTTTGGACAGGCATGCTACAGGGACGGCAGTCATCCTTGACCCTGTCTATCTGTTGAATTCTAGAGAATTTTATTACAAGGCTTCAGCTGACTTGTGACTGCCTGAATATTTAGTATAAAACAATATCAGCTAAATTGGATGATTTCTTTGGCCATTTTATGCTGGCTTGGAATCTTATTTTGAGGGAGCAGGCAAAAATCTAGCTACTTTTAAAAGATAGATGTGTCTATCCAATTAAAATTGTTTCTCTTGGGGGGGGCAGCTAGGTGGTGCAGTGGTTAGAGCACCAGCCTTGGACATAGGAGGACCTGAGTTCAAATCTGGCCTCAGACACAAAACACTCACTAGCTGTGTGACCCTGAGCAAGTCACTTAACCCCATTGCCTAGCCAAAAAAAAAAAGTTCCTCTTGAAATTTTTTTCCATTTTCTAGCTCAATGAACATATGGGGGGGGTGTTATACTTTTTTTCCCTAATGAGCTATTTATTACCTTCTTGTCACCATCCATTCATTGATGTGGAAAATTAAGGAATTTGCTGTTTACCAGACAGATAGTATTTAATCAATCAGTTAGAATTAATTAATTCTAATTAATTAATTAATTTAGCACCTGCCAAGCATTGTGCTAAAGACTGGAAAGACAACAATGAAACTGTCCTTGCCCTCAAGGAGCTTGTATTCTGGGAGTAGTGTTTGTTTCACTGGGGTTAAAGAGAGAGAGAGAGAGGTAGGGGGTGAGTGGAGAAAAAGAGAGACAAACGGACCTAAAGAAACAGAGACAAGAAACAGTGCCTTGAGGCTGAATTTGAACTCAGATTTATTTGTGCCACCTAACTGAATGATGTATAATTTCCTGCCCTCAAAAAATTTACAGGCTTGTTGAGGAGATAAGACAAGTGGGCTGAAACCTTAAGAAAAACTTTAGGGGCACTTATTATCATCCCATTTTAAAAGCTATCCAAATAAGTTAATTGAATATAATTGAAAATCTCTTGATAAGTTGAATAAATGGGCAGGAATCTATTTCTATATGATGGTTCATTATAATTAGTGAGGAAGTGGGAAGAAAAAATATTTTAAAGGTACTTTGACAGATATATTTTAAAATGACTGCTCCTTACTCTAGTGTTTTTGAGGCATTTGTGTGAAACTCAAACCAAGATACAGAATGAATTAAATTCCAATTATGAACAAAGGGATGAACTTCCAGATGGCATCTTGTAATAAAAAAAAAGTTGATCTGCTTCAAAGTGTATTATGCTCCACATGGAAAGTTCCATCACCTGAATGCCTTGAACCATGGACAAAAATGATTCACTTTTACTTTTCTAAGTGATTGACTTTGATTCAGTAGAGACTAACTCTAAGGATCTGACTTTAAATTTCATGTATATACATATGTGTACATGTTACATACACACAGCATAACTGAGTCTTAAAACATAAAGAAATATAGTGGGTATGATTGATGCCCCAAGACTTTATTTTTCATGATGGGGGCCCAGAGAACAATATCACTTATTGAAAGGGCCCCCAAATGCAGCGCTCTTTCCACTGTACCAAAACAACTAAAGATGGCATTTTGAGTTGCTACCAGAAAGAAAAGGGCAGATGCAGTCAAGCAGAGTTAAAGCTTTGGACCCCAGTTTGATGAGGGTCATTTCTACAAGCCATATGATCCAGGATCTCTGCAGTTTACGCCTTTAAGCACTGGGTTTGGTGCTTTTTGCAAGAGTTGGCCAGATGGAGTGGAATTGGAGAGGAATCTCTCAAAGACTTCACAGTTGTAATAATTGGAAGGAAGATTAACATAGGCAAATGAGGCAGCTAATAACAGTGCAAGGCTGCCATCTGTACCCAGTGCTAAGTAAGTGGTACAGACAATAAAGGTTCATGGAGTTCAGAGAAGAGAGAGGTCTATAGAGAGGGCTTTTGGAAGAGGTAGCTTTTACTGACTTAGAGAGACCCATAGTGCTCAATCAATATGTCCTTACCACATGCCAGACAGATGTGTTACGGATATGCAGACAGGCAAAAAGCAATCTCTGACCTCAGGGAGCTCACATTATAATGGGGGAGAGAAGATAGAAATAGCTACGGGTGTACAAGATATAAACAGAGTAGATGGAGGTAATCTGACAGCCCCTCGGGGGACTGGGAAAGGCTCACTTCAGAAGTTGACATTTGAGCCGATTCTTGAAAGAAGTCAGGGAAACTGAGGTAGAGTTGGAGGCAAAGCATTCCAGGTATGAGGCACAGCTAAGGCAAAGGTATGGAGTTAGGCAATGGAGCCTCATGGTCAAGGAACTTTAAGTAGGTCAGTATAGCTGGATCACGGAGTGCACGAAGGAAAGCAACATGTGAGAAGAGCAGGAGGATAGGAAGGAGGCAGGTCGTGAAGAGCTTTCATTGCTGAACAGAGGACTTTCTATTTGATCCTGGCAGTAATAGGGAGCCACTGGAGATCATTGAGCAGGTGAGTGACATAGACAAAACCTTGACAGCTGATTGGAGGATGAATTGAGTAGGGAGAGCTGGTGGTAGTTAGACCAACTCCAAGCCTATTGCAGCAGTCCAGGTAAGAGGTAATAAGAGCCTGTACCAGAGTGTTGGCTGTGTGAGCGGGGATGGCAAGAGGAGGTATGGAAGAGATGTCACAGAGGTAGAAATTACAAGATATGACAACAGATCAGATATTTGAGGTGGGTATGTGAGTGGAGGGAGGGAAGGGGACACAGAGATTTTCTTCTTGTTATTCAGTCTTTTCAGTTGTTTCTTGACTCTTAGTGACCCCGTTTGGGGTTTTCTTGGTAAAGACACTGGAGTGGTTTGTCGTTTCCTTCTCCAGCTCATTTTACAGATGAGGAAACTGAGGCATACAGACTTAAACTCAGCTAGTAAGTGTCTGAGGCCAGATTTGAAGATGGAGTAAGTACTCCTTACTCCAGACTTGGCACTTTATCCACTGCCCCACCTTGCTACCCCAGAAAAAATGTTGTAAATGTATTAATTATAAGATTTGACAACAGATTGGATATGTGAGGTGAGTTCAGTGGTGTGCTGATCAATATTTAACAATCAGCTCTCTGGAAAAATGTACACAGGACACATTTAAAGTTTCACGTGCATTATCAGCATCCTACCTATTCCTTTATTAAATATGGACAATCAACAAAAATAATAAATCAAGCCCTGATTTGTACTGTTTGCTGATTTCTAAGGTGTAAATGCTCACACTGACAATTTAACAATCAGCTTTCAAGTTAGTGGCTCCAGTACACCTCTTGGTGAGTTCTAGTGACGAGTCAAAGCTGATGCTGAGGTTGAGCCTGGTGATAGGGATAATGGTCATGCCCTCAATAGTAATAGGCAATGGGAGAGGGGAGGGTGTGGGGGAACTTTCTGCAAGTTTATTTTCTATAGGAAACAAGAGAGATTAATCTTCTTATGGCATCCTGAGCACAACCTCTTGGTCCTCATCTGTAAAATAAGTGGTTGGACTAAAACAAGGTTTCTTACCTCTTTCTGCCATTGACCCCGTTGGAAGCTTGGTGAAGTCCATGACCCTTTCTCAGAGTGATGTTTTTCAAGATGCTCAAAGAAATATATGGAACTACAAAGGAAACTGTGTTGAAATAGAGTTATCAAAATATTTTTTAAAAGTTTATGGACTCCGTGGTAAGATCCCCTGGACCACAAAACAGCTAAACCCTAAGATCCTTGATTTCTTTCTATACCTTCTGGTGACAGCCGTACAGAAGAGGAATGATTTCAGATTAATTTTCCCAGAGTGTGGAGTGAGAGGCCGTTCATATACATGACATTTGTTGTCATATGTTCAGAAGGAGACGATATGAAAAGCAACCAATCTTTATTGTTTAAGAAGGTTCATTTATTGTCTCAATTATTTCAAGAATATGATATCCTTTTGGAAATGGTCTCAAAAATTTAAAGAAGACTGCCCCCTAGAGGACACTTGTAATAACAACAGGGTCCTGATGCTCAGACCTCCTGAAACCCTAGGCTCGTAGGGATTTTTAGAGCTAGAAGGATTTGGGGAGTTAGCCCTGGAAGGAACTTGAGAGTGTCCTTCGGGCCTCCATGCTGCAATGAAGGGAACTTGGCCAAAGCCATTCCATCCAGGTCGGGGAGTCTCATGTTGTCCGTAGTCTCAATCTCTGTACCTGCCCTTGGTGAGGCAGCTACTATAACCCTGGCTTTGAAGTCAGGAGAGACCTTGGACCAAAGCTTGCTTCAGACATCTATGAGTTGTGTGACCCATGTAAACTCGCTTAACTTCTCAGCCTTAGCTTCGTTATCTATAAAAGGAAGATAATAACAACACCTACCTCATGGGAATTTTGTAAGGACCAATTTAGGTAACATACGCTCATTCGATTCATCCAATAAACATTTATTAAGTGGCTTTTATGTGCCAGGCACTGTGCTAAGTGCTGGGGATACAAAAAGAGGCAAAAGACAATCCCTGCCCTCAAGGAGCTTACAGTCTAATGGGGGAGGCAACATACAAATGTATACAAAGCAAACTATATACAGGATAAATAGGAAATAATTAACAGGGAAGGCACTGGAATTAAGAGGGTTTGAGGAAGGCTTCCTATAGGAGGTGAGGTTTTAGCTGAAACTTAAAGGAAGCCAGGGAGGTCAGTAGGGGAGGAGTGAGAGTGGAGAAGAGAGAGTATTAAAAGTATGGGGTTCAGCCATAGAGAATTCCAGGAGTTGAGAGATGGAGGATCTTGTCCATGGAATAGCCAGGAAACTGGTGAAATTTGATCGAAGAGTACATGTTGAGGAATAAGGTGTAAGAAGACTAGAAGTGTAGGCAGGGGCTGGGTTATGTGTCAAGCTCTCTGCAAATCTTAAAATACTATAAAAATGTTTTTGGATAAAAATATGCATAGAAAAATTTTACATTTATATGTCTGTTTGTGTCTGATGGTAGCCATCTCTAGGGCAAGGAAGGAGAGAGAGGGAAGAAGAAAAAAGAAATTTACATGATAACTTCATCATGTGTTCGAAAGGAGTAGGAAGTTATTTGCAGTTTCATGGGCAACCATCTTTTTTGTTATACTATGTTATGGAAATGCTTGTTTTTATTCCATGAATAAAAAAAGGAAAAACGTTATTGTTGCTAACAGCTCGTATTTAACTGCCTGCCTTTCTAGTCTTCTTAACACTTTCTTCCTCTCCTCACACTCTACTATCCAGCTCCTTACTGGTTCTTGAGCACATGGGAGCCCATCTCCCACGTCTAAATGTTTGCCCTGACTGGCCTCTCATGCCTGCAGTGCTCTCTCTCCTCACCTCTGCCTCTTCATTTCCCTGAATCCCTTCACTTCCAACCTTCTTCTCTGTAGGCAGCCTTCCTGTGGTCATCACAGCTGTTAGTGCCTTCCACTCTGAGATTTCCTTCCATCCACTCTGTGTATATTTTCTGTGTCCCTAATTATCTACACGCTGTCTTCTGCATTAGAATGTGAACTACTTTATCTTCATATAGATCCCAAGCACATAGCACAGTGACTGGCACATTGGGAGCACTTAGAAATGCTTGTTGACTGACTATCTACATGACTTTGGGCAAGTCACATCACCTGCGTGGGATTCAGTTTCCCCAACGGTAAAATGACAAGGTTGTACTAAATGACCGCTAAGTCCTTTCAAGTTCTAAGTCTGATTCTCTGATCTCTAAGGTACCGCTGAGCTCTAACGTTCTATTATTTTGTGATTTATACAATCAATTTTTAATTATCTGCACCAATCAAGCAGTGCTATTTACTGAGCATGGACTATGAATGTGGTACTGTGCCATCTGCTCTGAGAAATACAGAGAAGTGGAAGATGAGGCCTATGTCCTCAAAGCGCCATTAATCTAGTTGTGGAGGTAGGTGAAGACAGAATAGTCATTGCTATTGGGAGGGGGATTGTCTGAACCTGTAATTTCATTGGCATAGGGAGCTGCCTGGTGAGGAAGCTCCCTCTATCAATGGGGATCCATAAATGTTGGCAAGTTACAGTCCTTGAGAGATGCCTGAGGCACAAAGAAATTAAGGGATTTGCCAAGGATCACACAGCTTGTCTAAATCAAATGTAGGACTTGAACCTGGGTCATCCTGATTCTGAGTCTAGTGCTCATTGTTAATAATTTGCTAACATTTATAAAGTGCTTTACAAATATTATCTCATTTGATTCCCATACCTACTCTATGAGGTAACTGCTATTACTATGCCCATTTTACAGATGAGAAAACTGAGCCCAAGAGAGGTTAAGTGACTTGCCCAGGGTCGCATGACCAGTCAGTGTCTGAAGCTGGATTTGAACGCACATCTTCCTGACTTCAAGTCCAGTACTCTGTCCACTATGGCAGGCTGCCTCTCCACATAATACAGTACTGTGCAGTTCATGAAACATGTCAAATGAATTTTCATAAATGTGACAGATCTTTAGTAAAGGAAGACATTACTTTTGACTGGAAGTTTCAGGGTAGGCTTCCGTAAGGAAGCAGAGTTCGTAATGGATCTTTAACAATAAATATCTGTAATGTCTTTTCTACTATCATCTCTGGAAATAAAGGAAGATCTTCTGAGGCTAACTGAAGTTTCCTCCACAGTAAATGCCTCTGCTTCTTAGACACAACTGGTTCTCTTTTGGGAAGTTCTGTCAATATCCACTACTGAAGTCCATTCAAAGAAACAAGGAAGGCAGGTAGGGTTAAGTTAGGTAGTATAGATGACCTGCCTTGTTGGACACTTAGTTTCTTTAGACTCTAGTTTGACGTCAGACTGTTTTCTGCTTGCCCTGTAGACCTTGTAGCTACCTCATTGTTCATCTAGTCTTCTGGCATCTGGGCATGCCTACTGATTTCAGCCTTATTTGTTTGTATTTGGTGTCATTACTCTGGTAAATGGCCCTCCTGCTCCATCCATGAGCCTCTTTCTTGCAGCTGGTTGTCCTAACCACACCTTGGTCAGCACCATGGAGATCTCTTGGCCATGGTGTCTGGACTACTCCAGGATTGGTAAAGTGAAAGATCCAGTGACCTCTGGTGATTTTCATGAGAATAGTCTGAATTGTATTTTGTGCTACAACACGAATGGATCTTTGTTTCAACAGTTTTTTGTATCTATGAATACATTTGTCTTTCCTTTCTACTCATTGGGAATGCAGTAATATATAGTATTGCTACTATACACGATTATAAGGAGGCTTTTCATTTGAAAAATATTTTCCTGAAGTGGGTAAAGCTGTGCAAATGTATTAGAATCGTGGATCCCAAGAAGTTCTTCCTTAGAAATTGGCGAGCAGCGCCAGTGCTCTTTGAAAGAGGAAATAGGGAATCCAGAGTTTGAAAAAGTCATCTAGTATTGGAATCAGCTTTTGATTCAGGTCAGGGAAAGAATTCCAAATGCATACCAGCACCATTACTGGGAATCAAGATGGTGACTCCCTGTGGCTGTTAGGTCTGGAGTTTCCACAATGGAAATAGATGGGATTAGAATGTTCCAATCATATATGACCAGATTAGTGGGTCCTAGAAGATAGTCCTCCTTAGTGTCAATAATTTAGTATTTCTACAACTTTCCATAAAGTAGTCTTTTATAATTTTGTAACTTCTTGTAATTGTGAGCAAACTGGAAATTCAATTTACCTTGGGTCTGCTAAGAGGAGAAGGTCATCCACATGGACAAGACATGGGCTGGTGGTGGAGGAAGTGAGAGTGAGGAAGAGGAACTGTTCTTCAAGGAGCGTTGTTTTTGGAGGGGGCAGGGAGGGCATTCAAATTAACATTACTAAGGCTACAGAACAGAGTTAAAGATCAATGGGTTAGGAAGGATTTAAGAATTTAGCGTCTTCCCTTTTGCTGTTTGGAGATGACAACCTGTCTTCTCACAAAATCTTTCTTCAATTGACTTTAGTTGGTCTTACATCACCCATCACAGAGATGGTTTTTTTTTAAAGAACTAAGTGAATACTTCTCTCTTTTCCCTCTGTATAAATAGATACCCTAGCTGACCAGAGCTGCTTTGGCAATTCTATTCTTGCAAAAACAAAACATCTGGTTGTCTGGTTTCCTTATCTTTTTGTCTAGTATTTGCATCTTCCCCATAGAGTCGCTTAAATTTTTCACATAAGCTCTGTCCGGTGACTTTAAGAACTTTAATTATATTTTTTAAGTATACCAAGAGGAGAAGTGGAAGGGAAAAGAAGATAAAACATAAGCAAAGACCCCCCAGCCAGCTCTAATAGTCTATAATTCAAATCAAGCCTTCCTCAGAGCATGATGTATAAAGCACTTACTGGCGTGGTGGTCAACAAATCTGGGTTCTTGTCCTAACTTTACACTAATTTCCTGTGTGATGTTGGACAAATTACTTTAATTTCTCTGGGTCTCAGTTCCCTCATCTGTAAAGTGACAGGATTAGAAGAGATGCATGCGTAGAATCAATCAAAGAGCATTTTATTGAGTACCTACTATAGTCTAGGGACTGTGCTTCACATGGAAGGCAAACACAAAAAGTAAATTAGTTTCTGCCCTTGAGAAGTTTATAATCTAGCCAAAGGATCATAGCGCCTTGAGAAAAGGACCTCAGATGTCTAGACCATACACAATTAGGAATCCCCTCTCTATCATCCCTACCAATTCTAATTCTTTGCTTGAAAGCATCCAAGTTTGGAGAACTCATGATCTAACTAAGCAGCTCATCCTACTCTTATTTATTTATTTATTCATTTATTCATTTATTCATTCATTCATTCATCTATCTGCCTGTCTATCTGTCTATCTATCTATGTATTCATTTTAGTGAGGCAATTGGGGTTAAGCAACTTGCCCAGAGTCACACAGCTAGGAAGGATTATGTGTCTGAGGCCGGCTTTGAACTCAGGTCCTCCTGACTCCAGAGCCGGTGCTCTATCCATTGTGTCACCTAGCTGCCCTGAGATACCACTTTTGGACAGCTTATATTCTCAGGAAGTTTTTGAGATCATCTTTGCAATTTCCTCCTGTTATACCTAAGCACCTACTTAGGGGCCAAATGAAACAAGCCTAATCCCTCTTCCATGTGATGGTCCTTCAAAAACTTGGATGAGGCTGCTCTGTCTGGGCCAGTTTTTCCTCTCTTCCAGACTAAACACCTCTAGTTCCTCCAGCTTTATCTCAGAAGGAAAGGGTTCCAGTTTCTTCACCATCTTATCTGTCCTCCTTTGGATATGCTCCAGCCTTTCAATCAATATCCTAAATGGAGAATGTCCTAAATGACATTCAGGGTTTCAGGTTCTTTTTTAATTAATTAATTTATGGAACAAAACAAGCCTTTCTATAATATTGTATGATTTAAAAAGATAATTGCACATGAAACTGCAAATCTGTTATGTAAAACTTGCTACTTCTTTTAAATATAATAAAATTATCATGTAATTTCCCCCTTTTTCCCTCTCCCAGCCCTGCCTTAGAGATGGCTACCATTAGACATAAATAGGTATATGTATATGTATATGTGTGTGTGTATATACATATATGTGTATATATATACACACACACACACACATACATACATATATATATATGTAAAATTATTCCATACATATTTCTATTCATCAAGTCTTTCTCTGGATGCAGATAACTGTCTTTCTTCATATGTCCTTTATACTTAATCTGGGTATTTATAATAGTCAAAATAACTTATTCACTCAAAGTCGTTCTTAAAACAATGTTGCTCTTACTGTATACAATGTTTGGGTCATTTCACTCTCCCTCATTTTGGCTTTCCATGTTTTTCCAAGATCACTGAGTTCATTATTTCTTATAGCACGGCAGTATTCCATCACAACACAACTTGTTCAACCATTCTCCAATTGATGGGCTCTGCTGCAATTTCTAGTTCTTTGCTGCCACAAGGTTCTAAAAATGAATTAGTGCCCTTTTTGTCAATTCTTTAAGCTTGAAGCTCCCTTAAATGTGTTTCTAAACTTAAGGGAGATAGCTGAGATACAGTGGAAAGAACTTGGCTAGCTGGTCTACTAATAAGCTGTGATGCTTGGGGTAGACTATTTTTCCACTCTAGACCTTGGTTTTCTCATCTATAAAATGGGCATTGGTCTACATGATCTCCCAGATTCCTTCCACTTCTCACATAAGACACAGCATGGTACAGTGGAAGGAGTGCTTAACTTTGAGTAATGAGGCCTGGATTCAAATCCTGATTCTACCACTTGCTGTCTGTTTGAGCTTGGACAACTTAACCTCTTTGGACCTCAGTTTCTTTAGATGGTGTCCATGGTCCTTTTTAGATATATCTGATTCTATTGTTCTGTGATTTTTTTAAGGCCTCTAAGCTCCTTGTTAAGGAGGCTGATAGAATCTCTCCTTCTCAGGAGTTATGTTGCTGGCATGGCTAACTTTTTTGCTATAGGACTGAGATTACATTTTGTTTAAATCTTCAGGTTCTAGTGAAAACCAACCCAAACTAGGGTAGACCTAAAGAACTTATTCTATCAGTGCTTAGGGGCAAATATCAAGAGACTCTACTGAGTCCAACTCCTTAAGTGGCTCAAAGATTGGGATATAATTTTTTCTTGGGGGGTGTGTGTGTATGTATGTGTGTGTGTGTGTGTGTGTGTGTGTGTGTGTGACGAGAGAGAGAGAGAGAAGAGAGAGAGAGAGAGAGAGAGAGAGAGAGAGAGAGAGAGAGAGAATTTATGTGTATAAGGGCTTTTCTTCTCATTAGAGTTTTCTTGGGTGTCAGAATATAATGGTCAACATATCAACAGAAAAGGTAGAAAGGAAAAGAGGATAAAACATAAACAAAGACTGCCATTCAGCTCTAATAGACTGTAATTCAAAGTAAGCTTTTCTCAGAGTAAGATATAGAAAACATTGGCTGGAATAGTGGACAACAAATCTGGGTTCTTGCCCTAACTTTACCACTAACTTTCTATGTGATCTTGGAAAATTACTCTGGGTCTCCGTTTCCTTATCTATAAAATGAAGGATTAGAAGAAATGCATGCATGCATGGGAGCAGTCAAAGAGCATTTTATCAAGAACCTGCTATATGCTATACTGTACTTGGGCACAAAAACAAAAAGTGAAATACTTCTTGTCCTCAAGAAATTTGTAATACAGATAAAGGATCATAGTACCAGGGAGCCAAGGAAAAAGGAATAAGGCTGGGGTGTCTTTTCCATTCTTCTCTGCCTGTGTCTGCTGCTATTTATTCCCATGAGAAAGTGTGGTTTAGGGATTGCTAAGATTATCTGTGGTGGGGGCCAGAGAATCTAGAAATCCCCAGTCTCCCCACCACAGAGGTGGCCCAATCCCCAAAGACTTCATCTCTTTAGCTTAAGGCATTGATTCTCTTATTAAAATGAAAATTCCACTAGGGGGCATCACTTTAAGCTGTTATCGGTCATTTCTCCCTTACTATGCATGCAAAAGCATATTTTAGTAGGAGGTAGGTTGAGAGAATTTGAATATGATGGGATAGGCGACCAGGAGGGAAGAAAAAAGCTAGAACCATTACTTGGAAGCAAGGTGAATTTTGATCTCCTTTGGTTTTGCCTTTGGCTTACTCTACCTATAAGCTTTAAAGGTTACTTGGCTCAAGACTGGGAGTATAGCCCAGAAAAAAAAGAGTGGAGAAGGGGAGGCAAGTAGGAGCTTCACTAAGCTTGGGATTGAAATGGGGAGGAGAAGAGATCTGATGTGCAATTGAAAAAGTATAAATAGAACTAATTCTTCAGAGAGAGAAATCAGGAATCAATCATAGACCATCTAGTGTTTCTGGTGTGTCAAAGTTAATTCAATTCGAGAAATGGTTTTAGGATGTCTGCTTTGTGCAAGGCACTGCTGTGCTGGGGATAGAGAGACAAAACACTCCCTGTCTTCAAGGAGCCGATCTCACTACTGCCATATGAAAGGTAGTAGGGAGGCAGATATAACAAATATTACACATATGTGAGGGAAAGAAACTTGAAGGAGAAAGAATCAGCAACTAAGGGGAACCGGGAGGGCTTGACAAGGGTGCAATTGAGCTGAGCCTTAAAGAAAGAGATGGATTCTGCAAGGCTGTAGTGAGGAGCTATTGCATTCAGGCACAGGTGATGGCTTATACGAAGACGCTGAATAATGCTGAGATCTGGAGTCAGATAGCAGTCCAGTTTGGTTTGAGTATAGAGTGGGTAAAGATAAATACCATGTAAGAAAGCTAGAAAGGCAAAGTTGAAGCCAGATTGTGAATGACCTTGAGTATTGGGGAAAAGAGTTTGAATCTTACCTTACATATTTGGGAGCCACTGAAGAGGTTTTGAACATGGGAGTAAAACAGGCACACCCTGTACCTTAGAAGGATTATTTTGGCAGCAGTGTGTGTAGAACCGTGCTAGGGACACTGGGGACTACAAGAATGAATAAGGTAACAGACCTAGCTCTCAAGGCATTGGGGAGACTATCCAGATACTCAGAAAAATGATAACTCTCGTGGATCTGTTGTTAGACACAACCTTTGCTTCAGACTGGTACCAAGGACAGGAGCTGCAACTGATTTGGAGGAAGTTGGAAAGAGGGACCATCTTTATGTGGCTTTACCAAAAAAAACCCAGGCTTGCAGGAAGCTGATGGCAACAAATTGTATGAACTCTGTGTAGAACTAAGATCCCCACTTTCATCTACATGTCAGACTCTGTAGCTTAACCCTTCCATCCCTGCGTCCTCAAATCTTAGACTGCTTTGATTCTGACTTTTGGTGGTGTTGTTCACTCATTTTCAGTCATGGCAAATTCTTTGTGACTCCATTTAGGGTTTTCTTGACAAAGATACTGGACTAGTTTGCTATTTCCTTCTCCAGCTCATTTTTATAGATGAGGAAACTGAGGCAAATAGGGTTAAGTGACTTGCCCAGGGTCACACAGCTAGTAAGTGTCTGAGGCTGGATTTGAACTCAGGAAGAGGAGTCTTCTTCATTAAGCCTAGCACTCTGTCCACTGTGCCACCTAGCTGCCCTGATGCTAGCACCAACCCTTGATTCTGACCTAGAGCAACTTCTATGTTATTAAACACCATCTTCTACATGAAGCCCTTACTGCATCCCCCAAGCTACTACCCAAAATGACATTGTATTATTTTGTATTTATTCTCAATGTACTTATATGTATATATGTCATCTTCTCCACTAGGATATAGCTCATTGAGGGCAGGAATTATTTCATTTTTATCTTTATGTGCCCTGTGCAGTGCCTGGAAAATAGTAGGCTCCGAGTTAAAAGATATTTCTGTCTCTGGCCTCTCACCTCAGCACTTTGTATTACCACCGCTGACACTGGCTTTTACAGGATAAACCAGTATTTCTTGACAGATTCCAGTGTATATCCCCTTCCTCCTGTTCTGTACCATTGCCCCTCATCCTGCATCCTAGGAAGGGACCTTCTGACTGAGACCCTTCCTTATTCCTTGATCTGGGAGCCTTTAGCCTCTTTCATGGGAGACTCTAAGTCTCCCAAGTCACTTAACCTATTCACCTGAGTTTCCTCATCTATAAAAATGAGCTGGAGAAGGAAATAGCAAACTAGTCCAGTATCTTTGCCAAGAAAACCCTAAATGGAGTCACAAAGAATATGCCATGACTGAAAATGAGTGAACATCACCACCACAAGTCAGAATCAAATAACGGGTCCCATCCTGACCCCACCCAAGGGAATAGATGGGAGGAACAGACTTCTGCATGATCTAGTGCCAAATGAAAGGAGCAAACTAGAAGCACTTGAGGAGAGAAGGTTAGATTGCTTGGAGCTGGTTTGTTTGGAAGAGGTGGGGCCTGAGTTGAGCCTCAAATCAAATCCAATTTTGGAGTGGCAGAGACAACAAAAGGTCAGGATGAGACATTTTCCAACCTAAGACAACTTAGGAGGTCGGCAGGAGAGGTCTGTGACACTGGGCTGGGGGCCAGCCTGGAGCACATGGATCGGCAGCATGAGTGGTGGGCTTTGGAGGCGCCAGCTTTGGGAGCTCCCAGCCCCGAGATGGTAAGGAGGTCATTCAACTGGTCAGAAAGAGATTACAGACGCTGTACTGGCACTGGGTACAGCTGGCACTGATTGCTCATCCACAGTTCTGGGTCCCAGTTCCAGGGCAGAGAGGAACACTAGTGTTTGCAGCTGCAGGGGAGCGGGGACCCTTCTTGGGTAAAAATCAGAGCAATGACCAGGAGAGCAGTGATTAGAGCAGTGTCTATCAGGATTAGACAACCTTAGAAGCACTGAGAACTAGCTGATCCCCAGAACTAGCTCTGAAAACAGCAGCATGAAAAAGCTCAAAGCTTGGCACAGTGCCTCCCTACCCCCAGTGAACAAAGCCCAACTTTGACATAAAGTTCCAAGTCAAGAAATAAGCTAGAAAAATAAGCAAACAACAACAAAAAGAACTTGATAATGAAGTCATATCAAACATTATAGCAAGTTTCTCTGATGAAGGCCTCATTTCCCAAATATATAGCAAGCTAAATCAAATTTATAAAAGTAAGAGCCATTCCTCAATTATCAAATGGTCAAAGGATATGAGCAGGCAGTATTCAGAAGAAGAAAGTAAATGCTCTAAATCACTATTGATTAGAGAAAGGCAAATTAAAATAACTCTGAGATACCCTTTTTTTTTTCTTTTTTTCTTTTTGCTAGGCAATGAGGTTAAGTGACTTGCCCAGGGTCACACAGCTAGTAAGTGTTATGTGTCTGAGGCCGGATTTGAACTCAGGTCCTCCTGAATCCAGGGCTGGTGCTCTATCTACTGCATCACCTAGCTGCCCTGAGATACCACTTTCACACCTATCAGAAATGATAAATGGCAGAGGGGATGAGGGAAAATAGGTACAGTAATGGAACTATTGGTGGAGTTGTGAACTGGAGTAACCATTCTGGAAAATAATCTGAAACTATGTCCAAAGGGCTATAAAACTATGCATACCCTTTGACCCAGAAATACCACTGTTAGGTCTGTATCCCAAAGAGATCAAAGAAAAAGGAAAAGGGTATGTATATGTGTGTGTGTGTGTGTGTATGTGTGTATACACATACACACACACATATTGATAACAGCTCTTTCTGTGGTGGCAAAGAATTGGAAATTGAGAGGATGCTTATAAATGGGGAAATGGCTGAACAAGATGTGGCATATGGTTGTGATAGAATACTACTGTGTTATAAGAAATGACAAGAGGGATTGTTTCAGAAAAAAAAAAACAACCATGGCAACACTTATATGAACTGATGCAAAGTGAAGGGAACAGAACCAGGACATCATTGTATATAGTAACAGCAATGTTGTAATGATGATTAACCATGAAAGACTTGGCTACTGCAGTCAATACAGTGATCCAAGACAATTCCAAAGAATTCATGATGAAAAAAAATGCCATCCACCTTCAGAGAGATAACTGATGAACTCTGAGTGGAAATTGAAACATAATTTTCTCATTTTCTTTCTTTTCTTTCTTTTTTATGATATGGCTGATATGGAAATATGTTTGCATGATTTTACGTGTATGATTGATATCATTGCTGCCTTCTCAGTGGGTGGGGAGAAGATGGGGGGGAGGGTGAGAATCTGGAAATCAAAATGTAAAAAAATGTTAAAAATAAATGGTAATTCTAAAAATAACTGTGTACAAACAAGATAGAGGAAATAATCAGAGGGAAGGCGCTAGAAATAAGGGCGATTAGGAAAGACTTCTTGTAGAAGATGGGGATAGGGATTTGAAAGCAACAAGGGAAGGCAGTAGGTGAGGTGGAGGAGAGGTGGAGGTGAGGAGGAAAAGAGTTCCAGGCAGAGATAGAGTACAGTCAGTGAAAATGCCCAAAGTCAGGAGAAGGAGTTTCTATTGAGAGGAACAGCAAGGAGGCAACTGTCACTGGATTGCAGAGGATGTGGGAGGGTATAAGAATTAAGAAGACTGAGCATTGAGACAGAAAGAAGTTTAACCCATGGCCCTGATGTTGATGAAGATTCAAGGGACAAGGGCTTGAGAAAATGAGCTGAGGAGCTAAAAAATTAATGTATACAATAAATGTCATGGTGATTCGAGTGGCTACACCTTCAGCTGGAAAGATGTGGGTTCAAATCCAGCCTCAGACATTTACTAACTGCATGTTGCCAGGCAAGTCACTGAAGCCTGAAAACTGAAGGTGTTGAATTTGATTTGATGACTTTCTAAGGTTATTTCCAGCCCTAAATTTAAATTTGTGTATACATATACACATATACACATATATGTGTGTATGTATGTATATACATATCTACACATGTATGAATGTATATATGCCTATACCTATTAATGTTCTATAAAATGCTCCCAAGTTCCATATGTATACTTACTTATATACACACATGTATATATTTGTCTATAGCATATATTTGTCAGTATCCATGTATGTATGCATGTGTATATGCATTTTACGTACACATATTGTGTAGGTGTATATATATATATATGTATATATATATATATACACACACACATACACAAACACACATACACACATACCTAAAGTGTGTTATATGTGCATATATACATCATGCACCCACATGCATTATGTGATATACATATGACATACACATACCACATATATACATGTATGCATATGGAAGGTATATGTATGTTTATATTTTAATCTATATATGTGTATATAATCTATATTAATATTATATACAACAATGTGTGTGTACATAATCTATATAATAATATAAAGCAATATATTATAATATAATGATACATAATATTATATATAACAATATGTGTGTACATAATCTACATATATAATAATATAGGTGTATGCATATATAATATAGTATATGTGGGGGGTGTACCTTTGACAAGGGTATTTCTTTGGAACATGCTGAAGGGAACTGGGTTGTACTTCCTGCCAAGCATTACAGTTATACCAAGTATGTCAGTGCTGCTGCCTTTGCTGAAAGGTGAGAAAAACACCCTGACTGGTAGAACTGCCCACTACTCTCAGCTCTGTCTCATGTTGGTGTTGTCATCAGTGTGCTAAAATTTTTTTTTTATATAATGAGACCTTGGGAAGCTGTATGATCTTTTAAAACAGAAATGTGGGTGTGTGTAAACAAAATTAAGAAACTGAGAAACTATTCAAGAACTTTGGGGATGGGATGACAAGTAACTAGAAGATGGAAATAGAAATCAGAGTGAATTTTATAAACTAGAAAAGTTGCTGGTGCTGGCATAAATTGTGAAGGAGGTAAATGCTAGGTAGTGGAGGTAGGATATTGATGATGCATGTCTCTGGTACGAAGTGGAGGACTGATGAAGAATAAGTAAGGTGGAGAAAGAGCTGGAGGAATATGGTTAGGAATATGGTATTAAGCCTTGGAGATAGAAATATTTGACATATGTAGCTTTGGTCACACTCTTCTTACAAGATCCAATTTAGTTTTGGGTAGGATCATGGAGAAATGGGAGAGTATTTCAGGAATCGCATCAGTTGTACTCAGAAGGCTCTCATGGCCCTCAGCTTTGACTAATAGCCTAACAGTGATAGCGTAATTGGTCTTCTTGCTTCCAGTGTGGCCCCTATCCAACCCATCCTTCGAATAGCTGTCAAAATAATCTTTCTAAGGTTTACTCTCCCTTCTAAAAACTTGTAGTGACTCCCTATTGCATCCAGGATAAAATACAAACGCAGTAGCCTGACATTTGGGCAGCTGGGTGGCACAGTGAAGTCAGAAGACGTGAGTTCAAATCCAGCCTCAAGCAGTTACTGGTTGTGTGACCTTGGGCAGGTCACTTAACCCTGTTTGCCTCAGTTTCCTCACCTGTAAAATGAGCCAGAAAAGGAAATGGCAAATCACTGCAGTCTCTTTGTTAAGAAAACCCCAAATGGGGCCATAAAGAGCCAGACACAACTGGAATGACTAAAGAATAACAACGACAAAGCCTGGCATGTAAGCTTCTCGGCAAAATGGATCTGACTTCTCTTTCTGGCCCCGTCTTACATTCGCCTCCTTTACAATGCTTATTGGCCGGTATACCGGCTGACTGAACGCACTCTAGCAGCTGTTATTCTGGGCTGACATATTGTTTCTCACCTCCGTGTTTGCCCAGGCCTCCCCCCTGGCCTGAGGTGTTCTTCCTCCTCTGCTTCACCATGTAGGCTCTTTATCCTCCTTCAAGGGGAGGCCTAGTTTGCAACTCCTCCTTGAAACCTGTGACAACGAGGTTTGACTGCAAGGTCCCAGTGTGCTAAGGCTTAACTAATTCGAGAAACCTGTGTCTTCCTTTGATGCTGTGGCACAGTTTCCTGGGTCTCTTTCCTTCATTTCTTATTGGGAAATTCAGAGCACATACTCATTTCAGTGGTCCAGACTACTCTAGTGCCTTGCCTCACTGGTGATGGGGTACCAGCAAGAGTCTCCTGTTAGTGCCATGTCAGCTCTTCATCCTAAAACTCTATGTAAGCTTGTTGCCTAAGATTTGAGTATTTCTGTATAGACTTTTTGGGGGGGCTTTTTTTTTTGGCTAAGCAACGGGGTTAAGTGACTTGCCCAGGGTCACACAGCTAAGTGTCAAGTGTCTAAGGTCGGATTTGAACTCAGGTCCTCTTGACTCCAGAGCCGAAGCTCTATCCACTGTACCGCCTAGCTGCCCCATGTATAGACTTTTGAGGTCATAGAGCTTATTACTGGCTCCTTTGTTGAATGTTGTCTTCTGTGAATTTCTGGGTATCTCAGCTGCAGTTCTTCTTTATTTGTGGCTCCTGTCTAAAGCATCAGTTCTCAAAGTGTGAGGGGACCCCTGGAAGTCCCTAAAACCCTTTCATGTGAGTCTGTGAGGTTAAAACTATTTTTGTGGTATACTGAGGCATTTTAATGTCTAATACGGCAAATATCTATAGATAAAAAACACGTGAACAAAAGCTCTTTTGGGGTCTTCCATAATTTTTAAGAGTGTAAAGGGATCCTGAGACCAAAAAGTTGAAGAACCACTGGTCTACAGTATCTAACTGAGAGAGAAAGAAAGACAGAGACAGAGACAGAGGCCCAGAGACAGAGAGACAGACAGAGACAGTGAGACAGAAAGCAACACAGAGAGAGATAGAGAGAAATACAGACAGAGACAGAGATGGATGGATAGATACATAGATAGATCTAGATGCAAGCTTCATCCTCCCCTGTCCTTTTAAATGTAGAACTCTTTTTATTAGATTGCAAGAGATCTAGTAAATACATTCTTACCAAGCTTTGTTAGGTGTACACTATCTCTGGCCAGGAACCTGTCAACCCTATATTGTCAACTCTGATTCAGAAATACAAATGCCACTCTCAGACAGTTCTTTACTTTATTACTTGATTAAATTAAATTTTCTCTTCTTTATCCATCACTTTCAATGGGCAACAATGAGCAAAGTACAACCTACATCTCGGTGCTCTTCAGTTTCTTGCCAAGAATCATTTGCAATCTTTTTAAAATTCCTTCTAGAGGTGTCATTTGTGTCCAGGTGAATCACCAGAAGTGGGGAGTTGATAGCCATTTTGATAGTCCTGGGAATCTCTATGTTATATCTTATGTGGATGCCCCAGGAAGACAACAGACCTCTCTGTTACTGTTACCCAGGAGCAGGGAATCACCAAGTCCTACCACTTTGATACATGTTGCACTATGCATGTAGTAGAATGTGGGGTCCTGGTGGGCAGGGGCTGTTTCATTTTTAACTCTATATCCTCTGTATCCTAGCTCAGTGCCTGGAATATAGTAGGGGCTTAATAAATGCTTGTTGAATTGAATGGAAGTTGAATTCCTCCCCGTCACCTCTTACTCTTAGCTGAAAATTATCCCTTCCTCCTCAGATTTTTTTAGAGCACTTTTGTCTAGGTCTTTCCTTTCTATCACATACTCCCACTTGTAGCTAGACATTATAGTGAATATGGTGCTGGACTTGTAATCAGGACCTGAGTTTGAGTAAAGCCTCAGATATGTACTAACATGTGACCCTGGGCAAGTCCCTTCACATTTCCCAGGCTCAGTTTCCTCAACTGTAAAATGGGAGCTAATAATAGCAACTACCTCAACAGGGTTGTTGGGAGGATCAAAAGAGATTACATACACAGAGTGTTTTATAAACCTTACAATGCTATATAAATGCTATTAATATTATTATTGTTAGCTTTCTTATTGCTTCCATAGCATACCCCCTACCCTTAGTAAAATGTAAGCTTTCAGTCATTCGTTTTATCCTCAGCATCTAGCACCATTGCCTTAGACATAATAAATGCTTTATAAATGCTGAATTAGATTGAACTAAAACTATTGTAGCTTGGGAAAAGGAATCAAACTCGATATCTATTTTCAAAATACCCAAACAATTTGCATCATAAGGATACTGTCTGTTTCCTATTTTTATAGGGAACTAGACAAGAGGAAGTGGTCTTAGAGAGCTTAGTTAAACATTAGGAAGAAATTTCTTGCTGTTCTGTTGGCCTTAGGGATTATTGAATCCACCCCTCACCTTTATACAATGAGGAAACTGAGGCCCGGAGAGATTATATTATTTAAATAGGCAACTATAGTAAGTTATAGTTAGATAATTGTCTGAGTAAATATTGCTGTCTGGCTGCAAGGTGGCTGGTTGCATCTTCCACCTCTGGGCATCTGCCTTTTGCTGACTTCAGTTCTTCTCTGAAGAAGGGGAGGGAAGTGTCCTAACAAGAAACAAACTGACCAGTTCCTTTTATTGCTGCCCCCATGGTGCATGTGCCCCCCTCTTCTCCCAGCCAATTAGTGTAGCTTCTTTTTAGAGCACACATTAGGTGTCATGAGGAGGTCCTCAGTCATGTTCAATAATAAGTGGACACAGAGAAGAAATTTTTCCTCCTTTCCACCTCCTTTTCCCACTACCAGGCAATATGCCAGGTAAATTTATGGCCAGGACACATGAATAAAGGGAAATCATATAGAGACCTGTGTGGCACATGTATTATTAAGGCAACTCACACTTGAACTACAGAGCCAGTGACTTCTGGCAGTGTTACTGTGCTACTATCCTCTTGCATTTGCATTGTCTCTTAGAACCTCAAGGCCTCTGAGCTCTTCTCTGCCACTACTTTCTGGTCTTTGGATTCTTCTGAGTTGTTTGCTCCTCTCTGCTATAGTCTCCTGAGATGTAGTGGCCAGTAAACCTCTCTTTAGCAAGAGAAGGCTAACACTCTTAGTGTAGAGCTGAGGCTTATGAGTCACCACATGCAGTGAAAAAAAGCTTACAAAATTCCACAAGCTGAGTATCTTTTCTTTTACTTTTTCTTCCTGGTGTTGACTTAAGGTCCTTCACCTATGCCAGCTATCTGATTTGAGGTTAGAAAGCTCCTTTAACTTCTGTTAAATCCCTGATTTATAGAATCTACAAATACTCTGATGCAATCCCACAAGAACTTTTGGAAGCTGGTGAGGTGAGGTTCTCTTTGCCTTCTACAATGCTCTCTGACTTGTTCTTGCCCCTGGGTTTACATGTATGCCAAATGACCAAGTGAGACTAATGGGGCCATTGACCTCCACACTGTTCAGCATTCCTGTCTTTTTTTTTTAATCAGCATTTTAATTTCAAGTTTTGAGTCCCAAATTCTATCCTTTCCTCCCTTCCTCCTCACCTCCCCCCTGAGACAGTAAGCAGATATAGGTTATACATGTGCAATTATGTAAAACATTCCCCTATTAGTCGTTTTGTACAAGAAGACTTGAATAAAAGAGGAAGAAAGTAAAAAAAAATAGCATGTTTCAGTGTGTATTCAAACAATATCGGTTCTTTCCCGGGAATTGGATAGTATGCTTTATCATTAGTCCTTTGGCATTGTCTTGGATCATTGTATTGCTGAGAATAGCTAAGTCATTCACAGTTGTTCATTGAACAATATTGCCGTTATTGTGTACCATGTTCTCTTGGTTCTGTTCACTTCACTATGCATCAATGTTCATCTAAGTCTTTCCAGGTTTTTCTGAAATCATCCTGCTTGTCATTTCTCAAGCACAGTAATATTCCATTATGATCATATACCTCAACTTGTTCATCCATTTCCCAATTGATGGGCATCCCTTTGATTTCCAATTCTTAGTCACCACTTATTTCTGTACAAATAAGTCCTTTTCATTTTTTGGGGATGTCTTTGGGATATAGACCTAGCAGTGGTATTGCTGGATCAAAGGCTATGCACAGTTTTATAGCCTTTTGGGCACAGTTCCAAATTGCTCTCCAGAATGGTTGGATCAGTTCACAATTCCACCAACAGTGCATTAGTGTCTTAGTTTTCCTAAATCCTCTTCAACATCAAAAATTTTCCTTTTCTGTCATATTAGCCAATCTTATAGGTGTGAGATGGTACCTCAGAGTTGTTTTAATTTGTGTTTCTCTGATCAATACTGATTCAGAGCATTTTTTCATATGACTATAGATAGTTTTGATTTCTGCCTCTGAAAACTGTCTGTTCATATCCTTTGACCATTTATCAGTTGGGGGAATGATTTGTATTTTTATAAATTTGACTCAGTTCTCTCTATATTTGAGAAATGAGGCCTTTATCAGAGATACTTGTTGCAAAAATTTTCCTCCAGTTTTATGTTTTCTTTATAATTTTGGTTGCATTGCTTTTGTTTGTGCAAAAACTTTTTAATTGTATAAAATCAAAATTATCTATTTTGCATTTTGTAATGCCTTCTATATCTTCTTTGCTCCTAAATTCTTCTCTTATCCATAAATCTGATTCCTGTCTTTTTTATGTGTATCTCCAAGCAATAAAACCACTGACTTTTTTGTGCTAGTCCGGCCAGCACACATGTCACGGGTCCCCTCACGTTTAGGATAGAATAGTCCTGAATATGTTAATGGGCAGAAGGGAACTTAACATTCGTTTCCTCATTTTGTAAAATGCAGTAGTTGAAGTAGATGATCTCTAAGCTCCAGTTCTAAGTCCCAACCCTGGTATTTTCCTTAACATCGAAGGCAACATAAACATGAGACGTTATTACACAGAAGTGTCTAAGTTCAGACAGAGGCAGTTGAGCAAGCTTACTTTGGAAGGACTCGGGCTTCTTATTTTTATGTTGGAATCTGGAGGCCTGACTTCTGTTGATGTGTTTACTGCTTTAGTCTCACAGGCTCTGAAGATGTGCGGAGCTCTCTAACTGAGCCCAGCATGCGGTTCCCATTTATTTTCAAACTTCTGTATGTAGCGGGTGTTTGGGTGTAGTCTTTACACTTTACCCTCACGGCATATTTTGTAGCCTAAATGCTGGAGAGCCTGTGGCTGTGGTTGAACCTCATCTCCATCATCCCACCCACAATGGTTATCATTTAATATGTCCTGATCAGCCTCCCAAGAAGCTAAAATGTCAAGATAATGTTCAGTTTCCCTGTTCTATGCTTTCTCACTCTTTCCCATGTCCACATTGACTGTCACGCCCATTTATCTGTCAAATTCTGCTCCTAAACCTTTTAATCACACTCAGGTAAACATTATTGAGTCAAGTCAAGTCAATTAAGCACCTACTATGTGCCAGGCTCTGTCCTAAGTGCCAGAGATACAAAGAAAGGCATAAAACAGTCCCTCCTCTCAAGGAGCTCAAAATCTAATAAGAAAGACAACATCCAAACAATTGTGTACAAATAAGGTAAGTTCAAGGATAAAATGGAGATAATTGTACAAGGAAGGCACTAGTATTAAGGAAAGACAGAAAATGTTTCTTGCAGAAAGTGAGATATTAGCGAGGATCTGAGGGAAGCCAGGAAGCTGGGATAAGGAGGGAGAAAATTTCAGGTATGGTCAGGAAATGGAGTGTCTTATGCAAACAACACCAAGGAGGTCAGTGTCACTGGATTGCAGGATATGTAGAGATAAGGAGATGTGAATTGAGAAGGACATGAGAAGCAAATGGCCTCAATTTTTTCAGTGAAATATGAGGGAAGGTTCTTGAATAAGAGGAGCAAGATTTTTAGCTACAAGAGGTTTAAAGAGGGATGAAAAGTTTTGTAATTGCTGATGAGGTGAATGGAATAGTGAGTCAATTAGGGGTTATAGAAGGATTAGCTTGCTGCAGTGAGGGCCCAGGTGAGATTATGCAACACATTTGTAGTGGACCCAGTCATCCTCCAGCTTTGTTCAGTAGCATGTTAGTAAGAGTGAAGACAGTAGATGTTGCGAGGATCCCAAGGCTGAGACTGGGGAAGATTGGTGATAGAATAACAAGCAAGAAACTCAAGAGAAGAACATAGTGTAGAGTTGAACTGGTTTGCCAATGGGATCAAGATGAGGAAGGGAAGAGAGTGTAGCCAGTGTAGGGGTCATGGCCTTGGAAAAAAACTGAGCAAAGGGATTACTGGAAGACAACAGATAAGGGAATATTAGAACTCATGAACTGAGAAGTGAAACATTTGTAGTTGACATATTTTGAACTTATAATGTTTACGGCAAGAAGGGATAGCCATTGTGTTGAGTAGAGGCACTGAGACCCAAAAAAGTCCTTATAGGCTTAAATGAATTTAATGAATTAAAGTCTAAAAGGAAAAACTGTGAAAAGTCCTACCATTTTTGAATATTTTAGGGATAAAAAATGAATTGCATAAGACTTTAACTGGACAGTAGTTAGGTAAAAAGGACCTATGCGGTATTTGTTTTGTTTTTTGGGGGTTTTTTTTTGAGTTTTATTTTTGATTGTTACAGGAATGAAAAGTGACATAGCAGCTAAAAAACTAATATGGTCTTAGGTTGCATTGATAAAAGCTTAATGCCCAAGAGCAGGGATATGATACTAATAGATGGTAGTAAATTGTACTCTGCCTTGGCCAGCCCATATTTGGAGTCTTATGTTGAAACTTGAGGGAACATGATAGCTATCTTCAACTTTTGAAGGGCTGAAAGACGAGAGACTAGCATTGTTTTGCATGGTTTTAGAGGACAGAAGTAGAACAATGGGAGGCAGATTTCCTTGGCTATGAAAAATAATTTCCTAATGATTAGAACTATCCAAAAGTGGAAGGGGAGGGGTAGAACCAAGATGGCAGAAAGCAGTGACTTGCTTGAGCTCTCTGCCAAACCCCTCCAAATACCTGTAAAAATTTACTCCAAACAAATTACAGAGCAGCAGAACCCACAGACATACAGAGTGAAACAGATTTGCAGCCCAAGATAACCTGGATGGTTGATGGAAAAGATCTGTTGAGCCAGGCTGGGAGAGGAGCACAGCTCAGGGTGGGCTGTGCCATCAAACTTGGAGCAGGCCTCAGGGGACTGAATCACGGGCATCTGTGGTGGTTTCCAGACTCCTCAACCCACAAATACCAAAGACAACTTAGAAGGTCAGTAGGAAAGGTCTATTGGACCTGGGTGAGAGAGGAACGCAGTCAGCCCCAGCCCTGGAACAGCCCCAGGGGCAGTGGCGGCTGCTTTCAGAGCTCTAAGCCCACAGATAGTGGGGGGATCAAGTGGCTGATCAGAGGTGGATTGTAGAGATCTCTTTGGTGGCATTGGGGCAGGATTCTCTTGCTTTGCCTGTGCTTGGTTCTGGGTTGCAGTCCTAGGGCAAGGAGGAGCACTGACATGGCAGAGCTTGTGGCAGTGGTGAAGAGAGATTCCTCCTCACAGTTCCAAAGTAGAAAAGAGTGCTTATGGTCACTCACAGACCAGAGCACAGTCCAGGAAAGGAATAAACACCTCTCCCCACCTTGGAAAAACTAAAAATTTACAAATCCCTAGAAGTATCTCTAAAAACAGCTGCACAAAGCCCCTGAAGTTTGGGACAGTACACCCTCCACACTGGAAGCAGAGCCCTACCTTAACAAAGAGTCAAAAAGTCAAGTAATTGGCTGGGAACATGAGCAAACAGTTAAAAAAAACAAAAACAAAAACCTCAGACTATAGAATCTTACTATAGTGACAAAGAAGATCAAAGCATACAATCAGAAGAAAACAACAAAGTCAAAGCTCTTACATCCAAAGCCTCCAAGAAAAATGTGAATTGGTCTCAGGCCATGGAAGTGTTCAAAAAAAAATTTTGAAAAGCAAGTAAGAGAAGTAGAGGAAAAATTGGGAAGAGAAATAAGAATGATACAAGAAAATCATGAAAAATGAGTCAATAGCTTGCTAAAGTGACCCCCCAAAATGCCAAAGAAAATAACACCTTGAAAAATAGACTAAACCAAATGGCAAAAGAGGTCCAAAAAGCCAATGAGTAGAAGAATGCCTTAAAAAGCAGAATTGGCCAAATGGAAAAGGAGGTCCAAAAGCTCACTGAAGAAAATGATTTCTTAAAAATTAGAATGGAGCAAATGGAAGCTAATGACTCTATGAGAAACCCAAGAAATTAAAAAAAAAAGAATGAAAAAATAAAAGACTGTGAAATATCTCTTTGCAAAAACAACTGACCTAGAAAATAGATCCAGGAGAGATAATTTAAAAATGATTGGACTACTTGAAAGCCATGATCAAAAAAAGAGCCTACACTTAATCTTTCAAAAAATTATCAAGGAAAACTGCCTTGATATTCTCGAACTAGAGGGTAAAATAGAAATTGAAAAAATCCACCAATCACCTCCTGAAAGAGATCCCAAAAGGAAAACTTCTAGGAATATTATAGCCAAATTCTAGAGTTCCCAGGTCAAGGAGAAAATATTGCAAACAGCCAAAAAAACAGTTCAAGTATTGTGGAAACAGAATCAGGATAACACAGCATTTAGCAGTTTCTACATTAAGGGACCAGAGGGCTTGGAATATGATATTCTGGAGGTCAGAGGAGCTAGGATTAAAACCAAGAATCATCTACCCAGCAAAACTGAGTATAATCCTTTAGGAGAAAAATGGAAATTCAATGAAATAGAGGACTTTCAAGCATTCTTGATGAAAACATCAGAGCTGAATAGAAAATTTGACTTTCAAATACTCAAGAGAAGCATAAAAAGGAAAACAAGGAAGAGAAGTCATAAGGGACTTACTAAAGTTGAACTGTTTACATTCCTACATGGAAAGATGATATTTGTAACTCATGAGACCTTTCTCAGTATTAGAGTAGTTGGAGGGAATATACATACATATATACATACATACATACATATATATATGTATACATACATGCATACATACATACATATATACACACACACACACACACACACACATGTATATATATATAAATATAGACAGAGGGGACAGGGTGAGTTGAATATGAAAGGATGATATCTAAAAAATAGAATTAAGGAGTGAGAGAGGATTGTACTGGGAGAAAGAGAAAAGGAGAGGCAGAATGGGGTACATTATCTCACATAAAAGTGGCAAGGAAAAGCTTTTACAATGGAGTTCCCCTCTGTAAAAGCTTTTTCTTGCCACTTTTATGCGAGATAATGTGAGGGGGGAGGCGAGAGGGAATGAATGAATCTTACTTTCATCAGGTTTGGCTTAAGAACGAAATAACATACACACTTAATTGGGTATGGAAATCTATCTTACCCTACAGGAGAATAGAGGGGAAGGGGATAAGAGACAGGGGGGAATGATAGAAAAGAGGGCAGATTGGGGGAAGGGGTAGTCAGAAGCAAACACTTTTGAGGAGAACAGGGTCAAAGGAGAGAATAGAATAAATGGAGGGGCGGGATAGGATGGAGATAAACATAGTTAATCTTTCACAACATGACTATTATGGAAGTATTTATAACTATATCAAATTGCTTGCCTTCTTAATGAGGGTGGGTGGGGAGGGAGGAAGGGAGAAAATTTGAAGCTTAAAGTTTTAAAAATTAATGTTAAAAATTGTTTTTACATGCAACTGGGAAATAAGATATACAGGCAATGGGGTATAGAAATCTATCTTGCCCTACAGGAAAATAGAAGGGGAAAGGGATAAGAGAAGGGTGGGGGTGATAGAAGGGAGGGCATATTGGGGGAAGGGACATTCAGAATGCACACCATCTTGGAATGAGGGGAAGGGAGAGGTGAGGAGAAAATTTGGGACTTAAAATCTTGTGAAAGTGAATATTAAAAACGAAAAATTAATCAATCAATAAAAAAAACCAAACAAAACAAAAACAAAAGTGGAATGGAAATTAATGAGTTGCTCTTGTGTGGAAATCTTCAAGGGAAGTCTGGACAACCACTTGGAAGAGATGTTCTCTGGCCCTCTACATGGAACAACAAATTCACAGGATTTATGTGAGAAAAGGGCTTAGGCAATCTTAAAATGCTGTAGAAATGTGAGTTATTATTGTTGCATTATTATTATTATTACTATTATTATGTATTGAAATTCTAGGACTTCTTGTTTAAGAGAAAGAGTTATCTGGGGAAGCAGTGTAATATAGGTGAAAGATCTTTGGCTATAGAGAGAGCTCTGATACTACCTTACAAATAAGGGCAAGTCACTTTGACAAACTGGGCCTCAGTTTCCTCTTCTGTAAAATAAGGGAGTTGGATAAGATGACCTCTAAGGTGCCTTCCAGCCCCAACATCTTATGAGAGACAATCTCCTAAGAATAACAAGTTTTTGACTTCTTGAGTGTATCAGGGACTACTCTTCTTCCAAAATTTGGTCACGTCACATCAAGGTCAGAAGTTGAAAAATATGGCTGTAAAAATTACTGGATAACAAGCCTAGTAGCCTCTGCTGTTTTCAGCCCCTCACCTTTACTCTTCTTGTGGCTTGGATTTAGAAGAGATATGATGCTTGAAGCTATCATCTCATCAGTGTGGATGATCCTGCTAAACAATGTGATCAGAACCCCTCTTCTTATTCCATGAAGTTCTTGCCTATGCCTTCCCTCCAGTCCCTCTCAGGGAGTCCAGATCAACTGGGGGTCCTTCTTTTAGATAATGGCTTCTTAATGTGGAATGAGAAGGGAAAGAGGACAAGCACTTTTTAGATTCTTACTATGTACCAGGCACCGTGCAAAGCACTTTACAAATATTATGTGATTTGATACTCACAACAACCCTAGCAGGTTGGTGGTACTATTATCCCCATTTTTTATAGACAAAGAAACTGAGATAGACAGAAGTTAAGTATCTTCTCTAGGGTCACTTAACTAGTTTGAGGTCTGCACGTGGGACAGAAGGGGCACTGTCTCAGGCTTCTTGTGCCAGGTGTTTACCTGGTGCTGCACTGACGTTGCCCTGAGGCCTATAGGGGACCCTTTTGTCTGGCACTGCACTGAGGGGGTGGAGTGGGGGTGGCTGACGCTGCTGGAGGCCATAAGTGTCTGGCAGCTTACCTGCTGCTGAGCTGGGGTCTTAGTGCTGGTGTGCTGATGTCTGGTGCGTGCTGAGGTTGGTGGGGTGTATCTACATTTCTCCCAGGGCTGCACTGGACCATGTGGTGATCCGGCTGCTGGCAGCTGCCTGTCGGCCCAGAGCCATCAGAGCTGGCGTCTGCCCGTTGTCCTGGCTGTGCTGAGGCACGTGGGGTCTTGGTGTCAGTGTTTGCCTGTCCACCACACCAGGGCTCGGGATCTCCCATTGATTTGCTGAGGTAGGGCTTGCTGCTGGCTTGCTGGAATGCTTCCTGTCCTAAACCGTGTTCCCTTTTTACACTAGTGACACTGACTTTTCTTGCCAATCTTCCAAGTTTCTTGGGCTAAAAGACTGTTCCACCCCATCTTTTTGCTGGTTCTGCTGTTCTGGTATTTGAATAATTAAATTCAATTTATTAATTGGCTAGACAGTTTCCCAAAGACAATCCTGTTTAATTAAGTGCTCAGCACTTTGTCCATTTGCAGCATCTGTCCATAATCTATACAGAGTAATGGACTGACTTTATGGATTACCCACCCAACTGCACAACATAGGCTGGACCACAGACCTTCTTCATCCACTGGATTTTTCATGTATGTATAGTCACCCCAAACTCTTCTGAGTGATTTCGGATCTCATTTAGGAAGTCTGCAATATTCTGGCGGCATGATGCAGCTAGCGCGATGGCATCTACCATCAGGAACATCTAGAGGACCAGCCCGTCCAAAGGAGAGTCTTCTTCTAAGCGGACTCGGTGAGACGTCTCCTTGATGCTTGATGACAGTGAGCTGATGCTTATGATGCTGGATGCTTCACTTGACATGGAGGGAAGGGCTGTTGTCAGGCAGAGTGGTCCCTGTTGTATCTTACATAGTTTTGACGTGGGTAAGAGACATTTTATTAGAAGAGAGTCTTTAATGTGGTGATTTGCTCTACAGAACCAAACGTTTAAAAAAACCATCACGATTCCTCCTATTGGTTTTAATTTTTACTTACAACATCACTAATGTGAAAATATGTTTAATAGGAATGTAAATGTATAGCCTGTATCAGATTGTGCGCCATCTTGGGGAGGGTGGTGGGGAGGAAGGGGGAGCAAAATTTTAAACTCAAAAGCATGTGGAAGTGATTGTTGATAAATCAAAATAAATTAATAAATTTTTTTTTAAAAAAAGTAAAAAACCCCATCAATACACCAGCTTAAGAGAGATAGCATGGCAATAGAAAGCTGGCCTAGATTCAAGAGAACCTGAGTTCAAGTCCTGCCTGTCACACAAGTCTCTTTAATTCCTTGTTACCTCATGCAACTTTCTAAGGCTTATAAATCCTTTCAGCTTTGGCCTTCTTGGTCTCAATCTCCCTACTCTCTCTTTGAGATCAATGCTTTGGTCTCAAAGCATTGTGGGACATGTAGTTTAATAATAGCTAAATAATGCCTAGCATTTGTATAACGTTTTAAGGTTTGCAAAACACTTTTCAAATATTATCTCATTTTATCTTCACTTCAATCTCAGGAGGCAGGTGCTATTATTAACTCCATTTAACAGATGAGGAAAAGAGACAAAGTTTAAGTGACTTGCCCAGGGTCATAGAGCTAGTAAGTGTCTGAGGTCATATTTGAACTTAGGTCTTCCTGACTCCAGGTCCAGTGCCCCATCCACCGGCCTCTCTATCTGCCTGTTTAGATCAGTCTCCCAAGGACCATGTCTCCCTGACCCCAGAACATTAAGGAAATGTTTCAGACTGGACCTTAGGAAAGCTTCTTCTATCAGAATACATTCAGAAACAATACAAACTCTCGTTGATGCTGGGGAAATTCTGCTGGTCGTTCTGACTGTCCTGTTCATCCTCTTGGGAATCTCACCTGCTTGCCCACTCATTGCTTAGCAAAGAGGTCCTAGTTGTCTTAAATAGTGCTTGGGTGGTGCCAGTCTACAGGGTCAGACAAAGGGCAGGAGTCTGGAATTGGGTTCAAGGCCAAAGATTTTAAATTAGGCACAGGCATGTTGAGAACACTAGGTCTGAAATCATGGGAAATAAACTAGAAGGACCCAATGATTTTGGGTTTGCTTTTGTGATTCCACTGGGATATGGAAACTCCCTTCACTCATGTGGATTGCCTAAACATCTGCAAAGGTCTTAAAATTTTTTTTCATTGAAACAATGAACTTAAGGGGCAGAGCCAAGATGGTGGAGTAAAAGCAGTGACTTGCTTGAGCTCTCCCCCAAACCATTCCAAATACCTATAAAAAATGGCTCTAAACAAATTTGAAAGCAGCAGAACCCACAAAAAGACAGAGTGAGACAAATTTACAGCCCAAGACAACTTGGATGGTTGATCAGAAAGCTATATCATGCCAGGCTGAGAGAGGAACATAGTTCAGCATGGGCGTGCAGGCCTCCGTGAACCTGGAGCAGGCCTCAGAGGGCTGAATCATGGGAAGCTGTGGCAGTTTCCAGACTTCTCAAACCATGAACGCCAAAGTCAACTTAGAAGGTCAGTAGGAAAAGTCTGTGTCTGCGATGAGAGAGAAACTCGATCCCAGCCCTAGTGTGGCCCTGGGGCAGTGGCTGCCTCCTGAGCTTCTGGCCCACAGACTGAGGGAGAATTGAGTGGCTGATCAGAGGAGGATTGCACGGATTTCTTTGCTTGTTCAGGATTCTGTTGCTTTGCCCGTGCTTGGATCTGGGTCACAGTTCTGGGTGGTGGTCCTGGGGTGAGGAGGAGTGCTGGCGTGGTAGAGCTTGTAGTGGCTATAGAGAGAGAATCACCCTCACAATTACAAGACAGAAAAGAGTGCTTATGGTCACTCATACACCAGAGCACAGGACAGGAAAGGAGTAAACACCTCGCCCTTGATCATACACCTTGGAAGAACTGAAAATTTACAGGTCCCTAGGAGTATCTCTGAAAAGAGCTGCACAAAACCCCTGAAGCTTGGGACAGTACATTCTCCACACTGGAAGCAGACCCCTACCTTAACAAAGAGTTTAAAACTTAAGTAATTGGCTGGGATCATAAGCAAGCAGCACAAAAAGAGTCAGACCATAGAATCTTAGTTTGGTGACAAAGAAGATCAAAATATACAACCAGAAGAAGACAACAAAGTCAAAGCTCCTACATCCAAAGCCTCCAAGAAAAATATGAATTGGTCCCAGGCCATGGAAGAGCTCAAAAAAGATTTTGAGAAGCAAGTAACAGAAGTAAAGGAAAAACTGAGAGTGATGCAAGAAAATCATGAAAAACAAGTCAACAGCTTGCTAAAGGAGACCCAAAAAAATACCGAAGAAAATAACACCTTGAAAAATAGCCTAAACCAAATGGACAAAAGAGGTCCAAAAAGCCAATGAGGAGAAGAATGCCTTAAAGAGCAAAATTGGCCAAATGGAAAAGGAAGTCCAAAAGCTTACTGAAGAAAATACTTCTTTAAAAATTAGAATGGACCTATTGGAAGCTAATGACTTTATGAGAAGTCAAGACACTGTAAAACAAATCCAAAAGAATGAAAAATAGAAAATGTGAAATATCTCATTGGAAAAACAACTGACCTGGAAAATAGATCCAGGAGAGAGAATTTAAAAATTATTGGACTATCTGAAAGCCATGATTAAAAAAAAAAAGAGCCTAGATATCATCTTTCAAGAAATTGTCGAGGAAAACTGCCCTGATATTTTAGAACCAGAGGGCAAAATAGAAATTGAAAGAATCCACCAATCACCTCCTGAAAGAGATCCCCAAAGGAAAACTACTAGGAATATTGTAGCCAAATTCCAGAGTTCCCAGGTCAAGGAGAAAATATTGCAAGCATCCAGAAAGAAACAATTCAAGTATGGTGGAAACACAATCAGGATAACACAAGACTTAGCAGCTTCTACACTAAGGGACCACAGGGCTTGGAATATAATATTCCGGAGAGCAAAGGAGATAGGATTACAACCAAGAATCACCTACCCAGCAAAACTGAGCATAATCCTTTGGGGAAAAAATGGATTTTCAGTGAAATAGAGGACTTTCAAGCATTCTTGATGAAAAGACCAGAGCTGAATAGAAAATTTGACTTTCAAATACAAGACTCAAGAGAAGCATACAAAGGAAAATAGGAAAGAGAAATAATAAGAGACTTATTAAGGTTGAACTATTTACATTCTGCATGGAAAGATGATACTTGTGACTCATGAGTCCTTTGTCAGTATTAGAGTAGTTGGAGGGAAAAAATTATATATATATATATACACATATTTATATATGTATCAATATAGATAGGTAGATATATATATATATACACATATTTATATATGTATCAATATAGATAGGTAGATATATATATATACACATATTTATATATGTATCAATATAGATAGGTAGATATATATATATATATATACACATATTTATATATGTATCAATATAGATAGGTAGATATATATATATGTATATATATAGATAGGTAGATAGATATGTAGATAGAGGGCACAGGGTTAGTTGAAGATGAAGGGGTGATATCTGGAGAATAAAATTAAGGGTTGAGAGAGGATTATATGGAGAGAAGGAGAAAGAGAGAGGTAGAATGGGGTAAATTATCTCACATAAAACAGACAAGAGAAGGCTTTTACAGTTGCAGGGAAATGGGGGAAGGTTAGAGGGAATGAGTGAATCTTATTCTCATCGGATTTGGCTTAAGGAGAGAATAACATACACACTCAATTGGGTATGGAAATCTATCTTACCCTATAGGAAAATGGGGGGGAAAAGGGACAAGAAAGCAGGAGGATGATAGAGGGAAGGGCAGATTGGGGGAGGGGGTAATCAGAAGCAAAGGAAGGACAGGGTCAAAAGAGAGAATAGAATAAATGAGTGGGTGGGATAGGATGAAGGGAAATATGCTTAGTTTTTCACAACATGACTATTATGGAAGTGTTTTGCATGATTACACATGTATAACCTGTTTTGAGTTGCTTGCCTTCTCAATGAGTATGGGCGGGGAGGGAGGAAGGGAGAAAATTTGGAACCCAAAGTTTTAAAAACACATGTTTAAAAAAAATGTTTTCACATGCAACTGGGAAATAAGATATACAGGAAATGGGGTATAGAAATCTATCCCGTCCTACAGGAAAATTGAAGGGGAAGAGGATAAGAGAAGTGGGAGGCAGGGGGAGAGATAGAAGGGAGGGCCGATTAGGAGAAGGAGTATTCAGAATGCATGCCATCTTAGGGTGGGGGGAGGAATGAGATGGGGAGAAAATTTGGAACTTAAAATCTTGTGGAAGTGAATGTTAAAAACTAAAAATAAATTAATTAATTTAAAAAAAGAACTTAAACACAAATATGACCATTTCCATTTAAAAGGAACAACAGAAAATTGTATATGAAGCTAAATCTATTACATAAAGTTTGATCCTTTTAAAGTATATGCCGAATTTAAATTTAACACATTAGTTACCAGCACCGCCATTCTTGTCTGTGTCTCCTTTTAAGTGGCTAATCTCTTCTGTGTATTTTTTAAATGAATCTTTCGTTTTTGTCATCTCTATCTCACCTCCCCATGATTCTTCTTCCTTTCTTTCTCCCCTTCCTCCGTAGCAAATAAGTGAAGTCAAATAAAACAATTTCCCACATTAGCAGTGTCTGAAGATGCATTTGTCCATTACATTTTATAGCTTAAGGTCTTATTGACCTTCTTGGGAGCACTGAGATACTAAGTGATTTGCCAGTCACTGTAGCTAGGACGTCAAGGTGAGGTTTGAAGTCAAGCTTTTCTGCCTCCAACACCAGCCTTCTCCACTATGCCATGCTGCCTCCCAAGGTATAAATGTTATTAGAAAATATAGAATAATAGAAAAAAATAGAAAAGTCCTATTAGAAAAAAGTTGTATCAAGTCTGAGGTGTGGGGTGCTTATCCAACCAAGGATGAGGTAGACTATTGGCAGAAGTCCAAGCAATAGAATATTAGTCAATGCCTAGAAAGGTGGTTGGGAAATGAAGGGGAGCTCTTTTAAAATTTTTATTTTACTTTTTTTCAATTAAGAAAAATCTATTTCCTCTCCCTCTCATTTCTTCCCCAAATTGAAGGGGGAAGGAGAAGTACCAAACTCATATAACAAATATCCATAATCAAAATAAATGAATGAAATGAATAAAGAAATAAATGAATGTAGATAAATGAATAAACAAGTAAATCAGTAAATGAATGACAAATATGCATAGTCAAGCAAAGCAAATACCCTCATTGTCCAAGTACTAAAAATGTATGTCTTATTCTAATCTTGAGTCTGTCAACTCTCTGTTAGGAAGTGGATAATGTGGTTCATCTTTAGTTCTCTGGAATTGTGGTGGGCCATTATTTTCATTAGCGTTCATAAGTCTCTCAGAATTATTTGTCTATACAATACTTTTGTTATTGTATACTTTACTTTCCTGGTTCTGCTTGTTTTTCTCTGTATCAGTTCATACAGGTCTTTTCAGGTTTCTCTGAAATTGTCCCTTTCATCATTTCTCATGGCACAATGATTTCCCGTTGCATTCATTTACCATACTTTACTCAGCCATTCCCCAATCAATAGGCACCCCCTAGTTTCTAGTTCTTTGCCACTATATAAAGAGCTGCTATAAACATTTTTGTACTTTCTTTAATCTCTTTTGGAATAGTGTCCCGGGATAGTATCCTTGGGTCAAAGGATGTGCACAATTTAAAGACTTTTTAGACATAGTTCCAAATAATTTTCTAGAATGGCTGGGGCAGCTGGGTGGTACAGTAGATAGAGCTCTGGCCTTGGAGTCAGGAGGACTTGAGTTCAAATCCAACCTCAGGCACATGACACTTACTAGCTGTGTGACCCTGGGCAAGTCGCTTAACCCCAACTGGCTCACCAAAAACCAAAAAAATTAAAAAAACATAAAAAAATAATAAAATGGTTGGACCAATTCACAGGTCCATCAATACTGCATTAGCATGCCTAATTCCCACAGTTCTTCTAGCACTTGTCATTTTCCTTTTTTGTCACGTTTTTAATCTGATGGGTATAAGGGACAACCTTAAAGTTGTTTCAATCTGCATTTCTCTAGTTGTTAGTGATTCGGAGCATTTTTTTTTCATCTGGCTATTAATAATTTAGGTTTTTTTCTTTGAAAACTGCCTATTCATATCCTTTCATCAATTATCAAGTGGGGAATGGCTCTTATTCTTATAAATTTGAATTAGTTCTTTCTGCATCTTGCTGATGAGTCTTTTATCAGAGAAACTTGCTGCAAAGTTTCTTCTCCCCCCCGCCCTAGTTATCTGCTTCTCTTCTAGTTTTAGCTGCATTGGCTTTTACATGTACAAAAATACATAAATTTTATGTAATCAAAACTCTCCACTTTCTCCTCCATGATCCCACCTATCTTTTGTTTGGTCATGAACGCTTCTGTTATCCATGATTTTTGGATATATAATTTTTATTTTTTATTAATTTATACATATGAATTATATATAATATAAATATATAAATTTACATATGCATTTACATATATTGTTTCATATATAATTTTTTCCTTACTCCTCTAATTAGTTTATGATATGACAGGGAGTTCTGATAGTCTTTCATGATGCAGTGTGGAGAAAATATTGGTTTTGGAATCAGAGGACCTGGATTCAAGTGCTGACAATGCTGTTTGCTTCCTACGTGATCAAGGACCACTCACGTCACCTCTCACTGCCCCAGGTGCATCTCTAAGATTATAAATCACGTCTTATTCCATCTGTCTCTAGAGGGCAGAATTAGAACCAAATGAGCAGCAGCCATAGAGACACAGAATCACTTGTCAAATTTGGTGATCTAGAGGTCCTTCCAGGTGATCCTGTAAGGGCCAGTGCCATACATCAGTCATACAAGAGGGAAGAAGGAACACTGACAAGAGTTCAAAGTGGCATCAAGGATCGTGGAACTGGAAGTGACCTCAGAGATCATCTAGTCCTTTTATGGGTGAAAAAGGAAAAAAAAATATCAAGCACCTACTATGTGCGAGCCATTGTGCTAGGCATTTTACAAATATTAACTCATTTGATCTTCACAAAAACCCTAGGAGGTAAGTGCTATTATTATCCCCATTTTACAGTAGAGAAAAACTGAGGTAAGCAGAGATTAAGTGATTTGACCAGAGTCACACAGCTAGTAAGTATCTGAGGCAAAATTTGAACTCAGGTCTTTCCGACTCCACACCCAGTGCCCCATCCGCTGCACCACCTAGCTGCCCAAGGACAAGTTGTTTCATTTGATCTAATTATATTTCACTTCCAAACCACGTTCTCTGTCTTGGTAGAAAGCCAGGGACACAGAAATCTCTTATTCCTTTGGCTTTTATTGAGTCTTTTTTTTTTGTGGGGAGGGAGAGGCAATAGAGGTTAAAATGACTTGCCCAGGGTCACACAGCTAGTAAGTGTCTGAGGCTGGACTTCATTTCGGGTCCTCCTGACTCCAGGGTCAGTGTTTTGTCCACTGTGCCACCTAGCTGCCCTTATTAAGTCTTGGTAGAATGAAAAATTTCTTCATAATTAGTGCTGTCAAGGATATGGAATGGGTCTATCACTGGAAGTCTTCAAACAAAGGTCGCGTCACCTCTTGTCAGAAGTATTATAGAAGCCATTGCATTCTTGCCTTGCTATTGGTTGAAGTAGATAGACTGATGTAGACAATCTTGTATTCATTCAGGGTGGGGCAAGGAATCAGAGAGAAAAAAGCATCCGCAGGAAGACCTAGGGTTAATAGGTAGAAAATTAAGTCACCGAGGGAAAAGGCAGAGCTGAGGGTAGGTGGGAATGCAGGTCCTAGGATAACTGAGGTGTTTCGGGGATGTTGCCCTTCTTTGTCTTACCCTTCCATGAGTGTGTATTTCCCAATAAGGCTGTCTTGTGGTTTGTTTTTAGCTTTGACTTCCACAGTGAAATGATGTTGGCTTGCTATAAATTTCCTCATCCCTAACCACAGAAACCTTGTTTAGTTGGTCCCTTTCCACACACCCCAATAAAAAACCCTTAGTCTAATTTAACATTTATTAAGCATCTACTAGGTGCTAGGCTCTATCACATAGCTTTACTCTTTGTTTGCGAGGGAGAAAGAGGGCTAGCCTTAGAGTCAAGAAAACCTAAGGTCTAGTCTTCTCTCTGACACATCCCAGCTGTGTGGATAAGAATCGGTATCCAGGGAAATTCTCTGAGTTGGGGAGGAATTACCAAGATGCCTTAGTGGAGGAAGTTTCAATAGCTGGAGTTCCCAACACTGAAGATATAACAAGTTCAGACCCAAAAAAAATCTTTGATTTGCTTCTTCACCTCCAGAGAATGCTAACTGATCCCATCAAAAGGGATTAGAATTACAGAATCATATTAAAACTGGAAAGGTTATGAGACATCCTCATTGGGAAGCGGTATAGCACAATGAGGGAGAAAGTACTAATTCAGGAGTCAGAGGATCCTGTTTCAAATCCCACCTCTAATGCTTAAAAAAAATTTTTTTTGTAACCTTGAGTGAATCACTTAATCTCTTCTGGCCTCAGTTTATTCATCTGTAAAATGAGAGGCTGAACTGGACAGTCTCATAGGCCTGGAATTTTAGAATTTGAAGGGATCTCAGCCAGAGGTGGCTCTGCTCATTAGGAAGCTTTTCTTGATGTCCAGTCTTCCCTGTAATTCTGACTCTCTGAGTCTGGCTCTGCCTTCCAGGACCAGACACAAAGAGCTTATTCCTTCTTCCTGGTGAAAATCATCACAAAGACCTGAAAACCAGAAGGCCAAGTCTGACAGGAGCTGTGTGCCTCTAAGCAAGTCACTTCTCCTCTCTGACCCCAAGTTTCCTTATCTGGAAAATGAAAGGATTGGTCTGGTCAGGAGTGGGGAACCTGCAGCCTCGAGACCATATGTGGCCTTCCAGGTCCTCAAGTGCGGCCATTTGACTGGATCCAAATTTCACCCCTTAATAAAAGAATTTGTTCTGTGAAGTTTGGAACCAGTTGAAGGGCTGCATTTGAGGACCTGGAGGGCCACGTATGGCCTCGAGGCTGCAGGCTCCCCACCCGTGGGATAGACACTGAGGTCCCCTCCATAACCTATAAAATGGGGATAATACTCTGAGTCTCTGCTTTGTTATGAGGAACTTCCTTTGTAAGCCTTGAAGTTCTATACAAAGAGCCACAGTGGTGGAGAAAAGGCAGTGACTCACCTGAGCTCTCCCCCAAACCTCTACAAACACTTTTAAAGAATGCCATAAAACAGTTCTTGGAGCAGTAGAACCCACGAAAGGACAGGGTGAAATAATTTTCCAGCCAAAGACAGCTTAGGAGGTCAGCAGGAGAGGTCTGTCACACCAGGGTGGTAGTGGAGCACAGTCCAGCAGAGGCTGCGCCATCACAGAACACACCCAGCAAACCAGGAGCATGCCTTGGGAGCCACTGAATCAGCAGCGGCTATGACTGCTTCCAGAGCTCTCAGCCCGCAGAGAGTGAGGGGGTTGAACAGCTGATCAGAAGGGCATTATAGGGGTCTCTTTGCTGGCACTGGAGGCAGGACCCTTATGCTTTGCCCATACTCAGATCTTGGTCGCAGTCCTGGGTCTTAGTCCCAGGGTGAGAGGGAGCACGAGCATACCAAAGCTTGCAGCCACAGCAGAGCAGGGACCCTCGTCACAGTTCCAGGGCAGAGAGTGCTTGTGGTCACTGACAGACCAAAGCACAGGCCAGGAGAGGAGTGAACACCTCTCCCTGGATCATACCAAAGAACTGAAAACTTACAGGTCCCTACAAGTATCTCTCAAAACAGCTGCACAAAACCCTGGAAGCAGAGTCCAGAGACGCATAAAAAGGTAAAGAGGAAAGGGAAATCATAAGGGACTTAGTAAAGTTGAGTTGTTTACATTCCTACATGGGAAGGTGATACTTGTCACTCATAAAAACTTTCACATTGTTAGGGCAGTTAGAAGGAGTATGTATAGACAGAGGGCACAGGTATGAATTGACTATGAAGGGATGAGAGTTAAAAAATAAAATCAAGGGATGAGAAAGAGGAATGCGGGGCAGCTAGGTGGCACAGAGGACAGAGCACCGGCCCTGAAGTCAGGAGGACCTGAGTTCAAATCCGGCCTCAGACCAAACACTTGACACTTACTAGCTGTGTGACCCTGGGCAAGTCACTTAACCCCAATTGCCTAAAAAACAAACAAAAGAGAAAAGAAAGAGGAATGCACTGGGAGAAAGGGAAAGGGAGGGGTAGAATGGGGTAAATTATCTCACATAAAAGAGGCAAGAAAAAGCTTTTACAGTGGAGGGGAAGACGGGGGATTTGAAGAGGGAACTGAGTGAAGCTTACTCTCATCAGAATTGATTCAAAGAGGGAGTAGCATACACACTCAATTGGATATGGAAATCTATCTGACTCTACAAGAAGGTAGGAGGGGGAAGGGATAAGAGAAGGGGGGAGTGATAGAAGGGAGGACAGATTGGGGGAGGGGGTAGTCAGAAGCAAAACACTTTTGAGGAGGGACAGGGAGAAAGGAGAGAAACAATGGAGTAAAGAAGGGGATAGAATGGAGGGAAATACATTTAGCAATCAGAATTGTAAAAAAAAAATTGCAGCAAGTTTCTCATGAAGGCCTCATTTTTCAAATATATAGAGAACTGAGTCAAATTTATAAAAATAAGAGCCATTCCCCAGTTGATAAATGATCAAAAGATATGATCAGTTTTCAGATAAAGTAATCAAAGCTATCTATAGCCATATTGATTGGAGAAATGCAAATTAAAACAATTGTGAGGTACTACTTCATACCTATTAGATTGGCTAATAGGACAAAAAAGGAAAATGACAAATGTTGGAGGGGATGTAGGAAAAATGAGACATTAATGTATTGTTGGCGAGTTGTGAACTGATTCAATCATTCTTTTTTTCCCTTTTTTTATTAAATTATTTTGATTTATCAACAATCATTTCAATAAGCTTTTGAGTTTTAAATTTTTCTCCCTCTCTCTCCTCACCTCCCTCCCCAAGATAGTGTGCAATCTGATATAGGCGATGCATGTACATTCTTATTAAACATATTTTCACGTTAGTCATGTTGATTCAGCCATTCTTTAAAGCAATTTGGAACTATGCCCAAAGGGCTATAAAGCCATGAACACCCTTTGACCTAGCAATATCATCCCTAGGTCTGTATCCAAAAAGAGATAAAAAGCAAAAAGGAAAAGGACCTATATGTACAAAAATATTTATAACAGCTCTTTTCTGGTGGCAAAGAATTGGAAGCTGAGGGGATGCCCATCAGTTGGGGAATGGATGAACAAATTGTGATATGTGATTGTAATGGTATACTATTGTGCTATAAAAAATAGTGAGCAGTATGCTTTCAGAAAAACCTGGAAAGACTTGCACGAGCTGATGCAATGTGAAATGTACTGTGTACAAAGTAACAGCAATATTGTAAGATGATCAGCTGTGAAAGACTTAGCTGTTCTCAACAGTATAATGATCCAAGACAACTGGAAAGGATTTATGATGAAAAATGCTATTCATGCCCAGACAAAGAACTGGTGGTGTCTGAATGCGGATCGAAGCATACTTTTTAACTTATTTTTCTTGAGTTTTTTTGGGTCTGTTTTCTTTCACAAGCTGACTGTTATAGAAATATTTTTGCATGACTACACATATATCAAATTGCTTGCCTTCTCAATGAGGGAGGTGGAGAGGAAGGAAAAGAGAGAATTTGGAACTCAAAGTTTTAAAAACTAATGTTAAAAATTGTTTCTACATGTAATTGGGGAAAAAATAAAATAATAAACAAAAAAAGCAAAGCTGTCACATTAAAAAAAAATTAAGTTCTATACAAGGATGAGTGTTGAACCTTAATTTCCTAATTTGTAAAATGGGGATGATAAAACATTGCACCACTTGCTATGAAGTGCTGTTGTGAAAAAAGTGCTTTGTAAAGACTTACACAATGCATTTAATGGGAATTGTGATGATTATTTTGAGCGTCCATCCCCCTCACAAATGAGATGTTTGTGAAGGGCTTAGCTCAGCCCTGGCACATCGTAGATGCACCATAAATGATTGTTTCCTTTCTTCTTCCCCTGTGAAAAGACTGGTGCTTTTAGGTCTAGGATCCTTGGTGCTACTTTGAACTCTTACCCTTGTTCCTTCTTACCTCTCTCTGTAAAGCAGCTGGCAAATAGTAGGTGTTTAATTAAAGCTTGTTCTGCCTTACTGCCTGTTCCCTGTGGACGCTGAGCAAGTCATTGTATGTCCCTAAGCCTCAGTTTCCCCATCTGGGCTTGGGCTAGATGGCTTCTGAAATCCCTTCTAGCCCTAGATGTATGATCCTATGAAGTGATTGTAAGAAAGTAAGGAGAACCTGGAGCTATCATAGGTCATACATGAGGAATTGAGTTACAGCCTTATCCATCATGCTTGTATGCAACTGATGTCCTTGTTGTAGGCACTCCCTCCAAGGGTGTTGATTACAGCCCATCTCCAGTTTCTTATCTGGTGCCAACTCTTGTCCGTGTCCTTGACATTAAATAATCCCTAGAGGGAATATTTATGGGAGGGAATGGAACTCAAAAAGACCTTCCTCTACGTCTTTCAATACCCCGTGGAAGCAGGACAAGACTGAGGCTCTCAGTCTATTATTCTGGGGCAGTGCCTTACATGTCTGGCCCTTTTCCTTTGGGCATCATAGATTTCCCAGATGACCCCTTGGATGGGAGCAGCATGGTAGCATTGTGGAGAGACAACTGGCTCACCTGGCTTCAGATCCCGTTTCTTACACTATTGGCCCTGAGACCCTGAGGGAGAACCGGTGTTTTTTAATTTCCCAGGCAGCTCTCTAAGATGGCATTGTTGTTCAGTTGTTTCAGTTGTGTCTGACTCTCCGTGACCCCATTTGGGGTTTTCTTGGCAAAGATACTGGAGGGGTTTGCCATTTCCTTCGCCAGCTCATATTACAGATGAGGAAACTGAGGCAAACAGGGTGAAGTGACTTGCCCAGGGCCACAGTGCTAGTGAGTGTTTGAGACTGGTTTGGAACTTATGAAGATGAGTCTTCCTGACTCTAGGCTCAGAGCTTTATCCACTACTCCCCCAGCTGCCCTAAGATTACAGAGCAGGCACCAATCTGCATTAGTAGAAACAATTAATTCACTGGCACTTCCTACATAAGTAGAATCAAATGTCAAGTCTAAAACAGGATTAACAAACCTGTTTAGTAGCCCCTCCTGAAAAGGAAAATCAGGTGAGTACTACATGATTTCTTCTTTCTGGCTCTTTGTGACTACTGCTTCCTTTCCTAGATGCTGAATAGCAATCTTCCAAATGATATTTTAAAAAATTTTGTCAGGAAGAGATAGGGCAAGATATTATATTTTTCTACACATCCATCAATTGTGTGACTGTGAAAATGTGATTGTTGTGGCACATACTCTGTGAAAGCCTGCCTGCTGCCATCTATGTGTTTATTAAAAATACCCTTGATGTGCCTTGAGCAGTTAGTCACTCAGTCAACAATGATTTAATAAATTGGTGTTTATGAAGCACCTACTATGTGCCAGGCACCGTGCTAAGGGCTGGAGATACAAAGAGAGGGAACAGACAGTCCCTGCCCTCAAGGAGTTCACAGTCTAATGATGATCATCCTTAAGAATATTTCATAGAAATAAGGAAGTGGACGTTCGGATTAGTAGTTCTCTTGATTATTTGGACTGTTGGGGTTTTTTTTTGAAGTAATAGAAATGTCTGTGATCTTTTCCATTCTTTTAGACTCTCCCCTATTCAAGATATCTTGAAAATTGATCCTGGATTGCCTTTGAAACTGGGTCACCTTCATCATGAATGTCTTCTTCTTTCAGCACTTGGCCCAGTTCATTTGCTTTTCCTAACTTCTTAAATGCCACTGGTACTTTTTCACATAGTATCCAATCTAAACTTTTTGGCAGGCCCAGATTCAATTTGGGGAGGGGGTTGTCATTTCTTAGGCCCACAGTCACTCTCCAGAAAGTCCTGGGAACATCATTACCAAAGAGGAGTCTTATACTGGCACCAACTCTCCCTTGCCAGCATGCAGTGCATAAAATTAGAGAAGAAAAGGGGTTTTTTAGTTGAAAAATTAAAAAGCAAAATAGAACCCCAAGCAGAAGCTTTAGAAGACAGAGAGACCACTTCTGAACAAGATTTCACCTGAATGGGAAACGGTCCACTCAACTCCAGCATATGTAATCCAGCAAAACCCTGAGGTTCACAATAGACTGAATAGTGATCAAGAAATACTGAGAAATTTTAGGAAGGAACTTATTCCACCCCATATCTGTGTAAGAGGCCAGCTAGAAGCTTGAGGCTAGCAGCCAGAGACAGCTCAGGAAGGTCCAGGGACTCATGAAGTCTGCAAAGCACTGTGTTTGGACACAAGAGTGGAGGGCTCCCCTAAGAAAGTGGTAGAGTGGTCAGAATGTTGAAGGGTGGAGATCTTGAAAGTACCATGGATTAGCAGTGGCAACTGTCATCAACCAGCATAGCAGCACTCGGGCTGAGACAACCCAAGTATGATGGCCCCTAGGTGCCTAGGCTCCAAGGTCCCTAGCACCTTGTTGTGAGATGCCAGAAAGAACCCTGAAAAACAAAGGGCTGAACCTCAGAAATCCAGGAGAACCCAACTCTGGGAAGTAGAGGTCAGAGAAAGAAGCCAAGTGGGCCAGGTTGAGAACAAGCAGGGCTGATTGATTACTGCACTCAAAAATGAAGATGGGGTGAAGTCTAGCCCTTGTACAAAGTCCTAATTCAGGAACTAAAGCTGGAGAAATGAGTAAATCAAAGGTAACATTGACCAGTATGAAAAAAAGTGCTACAAATACAGAGATTCCTCTCTCTCTGTCTCTCTCTATCTCTGTCTGTCTGTCTGTCTGTCTGTCTCTCTCTCTCTCTCTCTCTCTCTCTCTCTCTCTCTCTCTCTCTCACACACACACACACACACACACACACACACACACACACACAGAGGCTACTCTGTAACAGCTATAAACAGAAACTCAAAGGGAAAAAAATGTCCTTTCCACAGAGTACATGAATAATTAGAAGAAATGAAACAAGAGGGAAAAAAATGAAATAAAAGCTCTAGAGGAAAGAGTTGGAAGGAGAATAAATAGATTATAAAAGAAAATGTCAAACCTTACACATGTAAAGGACTCTGTATGTGTTTGCTAAGTTATTGGGAAGTGACAGCAATATTAAAAAAAAAGCCTATATCTTTTAAAAGAAAATAGAACAGGAGAGAGAACCATCATAGATTCTGACACTATCTATGTGACCTCTGTGCCTTAATTTCCTCATCTGTAAAGTGAAGGGGTTAGCCTAGGTGGCTTCTTGGGTTCCTTCCAACTATAGACTTACGATCCTATAATCCTAAGATTCAAAGGAAGGAAATAAGCATTTGTTAATATAATGCCTACTGTGTTCCAGAACTATGCCAAGTGCTTTATAAATTTCATCTCGTTTCATCCTCATGACAACCCTGAAAGTAGGTGCAATTATTATCCCCATTTAAGAGTTGAGAAAACTGAGGCATTCTGAGGTGAAGGGACTTGCCCAGGGTCACACAGATAATAAGTATCTGAGGCAGGATTTGAACTCAGGTCTTCCTTACTCCAGGCCAGGCACTCTATCCACTGCACCACCCTTGGAAATGTTGGTCCCAGCACACTTCTTATTGGAAAGTTTTAAAGTGAAATATGCACAACAACACCACCAAACACCAGAAGTGGTTGCACCATCGGGGGAATGAATGAAACGTGCCAGTTACCAGAGTATGAAATCATGGAGATTTTTGTGCATAATACTTTGGGTGTTTGAAGAAAAAAAACAAAAGGCTGTGGTTAACTTGAAATTTCAGGTTTCTTTTCTCACATTACAGAATGCAACAACTCCCAAATGATGTTAATCTTTCTGGGCTTGGGTGTGTCTAGTCTTCATTTCTTTCTTTTTTTTTTTTTAAACTACGAAGCCTATTTCTGAAATGGCATGAAAACTCCAGTGTGTTGCAAGACTCATTGAAATTGTGGAGAAGTATCATTTCAATAGTAAGAAGTCTCAGTAATAGTAGACCTGAGAATTAAAATAGACTAAATAATGACAATGACTAGTTAGCTCCTCAAAGGATCCTGTAAGAGACTGAGAACCTGTAACCAGAGAAGGATGCACTTGGTTGTAGAAATGATCAGAGAAGTAGCAGACTTGAGTCAAATGGATAGTAAATGCTAGAATCAGCATCTGAGCCTAAGTCTTCTCATCCCAAATTCAGTACTTTCTACTATATCATATTTTGCCAGGATATTTTTTTTTCTTTTAGTATTCAAAACAAGGGAAACCTATGGAAAAGCCCACTGGGGCAATTTGTTTAAAGGGGCATATGTTAAAAACACATAAATTAATGATTACAGGAAGTTGAGAACCACACCCATTAACATATTGACGAGAAATATCACATTGAAGTCTGAGCAAGAGTTTAGAATTATGTGGCTTTAAAAGTTTTTGGTTTCTGTCCCGCCTCATTCTCTATCAACACAGTAGGCTGAATTTCTGGGTACAAATATGAGGGGAAAATTTCCGTACTTCTCCTCTCTGTCAACACTCAAGAAGTATTTGAGTACATTTTGTATACAAGCTACCATGTTAGGTGCTGACATATTGCCAGAAGTACAAAAAGGAATGATTCAGCGGAGAATTTTGGTCCATTACTACCTGACATGTTTTCCTTCGGAACACCCAACTCTACATACTTAGCATAAGCCTGGAGATCCGAAGACACTAACCCAGGAAAGCAGAATGAGGGAAACCTACATTCTGGATTTAGATCAAGCAAACTCTGAGTCACTGATCTTATATACCTTTTTAGGATCTCTTTCCTTATAGGGGCTTGGGAAAGACCTTTATGTAATGGGTAGGGAGTCACAGAATCACAGGTGACTCATAGATCTCCTGTGAATTTTGCCTTAGTTTTCTTGTAAGCTCCAGCCTTTTATCACCAATTAATTGCGTCTTGGATATTGGATGTCCCCAAACCTCTCAAACTCAATATGCCCAAAACAAAACTCATTATCCCTACCCCCAAACCCAACCCTCCTCCAAACTTCCCTATTTATTTTTTTATAATTAATTTATTTATTTTGAGTTTTCAACATTCACTTCCCTAAGAGTCTGAGTTTTGAATTTTCTCCTCCTCTCTCTTCTCCCCCCTCCCCAGGATGGCATGCACTCTGATATAGGCTCTACTTGTGCATTCATATTAAACATATTTTCATACTAGTCATGATGTAAAGATGAATTAGAACTGATGAGAGGAACCAGGAGAAAGAAAAAACAAACGAAACAACAAAAGAGAAGGAGAACAAAGAGCACGCTTCCATCTGCATTCAGACTCCATGGTACTTTTTCTGCATGTGGAGAGCATTTTCCATCATGAGTCTTTCGGAGTTGTCTTAGATCCTTGTGTTGCTGAGAAGGGCTAAGTCTATCAAAGTCAGTCATCACGCAGTGTGGCTGTTACTGTGTGTGCAGCGTTCTCCTGGTTCTGCTCATTTTACTCAGCATCAGTTCATATAAGTCTTTGCAGGTTTTTCTGAAGTCTGCCTGCTCATCATTTCTTATAGCACAATAGTATTCCATTACATTCATATACCCTAACTTCATACTTCCCTATTTCTGTGGAAGGTACTACCATCCTTTCAGTCTTCCAGGTTCTCAACCTTGGTTGAATTATCCCCAGCCTTGGTGTTATCCCCAGCTCCTTCCTCTCTCATCCCACAAATCCGATCCGTTACCAAATCGGGCCATTTCTTCCTCTCTCCCTCGCTCACATCTGACACTGTCTCTTTATTCGCATAGCCGCCATATTAGCTTAGACCTTAATTACCTCTTATTTAGACTGTTCGATGGCTTCTTGATTGATCTCCCTTCCCTTGTCTCTTACTACTCCAAGCCATCCTGTACACGAGTGCCAAAGTAATTCTCCTTAAAAGCAGATCTGGCTGTGGCACGCCCTACCCAACTCAAATCCCTTTAGCTTCTAGGATCAAATGTAAACCCTATTTGGTTTTTAAGTGCTTTACAACCAGGTTGCAACCTATCTTCCTAGCCTCATTATACCTTGCACTTCCTATACTCCAGGGTCTAGCCAAGCTGACTTTCTCTCTGTGATTGACAGACCACCCTCCATTTCCTATATCCGTCTCTTTGCACCGGTCATGGCCAATGCCTGGAATACATTTTCTCCTCACCTCTGCCTTGAAGAATCCCCTTCTTTCTAGACATAGCTCAAGCATTGCGTTCTACATTAAATCATTCCTGATCCTCCAGATTGCTAATACCCTGTCTCCCTAACCACCTTGTATTCATTTTATATTTATTCTGCATAAACTTATGCATTTGCATGTTGTCTCCTGAATGATTTAGGAAGAAAAATGTGGTTCAGATTCGCTCCTACAATAAGACACACTCCTGGAGAAAGAAGTGAAGGTAGCTTTAATTAAGATTATCATACAGGTATAGAAAAGCTAGATTTACAGAAACATACAATTAGCAATATGACTATAGTTAGGCTAAGAACACAAAGGATAGCAATAATATAAGAAAACATCACCAATCTGGGGCACCGACACCTGAAGTCCAAGCTGGGGATTCCCAGGGTACAGCTTTCAGGGTCCCGATTGGGAAAGTCCCAGGCAGAGCGTCCTCTCCGTGGGTGAGAATCCAAAACTGGCTTCCCCAATTAGGATTTAAATAGGGAGGGCCCCATGCCAGAAGTGTCCGTGATTCTAATAGATGTTTTTACTTGATCCAAGAACTGGCCAAGTTCCTGGAAGCAAGCAAGACATCTTAGAATATTAATTAACTTGATATGTTCCGATGAACTGGCCAGGTTCCCAGAGCACATCTTTTCCTGAGAACTGGCTAAATTCTCAGGTCAACATAGATAACCACACTCTGGCATATAGCCCAATGTTTAGAGTCATACAGGGGACATGGAAGATCTTTCCTTATAAGGTTTATCAATCATTCGGCCTTAAGATCTGGCACGTTCACGTATAGGCCATTAGTGCTTTAGGTGTCAATTTGGTGTACATTGATTTCATTTGGAAAAACATATAACAGTTACATATATATAACATAATAAGTACAATAACAAAGATTAATATAGGATTAGCTAATGCAGAAAAATATTTCTGTGCAGATCTGGATGTAAACAAAAAATCATACCAATGCTGGCTACTATCAGACATAACTAAATGTGAGGCCTCAACTAGTTTACAAGCTACTATATGTGTTTGTATTTTATACTGATTTGATTCTTATTGATTCTGAGTTAGCATCTTTTTAGTATGGTAGAAGAGTTAAGTATATTCATTAAGGGTTGTAAAGAAAGATATATGGTAGGGAGAGGTAAGCTTTTGGGCACCAAAGTTAAAGTAATCCAGGAAGCAGATCCTTGATTCCATACTACAGGAGATGCTAATTTCACAGGTGGCACAGAGGTGGCGGTGTGTTCAGCATTCAACTGTGATATTTGTTCATGTAATGCGGAGACCCCACTTTTTCCAGGCCTTGCTCTATTCTGTATATACCACTTCCATTTAATTATGCTAGATTCTTTTGCATGTCCTATCTTGTGAGAGGCAGGAGTTCCCATTATGCAACTCATAATGGGAATACTCGGTCTGAGAAGTGCTTCATGATTTCTACTAAGGCCCAGTATGCTTCTAATAACTGTTGCTCAAAAGGGGTATAATTTTCTCCTGCAGGGAGTAGTTGTCTGGACCAAAATCCTAATGGTACATTCTTCCCTTACTGTTTTTGCCATAAACTCCAGTTAGCATATCCCTCTTGAGCAGATACTTGTGTCTCTATGGGACCTTCTTTCATAGGCTATCAATCTAATGCTGTCTATATTGCAACTTGAGCTTCCTCGAAGGCCTTGCTCTCCTCTGTCCCCCATGAAAACTCATATTTTTTTCCTGATAACTTTACACAGGGGACGTAAGATCTGCTCAAGGTAAGGTATATGGGCCCTCCAATATCCAAATAATCCAATAAACTTCTGAACCTCTTTTTTGTTAGAGGAGATTACAAAATTCAATATTTTATGTTTAACCTTTGGTAGTATTTCTCTATGACCCCTGTTCCAATTCCCCAAAATTTCACAGACTGAGCAGGTCCCTGTATCTTAGCAGGGTTTATTTCCCACCTCTTTTTTCTCATATGACTGAACAGCGTCTATAAAGCTTGTTCTACAGCGTTCTCTTCTGTCCCCTGTAATGTGGTATCATGAGTGTAATGTGTAACTTGGATGTTTGAAAATTTTAGCTCATCCAGATGTTCAGCTACAATACAGTGACAAATGGTAGGGCTATGCAAATACTCCCGGGGCAATCTGGTAAAGGTGTATTGTTGCCCTTGCCAAGTGAATGCAAACTGATCCCATTGAGCAGAATCAATAGGTAGAGTAACGAAGGCATTTGCCAAGTCAGCCACTGTATACCAATGGCCTGTAAAGGATTGTATCTTTTCTGTAAGCGTAATAATATCTGGGACTGCAGCAAACAAAGGTGGTGTTACTTTATTTAATTGTCTATAGTCAACGGTCATTCGCCATGACCCATCAGACTTTCTGACCAGCCATACTGGTCGTTCCACTCTGTGGTGGTAGGAACCAGTACTCCAGCTTCTACATAGTCTTTTATAGTGGAGGTAATCTCCTCCTACCCTCCAGGAATTCTATATTGCTTTATTGTAATCACTCTGGTGGGTTGAGGCAGGGTGACTGGGGTCATGTGTACCTTTCCTATCAATACAGAGTAGGTAATTGTCCGATTTTCATCACGAGTTTTACCTGCTTAGCAAGTATCTCTCTTCCGCCTAAACTGGTGATAGTAATAGGGGTTCCTTGTTTGTACTTATCAGGGTTACCGGAGATAACGGAGGCCTCTGCCTCGGTATCTATAAGGGCTTTAGCTACAGTAGTAGAACCATTTTTCCAATATATAGTAATTCCAATATGTGGTCTGTATTCTCATCTTCTATCTTTCTTTACATCTACCGAGGCTTGGCCACCATCATAGTCCCCCTTAAAATGTTCCAATGATGGATGCAATGTAGGAGGAATGGAAGGCAGTCTCCTAGCCTCCCTGTTCTTGCTTTCCCCCTCTTTCTGGTCTTCATACATCCGATAGAGTTCACTGGTAGGCAATCCATCAATCTTTTCCTTATCCACCCCTGCCTGAAGAAGAGCAGTAAATGAATCCTTTCTAGACATTTGGTTATTTCCTCATATATCACTTCGAATTTGACTACTGCTGTGGTTCCAATCTGCCTTCCTCTCTTGACAGTCCCAGTCTCCCAAATCTCCTAATTAAGACTCTAAAACTTCAGACAAAGGTTTCCCTGAGTCGCTTAAAAGCAGAGTCATAATTAAATTCTTGTATGCAGGTGGCACTGTCTTAACCAAAGTATTTCTTTGGGGTGCCGACACTGGGCAGAGATAATGGGAATCTGCCTCTCTGAGCATTATGGCAGTTTTCATCACCTCCTCCTTTAATTTTTGTATCCCATCTTTTTTTTTTTTTGCTTTTAGGCAATTGGGGTTAAGTGACTTGCCCAGGGTCACACAGCTAGTATGTGTCAAGTGTTTGGTCTGAGGCTGGATTTGAACTCAGGTCCTCCTGACTTCAGGGCCGGTGCTCTATCCACTGCGCCACCTAGCTGCCCCCATGTATCTCATCTTTTAAGGAATACCGTGGGTGATCCCCCCTAGGCCACATGAAGTCAGCAGGGTATTGCTTTTGGCATCCCTCTGCCAGCAGTGCCAATAAAGCATTATTACCAGCAACATGGGCAGTAGTGGCATGCTCTTTAATAGCTTGTTGGACAAAAGGATTAGTGCTCAGGGATACAAACTTCATACAGTCTACAATATCTATCCAAATCCCTCCAGCTCCACTATCACTGATTCGTACCACCCATGAAGTCAAGGGCTTGTGAGAAAAACGGGCAACAATATCTGTAATTTCTTGTTGAGTAAAATCCTCAGTTACCTCTTCAAAAAGCCAATTTCCCTCCTGATAGGCCTAGCAGATACCCCATCGTTGGGGTATTTCTCCTCGTGTTCCTTCCAAGCTTCTTCATCTAAAGTAATCTCATCAGTATCATGCCATATATCTCCATCCCGTCTGTCTGGGTCCCAGTCCACAATAGCCATAGCAATAATTGCATGCACTTTCTTTTTTTCCCCCTTCCTTTTCTTATACTTAAGCTGTGCTACTCTAATGGCAGCTTTTTCAGTCACACTTTGGTAATTTCTCACTTGGTCTCCTAATATAAAGTTCTGAAGCGTAGACATTTTACTCTGTAATTCAGCTAATTTCTCTTCTAGGATCACTTTATCCTCAACAGCTTTATTTCTTAGTTCATGCATTTTTCAATACACAGTCAGCAAAGCCCATCCTCTTCTACACACCCCCATCATCTCTGTACCTTTCTTAATAGGAATATGCTGTAAGCAATTTTTCACTTGTAAAGGTTCTGCTTGTTTAACCCGGCTACCTCAGTCCTCACAGGGGCCTGTCCCATTGGCCTATTCTTTAGCCAGGGAGTCATAAAGTGAATCTTCCCAACCAGGAATGTCCTGATCTTTAATCTTAGTCCTAGTATTTCTCTTTAGGAATGGCATATTGTACAGCGAATTCTGTTCATGATGCCAATTTGTGTGATTAAGGAAGAAAAATGTGGTTCAGATTCGCTCCTCTAATAAGACACATTCCTAGAGAGAGAAGTGAAGGTAGCTTTAATTAAGATTATCATACAGGTATAAAAAAGCTAGATTTACAGCAAAATACAATTAACAATATGACTATAGTTAGGCTAAGAACACAAAGGATAGCAATAATATAAAAAAAAATCACCAATTCAGGGAAGCACCAATACCTGAAGGCCAAGCTGGGGATTCCAAGGGTCCCGATTGGGAAAGTCCCAGGCAGAGCGTCCTCTCCGTGGGTGAGAATCCAAAACTGGCTTTCCCAATTAGGATTTAAATAGGGAGGGCCCCATGCCACAAGTGTCCGTGGTTCTAGTATATGTTTTTACTTGATCCAGGAACTGGAGCAAGCCAAATATCTTAGAATATTAATTAACTTGATATGTTCCGATGAACTGGCCAGGTTCCCAGAGCACATCTTCCTGTAGAGAACCACACTCTGGCTTATAGCCCAATGTTTCGAGTCGTACAGGGGATGTGGAAGATCTTCCCTTATAAAAGGATTTATCAATCATCTGCCTGTTTCATTTTTCTGTATTTGTACATACAGTGCATAGGGCTTGGCAAACAGAAGACACTTAGTGAATGCTTGATTAATTAATTGATTGATTTAGACTAGGAAAAGGCTTTAGATTTTTATCCAGTCCAACTCACTTGTTTTATATTTAAGGAAACTGAGACCCAGAAAAGTGAAATGAAATGTCTCAGGTCACACAACTAGGAAGTAGCAGACCAAGGATTCAGCTATAAGTCTCCTGGCTCCAAACAACTGGTGACAAAATCTGGAAATTTCTCTCTCTTGCTCTCTCCCACCCTTGCCTGCACTCTGCATTCTCTCTCTGTCTCTCTCTCTCCCCCTTCCCTGTCTTTTTGTCTCTTTCCTCTTCCTCTTTTCCTGTTATTTCCTTTCCTTCCCTCTCCCCAAGAACTTGTATAATAAGTGGAAGTCGAACAAGTTCTAGTCATAGCTAATAATTAGAGAAATGAACATTAATGCAATGCTGAGGTTCCACCTTATCCCTGTCAGGTTGGCAGAACTTACAAAAAAGGAAAGTGGCATTTGTTGGAGAGGCTGAAAGAAACAGGTATAAAAATGCAGTATTACTGGAGCTGTGAATTGGTCTAGTGATTCTGGAAAACAATGTGAAAAAAAACTAACCAAACTTCGGATACTCTTTGATCCTGTGATACCACTACTTGCTCTATATCCCAAAGACATCAAAGAAAAAGGAATAAATATCCATTCTTTCTGTTATAAGCAGGAACTAGAAACCAAGAGGAGGAATGCCCATCAGTTGGAGGAATGAGTGAACAGATTATGGAATATTATTGCACTGTTAGAAATGACAAAAAGGTAGTTTCAGCAAAATCAAGGAAGACTTGTATGAATTGATGCAGAGTGTGATGTAAGTACTACCGGGAAAACAATTTATAGAGTAACAATAACATTATAAAGGAAAAAAAAAACTTTGGAAGGATGAAGAACTTTAATCAATACAGTGACCATGATTCCAGAGGAATGATTATGAAGCATGTTACTGATGGGGTGTGGGCCTAAGCTGAGATCTTTGCCCCTTGCCCTAAAAAGAATCTGGCTCCCATTTGTCTATGGGCCCCAGAAAACCCTTAAACTTTTAGGTTCCTTATAGACTCCCCTTATCTCCCTTTGAAAGCCCTAGCCCCACCTTTTGACCTTATTCAGATGCCTTTCAAACTTCTTCCTTCCAATTCCTCTCATTATCTATTCCCATTGTCTATTCAGTCTCTCAGAACTTCCAATGGGAATTCTCCCCTAGACCTTTTTCCCAAAGGTCTGGCCACCCAAAGTTACTTTAGTGGATATAAGATCCACCCTGGCCCCCATTCAAACGCTGAGAATCTCTCAGGCCCAAAGGTTGAGCTTTTCTCATACCTGCTTGTCCTTAGGGTGTCACCTGGCCTATATGATTTATCTCTAATAAACCTTTCCTCTGACTGAAAGAAGATTTGGTTTGAATTCATTCAGGCAGGGCCCATGTCGAGATCTCGGGGTCCCAGCACCCCTAACCTGTAGACCTCTTCATTACTATCTCCCTCTTAACAGAGAGGTGATAGCCTCAAGATATTTAAAGACACATACTTTTTTTGGATATGCCCAATGTGGGAATTTGTTTTACTTGACTATCCATATTTGTTATAAGGATTTTGTTTTTTTCCCCGCCCCTGCCATTTTTGGAGGAAGAAGTGGGAGAGAGAGGAAGGGCTAAGCAACAGATTGCCTCCTTCCCACCCTCCAAGAAAAAAGAAAAGAAAAGAAAAGAGAACCATTGAAGCATTTTTTTTAAAGTACAGAAAAGAACAGAAGAAAGATCAGAAGGAGTCACAGACAATCTGGTCAGTTTTGAAACTTTCATGTCGAATTTTTTTATAAAGGATGTTTCACTAAATGCTACTAAAGCATTAAAACTTTGGGGGCATTCAGTATACTTACAAAGAAAAAAATCTTTCTGTGGAGATACTACTGTCATATACAATCCTCTTCTGTTCTATTATGCATATGAAAATGCCCACTTTATTTGGCATTTATTTAATTTAGAATAAGAAAAATAAAAATTTAAACTAAGAGTTCCATTTATAAAGTGAAAGTTAAAACAGGGTTTTTAGTGCTGGAGACAGGGAACGGGTTTGTCAAATAAAACAGAAACAAGAAGTATTTGGCTTTTTCTGTTTCCTCTTGGCATTTAAGGTTGATGGCATTCATACCACATTAATGAGAAGTAGGACCAGAGAATTAAAATAGATTCACAGACCCACAGGACAGGAGGGATGGATGGAGCCTATGCATCCCTCTTTTCTGTCATCAAATGATGAGTAAGTGCATAGTATTAATGAACATTGAGGATATGCTACTCTCTTTTCTATTTTTGAAAACTTCTGACACAGAAAGATGACATTATGTGCCTGTGCCAAGAGAGACAGATGCAGAGCTAGGCAAGTAGCCACAAATGAAGATGACTGGTCCATTGCTGTGGCCACATGGCCCCAGAGCCTCAGGAATGTGTGGGAGGGAGAAGACAATGGAAACTGTGGTGAAGACCGGCAGGCTGATGTTGGCGCTTCATTTTGCAAACAAATAATGGTTTATTTGGTATCTGGGCCAACAAGATGGCTCTTTGATGAAATAAGTTATTTGTTAATTCCTTCCCATCTCCATTCCAATCTGTCCTTTCCTATCTTACCCGCTCCCATGTCTGACCTCTTTGACTATGGAGAGGAGGGAGGGAGGACCATATCTGAGATGGTAGCAGTTATGGAGAAGATATGTGAGAAAGAAAGGCAAAGAAGGGAAATGGAGCTGGGGAAAGAGGAAGAAAAAAGAATAGGGAATTAAAAGGGAGAAAGATTATAGGGTGTTATAGGCTTATATGAAATAATGTATGGAAAGTGCTTTGCAAACTTTAAAGTGCTTATAAGTTAAATCAATAAGTCAATTTATTAGATGCATACTATGCATCAGCCACTTACAATGGATATAAGGAAAGGCAAAATAGTCCTTGGCCTTAGGGAGCTTATAATCTATGTGGGAGACAACATGTAAACAAGATTAGATAGATAGATAGATAGATATAGATTTTATATAGATAGAGGGGTATAGATATATATGTGTGTGTAATTTATGTACATATATGCATGTGTGTGTGTATATATATATATACATATATATACATATATATATATACATGTACATGTATACATACATATAATTTGTTATTGTTGTGTTTCAGTCATGTCCCACTCTTTGTGATCCCATTTGGGGTTTTCTTGGCCAAAGATACTGGCATGGTTTGCTATTTCCTTCTCCAACTCATTTTACAGATGAGGAAACTGAGGAAAACAGTTACGTGACTTGCCCAAGGTCACCCAGCTAGTAAGTGTCTGAGGCCAAATATGAACTCAGGAAGATGAGTCTTCCTGACTTTGGGCCCAGTGCTCTATCCACCAGGCCACCTAGGTTGCTTTCTATCTATATCTATCTATCTGTCTACCTATAATATGTGTGTGTGTGTGTGAGTGTGTGTGTATTATCTCTAATTTACCATATATAAAATTCCACCTTCTACAGGAAGCCTTTCCATCTCTCTGTGAATATCTATCTATATCTATCTATCTATGTCTTCTATCTACATATCTACATGTGTGTGTATATATGTATATATATGTATGTACATATATATAGTCTCACCTGTAGAAGGTGGGATTTTATATATGGTAAATTAGAGATAGTCACAGAGGGAAGGCAGTAGAATTTAGGGGGATTGGGAAAGGCTTCCTGTAGAGTGTAGGATTTCAGCTAGGACTTGAAAGAAGCCAGGAATGCCAGGATCAGGAACCACTGAAAGTTTTTGAGTGAAAGGTAGACACAAGCTCAACGCTTTGAGCCTTGTAAGCACCAAATGCTTCATTCATTCATCCACTGATTCATTCATTCATTCATTCAAACAAAGCAGTCTACCCAGAATATGACCCAGTGGGGGAGCCCCTGCCACCCAGGCAGGCCTCAGAAAGAATAGTTCTTTTTATCTACCTGACAAAGAGGCCACTCATTCTGTGTCCCTCAGTCTCTCACTTCCTAAGTAGCCAAGACTCTACCCTCACACTGGGCCTGCTGACTCAATAGTTCATAACACCTTGACTTGTGGCTTCTTCCACCAGCCCCACTTAGATTGTCAAGAGGTTTCCTTCCCCGAGACAGACAATCCCCAATTCAAGTTAAATGTACCAGGCCTCTGTTCTCCCTTACTTCTGCTACAGTTTGAGAGGCCAGTCCTCTAACTGACCCTATAGAGACAACGTACACGCAAATGCACACAATCAATCAATCGATAAGCATTTCTTAAGTTCTCATTATGAAACTGGGGATACAAAAAAAAGTGAAACAGTCTCTATTTGGAAAGATAAAATGGATGCACATAATGGGAAGAATGTATATAACCTTTGGGAACATAATAGGAATAAACATAAGACAATGTCTATTTAGCCACAAACCTGAATATCTGTGTATCTCTCCATCCATCTCTCCATCTATCATCTATCTATCCATCTATACACAAATCTCCCTATCTACCTATCCATCAATTTATTATCTATCAGCTATAGATCTACCTATATGTCTGTCTATCTATCTATCTATCTATCTATCTATCTATCTATCTATCTATCTATCATCTCCCAGTAAATTCTTCATAGGCAGGGACAGGCTTCAGGGGCTAATGCAGGGGTGGGGAACCTATAGCCTCGAGGCCACATGTGGCCCTCCAGGTCCTCAAGGGCAGCCCTTTGACTGAATCCAAACTTCACAAAACAAATCCCCTTAAAAGGATTTGTTCTGTAAAACTTGGATTCAGTCAAAAGGCCTCACCCAAGAACCTAGAAGGCTACATGTGACCTTGAGGTTGCAGATTCCCCACCGTTGGACTAATGCATAGTTCTTGGGAAATGGGAATTCAGATCTCCAAAGATAGAACAAATCTGTGTAGACAAGAAAGCGTGTGTACGGTGAGACCAGCCCCATGGGAGGCTGGAACAAATGGAGTTGGAAGAATGGGGGCAGTAGGGACGGTGGAGAAATAGCTGCAAGTAGAAGAGAGTGGACAGGAGCAGCACCAGTTCTACAGGGATAATTGATGACAGTGGAAGTTACCAAAGAGATATGCAGATTTCTCTGATTTATTGTGTTGACTTGTTTATGTGGCTAAAGCTCTGCCCTCATTCTATTGCCTTCCAGTGAATGTGGAGAAATGGAATTGACTTTATGCCCCTCTCCTTCCCCCTCTTTGTCTGGGAATAGCCAGGGTCCACTTTTAAGCATGGTTCCTTATTCTGCTATAAATTATTTTTTAACTGACCTAGTTTTACTTCTCATAAGCATCTGTGGTTGACCCAGACCTGGGTATTTCCATGTGTGCTTCTGTATACAATTGTAGTATTTGGGCTGGGGGATGGCTCTGAGAGGTTTCTTTTTATAAACTCTGGGGGGGTTAACATATCCCCCTGGGGACTGTGGGGCTACAGTTAAGTGGTTTTTTTTTTGAGGCAATTTGGATTAAGTGACTTGCCCAGGGTCATGCAGCCATTAAGTGTCTGAGGCTGGATTTGAATGCACATCCTCCTAACTCCAGGGCTAGTGCTCTGTCCACTGTGCTGCCTAGGTGCTCCCAGTTAAGTGTTTTTTGAATGATCCTCCAACTCCCGACAAGTGGAACTTTGAGACTTTATCTTGGGCCTCCCTTGGATTTCTCTTAATGTTTCTTGACTGTGATTTCTTGATTTCTTTATGCAGTATAGAACAGCCAGTATCTTCCCAACTTTCTGAAGAAGGTCCCCAGGACTGTATTTAGGACATAACTATGTAAACACAAAGAACAGTTAACTTGTCAGATTTGTTGACACCATATATCTTTTGTTGGCAAAAGAATTTCAGCTGTCTGCTGACAACTAGAAGTGTGGACCAATGTGATCAATGATGCTTTGAGCCTGAGCTTTAAGACCAAAGTCGAATATGGGAGTTCTAGCGCAAGTTATCTGATGGACAGAGCTGAAATAATCATGAAAAGTGTTGGGGAGGATAATTAAAGAGATGGGTGGTTATCCACTGATAGGATGCTCTCCTTTCCTCAGTGAGTTCAGTCTTTCTTTCATCCTCAACTCCTGTTCTCATACTAGAGGACTTCAGAAGATGGCAGCCACCCAGCTGAACACTCCTAACATTCCTCTTTAAACAACTTTAAATAATGCCTCAAACCAACTTTTGGAGCATCAGAGCCAACAAAAGGTTGGGGTGAGAAATTCTTCTGACCTAAGCAAACGTAACAGATCAGCAGAAGAAGTGTGTGACACCAGGGTGGAGGCCTGTCTAGAGACCACACACACACAGCTAAGGCAGCAGCAGTCACAGCAGCTGAAACAGCTTCAAAAGTTCTCAGGCCAGAGTCATTAAGGGGTTGGGCAATTGGTCAGGAAGAGATTACGAGGGACCCTTTTCTGACACTGGATATAGCTGGTGCTGTTTGGGCCAGAACACAGTTCCAAGGCAGAGAGGAGCACTGAGGGTTGGTCACAAGGGAGTAAGGACCTTGGGCATAGCTCCAGGGCCAAGGCACAAGCTCCAGGGCACTTATGGGTAGAGAGAACCAGGGGCCCTTCCTGGGTAAAGACAAGAGCACAGACTAAGAGAGCAGTGACTACACCTCTCTCAGGAACACACCCCCTTGGAAACTCAGAAAACTTGAAGACCCCCAGAACTAGCTCTGAAAACAGCAGCATGAAAAAACCTGAAACTTGGGACAGTGCCTCCCTACCCTCAGGTAAGCAAAGCCCAACTTTAATATAAAGTTCAAAGTAAAGAAATAGGCTTGAAATCAACAAATAACAACAACAAGAAAAGAATTTGACCATAAAAAGCTGGTACCATGACAGAGAAGATCACTCAGAAGAAAATAACATTGTGAAAACAGCTACAAGCAAAACCTCAAAGAAAAATACTAATTGGACCCCAACCAACAAGAATTTCCATAAGAGCTAAAGAAGGTGATAAGGGTGATAGAGGAAAAATTGGGAAAAGAAATGAGAGTGATGCACGAAAATTATGAAAAGAGAACCAACAGTTTGATAGAAGAGGCACCAAAAAATACTGAAGAAAATAATACCTTGAAAACAGAATTGGTCAAATGGAAAGGGAGGTACAAACTCTCATTGAAGAAAATAATTCCTTAAAAATTAGAATCAGGCAAGTGGAAGCTAGTGACTCTATGAGGCATCAAGAAGCAACAAAACAAAGCCAAAAGACATTTTTTTAAAAATAGAAGAAAATGTGAACTATCTCATTGGAAAAACAACTGATCTGGAAAATAGATTCAAGAGAGATAATTTAAGAATTATTGGACTACCTGAAAGCCATAATCAAAGAAAAAGCCTAGACATCATATTTCAAGAAATTATAAAGGAAAAGTGCTCTAATATCTCGGATCCAAAGGGTAAAATAGAAATTCAAAGAATCCACTGATCACTTCCTAAAAGAGAACCCAAAATGAAAACTCTGAGAAATATTATAGCCAAATTCCAGAATTCCCAGGTCAAAGAAAAAAATTCTTCAAGCAGCCAGAAAGAAACAGTTCAAATATCATGGAGCCAAGGTCAGGATTACACAAGGTTTAGCAACTTCCGTATGTGTTAAAGGATCATAGGGCTTAGAAAATGATATTCTAGGAGGCAAGGGAGCTAGGATTTAACCAAGAATAACCTACCCAGCAAAACTGAGTGTGATCGTTCAGAGGGGAAAAGGGATCTTTGATGAAATGAAGAACTTTCTAGTGTGCCTGATGAAAAGATCAGAGTTGAGTAGAAAATTTGACATTCGAGCACAAAATTCTAGAGAAGTATAAAAAGGTAAACATGAAAGAGTAATCATAAGGGACTCAATAAAGTTAAACTGTTTACATTCCTATGTGAGAAGATGATGAATATAACTCCCAAGAACTCTATCAGTAGAAGGGCAATTAGAAGGTATCTATGTAGATGGAGGGTATCAATGTGAGTCAATTATGTTGGAATGATCTTCGAAAAAAAATATGAAGGGGTAAGAAAGAGGGATGCACTGGGAGAAGAAGGAAGGGATAGATAGAATGGGGAAATTTTTGTCTCATAAAAGAGGTGCACAAAGAAGAGCTTTTACAGTGGAGAAGAAAGGGGGGCAATGTTTGAACCTCATTCTCATTGGAATTGATTCAAAGAGAGAATACAACTTACCCAGTAGGCAAATAGAGGGATAAGAGGATAAGAGAAAAGGGGACAGGGGAGGTGATAAAAGAGAGGGCAGATTAAGGGATGCAGTGGTTAGAAACAAAACAGACTTTTGAGGAGGGACAGGAGAGAGAGAGAGAGAGAGAGAGAGAGAGAGAGAGAGAGAGAGAGAGAGAGAGAGAGAGGAGAGAGAGAGAGAGAGAGAGAGAGAGAGAGAGAGAGAGAGAGAGGAGAGAGAGAGAGAAACAGAAGAAAATAGGATGGAGGGAAATACACAATTAGAAATCATAATTGTGAATGTGAATGGAGTGAGCTTACCCATAAAATGGAAGCAGATAGTAAAATGGAAGCAGATAGCAGAATGAATTAGAAACCAGAACCCAACTATATGTTATTAACAAAAGACATACTTGAAACAGAAAGACACACAGACAGTTAAAATAAAGGGCTGAATCAGACTCTATTATCCTTCAGTTGAAGTTTAAAAAAGGCAGGGGTAGCAATTATGGTCTCAGACAAAGCAGAAGCAAAACTCTATTTTGCTAAACAGTACCATAGACAATGAAGTAATATCAAAACTTTTTACAGCAAGTTTCTCTGATAAAGACCTCATTTCTCTAATGTATACTGAGTATAGAACTGAGTCATGTGTGTGAAAATGAGAGGCATTCCCCAATTGTTAAATGGTCAAAGGATATGAACAGACAATTTTCAGAAGAAGAAATTGGGGCAGCTAGGTGACGCAGTGGATAGAACACTGGCCCTGGAGTCAGGAGGACCTGAGTTCAAATGTGGCCTTAGACACATAACACTTACTAGCTGTGTGACCCTGGGCAAGTCACTTAACCCCAATTACCTCACCAGAAGAAGAAGAAGAAGAAGAAGAAATCAAAGCTTATCTATAGTCATATGAAAAAATTCTCTAAATCCCTATTGATTAGAGAAATACAAATTAAAACAACTCTGAGGTACTATCTCACACCTATCAGAAATGATAAATGCTGGAGGATATGAGGGAAAAATAAATACACTAATGCATTGTTGGCAGAGATATGAACTGGTCCAGCCATTCTGGGAAGCAATTTGGAACTATGCCTGAACGACTATAAAATGGTGCATATCCTTTGGCCCAGCAGTACCACTACTAGGTCTGTATCTCAAAGAGATCAAAGAAAAAGGGGGAAAAAAAACTTATATGTAAGAAAATATTGATAGCAGCTTCTTTGTGGTGGCAAAGAATTGGAAACTGAGGGGATGTTCATCAATTGGGGAATGGCTGAACAAGTTGTATAATGTAATTGTGATGGAATATTACTGTGCTATAAGAAATGATGAGGGGGTGGCTTCAGAAAAACAACAACATGGCAACACCTAAATGAAGTGATGCAAAATGAATATGTTATTGTGCATAGTAACAGCAATGTTGTGATGATGATCAGCTGTGAAAGACTTAGCTGTTCTGATCAGTGCAATGATCCAAGACAATTCCAAAGAAGCTCATAATGAAAAAAAAATAATGCTGTCCACCACCAGGGACACAACTGATGAACTGAGTACAAACTGAAGCATAATTTTCTCACTATATTTTTCTTGGTTTTTTTTTGTGATATGGCTAATAAGGAAATATGTTTTGCATGATTTCACATGTATAATCGATATCATATTGCTGCCTTCTCAGTAGGTGGGGAAGGGGGTGGAACAGAGTGAGGGAGAGAATTTGATTTAAGATGGGGGGTGTAATTCCTTAGATGGGGAGGATACATTATACTCTACTGGCTAAAGGTCAGATAGAGCTAATACTCTTTACCTGGGAGGTGATAATCATAGCAAGAGAGAAAAGGGTCACAGGATCACCATTCCCTTCCATTCATGTGACCAACTCTTGAGCCATTGACTGACTTGAAGGCATCCGAGTCTTAGGGAGAAAGAGTCCCAGGCTCAGATACACATGCACATTTACAAACACATACACACACATACACACACACACACACACACACACACACACACACACACACACGCACATTTACACCCCCCCCCCAGAACTGGCTATACTTGGTGCCTCTGTTTCCTTTTCTCTCACTCTCTTCTTCTTTTTTTTTTTTTGGCTAGGCCATGGGGTTAACTGACTTGCCCAAGGTCACACAGCTAGTAAGTATTAGGTGTCTGAGGCTGGATTTGAACTTGGGTCCTCCTGAATCCAGGGCCGGTGCTCTATCCACTGCGCCCCCAGCTGCCCCTGACTCACTCTCTTCTTAACCCCCTGAAATCTGGCTTCTGACATCATCACTAAACTGAAACTGCTCTCTCCAAAATAGCCAACAACTACTAATCACCAGTTCTAAGGTCCCTTCCTGATCCTGGTCTTCCTTGACCACTCTTCAGTATTTGACCCTGTTGACCACCCTTTCCTCCTGGAGCTTCTCAGCTTTCTAGTGTTCATTGATACTGATCTCTCGTAGTTGTCCTCCCGCCTTTCCTTCATTTCCTTTTTAATCAATCAGTCAACATTTATTAAGTACCTGCTGAGACAGTCTCCACCCTCAAGGCTGTGTCTTGGAGCCCCTGCTCTCTTCTCTCTCTACTTTATGCTCTCTCTTTTGTGACTTCATCAACTCTTACAGGTTTAATCAGCATCTCTAAGCAGTTGAATCGCATCTATCTATCTATCTATCTATCTATCTATCTATCTATCTATCTATCTATCTATACACACACACATACATACATACATACATGCATACACACATACATATACACACATGCATATACATATATATATTTATATGTATATACATTTCTACATATGCATACATATATACACATATACATACATACATATACACATGTGTATATGTATATAGGTATGTGTGTGTACACATATGTGTATACACACATAATTAAAATCCTAGTCTGTCTTCTAAACCCAATCTCACAACATAAGTTACTTACTTCGTGTTTCCAAGCAGATGTCCCAGAGATATCTCAAAACCAAGAGATATCTCAAAACCAACATGTTGTCCAAAGAATAACTCATTTTCTTTTCCACGAAACCTATCTCTCTTCTGAACTTCCCTATTACTGCAGAGGGAACTACCTTTTTTCTAGTTACCAAGGTTCAGACTCCGGATAATCCTTCACTTGTCGTTCTCATTCAACCCACACAGCTGTCTTTTTAGTCAACGAGTCTTGTTTCTCTCTCTTTCTGTCTCTCTTTCTCTCTGTCTGTCTGTCTCTCTTTCTGTCTGTCTGTCTCTCTCTGTCTCTGTCTCTCTCTCTCTGTCCAATGTCTCTCCATAAATCTGCTCCTTTCCATGCACACAGCCATTCTCATTCAACCCACACAGTTATCTTTTTAGTCAACAAATCTTGTTTCTCTCTCTTTCTGTCTCTCTGTCTCTCTTTCTCTCTGTCTGTCTGACTCTCTTTCTGTCTGTCTGTCTCTCTCTCTGTCTCTGTCTCTCTCTCTGTGTCCAACGTCTCTCACATAAATCTGCTCCTTTCCATGCACACAGCCATCACCTTACTTTGGGCCCTTATTATCTGTCTGCCAAACCATTGTAATACTTTCCTAATTGATCTCCCTTCCTCACCTCTATCCACTCCAGTCCATCCTCCATACAGTCCTGATCATTTTATCCCCTGCTCCATAAACTCCAGTGACTCCCTAGAATCAGATGTCAGACCCTCCATTTAGCATTTATATCTCTTCATGCCTTCCCAGTGTTGTTGCGCCCTACTCCCCACCTCCTACTCTGCAATCAAGCTTGATTTATCTGCTGGCTGTTAGGCACAGCCCATCTTCCACCTCTGTGATCTTGTGTCCCCCATACTTAGAATGGCCGCACCCTTCTCCCCTCCACTTCTTGGAATCTCCATGCTCCTCCAAGACTCAGTGAAGGTGCTACATTCCACCCTTGTTTTCTTGGTTCCCATTTAATTCTGGTTGTTTTCACTCTGGTAGGCACTTTCCAACAATGTTCCCCTCTCCCTCATCCCCGCATGCCCTCCACTGAGTTGCTGTGAATCGATCTCCTTTGGCCATGGCTGAGACCTGATGACTAGTTCTGTCCTGTTCTCCGTGCCTCTTAACTGATTGCCCCTCCCCATAATTACAGACTGGATCCCTGGTACTCTGCCTTGCCCAGCAGGATACAGCAGTGACTCTGGTATTTAAAAATTAACTTGAGTCCAAAAATTTCCAGATTTTATTTACTTCATATTCAAGAAATACAGGTAAACAGATGATTAAGAAGCCAAGGCTCATAAGTACAAAAGATTTACAAGGTATTCTTAATGGCCTACAAACATCCCACCAATATCAAAACCAATCTGTTTTAACAAGAGCTTCTTCTTTCCTTTTCAAATATTGTTATTTACCATAGAAACTTTTACTCTTTATTATTTTTTCTTATTATAGTATTTCTTCCCCTTCTTAACCTCCTTCATACTTTGACAAATTTAAAAGTTATTAAAGCTAGACATCACTTTTTACCCCCCAAGATAATTTTTATTAGTAACCTAGTAAACATCATTAAACACATTATGATACAAACAAAATTTTGGAAAAAAAATTAATTACATGAAAAAACATTAACTTCCATTGTCTTTGATGTTTTTAGAAGAAAAAAAGTATATATTAACTGTAACAAAATAGTAACAAAATCTCAGGTGCGGCCTTTTGACTGAGTCTAAGATTTACAGAACAAATCCTTTTGTTAAGGGGATTTGTTTTGTGAAGTTTGAAGTCAGTCAAAAGGGCCGCACTTGAGGACCTTGAGGGCCACATGTGGCCTTGAGGCTGCAGGTTCCCCACCCTTGCATTAACCCCTGAAGCCTGGCCATGCTTATGAAGAATTTACTGGGAGATGATAGATAGATAGATAGACAGACAGACAGATAGATGTATAGGTGGATCGATAGGTGATAGATAATAAATTGATGGATAGGTAGATAGGGAGATTTGGTTTTTTGTTATTTACATATTTCAACACCAACCTGTTCGAAGTTTTGGCTTCTGAAGGACTTCCTTTCCCCCCCTTCCTATTGCACCCCATTCAGCACTTTTTAAAAGTAGTTTTCCCATGGTATAAATATAACATTTTTTTCTGGGAAGCAAGGGCTTGGGTCCCCTTGACTGTTTATTCTTTAACAAACAAACGAAAAAAAAGAATGTGTTCTCATTCTTTTAAGTCTAGTTGTGAACTAGATTCTGCTCAGTGATTTCACAGTTCTGAACCAATTGCTTCTTAAAGGCTGGCAGGAGTGTCTGGAAACATCTTATATTCAACTAATTCAATTCAACAACCATTTTACTGTGCTGAGTAAATCTGACTTTGACTTCAATTAAACGATTACTATGTACCAGGCACTGTGCTAAGAAGTTGACTGTATCACAAGTCTACAAGTATTCCAAGGAAAACCAGGTGTAATTCCTAGTTAACTTGGAGAGTCAAGAACCCTTGACAACCCCACCAAGGAGTTCTTACCCCACCACACCCCCAACCATAATTTCTCAATATTCACACATATATCAAATGTATAAAGGAAAAGGCCGGCTATTAGTGGAGAATGAGAAATGATTTATTTATGAAATGAAAATGGCGCTGGGTTTAGCGTCCATTGCTCTAACTTTGCACTCCAGTTCCACCATTTCTGTAGCTGTGTGGTCTCATAATTCCAGTTCTGCCACTTTCTGGCCACGTAGCCACATAAACTCTCTGGGCCTTCGTTACACTGTCTGTAAAGTGAGTCACTTGAAGTAGTGGTTAGAATGCTGGACTTGGGGTCAGGACAGACCTGAGTTCATATCCCACCTTTGATACTTATTAGTCCTAGAAGAACTGGGCTTTCTTTCTTTGAAAAGGTCTCAGAGGGGCAATTAGGTGGTGAAATGTAGAGCACCTGGCCCTGGAGTCAAGAAGACCTGAGTTCAAATCCAGTCTCAGACACTTACTAGCTGTGTGACCCTAGGCAAGTCACTTAACCTCCCAAAGAAAAAGTCCCAAGAGTCAGGTTAGAAGATCTAGATGAAAGTATGCATTAGTAAATCAAGTAAGAAGTCTTTATGGAGCATGTGTTCTGTCCTTAGATTGGAGCTGAGTACCTATCTTTGCCCTCAAGGAACTTACGTAGCTTGGGAGGCCAAACAAACAAGTAAAAAAAAAAAGGAGAAAGCAAAGTATTTCACCAAGGAAGTAGGAGCGTTAAGTGCCCAGGGGAGGCAAAGACTGTCATGGGCTGAAGTGGCCAAAAAATGACCATTTGGAAGGAGGATTCAGATACTCAGAGTGGAGTAGGAAAGACATTTTACAAATATTATCAACCAAGTAATGGAAGTGGAAATAGGCATGGTTTATAGATGGTACAATGAGGAGATGCATGACATTACATGGATGTGTTCATAATAATAATTTATCTAAATATTTATCGATAGGTTTACTGGTGCAATCTATATGACTGATCTCATTTGACTCTCAAAATCCTGTGTGTTAGATAATGGAGCTTTTCTCACACCCATTTTACAGTTGGAGCAGTAGAGTCTCAGAGACTTTAAATGACCCACTCTTAATCACATAGCTCAAAAGCCTCCAAAGTGAGATTCAAAGCCAGGGCTTTCTGCCTCCAAGGCTCTATCTACTACACCACACTGCCCCAGGCTATGTTGGAGGGTGATGGAAAATTAGTTTGCATCATGAAAGTGGGAACAGATCCTTTGGAGGACCTTGAGAGCTTGAAAAAGGAGTCATTTGGTTGGGTAGGCAAACTGGAGCGCTTAGAGTTTCTTTAATAAGGGAATGGCGTGTGACAGTGCTGTTTCATGTGGTGGAAGTGCATAGGCATTACTGAAGAGGGGAGAGCCTGGGAGTAAGCAGGCATGCACGGTAGGACTGAGACACTCTATCTCTGCCAGTCTCCATTTTCCCAAGAGTTGTGAACAGGTATTATTGCTCTTCTCTATACATAAGGTGGCTTCCTAGGGGGACCCAATGAATGTTTCTCCTTCTCCCACTCTTGTGCAGCTCACCTTAGAGAGACTGCTCTGTGGTGCCTTTCAGAGAAGGATCGAACCGTCTCCCTCACTTGTGTAGCTCGTAACACTGGCACTTACGATGGTACTTTCTCGCTTGTGAGCGTCAGGGGATAGGAACTGAGAGCGGGCATCATGACTACACAGGATGGACAGGCATTTCCTATATAAATGGTAAAGGTATTTCCTGAATTTTTCGCCAGCAAAAGCATAGATGAAGGGATTGAGGCAGCAGTGGATGAAGGCAATTGTTTCTGTCACGTTCATGGCAAGCCTTAGGTCCTTCTTCAACTCACAACTATCAAAGAGGTTGTAGTATTTGAGTGTTTCCAGGAAGATCATCACATTGTAAGGTGTCCAGAAGAGGAAAAAGACAATTACCACCACCAATATCAGCTTGATCGTCCTTGCTTTTTTGTGGTTTTTGCAAGAAAATATTGTCCGGATGATCCCAAAATAACAGTAGCACATGATGAGAAGTGGGACCATGAAGCCAAGGAAATTTGTTTCCACATTCTGGAGCACAGGCCAGATATCCTGAAGAACGTCAGGGTAATTAGGCAGACACTCATTATCCACTTGTTCAGTGAACATGAACTGGGGGGTTGCAACGAGGATGGCCGTCGTCCAGATGCCAAGACTGACTACGACGCCATGTTGGACTGTCCTGCTATTGAGGGAGTTGGCTGCCAGGACTATCGCCACATATCTGTCAATGCTTATGATAGTGATAAAGAAGATGCCGCTGAAGTAGCCAATGAAGTAGAAGGCAGTGATGAGCTTGCATAAGGCATTGTTGAAGCCGTGCTCATTTAGCACGTAGTGGGTCCAGAAGGGAAGGGTGGTGACAAAGAGCAGGTCAGATAATGCCAAGTTGAGGAGGTAAATGTCTGTGATGCTTTTATGTTTGCCGCTGTTGGTGAGTGCAAGGACCACCAGCATGTTCCCCACCAGGCCAAAGGCAAAGACAAGGGAGTAAAGAGTGGGTAGGAAGATGATCCCGAAATCCAAGACATTCCTCTGGTCACAGGCGATGGGAAAGTTTTCATAGCTGTACATAAATGTGGTTGTTTCAAAGCTTGTTTCAGTCATGGTGAAAGAGAGGTAACTGAGGAAATAAAATAACAATCACGTTAGCCAGCAGAAAGGGCAGAATTCTATAGCTGACCAAGATTGCTCTCAGGACAAGTTGCAAGTTAGGTCAAAATCCCAGTTTTGTACTTAAGTCCTTAAAAGTAATCCTCATGAATACACCTAGTCAAGCAAAACAGATTCCCATGTTGGTCACATCCAAAAAATGTACGTCTCCTTCTGCATATTTAGTCCATTATATCCATCAAGTGAAAGATGTGGGGGGAGGAGGGAGAGATAATAATACTTGTTAAAGGAAAAAAAAAATTAAAAGCAATTGTAAGATCTGCCTTTCTTTTCTTTTTGGGTAAACAGCACGGCCTTCGGCATCCCTTTTCTCTGAGTGTTCTCTCCCATTCTTCACCTTAACTGAACCCTGACTCTCTCAGAAGTGGGCTGCACCCCTTAAACCTTCTGTAGTGGAGACTCTATCTTGTTCCATCTCCTGGGGTATCAGGAGAAGCTAATTCCTTGACCCTTGTAGACCGTTTGCCCCAAGCAGAAAGCCAGTTCACATAATTCAGCCCCAAGACAACTTCTCCCTATCCTTCACGATACTCATTTTGACTAAGTTCAATACAAGTGGCAAAACCTACTTCCCCTTACTTACCTGCTGTTGTATGTATTTTTTGGCGTTTTTCTTTCATAAAAGCTTTGTTTTACTTATGTCTTTTATTTATAACACAACATTAAATTCTGAATACAAAAGCCGTCCCATGTGACAAAGATTAAGGGAGGGAGAAAAAACACTTCAATGAAATCAATCAATACATCATCTTTTTAATGTTTTCTAAAAGAAGAGCCGTTGACAGAAGAGTCCATGTACTCGGTGCCTAACCTAGAGAATAATTTTGTGGGTCAAGTTTCCCATAATCCATTTCTATGCAGTGATTTTTTTTTTAAGTCCAGACCTGAACTTACCTAGTGATTGACTTTTCCCTGAGAGAGAACCTTTTGGCAAGAGCCACCTCTACTTTCTCTCTTAACTCTCTACTCTGTTCTTAACCCCTTACAATCTGACTTCCAACCTTATTATTCCAATGAAACTGCCCTTTGCAAAGTTACTAGTGATCTCTCAGTTGCCAAATCCAGTGGTCTTTCCTCAAAACTCACTGTTCTTGACCTTTCTGCAGCCTTCCACATCACTGATCATATTCTCTTCCTCGAGACCCTCTTCTCTCTAGATTTTTGGGACACCTTTCTTGGTTTTTCCTCTTTGATAACTCTTTCTCTGTCTCCTTTGTCAAATGCTCTTCCAGGTCACTCCCTCTAACCATGGGTGTCCCTCAGGGTTCTGGCCTGGGCCCTCTTCTCTTTCTCCTCTATACCACCTCACTTGGTGATCTCTTCAGCTCCCATGCATTTATGGTAATGTTTATGATAATGATTCTCTATGATAATGATTCCCAAATCTACCTATCCTTCCCCAATCTCACATCTCTACCTGCCTTTCAGACATTTCAAACAGGATGTCCAGTAGACACCTTAAACTCAATATGAGTAAAACAGAACTCAGTATCTTTTCCCCTAAGCTCTCTCCCCACCTCATTCCTTTTCTATTACTGTAGAGAGCACCACCATCCCCCCAGTGCCTCAGGCTCACAACCTAGGAGTCCTGGACTCCTCACTATCTCTCACCCCCATATGCAAGTTGTTTCCAAGCCCTGATGATTTCACCTTTGCAAAATCTTTTGAACTCACTCTCTTCTCTCCTCTAACACCATCACCTCTCCTAGGACAGCCCTTCATCACCTCACACCTAGACTACTGTAATATCTGCTGGTAGGTCTGCCTTCCTCAGTTCTCTCCCCACTCCAATCCATCCTCCCAATTAGTCACTTAAGCGATTTTCCTAAAGTGCAGGTCCCATTATGTCATCCCCCACCCTCAATAAACTCTAGTGGCACCCCATTACCCCCAGGATTGAATACAAAATGCTCTGCTTGGCATTCTAAACCCTTCATAATCTAGCCCTCTCCTTCCTTTCCAGGCTTCTTCCACCTTAACTCCTGGGTCACATTCTCTTCAATCCTGGCTGTTCTACAAACAAGACACTCCCTATCTCAGCTCTGGGCATTTTTTCTGCTTCGCATGCCTGGAATACTCTCCTTCTCCACTCTGACTACTGACTCTGACTTCCTTTGAGTCCAAATTAAATTCCCTGTTTTCCCAGAATCCTTCCCCAACCCCTCTTAATTCCATGCCTTCCCTCTATTAATTATTTCCTATTTATCCTATATATGGAGAGAGCTTGTTTGTACGTATTCCTTTACTTGCTGTCTCCCCCGTTAGATTGTAAGCTCCTTGAGGGAGGGAACGTCTTATGCCTCTTTCTCTATGGCCAGCACTTAGCATGCTCCCTGGCACATAGCAGATGCTTGATAAATGTTTATTGATTGATTATTGATTGATTGACGTTGTGTCTTCATGCTTGCCTTCACTTTTCCAAAATACACCACATGCAGGTTGACCTTAGAAACCCAGGGAACAACCCAGACCTAAACTCCCTCAGAACATTTGGTTCCCACCCACCCAAAGACCTGACACTTTTCCCCACCTCCAAATACGTACACATAGAGCTGATACTTGTTTACTAGTCAGTTGCTTTGTACACCTTGTGATTATGTAAAAATTATTTCATTTTTCAACCCACAGAGATCAAATTGTGGTGCAGTTTCTAAAATTAGGACTTAATCTTTGCTTCCTAAAGCCAGGAAGGGCCTAGCCCCAATCAGGGCCCACTACAGTGCCTTGCACTTAACAGATTTTTATTTAATTGAATTGAATATGTCTGATTGAGGGGAAGCTAGGTGACGCAGTGGATAGAGTGCCTGAGGTTAGAGAGACTCATCTTTGTGAGTTCATTCTGACCTCAGACACTTACTAGCTGTGTGGCCCTGGGCAAGTCACTCAACCCTGGTTGCCTCAGTTTCTTCATCTGTAAAATAAGCTGGAGAAGGAAATGGCAAACCACTCCAGTATCTTTACCAAAAAACCCCAAATGAGGTCATGAAGAGTCAGACACAACTAAAATGACTGAACAACAACAAAGTCCCACCTTCTACAGGAAGCCTTTCCCAAGCCTTCTTAATTATTAATTATTTCCTCTTTATTCTGTATATATTGTTTGTAATATTTTGCATGTTGTCGCTTCTATTAGGTTGTGAGCAGGTAGAGTCTTTTGCCTCCTTTTATATCCCCAGAGCCTAGCCTAGTGCCTGGCACATAGTATGGGCTTAATAAATGTTTATTCATTGATTGATTGAAGTGTATCTTGAACTCAAGTCTTCCTATGTCTGAAGTAGGTTCTTTACTCACTATGTCAAGCTCCATCCTTGCAAATTAGCATGGTAGACTAGGATTATGATGATCTTAGAGTCATGAAGAGCCAGGCTTATACCCTGCCTCAGATACTTGTTCAATCTAACTAACTGTTCAATCCTTGGTAAATTGATTAACCTCTCTGTGACTCAGTTTCCCTCATCTGTAAAATGAGGGGTTGGACTTGACAACCTCAAAGGTCCTTTCCAACTCTAAATCCTTGATCATATGAAATACCCCTTTAATTGGTCATGTCTATCGTTGTCTATGATGGCTGTGGAAATAGCTCTGACCTTAGACTCAGAAGACCTGGGTTTGACTCCTTACCCTCTGGGATCCTCATTTATGAAATAAGGATAAAAATATTTGTGCCCCCTCCTCCAGAGGGATATTTTGAGTAAAATGCCTCATAAATATGACTCATTTCTATTATTTTGAGGGTTCAAGGAAAATAAAGTGGGAATGTTGAAGAGGGTCTGTACGAATCTGGGTTCTGAGGGCTGGAGAAACTAGGGAGGGCTGGACCAGAGGAGAAGCCTTAGTGAGTAATCCTATTTACTCACAAATGCACTGGAGAAAGTGCCTATGACCTCTCTGTGACAAGCAAGTTGATTGAAAAGCAGGAGCCCCATTTCCAAGTCATTTAAGGAAATGATTCAAATGTCCCCAAGTGATAACTGGTAAAAGGATATGAACATGCAGCACTCAAATGAAGAAATCCAAGCTATCTCTGGCCAGATGAAAAAATGCTGCAGATTCGCTAATAATTAGAGAAATGCAAATTAAAGTAACTTTGATGTTCCACCTCATCCATTAAATTGTCAGAGCTAATCAAGGTGGAAAATGACAAATGTTAGAAGGCTGCCCTCAAAAGGGCCCCTTAATTCATGGTTGGCGGAGCTGTGTATCAGTCTGGCCGTTCTGGAAAGCAATTTGGAAGCATGCCCAAAAGGTCATTAAACTGTGTATTTGACTTAGCAGTACCAGGTCTTACATTAGTAAGGCTAAAATATTATTAATTTGGGCTCCTATTAGTTGGAAAGCTATGAATGATTTGAGGTTTGCTTGAGGGTTGGTGAGGAAAGGGTCTATCTAGAAAGTCAGTTCGGACCACATCTGGGCATGGGAAGATTAAACCTTAATGGGAATGTCAGAAGGGTGGCATGGAGGGAGTGAGCGGACCAGACTGCCCCGGAGCCAGGGGACGGCCACTCCAACTCCAGGCTGATAGTATACTAACCAAATGCTAATGTCCTGCCCGTTTTTATTCTTCTGATCACCCTGTGAATCCATTCGCTCTTACCTAGTAAGACTCTAGCACAGTAGAGGGAGACATGTTTAATCAGGGCTGAGTAATTTAGGGTGTGACCTAGAGCACCTCTAATTTCCCCCTCTTTGGGTTGCTTCTCATGTCCTTTTATCCCCCTCTTCAATCAGGGTGGGTAGTGAAGTAAGCCAGAGAGCCAAGAAGGGCCAGATTCAATGTCCGGTTATTTTTGGTTACCTCCTCAATTAACTTTGGATGGCGTGGGAGAAATAAAGTGAGGTGATGAGAGAAACAGTAACCCATATTTCTAGAGTGTTGTCTGGTTTCCTTGGCACTTTCTTCGTAACAACCTTAGGAAACCACACTAACCTATTTGTGCCTCTCACATGACTCTCCATCTCTCATCTCGGCTTCCCCGGGCCTAGAATGCTCTGCCCCTTTGCCTCCCTTCTCTTAGCTTCTGTGGCTTCCTTCAAGACTGAAGTATAGTAATTCTTAGATGGCAGGAATTATCTCATTTGATCCTCATATCAACCACATGGCATAAGTGGCAGTTAGGTGGTCCAGTGGGTAGAATGCCAGGCCAGGAGTCAGGAATATCTGAGTTCAAATCCAACTTAGTAGCTGCATGACCCTGGAAAAATCACATAACTTCTGTTTGCCTCAGTTTCCTCATCTGTAAAATGAGGATGATACCAGCACTGACCTCCTAAAATTGTTGTGAGGATCAAATGAAATACTAAGTGTAAAGCACTTAGCACAGTGCCTGGCACGTAGTAGGTACTTAATAAATGTTAGCTATTATTATTAGCTATTTATTGATTATAATTATGCTATATATTAGTATATATAACATGTATATTATATGTCATACATAATAATATAATGTAGCATATATTATATAATAATGCATTATACATTTTATAATTAGCTATATTATTAGGGTAGCTAGGTGGCACAGTGGATAGAGTGTCAGGCCTGGAGTCAGGAAGACTCCTCTTCCTGAGTTCTAATCCAGCCTCAGACTCTTACCAGCTGTGTGACCCTGGGTAAGACATTTAACTCTGTTTACCTCAGTTTCCTCACCTGTAAAATGAGCTAGAGAAGGAAATGGCAAACCACTCTAGTATCTTTGCCAAGAAAACCTCAAATGGGGTCACAACTGAATGGACACAACTGAAAATGACTAAACAACAAAAATTATTATTATTATTATTATTATTATTATTATTATTATTATTATTATCTGTAAATGGGGATAATAACAACATCTACTTCCCAGGGTTGTTGTGAGGATCAAATGAGGTAATAATTGTAAATCACTTAGCACGGTTCCTGGCATACAGTAGGTGCTATATAAATGTTAGTTATTATTATTCCCCTTTAGCAGATGGGGAATCAGACTGAGAGAGGTTAAGTAACTAACCAAAGGTCACACAGCTGGCAAATGTCTGAGGAGGGATCAGAATTCAGATTTCCTGACTCTGTGTCCAGTGCTTTAGCCTCCACCCCAAGTTGTGGTGAGTGGCATAAAATAGGTACCCAAAATACAGTGGGGAGCCTAGAAAAGGAAGGGGCTAGGACCTGGGACTGGGAGACAAGCCTTGAACAACAGACAGATCTCTGGGGAAGTAGAGGAGAAAAACTTCCAAATAGGTCCAGTAAATGTCAGTCCATTCTTCAGTAACTGTGTATTTATACAAACTCCCCATTATTTCTCTACCTGTTTCCTCAGTGTGGCATTTTATCTTGGCTTTCCTAAACATGATATTTTCACAAGATATGATTTGGTATCTGATGGGTCCCCTGAACATGAAGGATAATAGTTTCTTAGATGTTTCCTTGTGTGCTCTGGGAACAGTCTGCCCTCAATTTCTATCCTCATCTTCTTCCTCTTTGCCCTCAATTTCTGCCTCTGATTTACCTTGTAAGATAGCAAAGTTTCAATGACCTGTTGGAACTCTGAAACTCCCCAGACCTTCTCGAGCCTCAATTCTCAGCTCATTAAGTGAGGAGTGCCTAGGTTTATGGTGCGTGCGTGCGTGCATGTGTGTGTGTGTGTGTGTGTGTGTGTGTGTGTGTGTGTGTGTGTGTGTGTGTATCAGATCAATGATCTCATTGGCATAGGGAGCTCCCAGTGAGGAACTTCCTTGAGTAACACCCATCAGCATCTGTTCTACAACCTCCAGGACAGCATGGTATAGTGGGAGTCAGAAAGATAGGAGTTCAAATCCTTCCTCATTTACTGTGTGACCCTGGGTAACCACAAAACTGAGCCTCAGTTTCCACCATCTGTAAAATGGGGATAATCATATCCCCTACCTTTTGTCATGAAGATCAGATGAGTTACTGCCTTGAAAACACTTTGCAAGTCTTAACGGTTGTATAAATGCTAGGCAGGTATTATTATAAATTATTATTATTATGTTTTTATATACTACTACTATTATTGTTGCCTAGGGCATTGAAAGGCAAAATAATTTGCCCAGCATCAAGCAGGTATCAGAGACAGGATTTGAACTCTGGTCCTTTGCCTCTCCAGGCCAGTGCTCTATCCATTACACCCCATTATTTCTTCTTGCATCCCACATACTCTAGATGCTAAAATAAGCCCCAGGCTCTTAGGCCTAGCTGGCAATGTTCCTCAGTGCTCCCAGCCACCAGTTTTGGTGTTTTCTCTCTTGTTTGACATTTAAGGTAAACCAGCATTACTCAACATCTCAAACGACCCTCCTCTACAGCTTGGTTTAGAAATGGAATCACACTCTCTTACCTTGAGCCACTTCTAAAGCAAACGTCTTTGCCGGCAAGTCAGCTCCTGCCATCAGCCCAGACTTTGTCCAGAGGCAAGTATTTCCCTTTTCTTCTAGCTATTGTAGTAGCACCCTTTGTGAAGGTGGCCAATGGGCTGTCTGCAAGGAAACAACAATTTCCTGTGAGGTACTAGAAAGGGTACTGATTCTGAGTGAAGTAAGGCAAAAGCATTCAATATTGGCCAGTCCTGAAGCATCAGTGAGCAAGGGTGTGGTGTATTGCAGGGGTGTCAGATTCATAAAGAAAAAGCCATATGTAAAAAAAAAATCCTGCAAGCTGCAGATTAATTTAGAAAAACACACTTTAACATTATATATGTTCTATTATATTTTTATTTTGCTAACTAGTTTTAATCTGGTTTGACCTCACTTGTGGGCTTAAGGTGGTGTGAATCAGGAAGACCTGGATTTGAATTCTGCCACACACCTGTACTGCCTATGTGACCTTGGGCAAGTCTCTCTGGGTCTTACCTCTCAGAGCCTCAGTTTCATCATTTGTAAAAGAAGTGGGCAGGACTTGATGAACTCTATAATTCCTTCTAGTTCTAAATCTCTATGATTCTATAATCCAAGAAAAATGTGGGTACACATGCTGATTTGAAGGTAGTATTGGTTCTCTTCCACTGTCCTAAGCTTGCTAACATGCATGACCCTCAGGACATTCCTTTTCAGTTGACCCTAATCCTCCTCCTTTAGGGACTTGGTGTCTGGCATCTCTCTCTTCCCTTTGCAATGGGAGGGGATGCAGCTCCTACAGTAGAAGGGGTGAAGCCATAGCCAGCTGCCTGTGCCCTCAGCCACCTCTCTGCTTGCTACATATACCCTGTCTGAGCCTGGTAGCTCCTAGTTGCTTTCCTTGTCCTTTCCACTTGCTTCCTCTGGCAGGGAAACCTGGGGGTTACTCCAGGATGGGAAAGGCAAATCACCCAATCTTCTGCGACTGAGTTTCCTCATCTGTAAAATGAAAGCTATTGGAGTAGATGGCTTCTTGGGTCCTTTCTAGCTCTATAATCCTTTCAGATTATGACTAATAACTCTCTGATGTCTCCCCCAGAGCAGCTAGTTGGCGTGCCACCCCTGGAGTCAGGAGGACCTGAGTTCAAATGTGACCTCAGATACATACTAGCTGTGTGACCCTGGGCAAGTCACTTAACCCTGTTTGCCTCAGTTTCCTCATCTGTAAAATGAGCTGAAGAAGGAAATGGCAAACCACTCTAGTATCTCTTCCGAGAAAACCCCAAATGGGGTCACAAAGAGTCGGACGTGACTAATCGACCAAAAGAAAAAAAAAATAAGGTTTCTGTGACTCTTCTGCTCATGCAGTCTTGACATTTAGATATTCTGAGTGAAAAGGTGATGTAACAAAATTGTGCTATTATTTTTATATATTTCATTCATTTCACAAATATTTATACAGTGCAGGCTATTGCCATAGCATTGTGCTAAGCGTTATGAAGGACTCAAAGAAACAGATTAGGTTGTTGCCCTCAAGGAAATAATAATCTTGTTAAGAATCCTGACTATGAAACTTCAGTATCTTCTCTCTGGGAGACCACACACACACACACACGCACACGCACACACACACACACACACACACACACACACACATACACACCCCTAAAAAGCTAAATAGTGCAAGCTCATGTTGGAGAAGTTCTGGATGAGGGGTTCCAAATTCAATTCCAAATCAAGTTCAATAAACATTAATTCAGTGTCTACTGTTACCAATCAACAAGCATTTATTAAACACCTACTGTGATAGTCATTTTGCTAATGACTGGGGACACAGACATCAAAACCAAACCATACGTCTAAGGTTCTTTATGTGTTGGTGAGGTCAGAGGGGCCTACTTGAAGGGCCACCAGACTAGCATAGTCTTAAAGGTTGAGTTAGCTTTCGGAGAGAATTGGAGTAGACATCCTTTTAGAATGCTTTATTCAGTGATTTTCGTCTAGCAATCCTATAACAAAGGTGGTTCAAATATATTACCAAATCCATTTTTTTAAATGACAAAGCCAGCTCAAAGATGTTCGTTGCCTTGCCCGAGTAAGTCACTATCTTAGAAGACAAAGACTTGGATCCAAATCTCCAGACTCCAGGCTTCGTGTTCTCGCCCTCACACTCATGCTGCTTTATAGGCACAAAGCCAAGGAGACAGGAATCAGCAGGGCATGTTTGAGGGATCGCTGAGTAGAACAATCTGATTACAGCAGAGGGCTCTCAATAAGGAACACTGGGAAGTACATTTAGAAATTAAGGGTTCACAGATTTAAGAGCAGGGAATTTAGAGGCTACCAATTCTACCCTCATGTTTTACAGATGAGGAAAATCTAACAAGTATCTGAAGCAGTATTTGAATGCTGGTCTTCCTGACTCCAAGTTCAGTGCTCTGCTCACTACTCCATATTCCCTCTAATTTTGTACCACGTTGCTGAGGTCACCAAGCAAAGAAATTTAGACTTTTTTTTATTGGCAATGGGGAGCCAATTGAAGGCTTGAGGATAAGAAAAAAACAAACTAGTTGTGTGGCCATAGACAAGACACAACCACCATGAACCTCGGTCTCCTCATCTATAAAATGGGAATAGTATGAAACTAGTACCTTCTTAACACAACTGTTGTGTAAGGAAACACAATCGTGAATGCAGCATGTTTTTAAAAACGTTGAAGTTCTATGTAAATCTCCCTTTTTATTATTATTATTGGCTGAGAAGACTAATATGGTAGAGGAGGAAAGAATGGATTGGATATGAGAGCCACTGGGACAAGAAAGGAAGGAAACAAGTATTTATTCAGTGCTTACTATATGCTAGGAACTGTGCTAATCATTTCACAGATATTATCCTGTGTGATCCTCACGACACCATTATTATCTCTATTTTACAGTTGAGGCAACTGAGGTAGACACAGGCTTAAGTGACTTGTGCAGGATCACACAGCTAGTAAACATCTAAAGCCTGATAGGAACTCAGGTCTTCCTGACTCCAGGCAGCCCCTAGAGAAAAGGAGACTTTCAGTATGTTTTCTACTCATCACTCAGAGCAAACTGGTCACAGATTGGCCTTTAGATAGCTTCCCACCACATTCCCCTGATAGGTGGAGGGGAACCTGGGAAGTATCATTAGTAGAAGTATTTATGTGACATGAACCATATTTGCAGGCTCAGGATGAACGAGTACCACTGTGGTCAGTGTAAGGACCACTGGATTTCAAGTCAGAAGACGTGGTTCTGAATCCTAGCTTGTGACGTTGGGGAAGTCACTTATTCTCTCTCTAGGCCTCCGTTTCCTCATCCATAAAATGGCAGGGTTGGATTAGGTGATGTTCAATGTGCAAGCTCTGCTTTTTATAATCCTACAGATTTAAGAGATACTGCTTAGGAAGGATTGATAAGACTCAGTGACAGTCTGGAAAGGAAGTGAAAAAGAACGGAGCAAAGATGGCTATTTGACATCCATACTTGTTCATTGATTGATAGGAGACAAGAGTATGCTGGATAAATGTCACCATACCGAAATGGGGCTCACCTCAAAGAGTGTCACCCAGAATTTCAGAACTAGAAAGGACCTCAAATGTTCTGTTCTCTAAATAAATCCATTCATTTTTATACATGAGCAAAAGGCTCAAAAAAGGCTGGAAGGAGTTTAGGGACTTGTTTCAGGTTACATGGGTAGTAAGTGGCAAAAATAGGACTCAGTTTAGGTCTTCTGATTCCTCTCTACCAAATAATGTCTTTCAAGCCTAGTGTCAAGAAGACTCATCTTCCTGAGTTCAAATCTGGCCTCAGACATTTTCTAACTGTGTGACCCTAGGCAAGTCACTTAACCCTGTTTGCCTCTATTTCTTTATCTGTAAATGAGCTGGAGAAGGAAATGGCAAATCACGTTAGTATCATTGCCATGGAAACCCTAAATGGGGTCATAAAAAATCAGATACAACTGAAACAACTCAGTAACAATAACAAACCAATTGAGATATAATTTGGGATGATACTAAAGTATTACTAGCACTAAACTCTACCCACAAAGGGTGTTAAAGCAACTCATTGTGGAAGGAGCTTTTACTTTGACTTCTATCAAATATTTCTCATAGATTTTTTTTTGGAGTGGTTCAAAACTTGACTTAACAAATATTTATTCTCCAAAAGGTAGAGAAAGTGATTCAGGAAATCACTATTTGTATATGATTCTTGAAAATGAGGAGGAACTAGCCCGCAATGCAGAAATGGCATGCATTTTAAGGGGGAAGGTCTGTCTCTGTCTTAGACTTGTAGCAAAGTCAGGTATAGCCTGACATACTGGGTTTGGGGAGAATATATTTCAAAGAATTGAGAGAAAGTATAGGCAAATTCCCATGGATTATGGTTGTTTAAGAAAAGTAAGCCCCACAGCCATGAGAAACTCTCAAAAATGAAATTCTGGAAACATAAAGAAAAACAATTCTCATAGGGAGGAAAAGGAATTCTCTAAAGAGGCTCTTATAAATGTACATGGAACTCATCAGACAACCATTATTTTAAAAGGACACATAGAAAAGATAGAAGGAGGGGAAGTCACAGAGGATGAATAGCATAGTGTAAGGGAAACTGAGACTCAGAATGACCTGAGGTTGGTTAGGAATGATTAAGGACAACACAAAGAGTGAGGTTTTAAAGGTCATATTCAGGGAAAGAAGAGAAAAGGAGCATGATGATAGATTGGACAATGATAATGCGTGACTGAGAGAAGGCAGAGCCATGAATTCTATTTTGTTCTTGTTTTCTTGGCCAAGGAGAATGATCTTTGGCCTGCAAAAGAGAGGACAAAATGGTATAATGGGGAATTGAAAGCAAAAATAACTAAAGAGGCAACTTGGTGTTCAGTTGTGTCTGACTCTTCATGACCGCATTTGAGGTAGCAAAGCTACTAGAGCGGTTTGACATTTCCTTCTCCAGCTCATTTGACAGATGAGGAAAGTGAGCCCTACGGGGTTAAGTGACCTCCCCAGGGTCACACAGCTAGGAAGTGTCTGAGGCCAGATTTGAACTCATGAAGATGAGTCTTCCCGATTCCTAGCCCAGTGCTCTATCCACCACACCACCTAGCCGCCCTTATTCTTAGAAGGCACTTAGCAAATGTGGAATAAATGAAAAACCATCTCTTCCCCTGAAAATCCTATGTCAATAACCTTAAAAAGCGTCCTCTCTTGTGCAAGTTAAATAGTTTGCTCTGTGCCCTTTCTCATACTATGAATTTGCTTAGTCCAGAAATTGTCAGAGTGTGGTCCGTAGACTCCTAACCTTTTGGAGGATCTGTGATGTCAAAATGATTGTCATTATAATATTGATGTTATTTATATAATTCACACAAATATAAATTCTTTGGGTTTATCCATAATGTTTAAAAGTATAAAGAGGTCCTGATGCCAAAAGGTTGGAGAACTGCTGGCTTAGTCAATCACAGAGCTTCTACCAGAGGACTGGTGACATGGCTGACATCACTTGGGAGGGTAGACAGCAGCCATGACTGGAGCTCTCTGAGGCCAAATCCATTACTCTTTTCCCCACACCATGGTGACTACAACTTGGGGAAAGGAAGTGGCATTGGTCAGCTTTGAGGTGGTTTTTCATCTCTCTTGAAACCTGTGGATTTGGAACCCTCTTGTCTCCCCAATTATAAACTTTGTGCACCCCCTTTTGGAAGGGATGTATATTGCACCCCCGGGTCATTTCCTAAAGTATTGGGTCTTGTTTTAATCAGCTGAAGAAAGATACGATGGATTTTCCCATTGGACTTGTTTTCTTCCCCCTTACCCAGGTAATTTGAGTGTCACCTGAATGCATTTTCTGATACATTATTGGTGCCAGCTGGACATTAGCACTTTGCAAGGTGCTTTGCACTTTTCTTTTGACCCTTAGGCTGTATTTTGTTTATATTTCAGTGAGGCTGTGAATTTGGTGATATGGACTTTCTGCATCACTGTGGAGGCTGAGCCAACCACCTTGTCTCAGCCTGTATGATTATAGACCAGACCTTTCCATAAACCACCGAGGGAGGCACTACCCAATTCACTGGAGGCTTTCCCCTGGTTTTTTAAATTATTCCTGGACAACAAGGCTACCCTGGGGTCTGTCGTTATAATAAAAAGATTTGCTCTGTGAAGTTTGGATTCAGTCAAAGGGCCATACTTGAGGACCTAGAGGCCACAGGTTCCCCACCCCTGCATCCATTGCCCATCCAATTGCAGATCATGGTGTGACTGATATGGAATCTTTATCCACATTGCTTTTATGCTGTGGGTGTTTTATAGCTTAATCTGGTTCTGCCAACTATTTATTAGTTAGGTGACCTTGGACATTCTACTAAATTTTCAATTAAACTCAATAAATATTTATTAAAGGCTTACTGCGTACCAGGCACTGTGCTAAGCACTGGGGATACAAATTCGAAAAACACAGTCCCTGCCCTCAAGGAGCTTTCAATGGAAGGAAGCTAGGGGAAGGTGAAGAGGGGAATTTTGTTCCATGGAATTCAGACTAAACAGAGTTGGAGATGGGTAGTACAGTGAGCGGGGAAAAAAGTTTTGGGAGTTTAGTGTTCTACCCTTCAGCTCTCTAATCGGAAGGAAGAAGAAGCTGAGGGAGTAAGAAGGTGCTGAGTATTTCAGGTTAAGTTAACCAGCAGGATGAGATTTCCCATGATTAGCTTATTCTGAGAAAGCCATTTTATGGAGTTCGGACCAAGCTGAGAGGCAGTTTCTTCATATGTAAAAAGAGATTCGGACTCATTGGCCTCTTAAACCCCTTCCAACTCTAAATCTGTGGTTCTTCCATCTCTCAGTCTCTGATCATAGATCCCACTGAGGAAGCCCTGTTATGTTCTAGGGCTCAATGGCATCTCCAAATGGAACATCTAGACTGGAATCTCTCAGTTAATATGGAATTCGTCTTTGATTTAGGTTTTGTCCAGGATATCCTCTTTGACGTTGGTGAATACATCTATCTGGTAAGTGCACATTTCTTTCTTTCTTTCTTTTTTTTTTCCTGTGCCTAACAGTGTTCCTACTTGGCAGATGGTTGATCAAAGTCATGTCCACACTCATGTCCCTTGTGGAATCTTGGATGGCTTTAATATGTATAAAAAGTTACGTTGTAACTTTTTCCCCCTGGTAATTCTGACAATAGTATCTATATCTTTGAGCCAATTGGATGATTTGGTGGGGGGAAGGGAAAAAGCATTTATATAGTGCCTACTATGTGCTAGGCTCTGTGCTGAGCACTTTTTTTTTTTTACAAATTTCTCTCATTTGATCCCTGCAAAGTAGGTGTTATTATTATCCCCATTTTATAGTTGAGGAAATTGAGGCAAATAGAAGTTTAGTGACTTGCTCAGGGTCACACAGCTAATAAGTATCTGAGGGTAGTTTTAAACTCCGGTGTTGCTGACTAGAACCAATTCTAACTGCAGAAAATCATCCATGAAAGCCTGTCTGCTCCTTCCTATTTTTCATTAAGGAAACTCTTTATGTTTGCAAAGTCTGTTCTCATGAAGATTTTATAGATATGAAAAAATTAATACGCTGTTTAGTTGTTTCAGTCATGTCTGAATCTTCATGATCCCTTTTTGGGGTTTTCTTGGCAGAGATACTAGAATGGTTTGCCATTTCCTTCCCTAGCTCATTTTACAGAAGAGGAAACTGAGGCTGATTGAGGTAGAGAGGGTGTCACAAGGATAGTAGGGGTGGAGCCAGGTCTAGAACTCGGGTTTTCCAACTCCTACCTGATTTCACTTTGAATAGACACAGTTCTTTATACAGTTCAGATATTGCTATGAAAAAACAATTAAACAGTGAGTTCTTCGAGTGGAGGGAAAAATGTTGGAATGGTTTTCCAAGTGAGGTATCCAGAGTGTGGCACTTTAGCAATCCTTGCAGTGTTGGTGACAGGAAAGCCTGTTAGAGTCTAAGGAAGGATTGGTAATTCTGATCTCCCCTGAAGTTAAATTTAAAAGTAAAGAAAAACACCCAGTAGATGTCACCCTTATCCCCCTCTCTTCCAAAGACTCTTTGGATGAAAGGAGTTTTTCTAGAATTCTTTTCTCTGAACAGCTCTGCTGTCTGCATCAAGGGTGTGAAATAAAACAAATATAAAGTGCATTTTTAATACACATTGAGCACTGGGGAGGCCCTGAACCCTCATAAAGGACCTGGAGGGGAAATTGCAAATTTCTGAAGAATCAAGGGGCTTGATCAGTTCTTCGAAGCCTTATCTTCCCTCACTCATTCATGACAAATATACAGAAACCGCCATCAGGTATCATCTAGAAAGGGAAGTTAACTCTGTGGAAAAAAATAAATTAATGGTATGAGTGAGAAGACATTGGTGCTCAATACCTACTTACCAAAATGAAAATGTTTTAACTTCTTGACTTTTAAGAAATTGAACTTTTGTCTTCTTTCCAGAAGAAATGCTGATGAATGCCCTTGATTCAATTCAGTTTAAATTAATTCAATTCAGTTCAATATCTATTTATTTGTCCAAGGTACTTGCTAGGGATACAGAGATGAGATAATGGCTGCCTACAGTCTGTTGGGTCAAATATTTGACCTCCTGGACCAACCCAACAATCATTTATTGTTGTCATTCCTTTTTTTTTTTTTTTGAGTGAGGCAGTGGGGTTAAGTGACTTACCTAGAGTCACACAGCTAGTGTCGTGTCTGAGGTCAGATTTGAACTCAGCTCCTTCTGATTACAGGGCTGGCATTCTATCCACTGGGCCACTTAGCTGCTCCTATTGTTGTCATTCTTATACCATTCTCATTCACCCTTCACCCCCAAATAAAACTATAGAGGTAGCACTTCTCTACAATTCTTGGTTTATATGTGACTTTTCAACTAAATAGCACAAAAGAGATTTTTAAGGTTTTAGGGGCTATCCTGCGTGTGTAGAAATGTCTTATATTCCAGGCCCTTTTTTATTTTTTTCAGTATTGGGGCACATGATGGCCACGTATTTGAGTCTGAGGAGATACTGCCAAGGACAAGGGTTGTCTTGGCAAAGATACTGGAGGGGTTTGCCATTTCCTTCTCCAGCTCATTTTATAGATGAAGAAACTGAGGCAAACAGGGTTAAGTGACTTGCCCAGGGTCACACAGCTAGTAAGTGTCTTGAGATCAGATTTGAACTCACAAAGATGAGTCATCTTGACTCCAGGCCCAGCATTCTGTGCACTATGGCGCAACCTAGTTGCATCCTACTCTTCTTCAAGTGAATATCTAGCAGCCCCAACATGCTCCCACCACCAAATGTCAAGTCAAGGATCTAACACGGAGCCTAGAAAAGGGCAGTAGGAGTTTCACAGAATCATATAATTACAGCATTGAAAGGGACATTGGAGCTCTTCTTATCCAGCCCTCTTGTTTTATAGATGCAGAAACTGAAACTCAAAGAGGTCAAGTCACCTGTCTCTGGACACACAGCTATTAAGCATCAGAACTGGAACTTGAACTAGATTTCCTGACTCCATGACTAGAGCTCTTCCACCACACCATGTGACCTACAATAGCACTTTGCCATTTTCTTTCTTTTTTTTTTTCTTTTGGAGGCATTTGGGGTTAAGTGACTTCTTGCCCAGAGTCACACAGCTAGTGAGTGTTATCTGTCTGAGGCTGGATTTGAACTCAGGTCCTCCTGACTCCAGGCCTGTGCCACTGTGCCACCTAGCTGCCCCTGCCTTTGCCATTTTCAAAGCATTTTTGCATATAGGATCTTATTTGAACATAATTCATAGGTTTCAGAATCAGATCATCTAATCTAATTCTTTCATTTTACAAATGAGAAAACTGAGGCCTGAGAGCTTAAGCCTTTTATTCAAAGTCCCAGCTTGAAAGAGTAGGTATATCTGAGACTAGAACCCAGATCTCAAACCAGTACTGTCTTTACCTCATACTGTTAAGTCCGACACAAATACTTCTTATAAACCAATGCTTGAGTAATCCGTTTACCCTTGAAAGATCCTTTTAAAAGTCCTACATTTTATTTATGTGGGTGTATGATTTGATGATCTTTCTACATTACTGTTGACGTGAATTTATGTGATATGATACAATGAAAGGCACGGTGGTCTAGAATCTAGCCTGGGGCTGGGCTGCCCTTATATTGCTCTTTGACACTGGGCAAATTATTTTGCTCTGATCAAGAAGGCTTTAAAATTAAAAGGGAGGGGAAGGAAGAAAATTGTCCCAAGCCAATTCTAGAACCGTAAGGAGTACCAGGAATGTTGACCCACCTGTCACCCTCTTAGCACACCAATAAGCAGCAACAATCACTTGACGAGAGCAATAGCAGAAGAGAGCACCAGTAATGCACAGATGGAAAAAAAAATCGAAGAAGCGAGCCAGCAGTAAAACTCATGGCTTATTTTGTGCATATTTGTGCACAAACGTGCAAATGATGGGTGAAAACCAAGACAAATCTAGAGATTCTAATATTTCTGAGCATCCTAGAAGAGAAGTAGCCATGGATATGCTAGTAAATATATGTAACAATCAGGTTCTCCAAAAAATAAATATACACACTTTTAAGTTTAATCCATCTTACTGACACTTTCTTCTATTAACACATAATTAACACCTCTAGACAGTTGAAAAAAACAACAAATTGAGCCCTGATTTATAGTTATTGCTGATTTCTGAGGTGTAAAAGCTGGCACTGAAGATTTAACAATCACCTCACAAGTAGGTCAGAGCTGGCTCTAGCACACCCCTTGGGGTAATACCCTTGTTCTGCCAGGTGATGTCAAACTCAGAGCACCACAAGCTTATTGGGAACCGGTACTCATAGGTTCTTTTGGTCTTGGACATTGAAAGCCTGGGAGATGAACCCCATAAGCCAAAAATAAAATTTTACTCCAAAGAGAGAAATATTTAATGGGCACCATGAAGCATAGGGGCTATTATGGGAATTCTGAAATCAGTAGCAAAAATATTATCAAGCAAATAAACAATCAGAAATTATTAAAGTTCTTCACACACAACTTGGCCTCTTTTTACCTTTCTAGTGTTTTTACACTTTGCTGCCCTCCACACGCTTATTAATCCAGATACACTGGCTTGCATACTGTTCTTCAACCATGATACTCCATCTTTCATCTCCATGTCTGGAATGCTCTCACTCTTTACCTCTACCTCTTAGTTTCCCTGTATTTCTTCAAGACTCAGTTCAAATGCTACCCTTTTTAGAAGGGTCTTTCCTGGTCTTTCCAAATGCCTTATACTCTAAAATCACTTTCTACCTACTCTGTGTATCTTGCACCTATTTCTTTGCATGCTCTTTCCCTCATTAGAATGTAAGCTCCTTGAGGGCAGGAACTGTTTATACCCTTGTTTGACCTACCACATTTTTAGCACAGGGCATGGCCCATAGTAAGAAATTAATAAATACTTGTTGGCAGATTGATTCTATAAAAATGATTTCTATATAATGAAAATGGGATATTTAATGACAATTCTAGAAATATTTGTTGTTGAGTCATTTCAGTTGTGTCCAACTCTTTATGACCCCGTTTTGGGGTTTTCTTGGCAAAGATACTAGAGTGATTTGGCATTTCCTTCTCCAGCTTGTTTTACAGATGAGGAAACTGAGGCAAATAGGGTTGAGTGTCTTGCCCTGGGTCACATAATTCTAGAACTATAAAGCACACAATTATTCCTGGTAAAAGATTACCTCTCCTAGGCTAGGGTTGGTATGTGTAAGTGTAAGGTCATACTGGAAAGAACTCAGGCTTTGGAACTTAGATTCAACCTCTGATTCTTTCTCCATGTGGGACTTCAGGCACTTCATTTAAGACCCGAGGCCTCAGTTTGCTAATCTATAAGATCAGGTTGGACTAGATGATCTCTGACATCTTCTCTAGCTAATCTAGAATACCATACAGCAGTTTTACCAAGTTTACAAAGAAACAGGGAGCCATTAAACTGTGCATGAGGATTCCCATGAGCTATGTGTTGACTTCAAAAATTACATGTCAATATTATCAGTGGTTTTTTGTATTTTTATTTATTTTGTTGAATATTCCTCAGTTATGTTTTGATGTGGTTCTGACCACACTCATGGACCCATGAACTGCATGCATGACACCTCTGCTATACAGTATCATCCTAGCTTCCCAACTTTGAGAGAGGGAGAGACAGACAGATAGGCGTCAGAGACATCCCTCTGCTCCTTGGCTCATCTCTGTGTTAGAGAGTAACTTTGGGCCTCACTATGATTCCCTTATTGTCACCCAGAAGAGAAGAGGGCACTAAAAGGTCTGAGAGGAACCAAAGGGGTGTTGCTCTAGTGACTAGCCAGAAAGAAGACAGTGAGAGAAGAAGATGGCTCCACAAGACCTGCCTGAAACCCTGTCTCTTACTCCAGGACCTTCTTGCTAGGCCCCAAGGCTATCCCTTTACCAAAAGTATCACAATATCTCCTCCCCCCAACTGGGGTCTCCTGGTGATAGTTTCAAGCCCCAAACCAGAGGAATGTGGTCCCACTTAATGAATATTCGGTTTCAGTTTAGTCTGTGTGCTCACTGGGGGCAAGAACAATTTGCAATAGGAAGCTGCCCCCTCCATCCTTGTGATTGACCAGGCCCCATTTTGGCTGGCTGAAACTAATAGAAGAGACAGTATGATCCTCCCTCATCCCAACAGCTAAAAGGGGTCAATTTTGAATTATGATATTGCCAGAGATGACATGGAATTATGGAAAACTTCTGACAAAATTCAGGAAGGTAAATTTGACTTTCTAGCCATCACTGAGACCTGTGAAATAGAATTATTATTAGGATTAGGATTTGGCTCTGGAAGGGTATTCCTTATTCAAAAAAAAAAAAAGAGACCAAAGTAAGAATTAAATAAATATTTTTAATTAAGTAAATTAAAAGTAAATAAGTAAAAAAAAGTAATACTTATACTAGGAAATCCAGGAACCTGATAGAATGCCTTATTCATTTATGTATAACATACATATTTATACTGATCCCCTACCTAATTCCAGTACAACTGAGAACTTCTGCCTTGTCCCCACAGCTTATCCAAAAATCCCTACCTCCTCTACCAAACCTTCTCTGATTCCTCCAGCCCACACTGGTATGTGCCTTCCTTGAACCCCCAAAGACTAATAAGGAGAAAACAGAGTAGTATAGAGAATCAGAAAGTCTTGTTTTAAATCCTGTCTTTGTTACTAGTTGTATAATCATTACCTGACCTCTCTCAACCTCAGAAGGTGTTGTCAAGGTCGAAATGGTCTCTGGCCTTGTGACAGAGTGGTCATTGCCCAGCCGTTTTACACAAACCTAAGACCTCAGACTTTGGGCAGTTTCCAAACAGCCTGCCTGATGCAGAAGACTTTCCCCTAAATCTAACAGATGTCAGGATCAGGGTGAGGATTAAGTCACGGCTATTAACAGAGGCAGAATCATCTGAGACCCACCCCCACCCTTCACAGCAAATAGGGCCATAATGGATACTGATTACTAGAGTTTCAGAATGTGAATTGTACCTTCTTTGGAAAAAAAAAGTCTCATTAAAGAACTTTTCTCAGTTTGAGTCAAAGGTTCCTCTGAGACCATTTAATTTTCCATTTAGAATGACTGGCTTTCTAATACATATATGTATATTGCCATAGATATTGCTATTGATATATACTTTGCATTTCTTAATAAGTGAATAAGATTTGTCAGGGGGTAGAGAGGAAGATAAGTGATTGTTTTCAAAGTAGCTTAGTTAGCTCTTCTCCCCAAAAGTACATTTCTATGAGAAAGAAATACTGTCGAATACCTGAGGTCATCTAATCCACCCCATACCTGAGCAGGAATTCCCCTCTACCACTTCCTTACCAAGAAGTCATGCAGCCTCTACTTGAAGGGCAAGGAAATAAGTATTTATTAAGTGCCTACTAAGTGCCAGGACCTAAGCTAAGCACTTTAGAAATACCTTGTTTGAACTTGATAATAACTTGAAAACGTGCATCCTATCATTATCCCCATTTTGCAGTTGAGGAAACTGAGCCAGACAGCAGTTAAGTGACTTGCCCAGGGTCACACAGTTAGTAAGTGTCTGAGGCTACTGACTCCAGGCCCAGTGCTTGATCCACCATGCCTCTTGGCTGACCGAAAGGCCCAGTGATGGAGAATGTACTGCCTCACAAGGCAAGTGGGTTCTACCTGTGAGGAAACCTTCCCCTATCTTAAACCAAAATCTTCCCCTATGTGATTTCTACCCATCGTTCTTATGTCTTTCCTCTGGAGACGACAAAAAAATTCCAAAACCCTATTTCACAGATAGCTCTTAAAACACTCAAAGCCATCTATCATGTCTTCACTAAGTTATCTCTTCTCCAGGCTTTTGGGAGTGGGGACGGGGCCCACTTCCAACCTTTCATGTCGTGATTCCTACGCTACTCACCAACCCAATCCGTGAACCCAAATGAGGAAATTAACATTTATTCCTATTAAATTTAATCTTGTTCATTTAGTCCTTTGTCCTAGCCTATATTAAGATCGTTTTTGTGGTGGCGATGGTGGTGGTGGTTGACGGTGGAGATCTTGATTCTATCATCCTATGGTTAGCTATCCTTCCCAGAAATGTATCACTGGAAAATCTGATGAGTTTGTAACAGGGACCACAAAACCAGTAGAGTGCTGCCTGGCAGAGACCACATGAAATCCAAGGACAGCAAACTCAGTAAAACCACACGATGACAAGAGCAGAAGACCTCGGCAGGCCTACAGTGTCAGATCCATGTGCCCGTCTACATGTTTTCCCAACGTGTGTGAACTCTTCCCGCAGATGGTATGTGTACTTCAGGGGAGCGTTACCATGATAGAAATGTTCTATCACCATGCTATTTGATTAAATGCCTTTAATTTGAATTGTGTTAGCTGATTGAACCAGGAAAAGTGAAGGTATCAGTAGAGACTTGTGAACTATGTTTTTTTCTGAGTGGATGGAAAATCGTAAAGTATTTTGAACCTTCGATAATCTTTTCTTGAGGCTATATCAGGTGCTAGAGCTCCCTTATTGCTCAGGGCAGTTAAGATATTCTCTAAGTAAATGTCTGAGAGTTAGAAAAATCACGGTTCCAACTTCTGCTCCTGACATCTCTTCAGGATGGCCATCTGTCACATTCTGTAGCAGAGGTTCCCAACCTTATTTGGCCTCCTGCCCCCTTTAAAAAATTACTCAGACCCCCCCCCCCGGAAATCTACTTTCTTTAACCCTGTAACCTTTCAAAAATATATAATTTTTTTAAAAATCTTAAATTTAGTAATTTATTGTAAATTTGTGTTTTTTTTCCCCTGCGCTGAAATTTTGATGATGTTATATTGCGTCATGTAACCATATAGTATCATATTGTAAACAAGTCATGACACATACATATTCCTGCCAGTTCGTTCTGGACTTCCCAACAACGAGCCGACACCCTCTCCTGCCAACACTTGCTTGTTAATACCTGTCAGCAGACTTGACCACTGATGGGTTATAACTTGCATTTTGTGTGTTTATTTGGAAAATAATGTAATTCTATGACTTTAACTCTGTTATACAACAGATGAAACATGTATGAACAGTTTTTCAAATTTTTCCTATCTTCACTTCTTACCTTATGCTTCCACTGCCCCCTTATTTTTGTTCAACACCTCCCAATTGCACCTGAATCTACTACTGCCCCCCTGGATCGTTCCAGCATCCCAAGGGGGTAGTATCACCCACTTTGGGAACCTATACTCTTATAGATAGACCTGAAAGATACAGGTCCTCTGGGAATGTGAACTAACTAGCATTCAATATGGATGCCCTTGGACCATATTGAAAAAAATCCCATGTAGTCAATTATACTTCTGGGGACTTTTGATACAGGAAAATGACTTTTTTCTCAAAGCAAACAAAATAGGGGTAGAAGTAGCTACCTTGTGGAGGTAGTGAGCTCTCCATCACTTTTCTACACATTCATCTTCAAGGAGAGGCTAGAGTAACATTGGTGTCCTGGCTGGTCTGTAGGTCCAAACATATTCCATAGCAAGATCCTTCAATGACCCTACTTTGCCTTTGATATTTCATGAATGTGTGGCATTACTGAAAGGACACAAAATACCTATGGGCTGAGAGTTAGGAGACCTAGGTGCTAATACTGGCTTTGCCCCTAACCTGCCGTGTGACCTTGGATATTCATTTCACCTTTATTGGCAATAGGTCCTCAGTCTGTAAAGTGACAATAGAAATGCTTACAACTCTATACATCATAGAATTAATCCTATGATGGAGGCATCTTGTGGCTCAGTACACTGAGCCAAGAATACCTAACACAGATGTCTTACTTTCTGTGTGACCCTGGACAAGTCACTTAACCTTTGTCTGCCTTGGTTTCCTCAACTGTAAAATGGGAATCATAAGCACCACCTACCTTGCAGGGCTGTTGTGAGGATCATATGAAATAATATTTATAAAAAAAAATACTTAGCACAATGCCTGGCACATAATACTTAATATTTGTTCCTTTCCCTTCTCCCTCCCCACCCCAACATGAAGCCCATTTAAAGGGTAATCACCTGAAGCAGAGAACAACATTTTATGGCAAATAGTGGGGGATAAAGCTTGAGTGAGACTTTATTGTGCAAAATGAAAAGGAAAATTGTGAAAATAACTTATTAAATCTTATATTTAATAAAACTTAAGTTATAATTCACAACTAAGTGCTAATCCTCAGAATGAACAAAGAATAAACTAAGTTTTGATTGGTAGGGCTTGGGTGGGGGCCACAGTTTTTCTGACAGAATTGCACAATAGCATATTATGTCAACTTTTAGTTCACGTTGAATTTGTGAAGTCCAATTGTTAAGAAGGTCATTGTCACAAAAATATTTGAGAGTTTTATCAGTTTTTCCAAAGGCCTCTCTTAATCCTCTGGTATTCAAAGTATTCTTTTTTGAAGCACCAATAGACAATTAATGATTAATAAATACATTGACCTGATGACAATTAATGAGAGGCTGATTGATGCATAAGTTGACCCAATGGGTGGAGATGAATGAAAGTAGATGCTAGCGTTTCAAGGAGGAGAGATATTTGAGGAGGGGCTAATTTTATGAGGCATCAGCTCATTAGTGAATATTTTCATGTTAACATAACGTTTGCTTTTCTATATAACCTGGAAGAGAGGATGGATGGATAGCCCTCCTTGGAGCTGGGAGGATGTGGATTCGAGTCCTGTGTCTGACTGTGTTAACCTGGAAAGTCACTTAATTTTCTATACCCCTCGGCATATCTCTAGCATTATAAGTTATAAGGCATTGCTAGAGGGAATTTGTTTACTGGGAGTTGATCAGACCAATGAAATCACAATTCCAGACCAAAACAAATAGCAATTTCATGAGGGTGAGGATTCAGTAGCAACTAATGCATGTAAAATACCTTGTAGCCATCAAGAACTTCATGAAGTCAATTACTGTTATCTTTTAGCTATGTAAATGGTTGCCTCATTTGTAGAGCTATGCTCGCTCTCTCTCAGCATTATGATTGGGGAATTTCTTAAACAACATATAGTAAAGTTATTTTGCATGTGACATTTGTCATGAAGCCTTCTGTCTTGAATGTGGTGAATTTGACATTTATACTGAACCTAGATAAGACTTGCCTAGTAAGTTTTCATCATTATGTGTCATTTTATTTTAAAATTAAAGTGTAAATGCTACTCGTAATATGAAGGTAGAACACCCTTGCTGGTTGGGTCTTCCAATAAAAGACAAGAAATAACAGAACATCTTAGTCATACCAACCTGTAGTCATCAAACTATAGATGATTAGGCCAATACTCACTGACTCAAAGTTTCACAGTGCAAATTCTGTAAGAAAATTCCCTTTGAGAGAACATTCCATTTAAAATCCATCAGAATAAAGCTTGGTAAGTGTCATAGTCAAATGGCATCATCTGGCACTGGGTGACCTTTGGGAGCAATAGCAAAATACCATGGAGTACTTCAGTACTTATAGGTGGTCATGAGTGACAGACAGAAGGTGTCTGGCTGCATTGTAACAATATTTTCCATAGGGTTTCTCAGAAGGCCCATTGCCAAAGTGGTTAAGGTGATAGATACCAGGAATTCTGCAGGATTATGATGATCATAGAGTTGATATTGCCTGTGATGTGGTGCAAACACTGGCAAGTTGAATCCTTCATGAAGTCCCTTCTAGAGGGGACCTGGTTTTTGTCACTAAGAATTTTCCAATGAATGTCAATGGTGTTCACACCATTCAAAAATCCCAACTACAGAGCCACAGAATCATCATTTTGGAGGTGGAAGGGACCATAAGAATCATCTAGTCTGACCCCCTCATTTAACAGATAAAGAAAGTGAGGCCTAAATAGATGAGATGACTTGTATGGGGTTGTACAAGCAATAAGTGGCAGAGGCATCATTAGAACCTAGGTCCTCTGAGTCCAAATCCACCATTCTTTCATTGCACCATGCTCTCTGAAAGTGTCAACAGATTTCCCAAAGTGTTTTGCAAGAAAAAAGACAAAGCCAATGTCATTCAATTTAGATTCAGTGTTTTCACTAATTCACTCAAAAGCTAGAAATGTTCCCGTTGCTTTAAGGACAAAACCCTGAAGAACTTAATCATTTAATGAAACTACTAACACATACTCCGTGAGTTATAATACCTGTGCCCCAATAATAATTCCTGATGGTAAAGAGAATATTCTGAAACTGACACAGGCCAAATGTGGAATCAGCTGAATTGCATATAACTTGACTTGGGGGATTCTTAGAAACTGACCAAGCAAGCAAGCAACAATGATCTGGACTAATTGATGCAACTCTTGTTGATACTTCTCTACTGAGATTAAAATGGGGGTGGGGGTAAGGGGTGGCAGCAGTGAAATGGAATTGGGCCACTTAACTCTGACATTTGACTTGAAAGGTGTAGAATCTTTCTGGTTGAACAAACTTGTGAGTATGTAACCTCTTGAGGTCCAGTGATGACTTATGATATACCTTCAAACCCCCTATGAACTATCTTGCTAGTATTAAACACTTGATAACCATGATGAGCCTCTTTAAAGTGCTACTCTAATGCCTCATTGTAGTGTGGAAGTGACCCTTGGTTCTCAAAAGCTATACCAGTGGAGAGCAAGTTCTACCATGTTGGAAAGGCTTCAAGCATGGTCCCAACAATAGACTGTGTCTGCTTTCTGAGAAGCAACCTAGTTAAGTAAACACACCAGAAAGATGGTAATAAATACTTATTGTTTGATTTGCTGCTGCTAGAGGTGAATTCTTTGGCCACAGAAAACCATGAAACAAAGAAAATTGCAAAGTGACCCTCAGTCTTGTATGACTTCTTTACAATTCTGCAGTGGTAGAGATAGATTGATGGAAAAGGTGAGGAGAGGGTACCAAGAGAGACACTGTTTTTAAACCTACTATGAGCATTAACTTAACTGTCATAGCGCGAAGTGGGAAATCCTTGTTCAGTGTCCAGTGAGTAGGAATAATATTGGAGGAAATTTATCATGCTGATCTTGATTTTTTTCATTATAAATGAAGCCAGAAGAAAAAAGGAATGTTCAGTTAAATGGAATAAAATTGGCAGAATTGTTTTCATCTTGTATTCAAAGGAACAAGAAATATCATTTCAAGGCACATTTGGTCATCTTGTATTTTTACAAAGACCACCATGAAAATCATTGCAGTTTATGCGCTGACAGGCAGAGAAATTTTGTGAAAAATTTGGTAAAATCCTACAAATTAAATGAACATATCGTTTGATGGTTGGTGACTTCAATTCAATAGTGAACAGAGGGGAGAATGGCAAAAGTATGCAGAAAATATGGTTCAAGAGTAAGAAACAAGAGAGGCTGGACTGGTAGACTAAAAAGAAGCCACAAGCTTCGTGAATACTTACTTTCTTCTTTGAGAAATGCACTAGACATAGCAAACATCAACAACAGCACAAAAATGAAGTTCGTTATATCCTCCCGGGAGACCATTGGTTGCTAATATAGGGGTCATTTATGAATTAGTTGCCAGTGTGGTCAGATCACTCATTTGTTAGCATAAAGTTCAAACTCAGTACCAAACTAGAAGAAAGAATAAACATTGTGTGCAACTGTGGCAGCTCCACCTGATCTACTTAAGCAAGCTGTTATTGCTGAAAATGGGAAATGGATAAAAGAGCAGATAACAATGCAGTCATTTTCCGATTTAATAACTGCAAACAAATTACCATGATTATGAGACCAAAAGAACTTAGGACCTGTCTGGCACAATGGAAAGATCACTGGATTTGGAATCAAAATACCTTTGTTTAAATTCTGTCTCTCTTCCTTACTACCTGTATGAACTGGGACAAATGCTTAACTTTAGTAGGCCTCAGTTTCTTAATCTATAAAATATGGGGATCAGGCTAGATGACCTTTCAGGTCCCTTTGCTGTCCAAACCTCTGATAATATGATTCTTCCGTAACAGAGAGAGAGATAACAGATAAAGCCAATACCTATTTAGAATTTAAATTAATTTGTAAAATTTTATGGAGGGTAACTGTGGAAGTGGTATTGCCTCTCATAAGATAAGAAGAAACAATGATGGCAAAATTGAATTAAAAGAAGCAAAGTGAGAGACCTCACTAAGCAGAATCATTTCTAAGGCAGTTGAGACTGCAACTGGGTGGAATATAACAAGAAGGTGAAAAATACAGGCATTCCATAAAGATTTTTATAACAAACTATTTTCACTAATGACAATGGTGTGATCACATTTGAACTGTAACATCAGACACTCAAATGGGCTTCTGGAGGAAGTGGAAACGGCACTGAAGACAACAAGAATGAGAAGGAAATCTGGACCAGAGCAAGTCTGCTCAGAAGAGCATCCATGCTGAAGGTTATACAACATTGAGGGATTACTTCACGAGCTCTGTGAAAGAGGAGAGAATATCAAATGCTTGGGGGGAAAAAACTAGAAAACCTTGTATCTTATTATTACAAACCACAACGACAAACAATAGCCAACCACTGAGAGGTAACTACCAGTCTGTAAGGATACTAATCTCTATGAAAGTTTTTGAAGATAACATATGCATGCATTGATCATATCCTTGATGAAGGCTTAAGAGAGGCACAGGCAGACTTTCCCAAATGATATTTTGCAACAAACCACATCTTTATTATTACACAATTGACTAAAAGATGTAGAGATTACAAGATCCCACTTGTTGCTTGGGGCTATAAAAACAAAGCAAAACAAAACTATAAACTCTAGAGCAAAAACACCTCTTTAAACTTTCTTCTCTAACATGGTGTCTCCCACACATATGTCAAAATTATGCAAGATTCCTTTAAAGATAATGACAAGAGAATTTTGTGCTGAAGCCTGCCAAATCTACATCTCCTTTTCTGACCTCTCTCCAATCCCTGCATCACCAACTTCCTATTGGATATTCCCAGTTGGATGCCCCATAGGCATCTGAAACTCAGCACATCCACAACTGAATTCAATTTCTTTTCCTCCAAACCTATTCCTTTTATCAGCTTCTCTTTTTTTTCTCCCAAGGGTACCACTATCCTTCTAGTCACCTAATTTTGCGACCTTGATGTCATCCTTGACTCCTCACTCTTACTCACCCATCATATACACTCAATTGCCAGATCTCATTGTTTCTGACTTCATAAGTTCACTCACATCCATCTCCTTCTCTCCATATACAAATTCACCACTGCCTCAGTTCAGGTCCTCATCACCTCTCATCTGAACTAGTGCGGTAACTTCCTATTTGGTCTCCTGGCCTCAAGTTTCTCCCTATTCCACTTTATCCACAACGCAGCTATCAAAGTAATTTTCCTAAAGCTCAGATCTGACCATGCTCTACTCAATGAAGTCCGAGCTCCCAGACTCTTCAAGAAGCAAATATAAATTCCTCTGTTTGTTATTTTAAACATTTCACAATCTGATTCCAACTTACCCAGCCAAATTTACCCCCTTTTTTTTTAACTATTTCTCGCACAGAATGCTCTATTGGTCATGTCTGTGCCTTTGCATTGGCAGTCCCACATGCCTAGAATGTACTCTTTCCTCATCTCCATCTCTTAAAAGTCCCAGTGTTCTTTCAGGCTCAGCTAATATGAAACATTCTGTATCTTATCCAGATACTAATGTCTTCCTCTCAAATTCACTTTATATCTATTTTTGTATGTGGGATAGACCCCCCATAACCCTCCAGAGGTGGACTTATAGAAAGATATAAACAAGAATAGTACAGAACAGGCAGATATGGATCAGCTTTAGTTTGTATCTTTTGGAGGGAGTGCCCACATTGATGAAATCATTGAAGAATATTGGGTTTTTGATACTCAGAAACATTCTCTGCCAAATCTTGAAAGAACCTAGTCAACTAGACCAATACAAAATACCAATACAGAACCCAGTTCAGATAAGTTGGATGAGAAAATTCGGATAAGCTGTCTTTCATCATGAAAGGCAGCGTGCTGTAGTACATTCTGGGCATGGAGTCAAGAAGACCTGGGTTTGAATCCTGCCTCAAATACATACTAGCTTTGTGACCCTGGGCAAGTCCCTAAACCTCTCTGTGCCTCAGTTTCCTCTCTGAAAAATGAGGGGCTTGGACTTGATGATCTCCAAAATCTTTTCTAGCTTTAAATCTATGATCCTATGATCAGTAGTTTCTTATACTAGTATATATGCTGGGTAGGGTTCCAATAACCACCTCCCTGCTTATTGCATTCTGTCTCAGAGCAGGAGGTAATGCAGAACCCAAGCTTTCAGCTCGACACCAGCTCTGGCATTCAAGGCTCACTCATTCAATCACTGACTCATGTGCATGTTCACTGAAGCCCTTCCTCACTCACTTCCTCTCTTGAACCATACTTAACTGAGTCCTCTCCTTCAACATTCACTTTCTACTCCCTTGCAGGATCAAGCTTCTTTCCTTCTTTCCCAGTCTGCAGACTAATCTTCTTCCATGTTATAGCCAAATACCCGTCCTAATGGGCACCATGCACTGTGTTAGGTGTGGGGTTTGAAAAGACACAAATAACACAACTCCTGACCTCAAAGAACTTACCTTCTACTGGGTAGGACTGGTGGTGGATGTGAATAAAGTAGATGTGATATGTACAGGCTGACTGAAACTGGCACTATTATAATAGTATAGGATAGAAGTGATGCAAGTCAGGACGAAGGTGGCAGTAAGAGGAATGGAGACCTTGGCAACTGTATAAATTCATGTGGACTAACAAAGGTCCTTGAGAATGTTATAGAGTTGGGACTTCCATTGTTTGTGTAAGTCAAAAAAGTCAAATATGAAATTGGAAATTCCAGTGTTGCCTTCTCAGGAGACCACATCAGTGCTGTTGGCATCCACATTACTTAAGACATGGTGCTTCAGAACCCACATTGCACCTGCTCCCAAAATCAAGTCTTCTTGGGGCTGTTTGATTTCTGCCATGTTCTTCTGTGAAAGGAAACCATTGCTGAGCCACCCAACAACCTCAATCTACCAATCAATAAGCATTTATTAAGCCTGTGTTTTGTGACAAGTACCAGATTGAGCCATGAGGATGCAAAGGCAAACATGAGACAGTCCCTGCCCTCAAGGAGCTAACATTCTACTGGGGTGACAAATATGAACATGTGTAGGCAAATACAATATATACGTATTTTATATCTTTTATACAAGTACCATGTAATTCTTGAGGGAAAATGCTCTAGCAGTTGGTGTATCAGGAAAAGCCTCCTGGTCAAGACAGTGTTTGAACTGAGTCTTAAAGGAAGCTTGGGATTCAGCGAGGTAGAAATGAGGTGGGAGTACTTTCCAAGGATGGAGGAAAGGCAATGGAAAGGAACGGAGACTAGAGATGAAATGTTGCACATCAGACACTGTAAGAAGACTAGTATAACTGGACTGTGGGGGTAGAATGCAGTAAGGCTAGAAAGATAAGGTGGAGTCAGCTTGTAAAGGGCTTTGAATGCCAAAGGAGTTTATGTTTGATTATAGAGGTGACAGAAAGCCCGTGAATAATAATGGTGATGACAACAATAATAGCTAGTATTTATATAGTGCCTACTGTGTGCCAGGCACTATGCCAATTAGGATCTCATTTGATCCTCACAACAACCCTGGGAGTTAGGTACTATTATATTATGATTCCCATTTTACAGTTGAGGAAACTAAGACAAACTGAGGTTAAGTGACTTGCCCTGGATCACACAGCTAGTAAGTATCAGAGGCCAAATTGGAACTCAAGTCTTTCTGACTCCAGGTCTAATGCCTAATCCTCTGCACCCCCAAGCTGCTGTGGAGTTTATTGAGTAGAAGAGTGACCTGGTCTGGCTCGTACTTTAGAAAGATAACCTTGACAGTTATGTAGAGGATGGATTAGAAAGAAGGGAGACTTGAGGCAATTGGTACCCGTTTCTTAAGCACCTACTATGTGCTAGGCACTGAAGAGACAGAGAGGAGGGAGACCAATTAGGAGGCTACTGCATTAGTCCAAGTGAGAGGTCGATGTTTGTCCTTCGTACTTGAAGAAAAACAATGACATCACAATGTTGAGGTCAAGGGTGCAATGTGTTTGACTATGGCCAATCAGTCCGATATGAGCTTGGAAGGCTCTAGCACAGGTTAGGCACAAGTGGTCTGAGCCACTTTTCAGGACTGCTCATCCACCTTTGGTTGTCCACCTGTCATCTCTTACCTGGGGCTCCAAGAAGCTGTAGCATGCACTGTGGCCACACCCTAGTAAAACCATCTTGGCAGATGGGCTAAATCAGGTTAAGGGTGACTGATAAGCCACAAAGCCATCAGTGACTTTGTGTCTACCCTCAAGCATGTTGTTTTCTTGAGATGAAAATTTTAAAATGACTTCTGATGACCTAGAATTGAATCTGGTGTTGAAAATATCATGGAAAAAGCAGAGATTTAGAGCCAGAAGGATCTTTAAAGGTCAAATAGACCAAAGACTCAATCTTTTTTGTCCTATGGATCGCTTTAGCACAGCGTGTAGATTCCTTTTTAGAAAAATGTTTATAAATGCAAAAAACCAAATATATAGGAGTATAAAGGAAACCAATGATATCGAAATACAGTTATCATTTTTTTTTTTAAGTTCACAGACCTCAGGTTAAGAGCCCCTCATCTAGACTAACCCTCTGATTGTATAGAAAGCTGAAGCCAAGTAAGGTTAAATGATTTGGCCTAGGTCACACAGGCAGTAAATGGAAGAGCCAACATTTGAAGCCAAGTACTCTGACTCGGAGTCCAGAGCTCTTTCCATTGAACCGCATCATCTGTCAAATATAATCCTGCCAGACTCCTCAGTATAAACCGGTAATACAACGTTTTTCATGAGATGGACTGAGAAGCCTTGCTCAGGATTCAGTACTGATTTTGCAGGACCATTCTAGCAATTCCTGTTGAGCAGGAGTAATGTCTGACTTGGATATGAAAGGAGGAAGAGCGATGTTGTCTGTTGTAGGTGGGTAATGAGAGGGGCTCACATCTTGTTGCCCTTCACAGATATGGCTATCAACAGACAGGTTCTGGCCCAGGACTCTGAAGGTGTACCTGCTCTGTGTGGGTCTCTGGGGGAATTTCCTTCTGCGTGAGCATTTTTCCATGTGCCCCAAAGGTGTGCTGACCCACGCAAGCATATCTATGTCTCCTTTCCTCAAGAGCTCTGTGTATTCAATCAGTGTTTGGTACCCTCCCCCAAGAAGAGTGTCAACGTACAGGAAGGGCACATCTGACTACAAGGTGATTCAGACCACATATCTGATATGGTGATTGTTCTCAGTCTCAGTCCCATTATCGTAGGGTCATGTTTGAGAGGCCCCAGTGCAAAACTCTAGCTGCAGTTTAAATTACTCACGTTGTAAGTATTAAGCATTCTCAAAATGAAGTTCCCAATACGGACCATGGCATTCCTCCTGTGGTCTGGCTAGAGCAGAGCATAGTGGTACTATCAACTCTTTCATTCTTGGTGCTCCGTTTCTAGGAGAGGCCTATGGGGGAAGATCCCATTTTCCAAGGGTGGACAAGGAGAAATAGAACCTAGACTCTCTGCCTGCTTCTAAGCATCCGTGAATCCATGACCCTGTGCTCATTTGTCTGGCCTGCCTCCTGGAGATTGTGTTAACCTATGCATAAAAATTTTGAGGGTATAAAAAAATAGTCCCTTTAGGTCCAAAGCTGCTCTCTCAGTATTACTTTGTGTGTTTTTCCTTATTTGCCAGCTTGCTATTTCATTTAACATTTAGAAATGTACTTGAAAATAATGTTCCATTACAAGTACTGTGAACCATTCTGAAAAAAATAAAAACAGCTGTGTCTGGGTTTCCAGTTATTTTTATCAAAAGTTTACACATTTTTTTTGTCCATATAAATAAGCAGTCAGAAATTTGTGATAATGTACCTACCTGAAACTTCACCCTAATTCTTTGAATTTGCCTCCTACTTTAGTAGTCCAATGATTGTCAAATATTTGTTTGCTTATTGTTATTCTAGCAAAACCATATTTTAAAGCTGTGGCTTAGCATCACTTTGATCTACTGAGGGCCTCTTCTTTATGTCTTATTGCATGTGCCCCTGTCTCTCTTATATTCCTGCATTCCACAGATGGTAATAGTGTATCCTTATAACAAAGCTAATGGTGTTATGGCACCAGAGGCCCCTCATATATGGACCCCAAGAAAGCCACTGTGGGTGGTTTGGCTCCTACTCAAAACTGTAGCTCCTGAGTCTACCATGATGTGTTTACATAATGCTAAACCCAACTTCAAATCGCCTACCAGTTGTGTGACACTGGGCAAGTCATTTAGCCTCGGTCTACCTTAGTTTCCTTATCTGTAAAATGACTAATAATAATAGCACCTGTCTCCCAGGGTTATTGTGAGGATCAAATGAAATAACACACATAAAATGCTCCTTAGGTAGCCTGGTGCCTCATACCTTCTCCTGGGGAGGCTCACCATATTGGTGCTGGATTTAGTGTCAAGACTCAATTGGCTTAGCCCACTGTAGCTCAGAACTCCTGAGCTCAAGTGATCCACATGCCTCCACTTGTATCAGGGCTTACTAGGGTGGGCCGCCATGCCATCCCTAACTTGTATAATTTCATCAGTTTCATTTACTGTTGGCTCACCTGTTTTTGGTCCTTTAGTGCCCTCTATCAACACCCCCCCGCCGCGCCGAGAATTCCCAGAGACTTAGGATCTTGTCCCCATCTTAATCCTAAAGTTTGCTTTGTGATGAAGGCCTAATCCACTCATAACATTCCCCAGCATTCTATTCTATTAAGTATGGTGTCAGTGAGTCCATTGTAAGTAATAGTTACATAAACGCCTAACTGTCTGCCATGGTGGTCTCTATGATGCATTCCGGACTTCAGTGTTCCCTCCTCATACTGACTACAAAGCCAAGGATTAGGATAACCTTTTCTTCAAAGTAGTGTCTCCCCGCCCCAAAAAAAGGAAGTACTAAAACCAGTGAACAATACCCAACTCAGATGTCCCTGGGACAAATAGGAGCAGTCCCCAAAGCATTGGGTTTAGCCAGTTCTTCAAATATAATCTCTAACTGTGGATTCTTGTACCTCAGCTATTAATACATAAGCTGGAAATAAAAGGTCAATCACCTGGCCTTCCCACAGAGTGTGGGAGTTCCCCTGTGAGTTGTGACGCATGCAGTCACAAATCAGCTTCCCCATTCTCATTGACTTGCAGAAGAACTAAGGCCTGGGTACCTAGATGCTACTTGTCCACAAAGGGGCCCACTGACTAGGGCCTAAGAAAGGAAGAAGGCATTTCTGGGCTTCTGTTTTCTAACCGGTTCTCTATAGTGGCATACCCAGGGAATCCAACCAGGGACAGTCCGTGTTCTCTTCATACCCAGCTCTCCATGTATTGTCTCTATTCAGTTCCAGAGTGCATCCTCTTGTGAATCCTTTCCTTCTGGGTATAGGTCCAAATTTCCCCAGGTGACTCTAAATGCTAGGTTACATGAAGCTACATCTTTAAGCCTCAGCCAGTCTTTCCAAATCTTTGTACATCAATCAATCCATCAATAAACGTTTATTAAGTACGTCTTATTGCCAGGCACTGTGCTAAGTTCTAGGGATACAAAAAGAGGCAAAAATGAAAAAACAAAGCCCGGTCCCTGCCCTCGAGTAGGTGCATATCTAATGCACATCATGCAGAAACCCTCCTCCTTCTTCAGGGCTGAAGGAGTCCCTTGAAGCCACAATTTGCTTTTGTAATTTTCATCTGCATCTGATCATTTCTTTCCAGTTTAAGAATAGAAAGCCTTAAAGTTCCCAACTAATGGGAACCCTGAGAGCTGGGGTAAGACTTCACTGAGCTGACCAGTTGGTCCAGGGTAAGATAAGACTGTCCATGTTGAATAATTTACGTGTCTCTTCTTAGAATGCTGTGCTTTAAGCAATGTGACAGCCTAGAAAAGCTCTTTCTTCTCTCATAAATAGTCAAAGGTTATGAACAGAGAGCTTTCAGAGGAAGAAATCCAAGCTATTGATCACCATTTTTTTAAATGTTCAAATTTGCTAATAGAGAAATACAAAGTGAAACAATTCTGAGATTCCCATAAGATTTGCCAAGTTGACTACAAAAGAAAATGACAAATGTTGGAGGGGCTTCAGGAAAACAGGTACAATAATACACAGTTGCTCTCTATTGGTATAGTCATTTTGGGAAACAATTTGGAACTATGCCCAGAAAGCCAGTAGACAGCACACCTTTTAACTGAGCTGTACTGCTACTAGGCCTATACCCCAAAGATTTCAAAGAGAGAAGGAGAGGACACACATGTATAAAAATTATAGCGACTCTTCTTGTAGTGACAAAGGAAACTAAAGGAATGACCATTGATTTGGTAATGGTTGAACAAGTTATGGCATGTGACTGTGACAGAAAATTATTTTGCTATAAGAAATGATGAAGGGGATGGTTTCAGAAAAACCCGGGAAGGCCTGTATGAACTGAAGTGAACAGTGATGTGAACAGAACGAGGAGAACCATTTGTACAACAACAACATTGTAAAGACAAACAGCCTTAAAGGCTTAAGAACTCTAATCAAGGCAATGACCAGCTGTGACTCCAGAGGACCAATGGTGGGGCAAAGATCCCCGCCTCCTGACAGGTGATGGACCCAAGACATATATTTGTTCTTATTGTTGTTCAGTCACGTCCGACTCTGTGATCCATGGACTTTTGTCCATCAGATTTTCTTGGCAGAGATGTTGGAGTGGTTTGCCATTTCCTTCTTCAGTGTGTCCCCATTTTGTAGATGAGAGACTGAAGCAAATGGGGATTAAACTACTTGCCCAAGGTCACACAGCTAGTTGGTATCTGAGGCCAGATTTAAACCCAGATCTTTCTGAGTCCAGGCCTAGTACTCCATCTACTGTAATACCTAGCTGTCTCATATATTTTTAGATATGGCCAATTCAAGAATTTGTTTTGCTTGAATATGTGTATTTGTTATAAGGGTTTAGTTTTTCTATCAGGGAGGGTGATGGGATGTGGGAGAGAGAGAAAAAAATCAATTAAAATAAAAGTGTTTTTTGAAAGAGAAAACTTGCTACTGGCATCCAGGTATAATCCAATAATTTGACCAAGAAATTACCGATTCTTCCTCTGGAGTGTTTGGCCTGGAGATTGTTAGCACTTTTCAACCAGTCTGGAGCCCATCAGCAGATGTACCATACCATCATGGAGGCCACACCTGTTCCAGCACAGGGAAGAGTAAAAGATAAGCTTCCAATCTCCCAAGGATTTCAGCACCATCCACCATTTCACATTATTAATAATACAGTATACCAGCATGTAAGAAAAAAAAAAATCCATCGGAGATGCCGTCTGAGAGATGAATGAAACAAGATGCAGGTGTGATTTAGGACTCTTTGATAAGGGCAAAGAGCTATTGCAGAAGATTGAGTCACTGCTTTCTGAAAGGCCCAGGGCTGTCACCTCAGAGTTAAAAGACTATATCACCACTACAATGAAGGACGTGCTAAAGAATTTAGAGTAAATATCACCATGGATCCCACAACAGTCACTCATATGTCATTGTGTCTGAAGAGTGTGAGACATGGAGATGACTGGTGATCTCAGCCCAACAGTACTGAAAAATCTCAGAGCAGAACTTCATCTCTGGCAGACGCTACTGGGAGGTGACTGTGTGAACAACCTCAGTGGGCATTGGGGATCTCTAGTAAGTACCTCAGAAAGAGGAAGACAACCCAGTACTCAGCTGAGTATCTGTACATGCTTTGCTGTGAGAAGAGGGGAGATGATTTCTACCTGGTCACCTGACTTGGATTAGTTTGCCAGCAAATAAAATCCCTGTGCCTATAATTGATATATTTGGATTAAACTGCCAGAACTCTCCTGTTCTATAATTCTTCAAAGCTTCCCTCATCTATACCTGTCAGGCCTCTCTTCTCTTCTAGTCCCCCAGTGCCAGGAATAATGTTTGGGCCCATGACCATCTGTCTAGTAGAATGTAGGATCTGTGGGAATGGCATCTTTTTGTGAAGGAACTCCGTGAAAAGTCAGGTTTACTGATTACAGTCACTGTAAACACAATACAGTCACATCTTCAGCCTCTGCTGAAGATCAACCCCTTAGGAGAAACCAAGGAGCCAATTCACTGACAAGTATGAGACTGCCAGGTCAGGGGCACCATTCCCAAGTGGCATATATTCTACCAATGTGATTTGTCATCACAATATCCATTGTCTATGTTTTATTGTATTTTAGATTTATTTCATTAAACATTTTCTAATTATGTTTTAATCTGGTTCTGGCCTCACTCCAGAGCTTTGCCCACATATTTGACACCTCTAGCCTAGGCACCAGTAGACACCTCAGGCAAGTTGATATTGGGCCTTTAATAGCTACTCTTTGAGCAGAGACATTGGACAAATCATGAATTTGTATAACCATATTATTGTCCAGTTCACATCTCTGAATTTCCACAACAGTAGTGTGAGACACTTTTTCAGATACTTAACTAAAATTTATAAGCTATATCTAGAGTGTTCCTCTGATATGCCAGTTTATTAATTTTCTCAGAAAAAAAGGAAATAAGGCACAAACAGTTTTGGATAAAGCTGTGCTGGCTTTTTTGAGATCATTGCTTCCTTTTCTATGTGTTCACTATTTAATAATAGACTCTAGAATTTTGCTAGTTCACAGTCAAATTCATTGACCTATATGTAGCTCAGAGATTCTACCACCACCACCACCACCACCACCACCATCCTCCTTTTTCTTCCTTTGGTTCTTAGTACTCCTCCCGTTCTCCATGATCTTTCAAAGATCATTGATGGTGGTTTGGCAAACACATCTGTCATCTCTACTGGAAATTTTAGTGTTGAACTTAAGTGTATATCTCTTCAGGATAATCAGGTAAGTCCTGAGTCTTTCATGAGAAGGTCTTTCAGAGACAACTTGGGCTGCACATCTATACATCTTTTCTGCGATTTTGCCTCATAATCCTCAGATATTTTGGGGAGCCAAGCCTTAGCAGTATAAATTCAATTAGGGAACGGCATACTAATTACTTTCTTCTGGACCTGCTCCAATTTGTGGTTAACTAATTGATACCAACTATAGCATCTCAGAAATACCTGTTTCTCTGTAATATTGTTTAGATTGGCACTTTGTTTTTTTTATTTTCAGAAATTCTGGACAGTTTTTCTGTGTTATTTCTTGCATTATGGTGTTCAAGTGTTCTGCTTTGTTTTGTTTCATTTTGACTCATCAAATCCTTCTGGGAGACCTATGATCCTTTAATTGTCTCTAGCACCCTATTTTAGAGATTAATACGTTTTATTGGTAACATTAACTTCTTACCTTGTTAGACTTCTTGGTGACTTAGCCTGTGGAGATAACTCCAATTACTTTACTTCTTGAATGTAATTATTATTTGGGGGAGTTTTGAGAATTTGGGAGGATCAGAGAAATATCAAGTCTTCCATCTTGTTGGTCATGAGAAGTCTAAATACCTATTTCTAAAAGCTAATGACCACAAGGAGAAGCACACTCATGGAGAATCATAAGCTACGCTGCATTTAAAGGATGCCCCTAGCCCCGCATTGTTAGCTTGAGGAGATCTAGAAACCTCCTTCTGGGGACCCAACTTGCCAGGGTGAGTAGAGATTGGAATATTCACCTCAATGTATGTGCTATAAGTTTATGACTCTACCCCTAAACTAATATTATGAAGAATTTATGTAGCACAGTGAAAAGTGATACAAATTTACATTCTTCAAGATCCTGAACTAAAAATTGACTGCTGGGTTGGTGAAGAAAGTTTCCTTCACCTTTAGCCCCCATTGTTCTCTTTAAAGGCAAATGTGTGTTCTCTTTCCATCTTTCCCCAGAGTACAAATGTTTACAAAACTGGTTTATAGATGTAAATATTTGTCCCTTTCAGGCTCTGGCAAAATTTCAGGAGTGACTGAGGCAATGAGATGTAGGGGTACATCTTATTCAGACTGGGAGCAGTCCAACTTGCACCTTGAAAAATATGGGAAATTTTTAATAGGTTCAGTTGTACCTAATAAAAGGTAAGATATCATACTCAATTGGGTATAGAAACTTATCTTTACCCTACAGGAAAGAAGGGGAAAAGAATGGGAGGGGTGATAGAAGGGAGGGCAGATTGCGGAAGGCAGTAGTCAGAAGCAAAATGCTTTTGAGGAGGTTCAGGGTGAAAGGAGAGAGAGAGAATAGAATAAACAGGGAGGAAATAAGATGGAGAGAAATACAGTTAGCAAGCATAACTGTGGAAAATAAAAGGTAAGATGCTAAGATGTTCATCAGCATATTAAAAACCTAGGAGAGAGTGGCCTGCCGAGACAATCAACTTATCTCTGACTCTTCCCCATCTACTCGTCTACATGGACAAAGAGACTTGGAAGTTCAAAAAAACTGGGGGACTTCGAATCCCGGAGATGGTTGGTGATTATTAGTTTTATGTCCATAGACCAATTATGACTGAGAGGTGAGCATTTTGGAAATGTAGTCATTATAAAGTCAGGTAAGTCTTCAAACCAAAGGAATCCAGCCCTACACCAGGAAAAATTACCCAAAGACAAGCCTAACCTTAAGGGCATTCACTTTCCAAGATGACCCATAGTTCAAATATCTCCACGTGGAGGTGTCAGACTGGGGCAGCTAGAAGGCACAGTGGATAGAGCACTGGCCCTGGGTTCAGGAAGACCTGCATTCAAATCTGGCCTCAGGCACATAACACTTACTAGCTGTGTGACCCTGGGCAAGTCATTTCACCCCATTGCCTAGCCAAAAAAAAAAAAGAAACTGCCAGCCTCAGGGCCATAGCCTTCAGAGGGTAGAATAGGGAAAGTTCCTGTTGGTCCTGTGGTGAGGGTGTCTGTTCTTTATGAAAGAACACAGCAGTACCCCAGTTAGGGATTGCAGCTGAGTCAGACATAGAAGGTAGAGACTATGGCTGTCCTGTAAGGAGCAAGCCAAAACTAGCATCAGAATAAGATGCCCAGTACAGATACACTCCCAATAAGTAGGCATGTGAGGATAGCATGAGATCTGAAAAGGCCTTAGAGCCCAGAAGAATCAGAAGGATGAGTAGCAGCTTCGGCTCCCTAAGTGTGTGCCTCTACCCTGGTGAATTCTTATGTATATGCATGCATTTTTTCTCCACGCTGATGTAGTTGTGGCAAATGGAGCCCCAAGTTTATCAGAGAAGTATTTTGAAGTAATCCATGGGGGCTTGTGAACCATAGTCTTCATGTAGGAATATGAAATATTCACAGTAAGGAATCCACAATGTATCTTGAACCTTGGCTCGTTGTCCCCTGGGAGACCCAAATTGAGGGTAGGGGAATATAGCCCTGGGAGCGTTACATAATTAATCTATTATTAGCCTGGTTTGATTCCCCAGAGACTGATCTCCATGGGTGACTACAGGCTAAAGTACTTAATCCCCATCATTATCAATATGAATGCAAAGACTGAGATTGACTTGTTATCATTTACCTGCCAGCAATGCACAAGACTCTCACTTCTCTCTTCCTACACCCACTGTGGTCTACGGTCTCTCTTCCATTCCTCCTACTTCCCTTTCTTGTCTCTGTCCTGCTTCTCCTATAAACCATTTCTGACAAAAGGATTGCTCGTGCTGAACCAGCAGAATGGCTTTCTGCTATGTAGTGTTTGACAAAGATGCTTTTGTCCTCAATATGTAGGAAGCTGTAGGTGCTAAAGAAGGGGCATCTGCAGAATTTGGGGAGAGGGTCAGAAAAGGTCACTCTCTGAAATGGAAGCCAACAAAACTTAAAATGGGTAGGATTAGTCAAACACAAAAGTAAATGACCTCAAGAGACATCTCCTGGATGCATCGTTAATGAGCTTCCTGAATCTTAGCAAGGATTCTAGAGAGACTCCTTAAAAAGAAAAGGCATCCATTCAAGTTGTGACTGATGTGATGTGATGTAATTAATATATGGGGCAGCTAAGTGGATAGACTGCCAGGCCTGGAGTCGGGAAGACCCAAGTTCAAATCTGGCCTCAGACACTAGCTGTGTGACCCTAAGCAAGTCCCTTAACCCTGTTTGTCTCAGTTTCATCATCAATAAAATGAGCTGGAGAAGGAAATGGCAAACCACTCCAGTATCTTTGCCAAGAAAATTCGAAATGAGGTCATGAAGAGTCAGATGACCGAAATGACTAAACAGCAAAATGTAATATTATATACTGTAATATATAAATATCTAGCATTGATGTAACATTTTAAAGTTTGCAAATACACTATCTCATTCCATTTTCAAACAGCATTGCTATGGAGTTGCAATAATTACCCCCATTTAAAAGATGAAGAGACTGAGGATGAAATATCAAATGACTTGCCCCGCCTGGAATCCCACATCAAGGTAAGTATCTAAGGCAGGATTAAAACCCAGGTCTTGCTGACTCTAAGTCTAGCTTTCTATTTACAGCACCCCTAGTAGTCTACATAAGTTACAATGCTGGACATTGTTGCATGTCTTTCTTAAGGAAGTGCCTTAATTACGAAAGTTTTGGTGACTAATATGTATTTGTAACAGAGATTTCTAGTGGTCCTTCTTCCTTCCCTTCCATGAAGAGGTAAAAAAAAAAAAGTCAGTGAGACATGGGAAGCTGTGTGCAGGCATGCAAACCTACATATCTCCAAGTTTCCTGGATCCTTTGCCTTTCAAGAGATTCCTACCTGCCATTGTGAGCCACGCTTTTTTTTTTTGTAAGCCACTCTTTTCTTACAGACAGTGAACAGGTGGCCACATGCTTGTTGGATTGTTCATCATCTTCCTGCTTGCTGCTGCTGCCCCTGCAGCCCAAAAGAACAAGCTAAGCCATCCTAGATGGTTGTGGTGATTGGAGAGCAATGCAGAAAACCCAGAGTGGAGATGAGAGTTGTGTTGGACAAATAGACCAGCAGTGATATATGGGATCATTGCTCTAGGAGACCAAGAGGTGAATGTCATGAAAACTTTACGCATTGGTAGGATCTGTCTTCTGGCTGCAGTCTTCTTTTCCAGTTTCTCTGATTGTAGAGACCATCTGCCTGGCAACTCCAGCTCCTAATGCTTCTCCCCATGGTCCAGGAGCCATAAGAGGAGTTAGGAAGATCTGCAGGAAAGATGATTTAGGCAAAGTGGGATTTCTGCAGGTTTTCTATTGTAGCAGTTAGAGTTATTCACTTTGCTGTGTTTTAATAAATAGTCAAATGTCTGACTCTCTGAATGAGGTTGATCAGCAAGAGGTTTCCTAAATGTGGGACGGGAGAAGGTATCATTGAAAAGCATGTAGGTGAGGGCCTCCTCCTAAGAAATGGGAATACTTGTCATTGAGAAACTAGACAAGTATATTAGATGTGCTCAGACATTACCAACTGGCTGGTCATTTGAAGCTAGTATCACCTGATGGTCAAAATACCTTCTACACTCCCTAAGTGATTAAATGATTGTTTTTCTGTAGGTGGCACATAGCAAGATATGAGCCAGGTATAGGCCGCTATAGCTACAACAGTACTTATCAACTGTGTGCACAGTCAACATAGTCACGTATGGGAAGGAAAAAAAAGAGCCAATCATAGAATTTATAGATGTAAAGAACCTTACAGAAAATCTAGTCCAAGTCATTCATTTTATAGATGAAGGAAAAAAAGAGAAATGATCAGCCCAAGATCACAAAGAAAGAAAGGGACAGAGTGAGAATTTTAATAGATCCTCAGATATCAAATCCAAGGCTTTTTTCACTCAAATGCTTGAATCAACACTGTTCCAGAGAAATTATGGTCTGATTCTAATAAATGATATTGGTTCTTAGACCAAAATATATTAAGAACAGAATGCATCAAGTTATCACAACAGGTTTCTACTGAACCACTGACCAAAAAGTTCTTAAACAATATCCAATTTCCACTTCTCTCATTGTTTTTGAGGAAGTCCTCTGGATCTTCCAAATTCACGAGGTCACCTGGACACTCCCACATCAGAATACTCTTTTGATAATATCAAGAAAGAATGAACTCAGAGAAGAGGTTGTGTGTTGATGGCTGCCATGCTGGAAGGTGGAGAATCTATGGCTTTCTCTCACCTGGCCTCAACTCAAAGTAATCCTGCCTCCTCCTAGCTGTAAGAGAGAGAAATGAAGGGATGGGGCATCCCTTTGGTATACTCACTGAATTCCAACCAGCAACCCTTAAGCCATCAATTCTTTTGGCTTCAGTGGCCAATTAGAGAACTCTTCATTATCCCATAGTATAAACACCTGAGTCATCATGGCTCAAAGTTAGCCCAACCCAAGCTTCCATGTTATCACATACATTGAAGTCTGGCAGGAAATATCTGCACATGCTCCAAAGACTGGCCTCAATAGATGATCGATATCCATTAAATGAGGCTCGGTTGAATGGCATGGAAGGAACAAAGTGTAATTTCAAGATGTGTGTAATGCTCTGGTCACATCACTCTTCTGTTCAGAAATTTTCAGAGATAACCCTTTAGCCTTTAACTATCTATTTAACCCCATCATGTGGGTTACTTCAGATACGCCATCAACCCACCTGACCATCTGTGCCACTAACTGCCTGTATCTGACCTTTGGCAAGAAACTTAACCTCTCTGGGTAACAGTTTCCTCAGCTGTAAAATTAGCCATCTGCCTCTGTGTGAATAAGGGTGTGGGATAGAGAGGGAATTCAGTTAGAGGAACATCGAAAGAGAAGAGGGAAGAGGAAAATAATTAAACTGAAAGAGAGAGATTTGGAGTGGATTCCCCACATAAGGTTGAAGCAAAGGAAAGAAGACAGGACTAGGGTTGGCCCATCCTTTGCTGTCTTTCCTGCTTCTTGTCCCACAGGAAATTAAACTAAGGGATACCATCTGTGACTAGCCATTACTGTAATTATGTTTGAATAAAAAATCATTTAAAGGCTTTTACATGTATGCTTTTATGAGTTTCTTTTTTCAAGATTTTTAAAAATTTTTCATTTTGTTTCTTAGTAACTGAACTCAGGAAAAGTAGAGATATTTCTATTCACAATGACTCGTGTAAAGAGATCTTTCTGAAGAAAAGCAGGGGATAATGCAGACCTCTTGTTTTTGTCAAGATAGATCCAGAAAGCCTTGCAGGAAATTAGAGTCAGGCATAGAGAGAGAAACTATGAATTAATGAAGCAAATAGGCAAGGTATGAGCGCTCAGTACCTTAAGGACCTGGACTTGTTCTTATGTCTTATGTCCAGAGACTGCCCTCGCCTCTCTGGACTTCTGTATGTCCTTGTATGTAAGCCAATAATGAAACTAAATAGGTGAGTGGAGGAGTTTCCTCTCTACACTTCAGAAATGTGTGTTTCTTGGAGCAGAGGGTGGAATTAAGTACTTGATTGTACAAGCTTGGGGGACCCGATTCATGACTTTGTAGTGTGTTAGTGCTGAGTAAGAGTGGATGGCTCCAGCTGCCATAATAAAAAGATTAATTTAGGACATAAAGTTAAGTTGTACAAATGTCTAGGTCCTTGGAATGCCCTGCTTTCCTTGTGGACTATCCTTTCCACTCCTCTCCACCTGGAAACCATCCAGCAACCAGCCTGCCTTTCCATCTTAGCTTTCATTCCCTTTCACTCTAGTCATCCTGGTATGGTTTGGTTTACATTTGCTCTTTTCTTAGCTTAGACATTGCCTTCTGTCCCAGGTTGGGATTGTTCTTCCCGCTAACCCAGGGTTCGACTAACCAGAGTAGGAAGGATTTCATCTTTTCCTTAGAATCCTTGTACCTCCCAAAATGTCTGATACATATTTGTTGATGGATCGATTGATCTTGTCTGTGAACCTCTCCCTGGAAAGGTACAAAATTCACAAGTGTTACCCCAGACAAAGGAGAGCCATAGAACGAATCCCTTAGTATCATTTGGAAATCTTGAGAATTAAGAATATGACCAAGCTTTCATGACCTAATTAGGTGCCATACTCATATACCAATAATGGTTTTTGCCAGTGCAGATAAGCTCTTTGTATTATATACAGATACCAGCCTAGATAGTCTGAAAGCAGGCTTGTTTTTTCAAACCAGGAAATTGATTGCTACCAAAAGTCTACTGGGAACTTACTAATGTGAGATTCATTATCATTTTCACCTTTCGGAGTTTGGAACCTGAAACATCTTGTCACATAGTCTTAAGGCAATCGGTAAGGAGCACGTTGTAGATGATTTACTTAGATTTTAGCAAGTCTCGTGGTAAAATATCTCATACTATTCTTGTGGAGAAGATGGAGAAATGTGAACTAGACAATTCAAAATTTGATGGGTTTAGAGCTGATTGGAAGGCTCATCTCAAGGAATAGTTGTTAATACTTCAATGAAAACATGACAGGAAGTCTCCTAGTGGATTGCCTCTGAGATCTCTGTTCAGCCCAGTAGAGAACATTTTTATCAATGACTTGAATAAAGGCATAGGTAGCATGTTCATCAGATATGCAAATGAAGCAAAGCTGAGAGAGATAGCTAACCTAGGGGATGAGAGAGATAGAAGCCTAAAAGATGTTGAAAGGCAAGAGCTTTGGGTTGAATCTGATTAAATGAAATGCAATAGAGATAAATGTAAAATCTTGCTTTTGGATAAAAAAATTCAATTTCCTCAGGGCAAGATAGAGGAGGCATGGACAGACAACTGTTTGCCTATAAAAGATCTGGGGGCTCTAAGGCCACTGTGAGTCAGTGGTTTAATGAGACAGTCTGCAAAGCTAATGGGATCTTGGACTGGATTGAAAGTCACCTCTGTCAGGAATAAAAAGGCCCCACTATGCTCTGCCTAATCTTGTCAATCCTTATTCAGAGTATCATGTTCATTTCTAGGTGCTGCAATTGAAGAACGGGCATTGTAAGCGATGGGGAGGTTGGGGAAGGGCCTTGAATCCATGACGTATGTGGACTGGTTGAAGGAAATGCTGTTGTTTAATCTGGAGAGAAGATTCTGGGGAGCTATGGTAGCTATGTTCGAGTATTTGAAGGTTTGCTATGTGGAAGTGGGATTAAAACATTTTGTTTGGAGGCAGCTAGATGGCTCAATGAATAGAGCACCAGCCCTGGAGTCAGAAGGACCTGAGTTCAAATCCAGCCTCGTTCACTTATTAGCTGTGTGACCCTGGGCAAATCACTTAACCTTAATTGCCTCCAAAAACAATTATTCTGTTTGGTCTCAGAGGACAGAACCAGAAACAATGAGAGGACATAAAGAGGCAGGAAAAACTTCATAACAATCAGAACTTTCCAAAAGTGGAATGAGAAGCCTGGAGTAGTGCTGGCTCTCTGGAGCTCTTTGAGCAGAAACTGAATGAACACTTGCAAGGTATGTTATAGGGGGATTCCATTTGTGTCTGAGTGGGGCTGGATGGCTGCTGAGGTCCTTGAAACTATCGAATTCTTTGATTCAGAGCATAGTTCAAGGTATGAGCCTGTCCAAAAAAAAAAAGGGTATAAGGTCAGGCTGGAATGTTCTTTTCTTGCTAAGTCATCCTGGCTCCCTATTTCCTTTCTAGATGGTCAAAAATCATCTCTTTAATAATCTGTTCCCAGCTATCTCCAGGAACCAAAGTCAAGCTCGTTAGAGTTGCCTTTTTTGAAAATCAGAACACATGCCCTTCTCCTGAACTGCGATGCCCCTCCTGCTTGGGATCAGTGTGGAAATTTTGACCTGCTCAGTTTCCTACCCAACTTGGCTTCTCTTTGGGCAGTAGGGTGGTCCCGGCTCCTCCAGGCCTCATCATAGAGGGCCGGGACGTGGTGTGGATACCCCATCGGCATTAAGCTACTTGATACTGCAGCTCAGAACACCCCAGCCACTAGCCTCAGCCCCACCAGTAGCAGGGATTACAGGTATGTGCTACTGTACCTGGCTTCATCCTCATTCTACAAAAACAAAACAAAACAAAACAAACAATTGAAGTCTATAGAAATTACCTGATGGCTTTCCATTGGTTAATGACAGAGCTCCTACCCTTTTCCCATTATACCATGCATATGTCTCCTGCTTGAAGATGAAGAAGAAAAAAAGCCAGAAGGCAAGGAGAAGTAGCAGGCAGATCAATTCCACCTATCAGGAGTATGTCCTAAGGGAAAGATAATGGTCTCAGATTGTGCTATAGAGACAGCGTTTTCTCTGTAGCATGTATTCATCATGGACCAATTTCCTGGCGATATGCTATTTGCCTGGACCTCAAGAAAATGCAGGAGTAAAGAACCCTAGCACAAAAAATTTACACAAATGGAAATCACCTTCCTGATTTACTCTTATGAAAGAGAGTTATCTCAACAGAGCACGCAATAATCAATATATGAAAGAATATGCCCAGGGATTTAAAATGTCCCAGCTAAATTGCTTCCATGCCACCACAAGATCACACATGACCGATTTAACTGTGGTACACAGTGAATAGTATGCTGATCCTGGAGTCAGAAAGACTTGAGTTCAAATCCAGCCTCAGATACTTGCTAGCTGTGTGTTCTTGGGCAAGTCACTTGAACCCTGTTTGCTTGAGTTTTCTCAACTGTAAAATGGGGATAATAATAGTACCTACTTCCTAGGGTTGTTGTAAGGATCAAATGAGATAATATTTGTAAAGTGCTTTTAGCACAGTGCCTGGCACATCGTAAGCTAGCTCTTACTATTATTGTTCCCTCGCTAGGTTTGCTTTTGCTACTCTCGGTCTATAATGTCATAAAGTTTTGTTTATACTTCAGTGCTTAACGATGCACGGTCTGTATACAATCTTGGTCTTGGAAATGCCAGCACACTCTTCTGGTACAGCAGCGATACCTGCTTCCTCCCACTTATGTAGTTTATCTCTGCTGCTTTCCTACTCTGCTCACAGAGTTTGCACACAATGTGGCTTGAATTTCATAGAAACAGTACTTTAAAAATTGAAATGCAGTGCTCTTAACTGCATTTGAATCAGTGGTCACCATGTCAGCAGCAGCAAGTAACCTTAGTTACAAAGGAAACCAAGCACCATTCGTAGATCAAACATCTAGCTTTGTAATAGGCAGGAAGTGGAGTGATTTATTCATCTGGTTTTTTGGTGATGGGCAAAACCTGTGTTTATTGTCGTAGATAAACAACAAGTACTTTCCAAAAAAAAAATCACCCAACTAGCAGCACTGTAAGGATTTAGAGACTAAAGGAGTGTTGGGGATGATCTTATGCCACCCCTTTCGTTTTACAGGTGACGAAAGCAGGAATCAAGAGGGATAGATCCCAGTTTTGACTCTCTCACTCATTGGTCTTATTACACGGTTGAGCAAATCACTTGATTAGAAGGCTGTTAAATCCAAGTACAAAATGCTCTTTTCAGAAATAAAGGAAGGTACATCATTCGAAAGATATTCATTGTTGTTGGCTGGGTTACACTGATATAATAAATTCATAAATCAATTCAGAGATTTATTGTAATGTCAATCAAGTTACCTTGGAAAAATCTTCTAGAACTAAACAAAATAATAACAAAATTAATTTGGAAAAACAAAAAAGTCAACAATGTCAAGGGAAAGGAGCTGAAAAAAAGGAATAAAGAGGGCCTTGCATTACCAGATGTCAAAAATAATCATCAAAAATATTTGGTATGGGTTGAAAAATAGAAAAATTGATCAATAGGAAAGACTAGGTATGCAAGAGCCAGAAGAAACCAAACATGATAAGTAGATAGATAGAGCATCTGTTAAATATTTATTACATGCCAGACACTGGATTAAGCTCTGGGGATGCAAATATAAGGAAGCAAGAGATTGCTTGACCTCTAGGAATTTACATACATTCTATTGGGGGAAGAGAATACCTAACAAGGAGCTGGAAAAGGGGAAGGGAAGTGGCTTGTTGTGGAGATGACCAGGAAGTGGCATGAAACCAGGTTGAGGGGAGGAGATAAAATGAAAGCTCATGGAACAGAGACTGATGTTTGATAAACACAAGAATACAAATGACTGAACTAAGGATCCTTTATGCGATAAGAACTGCTGGGAAAGCTAGAATGAAGTTTGGTGAAAATTAGATTTAGACCCAACTTACATACCTTTTACCATGACAAGTGCCAAAAGGATATATATATATGTATGTGTGTGTGTGTGTGTGTGTGTATGTGTGTGTAGCTTAAATACAAATAGTCAGAAAATAGAAGGAAATATCTTTCACAAGTATGACAGTTTTTGCTCATACAAAATTTAAAAGTTTTTGCACAAACAAAATTAATGTATCTAGGATAAGAAGAAAAGCTACTGATTGGAGGAAGTTTTTTGCATCAGAGATCTCTGACAAATTTCTCATCTAAGATAGATAAATACATACAGATATTATCTATCAATGTTAAATAGATATGTGATAGATATAGATATATGTGAATATATCTATATATCTTAGTTCTCCCTGTGGGTATATGTATATCTCTCTATATGTACATATATAATATACACATGCATACATGCATATAACATATATACATGCATATACACACAGAACTAAGGTAAATATATAAGAACAAGAATTATTCTTCAGTAGATAATTGGTCAAATGACGTGATCATGGAATTTTCAAAAGAACCACAAATAATCATATGAATGAATATTTTAAATCACTAAAAATGAGAGAAATTTAAATTAAAACAACTATAAGGTTGGAAAACATAACAAAAGACAAAAGTGGTAAGTGTTGGAGGGGCTATGGGAAGATAGGCATTCTAATGCATTATTAATAGAAATATAGAAAGTCACTCGAAAGTTACTGGAAAAGTCACTAAATTGTACATAATCTTTGATGCAGTAGTAGAGGTATAATCCATACTATTAGATATGTACCCCAAAAATGTTAAATATAGAAAGAAAGGTCCCATGTATACAAAAATGTAGCATCTCCTTTTTTGGTATGAAAAAAATAATCTAGAAGTAAAGTGGATGCTTTTCAGTTGGGGGAATGGAAGAACAAATTGTGACATATGAATGCAATGCAATATTATTGTGCTCTAAGAAGATGTTAAAAATTCAGCGAAATTTGGGAAATTTAGTGTGAACTGCTACAATGAAATAACTAGAATTGAGGGAACAATAACCACCATGACAACCATAACATAAAAATTTTAAGAAGAACATTAAAAGACATCTGAACTCTGACTACCAGTGTGGCCAGCTCTGGCTTCCAATCAGTGATGATGAAACATGCTTCCCTCCTCTTGGTAGACAACCAGAACAAAATGAGGGGGATGCTGTCAGACATGGCCAATGCACCATTGTGTTTTGCTTAAACCTTATTACAGATGAGGACTTTACTAGGAAACGTGACATAAATGAGAAAAGTATCAATAAAATATTTTAAAACAACATCTAATGTTGTTGTTTTTTATGTGATGAGCTCTGTGATAGGTGCTGGAGTAGATAGAAAGTTTAGATTGAAAAGGTTCCTGCACTGGTAGAGCTGTGGTCTAATTAGAGGAGAGAGGGGGAGGTAAACCATTAAAAAAAGAGTATACAATTAGAGAGGTGTCAAACAAAGTTCTATGTGATACTGGAGAGGCAGATTTATTAGCAACTAAAGAGATAATTAAGACTTCCTGGAGGAGATGGCAGGTGAGTGGGGCTGTAGATATTTGGTATGAGCTCAAGAGGCTATGAGAGAGATATAGGGAAGATACCAGATATAGGCAAGAACCTGAGCAAAGGTATGCAAGCATGAGAGTGGGAATCTTGCATTTGCTGAGGGACACCATTTCAAGATGGCACCATTGCCCTTGTGAGTTCTGAATGGAGTAAATCTGCTTGTCTTCTCCCACCCCCAACAAATCTCAACTACAGTGAGTTGGGGTGGGTGATTTCTCCCCCTAGTGTGCTTGAATCTCTCATCTCCATAGCAATGTGCATGACCCAGGTGCTACTTCTGGAGTTTTTCTTTACACTGAATGAAAATCTGCTGTTCTTATTCTAGGTTGCTTTTACTTCTACCTTCTGGGACCAAGCACGTAATGCTCATCTCTGTTCCATATGACAGCTTTTCCTGTCCCCACCTAAATAGGGTGATTAGGTGGAGCACTGGATAGAGCACTGGGCCTGGAGTCAGGAAGACCTGAGTTCAAATCCAGCCTCACATGCTTCTTAGCTGTGTGGCCCTGGATAAGTCACTTACCTTCTGTCTGCCTCAAATTACTGGAGAAGGAAATGACAAACCACTCCAGTATACTTGCCAAGAAAATCCCAAGGACAGTATGGTCCACAGAGTCACAAAAGATCAGACACAATTGACATGCTTCTAAAAATGATCTCTGGAGGCTTTTTAGAGACAGCTTTTCTTCCACAGATAGGTGTGAAAGCTCTGACAACTTCTGTCTACTATCATAGGTTACCACAGGCCAGAGTTAAAACTGGCCATTTGGGGACCCCAGACAAAATATGGGGAACTGGCAGTCTGGAATTGCTTTATCCTCATGACAGAGTGATGTTCCAGAGTCTGCCTGCACAGAACATTGTGTCCCCTAGATGAGGAGGTCTCTCATCCCACTTGAATTTGTCTTTAAAAGCTGATTGGAGGGCACTTTTTTGCCTGGGGTCCCCAGATGGCCAGAAACAACTGAGCTTAAGCAAGTTAAATAGAATAATTACTTAAAATAGGAAATTTTCTCCCTCTACTTCACTCCCAAAGGAAGTTCTTCCTAGTTTTACTCTCTCCCATTCTGCATCTGTAGCCAAATGCAGTCAATCCTCCTAAATTACAGTGCCCTGGGACAAAGCCCTGATCGCCTATTCTGATGGATTGACTGATTGGTCATAGATTTGTAGCTGGGAGGAGCCTCAGAGGACCTCTTGTCCAGGCCCTACATTTTACAGGGGAAGAAACTGAGGCCCAAAGGAGTTTAAAAACTTGCCCAAAGTCACACCTATAGTAATAGGAAAGCCAGGCACTTTCACTCCAAAGCCCACGCTTTGCACCATTCCATACTGTCTCCCGGGCTCTGCACAGGGTTTAAGCCAGTCATGAATTTAGACGCTTTCTAAAGCTAAGTGACTTCATCATAGCAGATGTTCAGCCTCTCGTTAGGCCTGGTCTAGGGGGAGGGTCGAGGGGAAAACCCTGAATCTCTCAGCACAGCCATGCTTTGTTTGATCGTCAGTTAGGAGTACGGAGGTTTTGGTGGAAGATGAAAGCAGTGATAGGCCTTGAGTTTAGCACGCAGTATTTCCTGTTGCTCTCTCCCATTTCCCGTCCTCAGATTTTATTTCACTACCACCTTTTTCCCTTTCATTGATTGAGTTTTCTCCTATTATCATAAAGATCTCAGGAGCAGTGGTGACTGTAGTGCTCTTCCATGGCTATTAGAATCATGGAACCCTAAGCTTAAATGAGTCAGACCCGGAAAGCACCTTCCAGATCATCTGGTCCTACCCCACCATTTTACAGAGGAGGAAACTGAGGCCCAGACAGATTAATTCACTTCCCCAAATTCAAATAAGCAGCAGAACCAGGATTTAAACCTAATCCTTTTGACTCTGAATGTATCCCCACTATTCCTTCTTTGTTTGGAGTTCCCCTAATGGCCTGTGTAGAATATTTCTGGGATCCCAATGGGAGCTGTAGGTAGGATCAGATTATCAAAGAGTCACAGATTTAAAGCTGGAAAAGCCATTTGGTCCAAACCCCTTGTTTTACAAATGAGGAAACCAGATCCTAGAGAAGTTGTGACTTTGCCAAGGTAACACTGGTAAGTTCTCTGGGTTGGGAATTAAAGCCCTAGGTTGTCTTTGATATCAGATTCAGGTCTTTTTCCACTGTACTATGTGTTTTTCCACTATACTATGATGGGTGTCTTGGAAATAGAAACTCAGAGTAGTCTATACAATGTGATATAAATAGAAGGAGCACTACGGGAAGGGAATATACGTTTAGACAGGGTCTACTATGTGCTGGGCACTGTGCTTAGCACATTACAAATATCATCTCATTTGAGATTCATAACAGCCCTGAAAGGCAGATGCCATGATGATCCCCGTTTTACAGTTAAGGAAACTGAGCTTCATGACTTGCCCAAGGGTCAAACAGCTAGTATGTATCTGTGCCTAGCTCTGAACTCGGGTCTTTTTGACTCAAGGCCCACTGTTCTATTCACTACACAACCTAGTTATGAACTTGGAGGTCATGAATTCGATCCTTATTCTGCTATTTGTATTATCTAGAAGTAAGCTGCTTAATTTTCTTAACTAGGCGTCAGTTTTCTCATCTGTTAAAGGAAATTCTTTTCCTGGGATCTGGGGACTTCAAAAAAAATTATGAGACTGTATTTAAATATTGAGTGCCTTTGTAATGCCATGTATTTTATTTTCTGCATATAAAAGTGTTATTCTAAGAAAGATTATTCTAAGAAAGAGCGTATCAGACTGCCAATGGGGCCCATGCTGTTGGTCAGTCATTTTTCAGTTTACTCTTCATGATCCCATTTGGGGTTTTCTTGGCAGACACTGGAGTAGTTTGGCATTTCTTTCTTTAGCTCATTTGACAAATGAGGAAGCTGAGGCAAACAGGGTGCAGTGACTTGCCCAGGGTCACACAGCTAGTATCTGAGGCCAAATTTGAACTTATGAAGATGAGTCTTCCTGACCTCAGGCCTGGCAGTCTATCCACTGTACCGCCTTGCTCCCCATAAGGGGTCCATGACACACATACAAAAATTAAGAATCTCTGGATCGGTTTATCCCTACCTATCTGGAATCTCCTCTCCTGGGCCACCCAGACAGACTTCAGATTGCTTTCTCTGTTCCTCAGTTGCTAGAATCTTTCCTTCTAAGGTGACTGGCCATTTACTTTATATGTATCATTTATATCCCTATTTCTTCACATATTGAGTGCCCCCACTGGAACATTAAGTTCCTGAGGGCAGGGCCTCTTTTTGCCTTTCTTTACAAGCATTGGCCCATTGCCTGGCTCATAGTAGGAGCCTAAAAGCCTCATAGGAAAGAGCCTAAAAAGAGCTGGTGGCCTGATTGATGAAGAGGTTGCTGGGAGCTGGACACCGCTAAGATGGGAAGGGGATCCAGGAGAACCACAGGTGTTAGAAGTAAATAAAGGAAGCCTGTGTATCTTACTGGCTTCCCAAAGTCAAATATGAATGACTTTTGCATCCTTCTTTATTTGATTCGACTCACATTTTCCTCCCTAGCCCCTGATTCAGAATTGAATCTTGTTATGGAAAATAAAAAACTTCAGTGGTTCTGGGATCTCATTGATACAGTGGCTGCCTGCAAAGGTACAGTCCCTGATTGCAACCCAGCCATACTGTCTCAACCTGTGGGATACCCCTCCCTCTCATCCTGTAAAACCTTCTGTCAAAGAGCTATCCATGGCTATCTACCGACGGGGATGCTAGGTGGTGCAGTGGATAGAGTGCAGGGCTTGGAACCAGAAATGTAGCCTCATATACTTTCCAGCCAGATGACCCTGGGTAAGTAACGTGACCTCAGCCCGTTTCAGTTTCCTCATCTGAAAAATGAGGATAATACGATCTACCTTCCAGGGTTGTTGTGAGGATTAATTAATATTTCTAAAGTACTTAGCGCAGTACCTGGAAGACAGTAGGTACTATGTAAATGCTAGCTATATTATTATTATTATTATTATTATTATTATTATTATTATTATTATTATTATTATTACTAATTATTGCTGTTACTCAATATGGATGCCTTCTGAAAGATTTTTCACATCTGTGATCCTCTGCCCTCACAGCACAACCTTCTCTGCTGACTTATAGTTTCCAGAATGAGCATTTGCTATGCCAATTGAGAGAAATGATTATTCCTTTCCTATATCAATAACTAATTATTGAATTAGGACCAAGTTTTTTCTTCTTTTCTGCTTCCTCATCCAGATAATCAACCAGTGTGGGGAATCTTTCTCAAAGACTTATCAGCTAGGATGTCTAAGATCTAATCAAAGACCATAAATAAATTCCAAGTTTAAGCAAATGAGTGGATTCCTGCTCTTTGTGTTTACTTAGACAGGTCTGGGAAAATGTGAATTCTCCCTTTTGTCAGATAGGTAATACAGACATTGATATCTTTTTGACCAAGATTTAGGTATTCAATGTCATCTACCTCAAGATCCTCACTGGAGTATAACCCACCTCTCATATCATTCATTCATCATTTATTGATACATTGACCCATGATACATGATTCATTAATTGTTTACCAAGCACAGTTGATTGCCACCCTCAGAAATACCCACTTTTCCAAGGGCATGTAAGTTGTGAGCCCACCACCATGAGGGCCTTTGGCATTCGAGAGTGCCACTGACTTCTTTTATTAATAAAATGCTAACATTATTAATAAAATTATTAATTACCCAGAAACTATGTCTCTTGAACTTTTTAAGCATCACAGAATTATCAGTTGGCTTTTAAGTTACACATTTAAACTCACAAAATGTTTTAAATGCATTATCTCACGTGATCCTCCCAACAACCCCAGGAGGTAGAAGCGATCACTGCACCCACTTTGTTATTGTTGTTGTTCAGCGGTGTCTGACTCTTTGTGACCACATACACCACAGCATATCAGGCCCTTCCATCCTCACCATCTCCCAAAATCTGTCCAAGCTCATGTTCATTGCTTCTAGGACACTATCATTACATAGGAGGAAACTGAGAGTCTTCAAGGTTAAAGAACTTGCCCAGGGTGGCCCAGTAGAAAAGGATTCAATTAGAGGGCCTGGGTTCAAAATCCACCTTTGGCACTTGCTGCTCGTGTGACCTTAAGTGAGTCTCTTTACCTCTCCAGGCTTTGATTTCCTCATCTGTAAAATGAGAAAATTGGGCTAGCTGGCTTTTAAGGTCCCTTCTGGATCTAAATCTATAACCCTATTGTCCTGTAAGTGTCTGAATAGAATCTGAACCTAGATCTTCAACCCCAAGTCCTGAGCTCTATGCATTAAGCTAGGCTTCCTCTTCCACTTCTTGTATGCTGGTCCTTATTATTACTCTGCTGCAGCCAATCCATTCCCAGCCCACACAACTCCATTACCCTTTGAGTCATCCACAATTTTAATTCTTCAGAGATTGGGGTATCCCATGATTCTTCAGTGATATAGCATCCCCCAAAGATTGTTAGCATTAAGAATTTGGGTTCCTGTGAATGGGAGCGGGTTAGGATCACCCTAAGCATTTTTTGATTTCCCAGATGTGCTCCAGCCCTGTTTCGTGGGTAGCGGGGAGGCTCAGTGGATTGAATGTAGGACTTGGAGTCAGGAAGACCTGAGTTCAAGTCCAGCCTCAGACACATACTAGCTGTGTGGCCCTGAGCAAGTCACTTAGCCCCTGTTTTCCTCAGTTTCTTCATCTGTAAAATGGGCTGGAGAAGGAAAGGACAAATAACTCCCGGTATCTTTGTCGAGAAAGATGGGGTCACAATCGAAACGAGATCACAAAGAGTCAGGCACTACCAATCAACAACAATAAAACCTATTTCTTCCTCATGTTCAAGTCTGGGCCCAACTCGTTGTTCGTCTGTAGGATTTGTCTAATATAGATGCATTTATGCATCCACTCAGTGGACTGCCCATCTCACTGACATGTGACCAGACATAATCTAGTCGTTTTTCTTTTGTTTGGCTTTTTCAGGATCGGTTGTTTGGCTGATCCTACTAGTATTCTAGGGCTTGATGAAATCACAATAGAATCCCCAAACAGGAGCAATGAGGGCACTTCCCTGTCTGTAGCAAGGATCTTTTACCTGTGGTCCTTGGACTCTGGATTTCATAAACTTGGGATCCATGAACTTGGATAGGAAAAATTTATGTCTTTATTTCAACCAGAATTGGTTTCTTTTGTAATTCTATGTATTCTAGTTTGTACATTTAGAAACATGATTCTCAGAAGGCAAGAATAGGCTAGGCAGCTTATTGAGATTTCATTTACTTAGACTCTGAACAGGATGCCAGAGGCTTCACTTAATAATCAGTAATAATCCGAAGATTGCTAAACAAATTTATCTCTGACTATATCTATTAACAAATTATATATGATCTTAACAAATATATGAGAAACATCTTATTGAAGGAGAGACCTTCCAGCTATATCTTGCTTTATTAAATTGAATACTTTAAAAATAGCTAATAAACGATAAACACAGTGGAATCTCATATTCCTTGTACTTTTCAGTCCCAACTGTGACTGTGGTCTGCTATAGAAAGTCAGTTTTGAAAGCCTGTCTGTTCCATTCTCAGGCTTTCATCAAGGATGCCCCTGACATGTGTATAGATCATTTTCATATAGAGTTTGGATAAGAAACTGTCACATAGATCAGTAGGCACTGCTACATTCTCAATTGTCTCCTTAATAAGAATACTATCCATATTTTTTTTTAATTGCCAAGTATCTTCCCTTTTTCAGATATCTTAAAAACTAATGTCTCCATGCTTTCAAAATTGCTCTGGCTCCAGCATTGTTCCCTGTGGGTGTGCTGGTCTGGTTCAGTTGCTCTTCTTGACTTCGTTTTCTTAACTTCTGTTTCTATTTTTTTCATGAGGGCTTGGAAAACTAGAGTCCAAATATAATGTTTCCTCTGTCACAGATGATGAGAATAGGTGCACATGGAAATGCAAGGTCTTTCACATTTTTTGGTCTATTAGTTATTCTCCTCCCAGGTTAATATATAAACACTCTTGGGATAATCAGGCTTAGAGTAGTCTCATGCCAAGCTTTCTATATATAGGCTCATTTTCCCCTCCATCTTCTCTCTTTATTATGATACTGCTCATGTTGTCCAGTCATTTTCAGTCCTATCTGACTTTTTGCGACCCCATGTGGGGTTTTCTTGGCAAAGATACTACACTAGTTTGCCATTTCCTACTCCAGCTCATTTTATGGATGAGGAAAGTGAGGCAAACAGGGTTGAGTGGCTTGCTGAGAGTCACACAGCTATTAAGTGTCTGAGGCCAGATTTGAACTTAAGAAGATGAATCTTCTTGATTCCAGGCCTGGCACTAAATCCACTCCCCCGCCCAGCTGCCCCATTACTACTCATACTCTTCCATAACTCAGCTCCATAAAATTTTGCAAATGAATTTATATTCTAAATTCAAGGGAGGTATGCATATGGATCTGGAAGAAGGTGTTATGAAAACTTTGAGCTGTCCTTTTGAGATGGAGAATTTGTCTTGTCCCTTGAGGCAGTGAAGGTTGATTTCCAGAAAGTCTCAACTCTCTTTATTCTGTTGGGAGGTTGGGGGGCAGGGGAAGGGTAGGAGCTTTTTTGTTTTTTCCTATAGCATGTTGAGGATTTTTACAAAGCATTTGAAAAAAAAAATTTTCAGTCAACACAAATTTATTTTCCCTCCCTCCCAACTCCCATCCCTCAGGGAAAAAAAGAAAAGGAAAAACAAAACCCTTCTAACAAATACACATAGTCAAGCAAGACACGTCCAAAACTATATGCCTCATTCTGCATATTGAATCCATGTCTAACTATCTATTAGACATTTGGAATTGAATGTCCTGTAGATGTCTTAAACTCAATAAATCCCAAACTGAACCCCAAACCCTTCCTCCTGCCAAATTTCCCTCTTGCTCTCCAGGGCTCCCTATCCTCTCAGTGCCCTAGCCTTGCAATCTAGGTGTCATCCTCAACTCCTCCCTCTTTCTCACGACCCCGACTCCCTCCCTCCTCCCTGCCATATCCAATATGTCGCCAAAGCCTGTCCATTTTACCTTGGAAACATCTCTTGAGCACATCCCCTTCTCTCCTCTGACACTGCCATCACTCTTCAAAGTTCTTCATTTTTATAATATTTCTATTATCATATAAATTGTCCTACAGGATCTCTTCATGTTACTCCACATGAGTTCATATAAATCTTTCCAAGTTTCTCTGAAACTGTATCCTTCGTTTAATTTCTTACAACACAATAGTATCCTGTTACATATACCAGAATTTTGTATATCCATTCCCTCGTTCATGGGCACTCCCTTAATTTCTAATTCTTTGCCACCACAAAAAGAGCTGCTATAAATATTTTTGTACACATGGGACCTTTTCCTCTTTTGTCTTATTAAAGCTCCAAGAATTTGGGCCCCAGGATTGCTCCACAGATCTTGAGGGAGGAGCTCTCTTATTTCATGACTCAACTGTTGTAGGGAAGATCTGGCTGGGCTTTGTACTGGCTTGTTTGTCTGAACTACATGTAAACTATACTAGCCTTGAAGAGTATTATTTTTTATCCTTATCTGTACAGCAATTTCCCTGGTAGTATAACACAGACATGTGTTATGAGAATGACAGCAAACACCCTAAGAATAGCATCATTATTGAACTGACTCTCCTACTGTTAAAAAAAATTCTCAATATCTGTAATAAGTTTCTTTTCTCCTCTCAGGTTCATAGTAATAAGGATATTTTAGCAAACGGTTTCACATTCAGTCTTACAGAGTTTATTGAAAACAATCAAATCATTGATTTCCATGGTAAGTGAAGCATACTGTTCATCACTCATGTAAAAATTCATAATTCAGAGGATTTTAAAGTCTAAAAGAATCTTGAAAAACAAGCTTACAGACTCAGCTCAGACCTTTAAGCTTAATTTCTGTTGTTTAGGAAAAAAGAATAGGAAATGACTTTATTTTTATCTGTTTGATGTGACGCAGCTGTCCGTGGGTGTCGATATGCATATACTCACATATATATAATGATGATACATCACTCCTGCAGTTGTATCACTGACTGGAAATTAACAGTGCCCGCTTTGGAAGGTGAGTAGTTTTTCATAAGAATGGTGTGGGTATGTGGAATAAGTCTGTCTGGCTCAGGCTTTGCTGTATAGGAGGATCAGTGGCTAGGCTGGACTTTTGAGACCATCTGGTCCAAAACTCTTATTTTTACAAATGAAGAAACTGAGGACTAGAGAGGTTAAGCAATTTGTGCCAGGTGACACAGGTTGTGAGTAGCAGAGCCAGGAGTGCTTTCTCTTTAGCAAAAGAAAAAAAAAATTAATAGATGTAGGAAAAGTATATGATAAAAATCCAACTTTCATTCATGTTAAAGATGTAGTCATTCTTGATACAATTGAAAGAATCTACTTTTACATGTAATTGGAAAAAATAAAATACTATTAAGTGGGGGGGGGGGGGAAACCTACTTTTAGACAAGAGCCAAAATAATATGTAATAAAAAAATTAGAAGCATTCCCACAAAATACCAAGTTGCTCATGTTGTCTGTGTTTAAATCTAACATTATTTTGAAGACACCACACTGACCTTGAAGAAGAAGGGAGACTGATAATGCTTTCTTTGTAACTGAGGAAGTATTTAGGTTATAACTGATAAGAAAACATTGTAAGTCAGGTGGGTTTTTTGAACTGTGTTTTCTTGATCTGTATTGTTATTTTATGTCACACAAAATTATGTAGGTAAATCGTGTATAGATAACCTTATTAAATTTATTTGTTTCAGTTCATTTTTGGTTGATTGAGTTGTATTTTATATATGTACCATCATATCATCTGCAAATAATGAAAATTTGACCTCATCATTTCCGCTATTGCCTTCCAATGTCTTTTTCCCATCTAATTATAATGAGCAGCAATTTCAATACTATGTCAATGAAAATGGTAGAAGCAAGCACCCTTATTTGGTACCTGTTTTTAATGAGAATACTTCTAATATTTCTCCATTGTACATAGTATTAGCTGTTAACTTAAGACAGATTTCTTTTTATTGAGTTGAGGAAAAATCTCTCCATTACTATCATTTTTAGGTTTTTTGTCAGTAATAGGCATTGGATTTTTATCCAAGGCTTTTTTCTGTAATGATCAATATAATTTTGTTTTTATGTTGATAATTTTCCTGCTGTTGAGCCAGACTTCCATACCTGGTACAAATTCTACTTGGTTATAATGATATCTTTTAATAGGTTGCTGTGTTTGCTAGGTACTATTTAGTATTTTGCATCTATGTTCATTAGGGAAATTGATCTATAATTTTCTTTATCAGTGTTCTCTTTGCCAAGTTTTAGGAGAACACCATATTTCCCTCATCAGAGATTGTATGTAGCATTCCATTTTTTTCCAGACACTAACCTAGTCCAGAATTTCAAAGAGAGAGTGTTATGCTCAGTGGTTCTAACCACAGGGTTTAGTGAGAACACCCAAATCAGTAGCATACATACTTGTTGAGAAAAGGTAAAATGAGTAATGCATTCTACCTCCCTTCTACCTGCTAGGTCCCCCATCTTTGTCAGTTTCGGGGAAATGAACCTACACACTTAATTGCTACCAAGGAAGACGGCTGACCCATGATTTTCAACTGAGATTGATTAAGGGAGCTGAATTCTCTTTAATATGTACCACTTAGGGTAAGCCAGTCTGAAGTATGGGGGCAGCTAGGTGGCAGAATAGGTAGAGTGTTGGGCCACAAGTCAGGAAGACTCATCTTCCTGAGTTCAAATATAGCCTCAGACACTTATTAGCTGTGTGACCCTGGGCAAGTCACTTCTGTGACTTTTGTTTGCCTCCGTTTCCTCATCTGTAAAATCGGCTGGAGAAGGGAATGGTGAACCACTCCAGTATCTTTGCTAAGAAAACCCCAAATGGGATCATAAAAAGTTAAACATGACTAGAAAACAACTGAACTGAAATCTCAAGTACTTTTGAAGACAACAGCAATGAGTAGGTTAGATAAAGCTAAATATAAGACACGAGTAGAATTCCATGTTTTGGGAATTGCACTCAGGATTATTCAGCAGTTGTTCTAGCTGAGTCTATCTCCATGTTTCCCCTCTACTTTTCCTAGTTATCTTTTTTTTATGTAATCAATCTGCATCACCCTCTTTTTATAAATAATCTATGCAAAGGGGTTATATGTTCTAGTAAGGTTTGAAAAATTTCACCTCTAAAACCATCTAGGATAGGGTTTGGTTTTTTTGTTTTTTGTAAATAGTGTTTTATTTTTTCTAATTACATGTGAAGATAGTTTTTAACATTCATTTTTTTTTATAAGATTTTGAGTTTCAAATTTTTTCTCCCTGCCTAAAATCACAAGCAATCCCTTATAGGTTTTATATGTGCAGTCAGGTAAACATATTTCCACATTAGTCATGTCATGAAAGATGAAACAGAACAAAAGGGAAAAGCCACACACAAAAAAGCGAAAATAGTATGTCTTGATCTGCATTCAGCCTCCATAGTTCTTTCTCTGAATGTGGATAGCATTTTCTATCATGAGTCTTTTGGAATTGTCCTTGCTGAGAAGAGCTAAGTCTATCATAATTAATCATTACACAATGTTGCTGTTATTGTGCACAATACTCTTCTGGTTATACTCACTTCACTCAGCATCAGCTCACATAAATCTTTCCAGGTTTTTCTGAAGTCTGCCTGCTCATCATTTCTTGTAGCACAATAGTATTCCATTACATCATATGCCACAACTTATTCAGCCATTCCCCAATTGATGAGCATTCCCTCAATTTCCAATTCTTTGCCACCACAAAAAGAGCTGCTATACATATTTTTGTACATATAGGTCCTTTTCCATTTTTTATGATCTCTTTGGGATACAGACCTAGTAGTGGTATTGCTGTATCAAAGGATATGCATGGGTTGATTGCATAGTTCCAAATTGTACTCCAGAATGATTGGGTCAGTTCACAACTCCATCAACATTGCATTAATGTCCCAGTTTTCCCACATCCTCTCCAACATCATTTTCCTTTTCTATCGTATTGGCCAATCTGATAGGTGTGCGGTGGTACCTCAGAGTTGTTTTAAATTGCATTTCTCTAATCAATAGTGATTTAGAGCATTTTTTCATAGGACTATAGATGGCTTTCTTTTTTTCATCTGACAACTGCCTATTCATATCCTTTGACCATTTATCAATTGGGAAATGACTTGTATTCTTATAAATTTGACTCAGTTCTCTATATATTTGAGAAATGAGATCTTTATCAGAAACCTTTGCTGTAAAAATGGTTTCCCAGCTTTCTGCTTTCCTTCTAATCTTGGTTGCATTGGTTTTGTTCACACAAAAACTTTATAATTTAATGTAACCAAAATTATCTATTTTGCATTTCATAGTGTTCTCTAACCTTGTTTGGTCAGAAAGTCTTCCCTTTTCCATAGATCAGACTGGTAAGCTATTTCTTGCTCTCCTAATTTGCTTATGGTATCACCCTTTATGTCTAAATCATGTACTCATTTTGACCTTATCTTGGTGTATGGTGTGAGATGTTGGTCTATGCCTAGTTTCTGGCATGCTAGGTTTCCAGTTTTCCTAGCAGTTTTTGTCAAATAGTGAGTTCTTATCCCAGAGGCTGGAGTCTTTGGATTTATCAAACAGTAGATTACTATAACCATTTACTACTGTGTCTTGTGTACCTAATCTATTCCACTGATCCACCACCATTCTATTTCTTAGCCAGTACCAAATACTTATGATGATTTCTGCTTTATAATGTAGTTTTAGATCTGGTGAGTTAGGCCACCTTCCTTTACATTTTTTTTTCATTAAGTCCCTTAATATTCTTGACCTTTTGTTCTTCCAGATGGATTTTGTTAGTATTTTTTCTAGCTCTATAAAATAATTTTTGGTAGTTTAATTGGCAAGGCACTAAATATGTAAATTAATTTGGGTAGAATTGTCATTTTTATTACATTAGGTTGGCCTTCCCATGAACAGTTGATATTTTTCCAATTGTTTAGATCTGACTTTATTTGTGTGGAAAATGTTTTGTAACTGTGTTCATATACTTCCTGAGTTTGTCTTGGCAAGTAGATTCTCAGGTATTTTATATTGTCTACAGTTATTTTAAATGGAATTTCTCTTTCAAACTCTTACAGCAGGCTTTGTTGGTAATATATAGAAATTCTGATGATTTTTTGTGAGTTTATTTTATGTCCTGCAACTTTGCTAAAGTTGTTAATTATTTCAAGTAGTTTTTTTAGTCTAAGTGTACCATCGTATCATCTGCAAAGAGTGATAATTTTGTTTCTTCGTTGCCTAGTCTAATTCTTTCAATTTTTTTCTTCTCTTATTGCAAAAGCTAACATTTCTAGTACAATATTGAATAACAGTGGTGATAATGGGCATCCTTGTCTCACTGCTGATCTTATTGGGAGGGCTTCTAGTTTATCCTCATTATAGATAATGCTTGCTGATGGTTTTAGATACATATTACCTATCATTTTAAGGAAAGCTCCATTTATTCCTATACTCTCTAGTGTTTTTAATAGGAACGTGTGCTGTAATTCATCCAAGGATTCTTCTGCATCTATTGATATAATCATATGATTTCTGTTGGTTTTGTTATTGATATGGTCAATTATTCTAATAGGTTTCCTAATATTAAACCAGCCCTGTATTCCTGGTATAATCCCATCTGGTCATAGTGTATTATCCTCGTGATAAATTTTTATAATCTCTTTGCTAACATTTTATCTAAAATTTTTGCATCAATATTCATTAGGGAAATTGGTCTATAATTTTCTTTCTCTGTTTTGGCTCTTCCCACTTTAGAGATCTGCACTATATTTATGCCATCAAAGGAATTTGGTAGATCCCCTTCTTTGCCTATTTTTCCAAATTGTTTATATAGTATTGGAATTAATTTTTCTTTAGATGTTTAGTAGCATTCACTTATAAATCCATCTGGCCCTAGAGATATTTTTCTTAGAGAATTCATTGATGGTTTGTTCAATTTCTTTTTTCTAAAATAGGATTATTTTATTATTTTATTTCTGCTTCTATTAATCTGGGCAATTTATATTTTTGTAAATATTCATTTCACCCAGATTTATTTTTACTTAGATTTCAGTTTCACTTAGATTTTCACTTAGATTATCATATTTATTAGCATGCAGTTGGGCAAAATAGCTCATAATTATTGCTTTAATTTCCTCTTCAAGGCTGCATCTCATAAATTTTAGTAAGTTGTCTCATTATTGTCATTCTCTTTGATGACATTTTTTAGGATTAGTTTATTTTGTTTCTAATTAATTTTTAATCTATCTTTCCATGCCATTTTATTACATTTAATTTTTATTGCATCATGATCTGAAAGGAATTCATTTAATATTTCTGCTTTTCTGCATTTGATTGTGAGGTTTTTATTCCCTAATACATGGTCACTTTTTATGGAGGTTTTCTCTAGAGGTGTAGCATATCTAACTTTTCTAAAATTCTAATCACTTCCTTAATGTCTTTCTTGTTTATTTTGTGATTAGATTTATCTAGTTCTGAGAGGGGGAGGTTGTGGTTCCTTACTAGTATAGTTTTGCTGTCCATTTCTTCCTATAACTCACTTAACTTCTTCTCTAAGAATCTTGATGCTCTACAACTTGGTGCATATATATTTAGTATTGATATTACTTTATTGTCTATGGTACCTTTTAGCAAGATGTAGTTTCCTTCCTTATTTCTTTTCATTAGATCTATTTTTGCTTTTGCTTTGTCTGAGATCAGAATTGCTACTCCTGCTTTTTTTTTTTACTTTAGTTGGAGCATAATATATTTTGCTCCAACCTTTTACTTTTACTTTGTGAGTGTCTCTCTGCTTCAAATGTGTTTCTTGTAAATAACATATTGTAGGATACTGTTTTGTAATCCACTCTGCGTTTTGCTTTCATTTTATGGGAGAGTTCATCCTATTCACATTCACAGTTATGATTACTGTGTATTTCTCTCTATCCTATTTCCCCCCCTTTTTATACTTTTCTCTTTTCTTTCATCCTATCCCTCTTCACCAGTGTTTTGCTTCTCACCACTGCCTCCCCCAATCTGCCCTCTCTTTGTAAGTCCCCCCTTTTTCTTTCTCCTTTCCCCTCCTACTTCCCTAGAGGGTAAGATATATTTCTCTACCCAACTGAGTGTGTATATTATTCCCTCTTTGGGCCAAATCTGGTGAGACTAAGGTTCAAACAATGCTTATCCCCTCCCTTCTTTCATGCCTCTTCATGTGATATAATTTACCCCATTCCACCTCCCCCTTTCCTCTTTTCCCAGTACAATCCTTTTTTCACCTCTTAATTAATTTTGTATCATTATATCAAAGTCAACCTATACTCACACCCTCCATGTAAGTATACTCCTAACTGCACTAAGAAAGACACAGTTCTTAAGAGTTGCAAGTATCATCTTCTCATGTAGGGATATAAACAGTTTAACTTTATTGAATACTATGGGGCTTTTTCTTTCCTGTTTACCTTTTTATGCTTCTCTTGAGTCTTGTATTTGAAGATCAAATTTTCTGTTCAGCTCTGATTTTTTCATCAGAAAAGTTTAAAAATCTCCTATTTCATTGAATATCCATCTTTTCCTCTGAAAGATTATGCTCAGTTTTGCTGGGTAGTTGATTCTTGGTTGTAATCCAAGTTCCTTTGCCTTCCAGGATATCGTATTCCAAGCCCTCTGATCCTTTCATGTAGAAGATGCTAAGTCCTGTGTAATCCTGTGGCTCCTTGGAATTTGAATTGTTTCTCTCTGGCTGCTTGCAGTATTTTCTCCTTAGCCTGATAGTTCTGGAATTTGACTACAATATTCTTTAAAGTCTTCATTTTGGGATCACTTTTAGAATGTGATCAGGGATTCTTTCAGTGACTATTTTATCCTCTGTTTCTAGGATATCAGGGCAGCTTTCCTTGGTAATTTCTTTAAAGATGTGTCCCAGGTTTGCTGCTGTTGTTGTTTTATCATGGCTTTCAGGTAGTCCAACAATTCTTAAATTATTTCTCCTGGATCTATTTTCCAGGTCAGTTGCTTTTCCAATAAGGTACTTTACATTTTCTTCTATTTTTTTTCATTCTTTTGATTTTGTTTGACTGATTCTTGATAAAGTCATTACAAAAGTCATTAGCTTCCACTCGCCCAAGTCTAATTTTAAAGGAATTATTTTCTTCAGTTAGCTTTTGTACCTCCTTTTCCACTTGGCCAATTTTTTTTGAAGGAGTTGTTTCCTTCAGTCAATTTTTGTGCTTCCTTTTCCAAGCTGTTTTTTCATAATTCTCCTGCATAACTCTCATTTCGTTTCCCAATTTTTCTTCTACCTCTCTTACTTGATTTTTAAAATCCTTTTTGAACTCTTTCAAGAGTGCTTTTGGGGCTTGAGATCAATTTATATTCCCCTTTGAGGCTTCACGTGTAGGCATTTTGACATTGTTGTCTTCTTCTGAGTTTGTGTTTCAGTCTTCCCCCTGTCACCATGGTAGCTTTCTATGGTCAGGGCTCTTTTTTGGTTTTTGCTCATTTTTTAAAGTTGTGCTCTGCTCCTGAGGTACAAGGGGCACTGTCCCAAGCTTCTTGCACTGGTGGCCGGGGGACTGGTCACTGGCTTTCTGCACTGGGGCCTCTGGGCCTGGCAGCTTGCCCACTGCCCTAGGATGGCCTGGTCCAATTGTGCCTATTGTGCCCTAGGTTCCGGAGCTGTCAGTTTGCCTGCTGCGCTGGGGCTGGAGGCCTCACAGCTGGTCTGCTGTGCCTCTAGCCTGCTGAGCTAGAACCGTGGGGCCTCAGTTGCTGATCTGTGCTGTGACTAAGAGCCTCCCACTGGCTTGCATAGACACTGCCTGTGCTGAGCTGTGTTCCCCTTTAACCAAGTGAGACAGACCTTTCCTGAAGTCCTTTTAAGTTATCTTGGGCTGGAAAATTGTTTCACTCCATATTTTTTTGTGGATTTTGTTGCTACAGAATTCTTTTAGAAGCTTGATTTAACATTGTTTCCCAGGGAAACTGAAGAGAGGTCAGGCAACTTTTTGGCTTCTCTCTGCCATCTTGGTTCCACCCTGTTTGTTTCTTTTTCGTAAGATCATTAATTCATAAATCGTTTGATTTCTGTCTGTCAGATCGGTTAATTAAGTTAATTTCCTGTTAAGTTTGGTAATTCAAATTTTTGTAAATAATCACTTAGATGCTTTAAGTCTTCTCACTCCTACAGAATGTCTAGTATTCCCTAATGAAACTCCTTCTTTTGTGTTGGTTGCAATCTCTCCATTTTCATTTGTAATTTTGTTGATGTGCATTTTCCATACCTGTTGTTTTGGTTTGCTGATAGTTTGTCAAGTTGTTGATCTTTTCCTTAAACCATCTCCTGGTTTTATTCACCGTTTATTCCGGATTTTATTCAATTTTTATTTCACTTCCTATTCTTTTATTCCTGCTATTAGCTCTGTGAACTTTCCTTTTCTTTAAAAAACAACAAATAAATCATCCCTCACTTTCAGTCTTCATGCAAACATTGAATGGATGTCCACCTCAGGTGTGCTGGAGAGGACATCACTTTTCCTAGGGTGCTGGGACTAGATGATTTCTGATGACAGGATTCAATGACTATTGCCTTCTTCCTCATCCAGTTTTTTTTTAGATGCAAGTTTAATTCATTTCTTCTCTTTCTCACCAAAAGAAGACACTGTGATATCAATTTGTCTCCAAGAATTGCTTTGACTGCATGCCATTGATGTTGACTTGTAGCGTTTTTAGCATGGTCCCTTATATGTTGTGTTTTTTCCCTTTATTTCTTGGTAGATGTTTTTGAGGGAATGCATTGAAACTGATTTATTTAAGTAAATTGTTGCAGAGCAAGTTTGATCAAGTGTATTAACATTTAATGCTATGTATGATAAATCATCTAAAAAGAGAAGGGAACACTGATTCAAAGAATTGAAAGGGTAAGGAAAGATGGAACTCTGCCCCCGCTAGATCCTGACGGCTCAAAGTGAAGAGGAAGCAACTAGCCAAGGACAAGGGCAAAAGAAATATATTTCTTACCCTGAAGCTAGCTTCTCTCTGTCATCTCAAAGGCCTTTCCAACTCTAAGTCCTATGATCCTTTAGTCTAAACAAATGGTCATGCCTGCTACCTTTTCTTGTTGCTCCCTTGTTTCAGTGGTGTCCGACTTTTTGTGACCCCATTTGGGGTTTGCTTGGCAAAGACGCTAGAATTGTTTGCCATTTCCTTCTGCAGTTCGTTTTACAGAGGAGGAAACTCAGGCAAACAGGGTGAAGTGACTTGCCCTGGTCTGAGACTGAATTTGAACTCAGTTCTTCCTGGCTCTAGGCCCTGTGCACTATCCACTGTACCACCTACCTGCCCTATTAGATGTTTCTGATCAGGTATCTCCTAAGCATCTGAAACTCAACTCCTCCAAAAGAGAACTCATTATCTTACCCCAGAAACCTACCATTCTTCCAAGCTTACTTATTGCTTTCAAAGGCACCATGATCCTTCCTGTCACCAAAGTTTGTAACCTAGGTGACATCCTCAACTTCTTCTTCTTCCTCACCCATATCATTGACAAATCTTGTTTTTCCCTTCACAAATCCCTTGCATATATACCCTTCTCTCCATTCATATAGCCATCTCTCTAATTTAGGGCCTTATCACCCTTCACCTCGTCTATTGTAGTAAACTCCTATATTTAGTCTCCCTGCTTCAACTCTTTTCCCATTCCAAGTGATATTCCTAAAGTTTAGGTCTGACAGCATCAACTCCCTACTCAATAAACTCCAGTGACACCCTACTCCTTTTAGGAACTTCTGTCCAGCATTTAAAGCTCTTCAGAGTTTGTCCCCTTCCTACTCTTACAGTCTTCTTCTTTTTTTTTTTAGGCAATTGGGGTTAAGTGACTTGCCCAGGGTTACACAGCTAGTAAGTGTCAAGTGTCTGGTCTGAGACTAGATTTGAACTCAGGTCCTCCTGGCTCCAGGGCCGATGCTCTATCCACTACGCCACCTAGCTGCCCCTTCTTACAGTCTTCTTACACGTTACGGCTCCACAACCACTCTGTGGGCCAGTCATACTGACATCCTTGCTGTTCCATTCTCCTGATTCTCCATCTCCTCTTTCTGTGGCTCTGCTCCATTGGTGCCTCCATCCCTAGCATGCTCTCCCTTCTCATAGCTATCTTTTAGAATCCATGGTAGCCTTCAAAACTTAGCTCAAGCACCTCTTTCTCCATGAAGCCTTTCTAGAGTCACCACAGCTGCTAGCATCCTCTCTCCCAAAACTACCTTGAATTCATTTTATATATATTTTGTACCTGTACATACTGAATGTGAGCTCCTAGAGGGAAAGGACCACTTTCCCTTTTGTTTTTGTAACCCCAGTACTTGGTCCAGTGTCTAGGACATAGTAGGTGTTTGAATGATTACTGATTGACTGACTGGCCGATGTCAAGCTGCCCCACTATATTCCTGACCCTCATAGAGAACCATAGGTATCATGGGAAGTAGTTAATCAGATAAAAAGATGCTGCTAGGAACTGGAAAGCAAGGCCTGACATGGAAATATCATTTGGGTTATTGGTTTGCTTTTTACTGGAACATGAAGTTCCTGGGTTTGCTATGTCTGTGGTAGACACTGGACTTAAATGGGAAATTTCCAAAACCAAGTTGCTTGATGTTAAGAACCTTCTCTTATGAAAAGACTGCACAGAAGTGAATAGGATGCCCTCAAAAGCAGGGAAGTACTTTTCTGGGGGAATCACAAAGAGGGAAACAATAACATACCAGGGATGGGGAACCTGTGGCCTGGAGGCCACATGTGGCCCTCTAGGTCCTCAAGTGCAGCCCTTTGACTGAATTCAAACTTCACAGAACAAATCTCCTTAATAAAATGGTCTGTTCTGTAAAACTTGGACTCAGTCAAAAGGCTGCACACAAGGACCTAGGAGACCACAGCTTCCCCATCCCTGGCTTAGACAGTTACAGAAAAGGAGAAGAAAAAGCCAGAGCATAAGGAAGATCTATTGTGGTTTTGAGATAAATATAGTTACAGGCAAACCCTCCCCCCTCCCCTTATACTTCAGTTAAAGAATTGTATTGTGACAATTTTTCAAGTCATGAAGAGGAAGAATTGGTTTAATAGTTTGGAGGGGCCTGAGCCAGAGTGGCAGGAATACAGGACACAGGGCACCAGCTCAGATCTGCTTTCTCCAGTATTGCTAAATGCTACCTTGAGGCTTATCAAAGGTTCATGGGAATTTCCTTGGCACTGAAACAAATGGCTAACAGCCAGGGATGTGAAAGGATTTAAAAGAAAATTTCACAGAGATGGTCCTGACAGCTGGGGGATAGGGTTTGTCTGCTATCTGTGGACCTGGCTTGCTAGAAAGCGGGAAAAGGTGATAATCAGCCCTAGGCATGGACAGTCTTATAAAGGAAAGATAAAAATCTCTTAGAGAGGCTAGCAGCAACGGCATACAAATTTCCTTAAGGACTTTGTAAGCCATAAGGAGGCACTTAGCAACACTAGGACTAGGACATCTGATGCTTTTGCTCATTTCTAACCCTCTGGCCCAGGTCTCACACCCTTATATCATCACCATCACCATCACCACCACCACCACCATCACCTCACCATCACCTCACCATCACCATCACCTCACCATCACCATCACCATCACCATCACCATCACCACTCATATTAGCTTTAAATTTTACAGAGCATTTTTCTTCCAACAACTTTCATGCAAATATTATTTTTCAGATGAAGAAATTGAGGCTTTAAAAAGTTAAGTGCCTTACCCAGGATCACATAGCTAAGAGTCTGAGGTGGGGGGTCCAAATCAAGGACTCCTGACTCTAAGGTTGGCACTCTCATCCACTACAAGGGACTCATCAAATATTTGACAAACAGGTTTCTTGGAGAATCTGATAAAAAAAAAAGATTGTGTGTTTTCTGATCAGGTCACTGAACTGGGATGGATTACACGCTGGAACCAAATATGTCCATGACCACAGAAGACTATTATCCAGACTGGCCGGCTAGCCCCTGCCACACTGCATTCACCCAGAAATCCAGCTCTCTGCTTCTTGCCTTGCTCTACTGCCTCCTTTTTCTCTTTGGCCTGCTGGGGAATGCCCTGGTCATTTTGGTTCTGGTAGCCTGTAAGAAGCTGAAAAGCATGACTGATGTGTACCTGCTGAACCTGGCCATCTCCGACCTGCTCTTCGTGTTCTCCTTCCCCTTCCTGACACACTACACTCTGGACCAGTGGGTGTTTGGGAACACCATGTGCAAGGTCATCTCAGGAGTTTATTACATCGGCTTCTTCAGCAGCATCTTTTTCATCACCATCATGAGCATGGACAGGTACCTGGCTATCGTCCATGCAGTCTATGCCTTGAAGGTGAGGACGACCAGGAAGGGCATGGCTGTCAGCCTCCTGGTGTGGTTGGTGGCTGTTTTAGCCTCTGTCCCTTTGCTGGTGTTTTACCAGGTGTCTTCAGAGGAGGGCACTCTCAAGTGCTACTCCTTCTATGATGACAGAACTATTGAGTGGAAACTCATCACCCACTTTGAAATCAACATCCTGGGCCTTGTCATCCCACTCAGCATCCTTGTTTACTGTTATGCCAACATCCTGAGGCACCTGAAGGGGTGTCAGAACCATCACAAGATCAAGGCCATCAGGCTTGTCCTCATTGTAGTGGTGGCATTTTTCCTCTTCTGGGTTCCCTTTAACATGATGCTTTTCCTGAACTCCCTACACAACCTGCACATCCTGGATGGGTGCGACTTGAGTCAGAAACTCACCCAGGCCACCCAGATAACTGAGGTCATCTCCTTCACCCACTGCTGTGTCAACCCTATAATTTATGCTTTTGTGGGGGAAAAGTTCAAGAAGCACCTCTCTGATATCTTTGGGAAATACAAACGTTATTTCTGGGTATACAAAGAAAGCTATTACTCTCAGGAATATACGGACAGATCATCTGTACCCCACTCAGCTTCCTCCACCACAGACTATATTTTGTGAAGGAGGATGGTCCTGGCCCTGGCAGAAAATGTTTGTATGGAATTCAGGGATTGCAGGAAGGAAGCAGGGAGAAGATGTTTTGTTTACAAGGAAGACAGACATTTGCTATTTTCTTCTGGTCTCTCCTAATATGGATTAAATACTCTCTTCCTTCCCTCCTTCATTTCAAAAGAGGCCATTTGCAATTTTCTGGATATATTCTCTGGCTGATGCTTTCTTTGGAGGTAGGAGGAGAGTTAACCTGAACTAAATACTGATTGCGTAAGTCAGGGTGTGCCAAGGAGTTGTATAAGAACCCTTAAGTTGGGAATGGTCAACCTCTAACCATGGGCTTTAATTTCATCTAACCTGCAAGGCAAGTATCAAGAGGCATATGTAATGTAAATACACTAGACTGGGGCTCAGAAGAAGCTGTGTTCTAGGCTTGGCTCTGCTGCTAACCAAAGGTGAAACTGTGAATATAACAGTTCACTTCTTTGTGAACAGTGATTTCCTCTGATCTCCCTAGCTTTACACAGGCTGAGTCCCTGGTCTGGAATGCACTCCTTCCTTTCCTCCCCATCATGGAATAATACCCAACTTCCTTCCACGTACAGCTCATGGACTGCTTCCCTCATGATCTACCTTTCCTGATCTACTTTGCCTCCTTGCCACCAAGTTGTTAATATTCATTCATGTTCTTGAAATAACTTTGTATATCTTTTTTTATTTACTCATATGTGTAAACATTGTAGTCACCAGTGTAACGTATGCTTCCTGTGCGGGTGGGGGGTGTGGAACTGTTTACTTTGTGTTTGTATCCCCAGTGACAGCTTCCAGCACTTTCTCTTGCAAACAGTAGGCACTTCTAAAAAAAAATTATTAAATTGAATTGAATTGAGAATATGGGTTCTTACAAAGCCACCAGTAATTATGGCATAAAGAAAAAAGCAAGTATATTCCCAGTGTCTCAGAGGGCTTTGAAGGAAACCCACCCATTTGTAGGCAAGCATTCAAAGCCTGAATCTGAATCCAGAATTGCAATCCTGGAGACTACCATGTCACAAAACTCTGATCTAGTTCTGGGTGGACTTCTCACAAGCTGGAATATATTTTTTTTAACATGACTAAGGCAAAAAGGAGAGGCCAACAGTGAGTGGGAGACAAGACAGAAGGAAACCCCTGCAGGGGTTTTATGCTGTGAGTTCTGAGCACAGAGACTAAGCAGGACAGGCTGGTCGCAGCAGCCACATCTCCACTCTACAGAACAAAAATCGGAGATGGAGATTGATGGTTCAAAGGGTGGCCACTTCTTGGCAATCAACTCAAGGACATTAAAGATTTAATTTCCTCCCTGGTGTCTATCTCTGATAAACATTTTCATATTTTTTTCTGTGTTCACATGCAGCTTTTATTTGTTGATTTTTTTGTTTTGTATTAAAAAAACCCCTATGATCAAAAACTTCTTTATAATGCATATCTGTGTATTAATTTTGTGCAGGTAAGAGTGCAATGGAAGATGCCTGTGACTATTAGAAATATACAAAATTTAATCAGGACAGAGAACTGAGTTCAGAACGGCTAGGATTTTCTGGGTTCACAGAGAGCATTTTATTTAGTTTGGAGGCTCTGAGCTGTATTTGTGAGAGAAGTTTATGGGTTTGATGTTTATTGGCTGTTGATAATGTTTATCTAAAATAATAGAGAGAAATGATTCATGTGGAACAGGACCAGTTCACCCCTAGGCTAAAACAAGTCATAATTGTAACCAAGGTTGGGTTTGGTTTAGAATATAGGGTACATCTAGGGGAAAACGCTCCAGGCTCTGGAATAGTGACAGAAGAAAGAGGTGGTCTGGAAGAGTCCACTCCCCCTCCTCCCCTTTGAAATTACTTAGGATGGAGGAAGGGAAAGAGCAAGAGCTAGTAGAACATTTTTTTTTATTTTTTAAATTTATTTTATTTTCGATTCACAGAACAAAACAAACATTTCCATAACACAGTACAATGAAAAAGATAATTGCACATGAAACTGCAAATCTACCATCTACAACTTGCTATTCCTTCCAATCATACAACAAAGTTACCATGTAAATTTCTTTATTTCCTTTTTTTCTTCCCTCCCTCCTCCCCCACCTTAGAGATGGCTACCGTTAGACACAAATGGGTGTGTGTATGTACATACATACACACACACACACACATATACATATACATATATACCTATATATGTATATATATATATTTGTAAATTTATTCTACATATGCTTCTATTTATCAGTTCTTTCTCTGGATGCAGATAACTTATAGGGCTTTTTAAGAAATTTTCAGATTTCCGTTCTCTGGCCAAACTTTGTCTCAGAATAGCAGCTGCTTGGTGATAATTGAGGACTCACATGGCATTCGAATACAGGACCTCTCATACTTACAAAGTCACTTCCAAGGCTGAACGCTCTTCAAGAACCCATCACCTTCTCAGGAAAGGAAACAAAAGCAAAAACAGTAGCCAGGGGGCCAGGCACAAGCTCACCTAGTTGAGCCAGTGTTCCATGCTGCCCACCCATTCTCCACACCCCTTCAGGAGGAGTCCAGAGACGAAACACACTCCCTGAGACAAGGAGAAGCAAGAGCCCAAGTCAAATGTTGTCTCTTCTTTTAACTGATAGAGCGCCTTGACCCCACATCCTCCCACCCCATTCCACTCCATGTTGGCACGGGGAGGACCAAAGAATTCCTGAGAGCTTGCTGGATTACAGAACAGCATCCAGTGCTCCCAGTGCAGGACCACTGAATGGCCAGAGGAGAGCTCCAGAAGCTCCCACAAGGTCATCCCGAACCAGGAAGGACAACTCTAAGTTGGGTGCTCCATGCGATGGTTCCTCCCTACACTCTCCTCTCAGTTATCCCATCTAACAGCGTTGAACGTCCAGTGCATTTTTTCCCTCCGATCCCTTGCAAACTATCAGGTACTTTTTAGGGTTTAAAAATTGATTTCCTTTTTTTGTTCTTTCGTTCAGGGGGCTACAAAGGGAATGCTAATCCATTAGATTATGCATTCTTTAAGGGCTGGTACTGTCTTTTGACTCTCTTTGTGGTGCCTGGCACTTAGTAGGTCTTGATGTTTATTGATCTTCTAGTCTTAGACAGTTGCAGGGGGGAGGGGCACTAAGAGGTTAAGTGATTTGCCCATCTGTGACAGAATCAGACTTAGATCCAGGTCTTCCTAACTCGGAGGCCAACTCTCTTCTAGTCTCCACTGCCTCTCCCAATCTGAAACATAAATCAATTTTTCACATGCAGAAAACTTTCAGAAGTCTATGATGGAAATAAACTTTCATTTTAAAATATCTTTAAAGTCTGAAATGAAAAATAGTCACCTCCCAGTACAAAAAAGAGACAGTTTCTTATCTGGCACAGAGTGGTAATTGCAAGTTTAAATATACTTGAATGCCCACAGCTCACGTGAAACTGCGAGATGTGAAAAGAACAGTTTAGATTTGACACACTCACCTCAGAGCCCTTCTTCCTTCTCTCCACAGTTAGTCAGTGCCTCTGGTCCTGACACAACACTAGTAGCTCTGCTGGGTGAACAGACCACCTTAGAGGCACCTGAAAGCAGCTGGCCTAGGTACAGGCCCTGGTTTGCACCATCTGAATGCTGCCTGAGTTGTTGCATTTCTGCCAGCTCTGGAGAAGAGTTACCCTTATCAGTGGGTGGAGGGGGAAGTAAAGGAGGTCTGCCTAGCCACCTGGAATAGGTACTGTTAAGACCCAGGAGTATGAATTCAGTCCCTACTGTATATCAGTTTAATATGTCCAGGCACTAGAGTTTGCAGAACTAAGAGGCTCACTGAAGTAGGGAGAGATTTTTTCTTTGTATGACTTCTTTGTACTTATATCTCCAGCCCAGTACAGTGCTTGGTACATCATAGGTGCTTAATAAATACTTGTTGATTGGACTTTTTTTTTTAACAGAATTGGGTTTTGGCAAGGCTGCTGGACCAGCCTGCTCTATGCCTTGCATCTGTTTCTGATCTTCCCCTTGTGAGAGTCTCATGTGCTTTACCCTACGATCAAGGGCTTCACCAAAGTGGCCCAGTGATGTTTTTGCATGTTCCTAGAGAAATAAGACTCCTAAGTGCTGTGTGTGCAGTCAGGAGTATGTGATCATCTGGGGACATTCTGTTCGAAGTGGAACCATTAAGCAGGAATCAGAGGGGTAGTGATGAGAGAAGTGGCTCCCAGACTAATGCCTGAGGCAAAGCTAAAATGAGAGCAGGCTTGGCTAAAATCAAGGAGGGGCATAGCCCAGACCTAGATGCAAGGAGATGTCCATTGGTGGGAGACCGATCAAACAAGTGGTGGCCCAAGAATGTAGTGGAATATTACTGTACTACAAGGAACAATGAGTATGAAGATTGCATGGCAAGACATATATGAACTGATGAGAAGTGAAGTGAGCAGAACCAGGAAAAGAAGATTCCCAAGAACTTTCAGTGTAAACTGAAAGAATAACAAAAATGGAAACTGGACGCTGTGTAATGAAAATGGCCAAGCCTGACCTTAAAGAAGAAATTTTAAAATGTCCCTCACTTCTTTGCAGAGATGGGGAATGATGAATGGGGAAACTAAGATTCTGGTCAGATCTTATTCATGTTTGTTGATTTGTTTTTCTGAACTGATTTTTTTTTTCTCTCTCTTTTCTAGAATCCTTGGCTTCTTTTCAAGACTCAGCTCAAATCTCCCTTTCTGTAGAGGAATTTTCCCACCCCTACCCCTACCCCCAGATTACTTTCCATATACTACGTATGTGGTATGTATGTACATACATATATTGCTCTTTAGAGGTTATTCACATGTTGCCTTCCTCTATAAAATGTGAGCCCCCTGAAGACAGGAATTGTGGTTTTGCTTTCCTTTGTATCCCCAGCATTTAGCCCAGTACCTGGCATATAGTAAGCACTTAATAAATGCTTCTTATTATTATAAGGGATGGTTTTCTGGGTCAGGGAAGGGAAAGGATTATATTGTTAAATGAAGGTGATTAAAAGAAGTTATCAGTTTTTAAAGACATGGGGAGAATAATGGCGGGGATGGGGGATGGGGGTTTAAGTAAAAGAATATCATATTCTTCCTGTCATTCTCTCTCCTGCTTACGAATTTGCTGAATGTTGGTGAATTACAGTGAATTGAATTGACAGGCCATGATGTGTCTCTCTCCAACAACAATAATCAGTTGTAAGGTCAGAGACCTAGAGATCTGGGCTCTCCACTGGGGCATGCATCCCACAATATGCCCACTATGCCACTGCCTGTACTGCCAATGGGACTGTATATCTGGGGAGCTGCAAGCCTGTGTGCCTGTGAATAAGAAGTTAACTGGTAACATCCATTAAATAAAACCAATAGATGTAGAAAAAGTTGTTATAAAATCCAACTTTGTTATATTAAAAAAAACACTAATAGTGTCTCAATGCAATAAAAATAAATCTACCTATAGCCAAGCAACAATACAAGGAGGAAAGAAATATTAGAAGCAATTCCACTAATAATAGGGACCAAAAAAAGGGTGGTAATAAGTTCTTCTTGTTTAAAAACCAGTTGTTTTTTTCCATGATGCTATGGTGGTTTTTAGAACTTCTATTCCTTGACATTCTTCTCACTGACAAAGAGGAACTAGTTAGTTATTGACACAGAGAAGTAGAAACCTTGGGGAAAGTTACCAGTCTATCTTGGGGTTTATGATAGAGAAGGGGAGCCGAGCCAGGACTAGTCTGATATGCACTCTAAGAGTGAAGAGAGTAGATTTCAAAGGGTTTGTAGAAAGGAGAGAGAGGTGGGAGCCCACAGATCAAAATTCAATAGACAAAGTCAAACGTTTTCTAACTAGGTGGCACCATACCTGAAGTCAGGAAAACCGGAGTTCAAATCTGGCTTCAGACACTTGCTAGCCCTTTGACCCTGGGCAAGTTACTTACTTTCTGTTTGCCCAGTTTCCTCATTTGTAAAATGAGGGTAATAACAGCAGCTCTCTCCCAGTCTTGTGAGGATCAAATGAGATAATTGTAAAGCTCTTGGCACAGTGCCTGGCACACAGGAAGTGCTTTATCAATTTTTGTTTTTGTGGAGTTGCTTCAGTCATGTCCAACTCTTTATAACCCCATTTGGGGTTTTCTCAGCAGAGATACTGGAGGGGTTTGCCATTTTCTTTGCCAGATCATTTTACAGTTGAGGAAACTGAGGCAAACAGGGTTAAGTCACTTGCCCAGGGTCACATAGCTAATAAGTGTTTGAGGTTGGATTTGAACTTAGGTCTTCCTGACTCCAGACCTGGTGCTTCATCCACTATGCTGTCTAGCTGCCTCATATATCAATGGTAGCAGTAGTAATAGTAGTAGTAGTAGCAGTACCAGTAGCGGTAGTGGTGATAATAGTAATAGTAGTAGTAGTGGTAATAGTAGTAGTAGTAGTAGTAGTAGTAGTAGTAGTGGTGGTGGTAGTGGTAGTAGTAGTACTTATCATTATTATCATCATCATCATCATCATCATCATATCAGGAAGGATTAGGGAACTCCTGAGAATGAAATTGTAGAAAGACAGAAAAACAATTATGATGAGGAAAGAGGGGAGCTGTCTAAAAATCCTCCTCATCTTATCAATGTGACCCCAAAATAGAAAAGAATCCTCTAGACAATGTCTGATGAGAACAAAGCACAATGGAACTTTTACCTCCCTTCTCCTGAAAGTTATATCCTTCCTAAATCAGCTCAAGATCCAATTAACCTTTAAGGGCTGCTACATCACCTTGCTAGCACACATTGAGGTTGCAGTCCACTAAGCCCCCCTGATCTTTTTTCAAACTGTAGCCTAATCATGCCTCTCCAAGGTCCTTCTTGTAGCATAGAAAGAGTATGTGTATGTGTGTGTGTGTGTGTGTGTATGTATGTATGTATGTCTATATATGTGTATATATATATATGGATGTGTATATATATGGATGTGTATATATATGGATGTGCATGTATGAATATACATGTGTACATTGGTGTTCATGAGTATGTGTATATACCTATGATTTCTTAAGTGTAGAGGGTCACACAGCTAAGTGTCTGAAGCTGGATTTGAACTCAGGTCTTCCTGAACTCCAGGCCCATCCACTGTGCCACCTAGTTGCCTCTAGATATATATTTAAAAATATAAAATATAGGAGACTCAGCTTGGCATAGTAGATAAAAAGCTGGCCTAAAAGTCAAGAAGAGCTGAGTTCCAGCATTTATTCTTACACTATGATCATGTAACCCTGGTTAAGTTACTTGTTTGCTGATCAAGGATTGATCTGTACTAAGAGGGAAAGTTTTCTCATCCGGGGCTCTCTAGACTTAAGAAATCATAGCAGCCCTTAAAGGTTAATTGGATCTTGAGCTGATTTAGGAAGGACATAACTTTCAGGAGAAGAGAGGTAAGAGTTCTGTTGTGTTTTTGCTCTCATCAGACCTCATCTAGAGGATTATTTTCCATTTTGGGGTCACACTGATAAGATGAGGAGGGTCAAACTTAGAGGACAACAGTGTCAAAATGGCTACATATGAAGCCTCAAAGAAAAATGTAAATTAGTCATGGGCCCAAAAAGAACTCCTGGAAGAGCTCAAAAAAGGATCTTAAAAAGCAAGTAAGAGAAGTAGAAGGAAAATTGGGAAAAGAAATGAGAGCAATGCAAGAGAATTTTGAAAAAAGAAGAGTCAACGGCTTGGTAAAAGAAGCACAAAATTTCACTGAAGAAAACAAATCCTTAAAAAGTAGAACTGGCCAAATGGAAAAGGAGGTACAAAAGCTCATTAAAGAAAATAATTACTTAAAAATTAGAATGGGGCAATTGGAAGCTAATGACTCCATGAGACATCAAAAAAAGATAAAACAAAATCAAAAGAATGAACAAATAGAAGAGAATTTCTCCTTGGAAAAAGAACTGAACTGGAAAATAGATGCAAGAGAGATAATTTAAGAATTATCAGACTACCTGAAAGCCATGGTAAAAAAAAAAAAAGAGTGTAGACATCATATTTCAAGAAATTATCAACTGCCCTGATATCTTAGATCCAGAAGGCAAAATAAAAATGAAAGAACCATTGATCACCACCTGAAAGATAAACCAAAATGAAAACTCCCAGGAATATATATCATAGCCACATCCCAGAGCTCCCAGGCAAAGGAGAAAATACAGCAAGCAGCCAGAAAGAGACAATTCAAATATTGTGGAACCACATTCAGGATTACACAGGATTTAGCAGCTTCTACATTAAAGAACTAGAAGGCTTGGAGTATGCTATTCCAGAAGACAAAGGACTTGGGATTATAACCAAGAATCACCTTTCCAGCAAAACTGAATGTAATCTTTTTTTTTTTTTTGGGGGGGGGGAATGGATATTTAATGAAATAGAGGACTTTCAAGAATTCCTAATTAAAAGACCAGAGCTGAATAAAAAGTTTGATCATCAAATACAAGACTCAAGAGAAATACAAACAAGAGAAAAGAGAAACACAAAAAAGTAAACAAGAAACAAGAAAGAGAAAACATAAAAGATTCAATGAAGTTAAACTGTTTATATTCCTACATGATATGATGATATTTGTTTCTCTTAAGAACTTCATCACTATAGGAGCAATTAGAAGGTGTGAACATACACAGAGAGTGTGGGTGTGAGTCGAATATGATGGCATGATATCCAGAAAAAAAAAATTAAGGGATGAGAAAGATTACATTAGGAGAAGAGGGAAGGGGAAGAGATAGAATGAGGTAAATGATCTCATATAAAAGAGGGGTGAAAGAATTATTACAGTGGAGGGGAAGGTTGGGGGATGGTGGGCAATGCTTGAACCTTGATCTCATCAGAACTGGCTCAAAGAGGGAATAACACACACTCAGTTGAATATAGAAATCTATTTTGCCCCATGTGGAAGTAAAAAGAGACAGGGAGGAGACTGGTAGAAGGGAGGGTGAATTGGGGGTGGCGATCATAAAAAACTTAAAAGGAGGGGGAAACTGAGGGAAGCTCCAAGCACAGGGAAAGGCCCAAATCAGAGGCATCAGAAAGAATCATGGCCTCATATCTTACTTCAAGTATTTCAGAAGAGATGATGTGTTCCATCTGCCCAGATTTTTTTCTCTTGTGCCATGTCTATAGAATGTGGTCGCAATTTCTGCAACAACTGTATCCTTCAGTACATTTATTCAGCTTATGGGGACATTTAAATGTCCTGAGTGCTGGAAAATTTGTGCTGTGAAGAATCTCTGGCCCAATCAACAACTGTGTATAGTAGCACAGTCCTTCAAATTGCTCTAATCTCACTTGAGGAGGAGCTTGAATCAGAGAAAAGTGATCAAGACAAAATTCCATGAGGAATTCAGTCTGGATCCTGAAACTGCCCATCCTGGAATCATCACATCCACAGATATGAAAACAAAGATTCATGGAAGAAGTTGCATTGCACTGCAGAGAGATGCAATTTATGTGGTCCTGTTCTAGCAACTCAGAGCTTCATGTCTGGAAGACACTATTGGGAGGTGACTGTGGGAAACAGTTCTGCTTGGGATGTTGGTCTTTTTAAAAACTCTGTAAAAAAAAAAAATTGGAGAGGTTTCACCATCTTCTTCTACTGGATACTGGCTTCTGCGTCTAAGATAAAATACCTGTATAGTCTGTACCACACCTAAGACCAGAATTCCCTTAAAAGAAAAACTCTACAAAGTAGGGATATTTTTGGATTATGAGGCAGGAGACATAGTGTTTTATGATGCAGACAGTAGATGCCACGTCTATACATTAACCAGCTCCTTTTTTTGAGACTCTCTGGCCTCTATTTTCCATTGGTCTCTACTCTAATAATGAAAATATTCTAACTATTCACCCAATATCAGATGAGGCTGAAGAAACCACAGAGCATGATGATGATGATGACACTTGCTTCATGACACTTCCTGACATTTCTTCCAGTCCCTGCACTCTGTATATGATTTTTTGTTCCTATATTGTAATGTACTTCATTTAGGGAGCAGGGAGAAATTTGCCTTATTTTGTAATATTCAGGCAATGAACTGAATACTAGGGGGAGGTCAGCATAAGATATATGGATAGTCCACAGATGAGAGACAGAATATGCTTAATAAACTATAAGAGTTTAGAAAATTCAAAAACGAGAAAGTTGATTTCCAAAAGACATAGATGGAAAGACCAATGACCCACCAAAGAATCAAAAGTAAACAAAACAAAATTATAAAGATCAAGTGGGACTCAAATGAAGAGGTATGAAAATATACTCCCAATCTACAACTTGATGGCAGTAGGAGGTCCACAGATATTACACACTGCACATGTTTTGGGGCTTTCTCAATCTATTGATTAATTATGCTGATTTTTTTTTCTCTCTCTCTCTCTCTAAAAACCAAACAAACCACTATTTGTTTTATGGGATGGCCCTTGGAAGAGGTAAGCAAGGGGACCATACATGGGATACTTTGGTCAGGTAAGAAACAGAAAACATCAATAAAATTAATTTTTTTAAATGGAAAGACTTGCTTGAACTGATACAGAGTGAAGTGAGGAGAAGCAGAAAAAGTTTATTCTCTATCATCAATATTATAAAAATGAACAGTTTTGAAGATTCTTATAAACTGGTTAAAAGTCAAATTAATAGAACCAAGGAAAGGATTTATACAATAAGAACATTGTGGGGGAAAAAAAAACAACTTTGAAAGCTAAATGAACTATAGTCAATAGAATGACTATCTGTGATTCCAGGGGATTGGTCATGAAACATGCTATCCATTACAGAAATGTAAAAAACATAAGGTATAGAATGAGACATACATTTTTTATTCAACCATTGTGGGAATTAGAATTTTATTATACATATTTGTTACAATAAAAAATTTTCCCCCATGCAAAAAAAAAAAAACTTGTAAGGAAGGACAGGGTGAAAGGTAAGAAAGAAGAATAAACAAGGGAAAAATAGGATGGAGGGAAATACAGTTAATACAGTTAGTTATCATAACTGTGAATGTGAATGGGATTAACTCACCCATAAAACAGAAGCAGATAGTAGAATGAATTAAAAACTAGAATCCTACAATATGCTGTTTACAAGAAACATGTCTGAAGCACACAGACACAGAACGAAGATAAGTGCCTGGAGCAGAATCTATCATGCTTCAGCTGAAATTCAAAAAACAAAAAGCAGGGGTAGCAGTCATGACCTCAGACAAAAGAAAAGCAAAAACAGATCTAATTAAAAGAGATAAAGAAGGAAACTATATCTTGCTAAATGGTACCATAGACAATGAAGTAATATTAATACTAAACAAATATGAACCAAATGATATAGCGTCTAAGTTTTTAAATGAGACCTGAAATGAGTTACAGGAGGAAATAGACAGTAAAACTATACTAGTGGAAGATTTCAACTTTCCCCTCTCAAAACTAGATAAATCTAACAAAAACAAACAAACGAACAAGAAAGAAGTTAAGGAGGTGAATAAAATTTTGGAAAAGTTAGATATAATAGACCTCTGAAGAAAATAGAATGGGAATAGAAAGGAATATACCTTTTTCCCAGTGGTACATGACACCTACACAAAAATTGACCATGTATTAGAGCATAAGAACTTGACAACCAAATGCAGAAAACCAGAAATAGTAAAGGTATCCTTTTCGGGTCATAATGCAATAAGATTACAATCAGTAAAAGGTAGTTAAAAATAGATTAAAATTAATTAGAAATTAAATAATCTAATCCTACAGAATAAGTGGATCAAAGAACAAATCACAGAAACAATCAACAATTTCACTAAAGAGAATGATGACAATGAAATAACATACCAAAATTTATGGGATGCAGCCAAAGCAGTACTTAGAGGAAATTTTATATCTCTAAATGCTTACATCAATAAAATAGAAAAAGAGTAGATCAATGAATTGGACATACAACTAAAAAAAAAACACTATAAAAAGAACAAATTAAAAATCCTCAATTAAATACCAAAGTGGAAATCCTGAAAATCAAAAGAGAGATTAATAAAGCTGAAAATAAGAAAACCATTGAACTAATAAATAAAGCTAGACAGTGATTATATGGGGAAAAAAACAATAAAATAGAGAAATTGTTGGTTAATTTTATTTTAAAAAAAGGAAAGAAGAAAACCAAATTACCAGTATCATTCACTACCAATGAAGAGGAAATCAAAACAATTATTAGGAGCTATTTTGCCCAATTATATGCCAATAAATCTGACAATCTAAGTGAAATGGATGAATATTTATAAAACTGTAAATTGCCCAGATTAACAGAAAAAGAAATAGAATACTTCAATAACACAATATTAGACAAAGAAATTGAACAAGCCATCAATGAACTCTAAAAGAAAGTCCCCAGGACCAGATGAATTCACAAGTGAATTCTACCAAACATTTAAAGAACAATTAATTTCAATACTATATGAACTATTTGGAAAAATAAATTAAGAAGGAGTTATACCAAGTATGGTGCTGATACCTAAACCAAGAAGAGTGAAAACATAGAAAGAAAGCTAGAGACTGGGCCTATACAACTTGCAGCCCACCAAAGGGTTTCAGGCAGCCCTCAAAAATTTTAGAGGAAAACATCCTCTACATTTTTCACAGGCTGTGTGAAATCCTTTGGCACGCCCGCAGGGCTGCAGGTTGTGCAGGCCTGCTATGGACCAATTCCCTTAATGAATGTTGCTGCAAAAAAATTTTAAATAAAATAGTAGCAATATAACATAAGGATCATAGACTGTGACCAGGTGGGATTTATACTAGGAATGTGGGCTGGGTTCAGTATTAGGAAAACTATCGGCATAATTGACCATATCAATAACAAAAGCAATAGAAATCATTATTATCTCAATAGATACAGAAAAATCCTTTGACAAAATACAACACCCATTCCTATTAAAAAACACTAGAGAGCATAAGAACAAATGGAGTTTTCCTTAAAATGATAGGTAGTATGTATCTAAAGCCATCAGCAAGCATTATCTGTGAGGAGGATAAGCTAGAAGCCTTCCCAATAAAATCAGGGGTGAAGCAAGGATGCTCATTATCATCACTATTATTCAATATTGTATTAGAAATGCTAGCTATAGCAATAAGAGGGAAAAAAGAAATTGAAAGAATTAGGATAGGGAATGAGGAAACAAAACTATCACTCTTTGCATATGATATGATGGTGTATTTAGAGAATTCTAGAGAACCAATTAAAAACCTATTCAAAATAATTAACAACTTTAGCAAAATTGCAAGATACAAAATAAACCCACATAAGTCATTAGCATTTCTATATATTACCAACCAGCAGCAAGAAATAGAAAGAGAAATTCCATTTAAAATAACTGTTATAATGTAAAATGCTTGGGAGTCTACCTACTAGACAAACTCAGGAACTATATAAACACAATTATAAAACACTTCTCACACAAATAAAGTCAGACATAAACAATTGGGAAAAAAATTAATTGCTCATGGGTAGGCTGGGCCAACGTAATAAAAAATGACAATTCTACCTAAGTTAATCTACTTATTCAGTGCCATACCAATCAAATTACCAAAAAATTATTTTATGGAACTGGAAAAAATAATAAAATTCATCTGGAAAAACAAAAGGCCAAGAATAGCAAGGGAATTAATGGGGGGAAAAAATGTGAAGGAAAGTGGCCTAGCCATACCTGATCTCAAACTGTATTATAAAGCAGTAATTATCAAAACAATCTCGTACTGGCTAAGAAATAGTGTAGTGGATCAATGGAATAGATTAGGTACACAAATATACTGTAGTAAGTGACCATAGTAATTTAGTATTTGATAAACCCAAAGATTTGAATTTTGGGGACAAAAACTAATTACTTGACAAAAACTGCTGGGAAAACTGGAAAACAGTATGGCAGAAGAAACTAGCTATAGACCAACATCTTATACCTTACACCAAGATAAGGTGAAAATGGGTACATGATCTAGACAGAGATACCATAAGCAAGTTAGGAGGACGTGGAATAGTTTATATGCCAGATCCATGGATAAGGGAAGAATTTAGGACCAAACAAGACACAGGGAGCATTTCAAAATTTAAAATAGATAATTTTGATTCTATAAAAATGAACAAAGTTTTGCATAAACAAAACTAATGCAACCAAAATTAGAAGGAAAGCAGAAAACTATGAAAAAATAATTACAACAAGTAGATCTGATAAAGGCCTTGTTTCTCAAATATATAGGGAACTGAGTGAGAATTCATAAGACTATAAGTCCTTCCCCAATTGGTAAATGGTCAAAGGTTATGAACAGTTTCCAGAAGAAATTAAAGGTATCTATATTCATATGAAAAATGCTCTAAATCATTATTGATTAGAGAAAGGCAAATTAAAACAACTCCAAGATACCATCTCACACTCATCAGATTGGTTAATATGACAGAAAAGGGAAATGATAAATTTTGGAGAAGATGTGGGCAAACAAGGACACTAATGCATTGTTGTTGGAGTTGTGAACTGATCAACCATTCTGGAAAGCAGTTTGGAACTGTGTCCAAAGAGCTATAAAACTTTGCAAATCCTTTGATCCAGCAATACAGCTACTAGGTCTGTATCCCAAAGAGATAAAAAAAAAATGGAAAACAACCTATCTGTACAAAAATATTTATAGCAACTCTCTTTTTTTGGTGGCGAAGAATTTGAAGTTGAGAGGATGTCCATCAGTTGCAGAATGACTAAACAAGTTGTGGTATATGATTGTAATGAAATATTATTGTGCTGTAAGAAATGATGAGCAGCGTAGTTTTAGAAAAACCTGGAAAGACTTACATGAACTGATGCAGAGTGAAGTGAGCAAAACCAGGAAAACATTGTACACATAATAGCAATATTGCATAATGAGCAACTGTGAATGATTTAGCTATTCTCAGCAAAACAGTGATCCAAGATGATCCCAAAGCCCATGATGAAAAATGTTATCCACCTGTAGAGAAAGAACTGATGGAGTCAGAATGCAGACTGAAGCATACTATCTCTCTCTCTCTCTCTCTCTCTCTCTCTCTCTCTCTCTCTCTCTCTCTCTCTCTCTCTCTCTCCCTCCCCCTCCCTCCTTTCCTCCCTCCCTCTCCCTCTCCCTCTCCCACTCCCTCCCCATCTCTCACACACACACACACACACACACACACACACACACACACACACACACACGCAGCACTTAGCACAGTGCCTGGCACATAGTAGGCTCTTAATAAATGTTTATTGATTCATTGACTCAATCTGACTCTAATCCTCAGACTAAGACATAAAACATGGGAGTCAGAAGACCTGGGATTGATCTAACAATATTCAGCCCAAACCCCCCTAATATAACTCTCTAGGGTAGGAGTTTTTAACTTTTTCTGTGTTATGGACCCCTTGGTCAGTGTTTGAGGAAGCCTATGGATCTCTTCTATTATAAAGGTTCTTCTTACCTCCAAAAGTTTAAAAATATAAAAGAGAACCTATAACAAACAAGAGATTTAATCTCTCTAGTTGTGGAAAGGTACATCTGGTAACCTGATATTTATGACAGCACAAATAATCCAATGATATGGTCCAAGTGCAAGTTCTTCTTTGATCTCTTCTTACTGCTCAGTACCCTGCAACCACAACTATCTCTCCCACACAGTATATATTTGACCACAGGATACAAGGTCATGTTCTCAGACGTGTACTAGGGATGTTGTTTTTCATTTGTAAAAAGTTCACTGTAGGACCTATAATTTTGTGACTCTTTAAAGCAAAGGTCAGCCACCCAGTAACCTGTAAGTGAAGCCAGTTGTCCAACAATTCCCTAGTTTCCACCAGATACCTCCAGAAGAAGCAGAGGGAGCAGGAATAAAGTAAAGAGAGGAAAAAAAGGAAAGAGGGAAGGAGAAAAGAATGAGAGAGAGAAGGTAACAGAGAGGAAGGAAGAGAAATAGAAGAGAGAAGAAAGGACAAAATGAGATGAAGAGACAGAAAGAGGATAAGAGGAAGAGGAGAGAGGGACAAGGAAAGAGAAAAAGATGAGAGATAGAAGGAGAAAAGGGGGGAAAGATGGAGAGGAGAAGAAGGAAAATGGAGAGAAAAATGAAAAGGAGAGAGGGGTTTAAAGTAAGAGAGAGATGAAAAGAGGGAGGAAGAGGGGGTAGAGAAAGGGACAGAAGTGGAACAAGAGTTAAGGAGAACAAAGTTTTGCTTTCTGGTAGAACTGGACATTGTAATCAGCCAGACACTGTCCTTGGTGTCCCTATTCCATTCTCCCTCTCCATAGCATGTGTTTTCCCTGGCCATCTGATAAATATAGAAATACAGGAAAGGTTGGACTCAAGATTTTCTTAAAATCATAGTAAGTGCCAGACTTCTCATTCCAGATAAACTGGTTTAACATGGGGCAACTGATAGTCCTACTGGTAGATTTGATGAGTTTTTTTTTAAAGAATGCATCAGTTTGGCGCAGCTAAGTGGTGCAGTGGATAGAGCAGAGGCCCTGGAGTCAGGAAGATCTGAATTCAAATCTGGCCTCAGACACATAACACTTACTAGCTGTGTGACCCTGGGCAAGTCACTTAACCCCAGTTGCAAAGGAGGAGGAGGAAGAAGAAAGAATAATGATGATGATGCATCAGTTCATGTGGTCTAGTCAACCAAAGACAGAGCAAGGTAGGAATAGATCAGTAACCCTCAAGCTGGCTGTGGAATCTGGCTGATTTGAAGGTTACAGAGGTCCTGCATTGTTTATAAAAATGATCTCTGGAGCCCATTTATTGAACTTACTAGACATAAAAATGCTATACCCCACCCCCAACTTTTGCCTACTACAGTCCCCTAGTGGCAATAGACAAACTGGTTTCTCATAGACAAACTTGTAACACTCGCTTAGGACAAACAGCTTGGAAGATCCCTAAATCAATTTGTCAAGGTAAATTTAGCTGTTGGGGAATGTTTAGATGTCGGGGAGAGGCTTCGGAACACAGGGGCCCATGGTGGAAGATTTCAGTATACTTTAAGACTGTGGAGGTCAACAACGGTAATGGTGAAGATGGCAAATTTGCATGGTCACTTAAGCACACAGTGGAGTAGCTTCTAATTTTAACTAATTATTCTTGCTAATTAAGGAGTGGCTTTAATTAGTTCTAGCTGCCAAAGGAATACAAGTTGCACTGGTGTCTTCTCATTTCCAGTCCCCCAAGACAAAGTCCAGATGGCCTCTCCTTGGATGCAGCTTAGCTCTCAGTCCTTTCTGAATTGAAGCTGCCAAGTCATGTAAGATCCTTAGCCTTTCACTGAGGCTGAGGGGTTTGGAGAGGCTAGTGTAACTACACAAATACATGTCAACTACTTGTTTGCTTTCCAACCAGAAGAATTAAGGTTCTTGTAGAATACGGCAGAAATGATAGTAGCATCATATCTCATACACAACTTCCTGCCGTTCTCTCCTGTTTCTTATACACAGGCACGTTACTTTACTCTCACATTCACTGACTTAATTGATCAGTTTTATCTCATAATAACAGTGATCTTAGATGCAATGCAGATTATTACTTTTTCCTGTGGGTACAGTCATAGGATCAAAAAATTTTGAGCTAAAAGAGAAGGACCTTAAAGATCCTTGGATCCAAGGCTCTTGTTTTACACAGGAGGAAACTGAGGTCCAAGGATATAAATGACTAGCCCAGGTAGCAAGTTGAAGAACCAAGATTCCAACCCAGGTCTTTTGACTCTCAATATATCCCTATTAATCCCTCCTTTTTTCATAGTTCAATCCCAAACTCATATAGAGTGGACTTGTGGTCCTAACAAAAGCTGCATTTCTTAATAGCTAGCATAAACTTTGAATATCCTATGCAGTGTGTTGTAATGGAAAGAATACTGACTGTGGGGTCAGAGGATGTAAGTTGGTTCCACTTTTTTTTTTTTAACTATCTGTGTTGCCTGAGGCAAGTCATTTTACAGGTGAGATTCTTTACCTGTAAAATGAGGGGACTGGACTGAGTAATTATGGTAGATGAATGTAATGGACTGCTATTGTTTCATAAGAAATAAAATAGATAGTTCAAGAGAAACATAGGAAGAGTCATATGAACTGATTCACAATGAAGTGAGCTGAACAAGTAGAACAATTTATATGATAGAAATAACATTGTCAAGAAAAGCAATTTTGGAAGACTTAGGAACTCTGATCCATGCAGTGACCAGCTGAGATTACAGGTAACTGATGAGGAAGCATGCTACCCACTCCTGACAGAGAAATGATGGCCTCAAACTGTAGAATGAGGCATATTTTTGGACATGACCAATGTGAGAATTTGTTTGGCTTGTCTATGCACATTTGCTACAAGGGTTTTGTTGATTTCAAAGTGGGTGATGAGTTTCCACTCAATAGTTCTGTCATCATAGAAGGAGTAGCACTTGAGAGTGCCCTCCTCTGAAGACACCTGGTAAAACACCAGCAAAGGGACAGAGGCTAAAACAGCCACCAACCACACCAGGAGGCTGACAGCCATGCCCTTCCTGGTCGTCCTCACCTTCAAGGCATAGACTGCATGGACGATAGCCAGGTACCTGTCCATGCTCATGATGGTGATGAAAAAGATGCTGCTGAAGAAGCCGATGTAATAAACTCCTGAGATGACCTTGCATATGGTGTTCCCAAACACCCACTGGTCCAGAGTGTAGTGTGTCAGGAAGGGGAAGGAGAACACGAAGAGCAGGTCGGAGATGGCCAGGTTCAGCAGGTACACATCAGTCATGCTTCTCAGCTTCTTATGGGCTACCAGAACCAAAATGACCAGGGCATTCCCCAGCAGGCCAAAGACAAAGAGGAGGCAGTAGAGCAAGGCAAGAAGCAGAGAGCTGGAATGTAGTGTGGCAGGAGCTGGCCAGCATGTCTGGATAATAATCTTCTGTGGTCATGGACCCATTTGGCTCCAGGGTGTAATCCATTCCAGCTCCTGATTTCACCTAATCTTAGTTCTCCAAGGCAGTCTGTAGATCTTCCCTTTCCTAACTTGAACTGTCAGACTATTTCTCAGTTTTTAGGAAACAGCTTCCAATGAAATATACGTCCACAGTATGGGTGTGTTTGCCATAAGCTAGATTTAGCTAAAAGAGGAACCGCTATCAAAGGTTGGTTCCTCCCCTCATCTTCCATTTCCCCCTCAGTGTTCTGCAGCATTTGGTTTCTTTTTAATACCTTACATCAAGTACCTCTCAACCTGATTCTAATCTCTTCACATCCACATCCATACTCTTTAGGTACGGGTCCCGGCACTGGTAAACCCTAGCAGCTTATGGTGCCATGCCAAGAAAACTTAAATCACAAAAACTTCACACAGAACATTGCCATGTTAGATCTTGGTCCAAAACCCACTCTTGGCAACACTGTTTATCTTTTAGATTTTTAGATTTTATCTTTTAGATTGATCTTTTAGAGTCAGTGTGGTATAGTGGGTAGAAAGTGAACCTCTAAGTCAGGACAACGTGGGTTCAAGTCTTGCCCTTTAAGCATACTGGGTCTGTGACCCTAAGCGAGTCACTTAACCCTAACCTTTGGCAGGAGGTCTTTCTTAGTCTCCTCCCCTCCTGCCCACTCAGAGGCAAGTCATACAGAAATCCTTTTGGTCTTTAGTGTGCAAAGGAATGGTAATTCATTTCCTTTAATGTATTTTTCCCCATTAATAAAACCATAACATTTCTAATGTTAAACCATTTGACAGTGCCAAAGACTTCAGCAGTGAGAACATTTTTCCCCAGGTCTTGATCAAGTAGCTATGACTCCTGGGGAAACAGAGGCTGCAGAAGTCATTGCTAGGTCCCATCTCTGCAACAACCGATTCCCTGCATGCTGGCTGTGGAGATTGGGCTAGGAACAGGGCTATTCCTGGAAATAGGCTATTCCTAGACTGTTGGGCTTAAGATCCTGGACTATTTACATTTGATTTCTAGGGGATGTGGTAGCAGTGATTTGAGTTGCCCATCATGTGATGTCTCCTGTGTCTCTCCCTTATGGTGCCTTGCCATTTTACCTAGGTTTGCTGGGTGGCTAATGGTTAGTAGTTGGTGGGGTTGGTAGACCCATTAGCCACAGGGATTGCTGTCCTGGATGATGGCTGCAGGGGTTAGGATAGAAGTAGGGCCAGTGTTCTGAGGGATGATGCACTCATAGGGCTCCTGGGATTATCTGCCCATTGCTGGCAATTGATGTTGGTGGTGTTGGTAAAGATGGTGGGTTCATTCTTCAAACAGATTGCTCCTGCTTCTGACATATATTGACTATGTGACCCTATGTAAATTGCTTAACCCTTCAAAGTTTTAGGCAACTCCCTACAACTATCAGTTGAGTTCCCTATACCTGTGAAATCACAGTCCATTCTCTATACTTATCCATGTGAAAGCATTTAAAATATATAGCATGTCTCAAAAGTCTTAGAGCCAGTCTAATAGCTTAAAATAGCATTACATTTTTTAGGAAATCCTGTATAATTATGTGATAAGAATTAATATAATCTTCATATGAATAGTTTACCTTACTGACCCTCCTCTTGTGCTGGAAAAAAATGTTTTTTTGCAACATCTGAACAAACTTTCTCTCCTTCCAATCCATTTACAAAGTAGGGATATTTTGACAAATACTCATACTAGGTCAAAACCCAGGATAGAATCTAGGGAATCTTCCTGATGGCTGTGAGCCATGGGACTGCTTAGAGATTTCACTCCCTAGCATCTGAGCCTAAGGCTCAGGTTCTGAGAGCTTCAAGGATCACTCTTATTTCAAGTCTCTGGAAGAGTAGTGCATAAGCAAAGAGAGGTTTGGTTCCAAGAAATAGACGGTATATATTGGGCAGGGGGAAAAGGAGGGACTTAAAAATCACTCTACAGAGGGCTGCAAAAGAGACAGCACCTTAGAATTGGGGGAACTTAACACTTCCTGGAAAGAAACTCTCACTGCCTAAAGCAATATTGAAAGAATGTTTGTCCCTCCTCCTCCCAAAGTGACATTCTCAGTTCACATCAACCTCATTCAAGAAACAGATTTGTATCTGTGTATTTCCCATAATGAGTCAACTCTGAATTCTAGGTGTCAAAATATATAGTGGAAGATGTAGGTAAGATAAGGAAGGATGCAAATGTCATTTATGGTTGATTTTGGAATGTCTTCAGATGCATTTGTCTTTGTCTCTTCTACCTCCTTTCCCCAAGACTGGCCTCAACCCAACCATCTCAGTTCTACCCTGTTTCCAGGAGCCCCAAGCTTGTCCAGGGGTCTGGAGTGAACAAGAGTCCACATCACTGTGGATAATCTTTTGGACAAGAGTTCCCATTGATCTAGAGCTTGAAGAGACATTAGACTTAGTCCAACTTCCCCACTTTATGTATTTTTAAGTTTACTCTTTTTAAAATTTATTTTACTTTATTTTTTGAAAAAACAGGAGAGAGGCACAGATTTGGGCATTTGGCCGATTTGGGCGCTGGCCATGCCCTATTGGTAATACAGCTCCAGGCTCATTACGTCGTGGATTTCATAGTCCCCCAGCGTCACGTGGTCCTTGAACACCATGTACCACTTCTTCAGGACGATCTTGTTCCAACGGGTGCCCGTCTGAGCCGCAACCAGCTTCTTCAGGTCCCCGATGGAGTCGTCGGGGCTGCACTTCACACGGACCTTCTTGCCCGGCCTGTCGTTGCACACAACCTCGATCATGGCTCCTGGACGCCCTGGGCCACCGGCAGCTGCCGCAGGCCTCAGTGCACATGCGCTCTGACACGACCCATCCGAGGGCTGCCTTTTATGGGCGCCGGAAACCGGAAGCCCGAAACCGGAAGCTGCTCTATTACCTTGTGAAAATTGAACTTGGGAACTACTTCAAAGTGATGGCTGTAAGTATGTGGAGCTACAAAGATAGCTGAGAATTGCAGTGTTAGATCATCCAGATGCTCCTGGAGACCGACACACCCTCCTGGAGTCTGCCCTTCAAAACCAGCTATTCCCTTCCAAACTTCTCTCTTCCCTGAAAAACAAGGGATTGGACCAGATGTCCTGCTCTCCCCTTGGACCCTAGCGATCCAGGCCGCCTGCTTTTCTATTCTGACAAGATCTGACTGTGAGCCAGCTGGTCAGAAAGCTAAGGCAGCCAGGGTCTCCAGCACGTGGCACATGTGGAAGCCTTTCCCTAAACTATGACCTTTCCTCTTTTAAGTGGTTTTCCTGAGGTGCTTCTGGTGACTGTAAACTGCATCCTTTCTCTGCCCATTACTGATTTTTTTTTTAATTTCCAAGAGTCCATTTGGATTCTTTTTTGGTTTTAGGGTGATGACTAATAGATACCAATCAGGCAGGACTGGTAGGACTGAGGGAGATATGGGGGAGGCCTTCTGGGTTGGCCAGTAGTAGCAGCAGCATTATTTGGCCTTGCAATCTGCCCCATCTGGTGCTTGGGTCTGAGGCAGGAGGTAGAAGGGAAAAGGAGATGGAGCTCACTAGACAGAGCCTTGGCAGCACTGCTGGCACCCCTGTCCTCCTCTTTACATCCTTGGGCTCACTGAGCAAAGAAATAAAGCCACTGCAGCCTCTTCTACCTCCTCTGGTCGGGATTACCTTGTTGACTAGTCAGAGGCCTGGGGGCCTACCCTCATCTTTTTTCACACACACATACACACATGCCATGACTTTAGATCTTTGGCTGTTGGTTTGGCCTTGGCCTTGGCCTATGGCCTGTGCAGTGGAGGTTGGCCCCAGAGAACCTGTTGGGGGAAATATGTAAATCCCCTTTTCTACAGGCACTATCTCCACCTGTGGTAAGTGGAGAAAAAACTCAGGGACCAAAATACACAATCTCAAATATAAGTAGCTAAGGACTGAGTGTAGGACAGGGGTGGGGAACCTGTTGCCTTAGGGCCACATGTGGCCTTCTAGGTCCTTGGGTTTGGCCTTTTCACCCAGTCCCAATTTTACAGAACAAATCCTTTTATTAAGGGGATTTGTTCTGTGAAGTTTGTTAGAACTTGGAAGTGCTACTGTTATTGGATGAACAACTCTTAAAATGAGAGTTGTTCCCAAAGTGGAATGGGCTCCCTTTGAAGGCTGGGGAGAGACTTCCACTTCTGGGAGCCAAGATGGCGGAGTGAAAAGGTAGTCCCTGTCACTCTCCCCTGTCAACCTCTGAAAACCCAGAAAATATCGCCCCAGAAAAAAAACCCTGGAACACCTGAACTAGAAGAAAGACAGGGAGCAGCAGTGCAGCAGCCCAGCAAATGGGTCTCCCAGTGCCTCAGCAAAAATAAGGGAGGCAGAACTACAAGGGGCCCCAGGCGATGAGTACCCTGTGGCATTCATCTGAAAAGGGATGAAGAAAACAACCTAAAGGCTTCCTAAAGCTCCGTCCTTGCTGATTCCAACCCAACACCAAGTGAGCTGTAGGAGTCCAGTAGCCTCCAATTGTGAAGAAATCCTGAAGCCCAGGTGGTAGAGCAGGCAAACACCAACACCTGGACCTCCGAGTGCCTCAGTGAGGGGGGAACCGTGGAAACCAGCTCAGAAAACCACGGCCTTGGCACTCACCACAAAGGAATCTCCCAGTGCATTAGCAGAAACGAGGGAGACAACACTGCAGGGGCCCCAGGCAGATAAACACCCTGCAGCACCCATCTAAAAGGAGCTGAAGAAAGCTAAAGGAAAGGAAAAGCAGGCAACCTAGAATTGCCTGAAAGTTCCAGCCTTGCTGATTCCAGCCCAACACAGGTAAGCTGCCAGAAACCTACAGCCTCCAATTGCCAGCATAAGAGGCCCAGCAACAAGCCTGACAGACTAGGCTCCACACAGAAGCTTGGGTCAGTACCCTCTGTTCCCAGCAGGAGAGCTCAATCTCTTTAAAGGCCAGGGAATAAAGAAACACCATGAGTAAAAAGAACATACCATAGATTCATATTATGAGAAGAGTGAAGATCAAGACAGAAATTCTGAAGAGGACAACATTGTCAACAAACCCACATCTGCAACAACAAAAGGGAATATGAACTGGTCTGAAGCCCAAAAAGCCTTCTTAGAAGAGCTCAAGAAGGATTTTAATAGTCAAATGAGAGAGGTAGAAGAGTCCTTCAAAAATACAATTGGCCAATTGGAAAAAAATACACTGAAGAAAACAAGTCCCTAAAAAACATTGGCCAGTTGAAGAAGGAAGTACAAAAACTAACAGAAGAAAACAATCTGTTAAAAACTAGAATTGGACAAATGGAAACTAATGTCTCTATGAAGAGCAAGAATCAGTCAAACAGAAACAAAAAAATGAAAAAAATGAAAATGTAAAATACCTCATCAGTAAAACAACGACCTGGAAAATCGACTCAGGAGAGACAATTTAAAAATTATTGGACTACCTTGAAAATCATGATGAAAAAAAGAGCCTGGACAGTATCTTTCAGGAAATCATAAAGGAAAACTGCCCAGAAGTCCTAGAACCAGAAGGGAAAATAACCATAGAAAGAATCCACCATCACCACCTGAAAGAGATCCCAAATTGACAATGCCAAGGAATATAATAGCAAAATTCCAAAATTACCAGATGAAAGAGAAGGTGCTGCAAGCAGCCAGAAAGAAACAATTTAAATATCATGGAACCACAGTCAGGATTACACAGGACCTTGCAGCTTCTACATTAAAAGACCGCAGGGCATGGAACATGATATTCCGTAAGGCAAAGGAGCTTGGAATGCAGCCAAGGATCAATTACCCAGCAAAAATGAGCATCATTTTTCAAGGGAGGAGGTGGATATTCAATGAAATAGGAGACTTCCAAACTTTCCTGATAAAAAGACCAGAGCTCAACAAAAAATTTGATCTTCAAGTACAGGACTCAAGAAGGACTTAAAAAGGTAAATGGGACAGAAAGATACAATATGTTGTTAATAAGGGGGGGGCTGTTTAAACCCCTACAAGGGAATATGAGACTTGCAACCCTTGAGAACTGTATTGTTATTACACCTTGTTAAAGGAGTATACATAAAGAGGGTGGATATTAGTTGACTTTGATGTAATGATAAAAAAAAATCTAATCAAGTGGGTTAAATGGATCCAAATAAGTGGATCAATCTGATCTTAGAAAATGTACTGAGAAAGGAGGAGGCAGACAAGGGTAAATTACATTACAGGAAAAGACACAAAATCCTATTACAGCAGAGGGAAAGAAGGGGGGGAGCATTGTTTGAACCTTACTCTCATCAGATTTGGCTCAAGAAGGGCATAATATAATCAGGTATAGAAATCTAACTTGCCCTATAGGCAGTAGGAGGGAAAAGGGGAAAGAAAAGAGGGGGGGTAAAGAAAAAGGAGGGGGGGAAAGAAGGGAGGGAAGAAGCAGTAAGAGTAAAGGGGAAGAAAAGGGAAAGGGATAATAAAAGGGAGGAGGGACTGAAGGAGGCGTGGTCAAAAGCAAAACACTAGTGAAGGGGGAAAGGAAAAAGGAGAAAGAAAAGCATAAATGGGGGGAAAGGATGGAGAAAAAGACACAGATAGTAATCATAACTGTGAATGTGAATGGGATGAACTCTCCCATAAAATGGAAAATGGGGATTGCAGAATGGATTAAAAACCATAATCCTACAATATTTGTTGTTTACAGGAAACACATTTGAAAAAGAGTGACACATACAGGGTAAAGGTAAAAGGCTGGAGCAGAATATATTATGCTCAGCTGAAGTAAAAAAAGCAGGGGTAGCAATCCTGATCTCAGACAAAGCAAAAGCAAAAATAGATCTAATCAAAAGAGATAAGGAAGGAAACTACATCCTGCTAAAAGGCACCATAGACAATGAAGTAATATCATTACTAAACATATATGCACCAAATGGTATAGCATCCAAATTCTTAGAGGAGAAGTTCAGGGAGTTACAGGAAGAAATAGACAGCAAAACTATACTAGTGGGGGACCTGAACCTCCCCCTCTTGGCACTAGATAAGTCTAACCACAAAATAAACAAGAAAGAAGTTAAGGAGGTGAATAGAACATTAGAAAAGTTAGGTATGATAGACCTCTGGAGAAAACTGAATGGGGATAGAAAGGAATATACTTTTTTCTCGGCAGTACATGGCACATACACAAAAATTGACCATGTACTAGGGCATAAAAACCTCACAATCCAATGCAGAAAGGCAGAAATATTAAATGCATCCTTTTCAGATCATGATGCAAAAAAATTATATGTAATAAAGGGCCATGATAGACTAAAAAATAATTGGAAACTAAATAATCTAATCCTAAAAAATGATTGGGTCAAACAACAAATCATAGAAACAATCAATAATTTCATTCAAGAGAATGACAATAATGAGACAACATACCAAAACCTATGGGATGCAGCAAAAGCAGTTCTTAGGGGAAGTTTTATATCTCTAAATGCTTACATAAATAAAATAGAAAAAGAGGAGATTAATGAATTGGGCATACAACTAAAAAAACTAGAAAAAGAACAAATTAAAAATCCTCAACTAAACACCAAATTAGAAATATTGAAAACCAAAGGAAAAATTAATAAAATTGAAATTAAGAAAACTATTGAACTAATAAATAAAACTAAGAGCTGGTTTTATGAAAAAACCAATAAAATAGAAAATAAAAAAGAAAGAAGAAAACCAAATTACTAGTATCAAGAATGAAAAGGGTGAAGCTACCACCAAGGAAGAGGAAATTAAAACAATAATTAGGAATTATTTTGCCCAACTATATGCCAACAAATTTGACAATCTTAGTGAAATGATACATATTTACAAAAATATAAATTGCCCAGATTAACCAAAGAGGAAGTAAAATACTTAAATAACCCCATCTCAGAAAAAGAAATTGAACAAGCCATTGATGAACTCCCTAGGAAAAAATCTCCAGGGCCAGATGGATTTACATGCGAATTCTATCAAACATTTAAAGAACAATTAATTCCAATACTATATAGACTATTTGGGAAAATAGGTGAAGAAGGAGTCTTACCAAATTCTTTTTATGATACAAATATGGTGTTGATACCTAAACCAGGAAGAGTCAAAATAGAGAAAGAAAATTATAGACCAATTTCTCTAATGAATATAGATGCAAAAATTTTAAACAAAATACTAGCAAGTAGATTGCAGCAACTTATCACAAGAATAATACACTATGACCAGGTAGGATTTATACCAGGAATGCAGGGTTGGTTCAATATTAGGAAAACTATCAGCATCATTGAGCATATCAACACCAAAACCAACAGAAACCACATGATCATCTCAATAGATGCAGAAAAAGCTTTTGATAAAATACAACACCCATTCCTATTAAAAACACTAGAAAGCATAGGTATAAATGGAGTCTTCCTTAAAATAATAAATAGCATTATCTAAAACCTTCAGCAAGCATTATATGTAATGGGGACAGGCTAGAAGCATTTCCAATAAGATCGGGTGTGAAACAAGGATGTCCATTATCACCACCGTTATTCAATATTGTACTGGAAACCTTAGCTTTAGCAATAAGAGAAAAAAAGAAATTGAAGGCATTAGAATAGGCAAAGAAGAAACAAAGCTATCACTCTTTGCAGATGACATGATGATATACTTAGAGAATCCTAGAGAATCAAGTAAAAAACTACTTGAAATAATAAACAACTTTAGCAAAGTTGCAGGCTATAAAATAAACCCACATAAATCATCAGCATTTCTATATATTACCAACAAAGCCCAACAGCAAGAGATAGAAAGAGAAATCCCATTTAAACTTACTGTAGACATTATAAAATATTTAGGAGTCTACCTCCTGAAACAAACCCAGGAACTCTATGAACACAATTACAAAACACTTTTCACACAAATAAAATCAGATCTAAATAATTGGAAAAACATCAGTTGCTCATGGGTAGGCCGAGCTAATATAATAAAAATGACAATCCTACCTAAGCTAATTTACTTATTCAGTGCCATACCAATCAAACTACCAAAAATTATTTTATAGAGTTAGAAAAAATAATAACAAGATTCATTTGGAAAAACAAAAGGTCCAGAATATCAAAGGAACTAATGAAAAGAAATGCAGGGGAAGGTGGCCTAGCAATTCCAGATCTTAAATTGTATTATAAAGCAGCAATCATCAAAACTGCTTGGTACTGGCTAAGAAATAGGGAGGTGGATCAGTGGAATAGGTTAAATATGCAAGACACAGTAGTCAATGACTATAGTAATCTATTATTTGATAAACCCAAAGACCCCAGCTTCTGGGATAAGAACCCACTCTTTGAAAAAAACTGCTGGGAAAACTGGAAAAGAGTATGGCAGAAACTAGGCATAGACCCAAATCTCACACCATATACCAAAATAAAGTCAAAATGGGTTCATGACTTAGATATAAAGGCTGATACCATAAGTAAACTGGGAGAACAAGGAATAGTTTACCTATCAGATCTATGGAGAACAGAAGAATTCATGACCAAACAGGAGATAGAGAACATTATGAAAAGCAAAATGGATAATTTTGATTACATTAAATTGAAAAGTTTTTGCACAAACAAAGCCAATGCAACTAAGATTAGAAGGAAGGTAGAAAATTGGGAAAGAATTTTTACAACCAGTCTCTCTGATAAAGGCCTCATTTCTAAAATATATAGAGAATTAAGACAAATTTATAAGAACACAAGCCATTCCCCAATTGATAAATGGTCAAAGGATATGAACAGACAGTTCTCAGATGAAGAAATTAAAGCCATCTATAGTCATATGAAAAAATGCTCTAAATCATTATTGATTAGAGAAATGCAAATCAAAACAACTCTGAGGTACCACATCACACCTATCAGATTGGCCAACATGACAAAACAGGAAAATGATAAATGTTGGAGAAGATGTGGGAAAATTGGAACACTAATACATTGTTGGTGGAGTTGTGAAATGATCCAACCATTTTGGAGAACAATTTGGAACTATGCCCAAAGGGCTACAAAAATGTGCATACCCTTTGATCCAGCAATAGCACTTCTAGGGCTATATCCCAAAGAGATCAAACAAATGGGAAAAGGACCCACATGTACAAAAATATTCATAGCAGCTCTTTTTGTGGTGGCAAAGAATTGGAAATTGAGAGGATGCCCATCAATTGGGGAATGGCTGAGCAAGTTGTGGTATATGAATGTAATGGAATACTATTGTGCTCTAAGAAATGATGAACAGGCTGACTTCAGAAAAACCTGGAAAGATTTATATGGTCTGATGCTGAGTGAAGTGAGCAGAACGAAGAGGACTTTGTACACAATAACAGCCACATTATGCAATGACTAAGATTGTTAAACTGAACCCTTCTCAGGCCTCAGGATGGAAAATGCTGTCCACATCCAAAGAAAGAACTATGTAAGTTGAATCGCTATCACTTATTTTTACCTTCTGGTGAGTTTTGTTTAATCTTTCTGATGGTTCCTCCTATTGGTTTTAATTTTTACTTACAACTTCACTAATGTAAAAATATGTTTAATGGGTATGTAAATGTAAAGCCTGTATCAGACTGTGTGCCGTTTTGGGGAGGGTGGGGGGGAGGAAGGGGGAGAAAAATGTTCAACTCAAAAGCATATGGAAGTGATTGTTGATAAGTCAAAATAAATTAATAAAGTTAAAAAAAAAAAAGATTGGGGAGAAGGAGGCCTTTGAGGGGAGGCAGAATCAACTACCTTTAGTTGCAACCTTTAAAAGGGAATAATGCTTCAGTTATGGGTGGGATTTCAATTCAGACATTCAGATTCTAGTTTCCCCCTAGTTAGCTCTGGAGGGCCTTCAGCTTCCAGGCCAGGCTTTTATTAGGTGAGAATACAGTATCATTGATTAGATCCTGGACTGGGCTGTGCTGGGCTGGGCTGGGGTGGAAGGGATGGACCCAACAGGTATAGTAGAATGAGCAGTACTTCTGGCCCTCTAAGTCCAAAGACCCATCTCTGACATCTACTGCCTGTGTGACCTTAGGCAAATCACCTAATTTGCATCAGCCTAAGTTTCTTCATCTGCAAAGATGGCTTATATCCTGTCATCCCCCATGGGGCACTCAGGAGTCCAAGTGCTAACTGCAAGTCTGAATTCCTTTGCCTTAAAATTGAAGTTTTATGGCCTGTGCAGTGGAGGTTGGCCCCAGAGAACCTATTGGGGAAATAGATAAGTCCCACTTTTCTACAGGCACTATCTCCACCTGTGGTAAGTGGAGAAAAAACTCTGGGACCAAAATGTACAATCTCAAACATAAGTAGCTAAGGACTGAGTGTAGGACAGGGGTGGGGAATGTGCAGCCTTGAGGACACATGTTGGCCTATATCCAGGGCTTCTGAAATCGGGGAGTAAGTACCCTGTAAGTTATTCCTGCACCTTGGGTCTTGTGGCCTGGGAGACTTTCTTTCTCATTATAGCAAGGGCCTTCCTAACCTTTTATTTAGAGTGTGATTAATTTCATATGGTGCGCAAATGAAATAATATATTTCTGGGGTTACCTAATGCCTCCCATCTTAATGGATTCAAGCATTGGAATTAAAGGATATAAGGCTGTAGTTTGAGTTCTTATAGACTTCTTATGAGGCAAATTCAATTCAGTTTAATTGAATAAGCATCTATTAATCACCTATATACAAAGCACTTTGGATAATTGGATCATGGATTTCAAGAGTTGGGAGGAGGGCCCCCTTGGAGCAGCTTCTGCAGAAGCTAATACTCTGATATGGAGTATATCCTCACCCCTATGGAATACCTACTTGCCACTGGGAATTTGAAGTATTGCCTATTGATCCTTAATCATCCTTTGGACAGAAGTAATTTTTATCATCTGTGGAGTAAAGCACTTCTAAAAGCCTATGTTGATGAAGGTACTAACCACTTGTATCATGTCACTGAAGGAGAGCAGGAGAGTAATGACAGTTGATGAGGAAGATGGGCAAGAATCCCAAATGAGGAAAAAAATGCTTCAAAAATGCATGGAAAAGCAGTGGTCCCTGTAATCAGACTGGTTCTAGCACAAAAAATCAAGAATAGCAACTGCTGATTCTTTGGTCCAAGGGAGTTAATTTCATCTATATCAGCCCAATAAATCCTATAGGCTTATAATACCTGGTAAGAATTCCTTATGCTAGTAAGCAGTTGATAATTGATCATTAGTCACTTAACTACATAATGATAATATAAAAATGATAATCACAGGATTGCTTATTACTGGAGAAATAATTGCCAGAAGGTCTAGTACGGAGAAACCTCCATTTTAGAGATTCCTTTGAGAATTCTATGCCAGAGGTTCTTTTCTTAACTGTTTATGCACCATGGACACCCTTGGCATTCTGAAGAAACCTGTGCACCCCTTCCCATAATGATGCTTTTAAACAAATAAAACATGATTATGAAGGAAACCAATTATATTTGAATACAGTTGTCAAAATATTAAATAGATTCATGGATACAGAAACTGTGGCCTCTCCACAAACAGAAGTTAAAATAAACACTATCATTTTACTAATAATAAACAAAAGAATTGGCAGGGAAGTTAGAGGATATTTAGTTACACTCTTTCATTGTACAGATGGGGAAGTTGCCCAGCTAGCTTTATTCTCTTCTATAGGCAGAGTGGCATAATGCAAAGAAAGGGCTTTGGAGCCAGGAGGGTCAAGGTTCAAGTCCCATTTCTTCTCTATACTAGCATGGAAGTAATGCCTTGCAAATTCTTGTGAATTAATTGCTCAGTGACCTAAACAACTCTCTAAGATTATAATTTGCAGAAAAGATGCTGACCTGCATTGGTAGAGGTAACTTCCTTGCCATGAAGTTCTCTACATTAGTGAAATCACAGGTTCAGTCTCTATTTTTACTCTATGACTGTCATTTTATTTTTGTGTCTTAACACAATGCTTGGCACTCAGAATGTATTTAGATAGACAGACAGACAGACAGACAGACAGACAGACAGATAGATAGATAGATAGATAGATAGATAGATAGATAGATAGATAGATAGATGGATGGATGGATGAAAACATTTAGGTGGCTTATACTAGTTGTGTTCAAGTACTGGAAAGTTTTGGATGGAGAACAGGGGTTAATCTTGTGTTTGCCACCTTCTGCATGAGGCAAATGTCTCTCCAGCTGCTAGTACTTCACCCTCTAAGATTACTTTCCATTAACTCTTGTATGTGTTTTGTATGGGACTCTTTTATTTACATGATGCCTGCCCCATTACAATGTAAACTCCTTACAGGCAGGGGTCATTTTTGCCTTTTTTTTAAATATAATTTTTTATGAAATTGAAGCGCTGCCCATCAATTGGGGAATGGCTGTACAAGTTGTGGCATATGAATGTAATGGAATACTATTGTGGTATAAGAAATGATGAGCAGGCCGACTTTAGAAAAACATGAAAAGACTTGTATAGACTGATGCTGAGTGAAGTGAGCAGAACCAGGAGAATGTTGTACACTGTAACAGCCAAGTTGTGCAATGACTAACTTTGATAGACTTAGCCCTTCTCAGACCTGCAAGGATCTAAGACATCTCCAAAATTCTCATGATGGAAAATGCTATCCACATCCAAAGAAAGAACTATGAAGTTTGAATGCAGATCAAAGCATACTATTTGGTCTTTTTTCTTCTTGTTTTGTTTCCTCTTTCTTATGGTTCTTCTTATGGGTTCTAATTTTGCCTTACAACATGACTAATGTGAAAATGTGTTTAATAGGAATGTATATGTAGAGCCTACATCACCATATTGGGGAGGAAGGGGAAAGGGAGGGAGAGAAAAATTTAAACCTCAAAAAAAGTATGGAAGTGATTGTTGAAAACTAAAAAAACCCCCAAATTTACAGAGTAGACATGAGACACATGAACTGTTTTTTTTTAATTACATTTTATTTTCAGTTATGAATCTTTCTCATCTCCACTTTCTTGCTCGTAGAGAAACCAAGAAAAACAAAACCATATTACAAACATGTAGAGTCAAGCAAAAGAAATTTCTGCATTGGTCACATTAAAAAGAGAAAAAGAACTATGCCTCTATCTCCACACTGAGTCCACCTCCCTTTCTGGAGGTGAGTAGCATTGTTTTATCCTGTGTCCTCTGGCATTGTGGTCTGTTGATGGTATCGACCAAAGTTCCTAAGTCTTGCAGAGTTGCTTGCCTTTATAATATTGCTTGTTATTGTATAAATTGTTCTTCTAGTGCTGCTCACTTCACCTTGCAGCAGTGCATACAAGTCTTGCCCAGTTTCTCTGCATCCATCATCGGCTGATTTCTAAAGCACCTGCATGGCCAGCCTGTAGTTCAGGGCCGCTGGAAAGTCTTATTTTCTTCTTTTTTAGAGGAGGGGCGCCAGAGCGCTGGCCATGCACTATTGGTAATACAGCTCCAGGCTCATTCCGTCGTGGATTTCATAGTCCCCCAGCGTCACGTGGTCCTTGAACACCGTGTACCACTTCTTCAGGACGATCTTGTTCCAACGGGTGCCCGTCTGAGCCCGCAATCAGCTTCTTCAGGTCCCCGATGGAGTCGTCGGGGCTGCACTTCACACGGACCTTCTTGCCCACACTGTCGTTGCACACAACCTCGATCACGGTTCCCGGACACCCTGGGCCACCAGCAGCTGCTGCAGGCCTCAGTGCGCATGCGCTCTGACACCACCCGTCCGAAGGGGGCCTTTTATGGGCGCGAGAAACCGGAAACCGGAAGCCTGAAACCGGAAGCCGCTCTATTAACTTGTGAAAACTGAACCCGTGAACACCCCTCCTCCCCCATCCACTTCAAAGTGATGGCTCTAAGTATGTGGAGCTACCAAGATAGCTGAGAATTGCAGTGTTAGATAATCAGATGCTCGTGTTGTGGTCAATCCGTGGAGTCTCACACACCCTCGCAGATTCTACACTTCAAAACCAGACTATTCCCTTCCAAACCCTCCTCCTTTCCCTGAACAATGAGAGATTGGACCAGATGTCCTGCTCTGCCCTCGGACCCTAGCGATCCAGATCTCGTGCTTTCCTATTCAGACAAGATCTGACTGTGAGCCAACTGGTCAGAAAGCGAAGACAGCCAGGGTCTCCAGCACGTGGCACATGTGGAAGCCTTTCCCTAAACTATGACCTTTCCGCTTTTAAGTGGTTTTCCTGAGGTGCTTCTGGTGACTGTAAACTGCATCCTTTCTCTGCCCATTACTGACTTTTTTTTTTAATTTCCAAGAATCCATTTGGTTTCCTTTTTTTTGGTTAGGATGATGACTTATAAATACTAATCAGGCAGGGCTGGTAGACTGGGGAATGGGGTTGGCCTGATCTGGCCAATAGTAGCAGCACTATCGGCCTTGGAATTTGCCCCATCTGGTGCTTGGGTCTGGGTCTCAGGCAGGAGGTAGAAGGGAAAAGGAGATGGAACTCACTAGACAGAGCCTTGGCACTACTGCTGCCACCCCTGTCCTCCTCTTCACATTCTTGGTCTCACTGAGCAAAGAAGTAAACCTCTTCTACCTCCTCCAGTCTGGATCACCCTGCTAATTAGTCTAAGGCAGGATGGCCTGCCCTCTTCCATTCTTTCCTCAGCTTCCCCATACCACCACAACCCCCCCCACCCCACACTTGCCATGACTTGGTTACTTTAGATCTTTGGCTGTTGGTTTGGCCTTGGCCTTGGCCTATGGCCCGTGCAGTGGAGGCTGGCCCCAGAGAACCTATTGGGGGAAACATGTAAATCCCCTTTTCTACAGGCACTATCTCCACCTGTGGTGAGTGGAGAAAAAACTTGGACCAAAATACACAATCTCAAACATAAGTAGCTAAGGATTGAATGTAGCTAAGGATTGAATGTAGGACAGGAGAACTGCTGTCTTAGGGCCATGTGTGGCCTTCTGGGTTCTTGGGTTTGGCCTTTTGATTGAGTCCAGATTTTACAGAACAAATCCTTTTATTAAGGGGATTTGTCCTGTGTGAAGTTTGTTAGAACTTGGAAGTGCTACTGTTATTGGATGAACAACTCTTAAAATGAGAGTTGTTCCCAAAGTGGAATGGGCTCCCTTTGAAGACTGGGGAGAAGGACCATTCTCATTGGAGGCCTTTGAGGTGATTACCTTTAGTTGTGATCTTTAAAGGGTAATAGTGCTTGAGTTATGGGTGGAATTTCAATTCAGAGATTCAGATTTTAGTTTCCCCCTAGTTAGCTCTGGAAGGACTTCAGCTTCCAGGCCAGGATTTTATTAGGTGAGAATACAATTATCATCGATTAGATCCTGGGCTGGGCTGGGGTGGAAGGTCTGGGCCTATGTGGTGCACTGGAATGTGCCGTACCTCGGGCCCTCTGATTCCAAAGACCTAATTCAAATCCCAGTCTGACATCTACTGCCTCTGTGACCTTGGGCAAATAACCTAAACTCCATGAGTTTCAGTTTCCTCATCTGCAAAGATAGCTTATATCCTTTCATTCCCCATGGGGGCCTCAGGAGTCCAAATGCAAAGTGCAAGTCTGAATTTCTTTGCCTTTTAAAATTGAAATCTGCCCCGTATCTAGGGCTCTTGAAGACTGGAAATAAGTACCCTATAAGTTCTTCCAGCATCCAAGATGCTGTGGCCTATGAAACTCTTTCTCATTATAGCAAAGTCATTCCTATCCTTTTATTTAAGACGTGGTTAATTTCATTTGATGTGTAAATGAAATTATATATTTTGAGGGTTTCCTAATGCCCCTCATCTTAATGGGTTCAAGCACAGGAATTAATGGATCTGAGGTTGTAGCTGATACTCTTATTAATTCCTTATTAGGCAAATTCCATTCAGTTGAATAAACATGTATTAATCACCTATGTACAACACACTATGGATAACTGGATCACAAATCTGAAGATTTGGCAGGGACCCTAGAGGATATTTAGTCCCACTACTTCATTGTACAGATGGGGAAACTGCCCAATTACCTTCATTCTCTTCTATAGGCAGGAAAAGAGAGGGCTTTGGAGCCAGGAGGATCAGAGTTCAAGTCCTATTTCTTATCTATACCATCACATGATAAATAATATCTTAATAATAATAATAATAATACCTTATAAATTCTTGTGAACTGATTACTCGGTGACCTGAACACCTCTCTAAGACCACAATCTACAGAGAACATGCTGACCTGCATTGGTAGAGGGAGCTCCCTCACCATGGGGTTCTCTATATTAATAAAATCACAGGTTCAGCTCCTACCATAGTCTATGATCATGTCATTCAATTTTTGTGTCTTAACACAATTCCTTACACTCAGAATGCATTTAAATTTTTTTAAATTAAAATGAAGCTGGGAAGATGGTAGAGTAGGTCAGAAAATTCCAGGCTCTCCAAATTTTTCCTCAACAAAGAAGACAGAACATAGTCTCAAAGTAAATGTATTGTGGGAAAACTAAACCAAAGTCAGGGTAAAGTAGTTTTCTTCCTAAGATAACTTGAGAAGACCTTAGGAAAGGCCACATACACAGGCAAGGCATCTCAAACTGCTGATACAGAGGTGGCAGTGGTATCCCTGTTCAGACTCTTTTTGGCTCATCATGCTTCTCTTTGACTCCTGCAAAGCTTCCGTTGAAGTTTCCAATGTCATTGGACTCTGAGAAGCTTTCTCCATTAAGCTGGAATGATACTTTGTCTCTGCTACATTGTATTCTTCTAGTTATCTCTGTTGAGCTGCCCTCTTCTGGGAAAAGAGCAGATCCACTTTTCCAATTCTACTGTACTTCCTTCTAGGTAACTCAGATGAGCTGCTGCTGCCCCCTCGTGGTTCTTAGCTTCCATGCAATTTCTTCCACCATTGAGGGAAGGGTCCCATTATCACTCCCTGTCCACATGACTATTTTACATTGAGCTGATTGCATTTATTGAATAGCCAAGCTATATTAGTATTGAGAATAAACATTTGTGAAGTATATGGCATACTGAGAACTGTATTCCCTATTCTCAACATGCTTCATTTCTAATCAGCCCAAGAGGGACAGAGCCAACCCTAAGTCTAGAGCCGGAAGGAACCTTTGAGGCCATGGAGTCCAATCTCCTCATTTTACAGATGGAAAAATTGAGTCCCATTGAGGTTAAGAGGCTTAGGATCATAGATTTAGAGCTAAAAAGGGCCAGAGGTCATCCAGTCACTCTTCATTTACAGATGAGGCAAATGAGTTCTAATGGATAAAGAATTATAGATCTGCCATAAAAGACAGGTATCCTTATTGTAATCAACAAAAAAAAAATTACAATTAATATTCTGAGAAGTGTGATACAATATAAAAGGCATGGATTTGAGAGATAGGAGGCCAGAGGTCTACTATGATGATGAATGAATTATTGTGAGTCTCAGTTTCCTTTATCTGCAAAATGGGCACAATAAACTCATCCTATCTACTTCACAGGGCTACGGTGAGCATAACATGAAATAATATACTTAAAAGGAACATAGCAGTAGTTCCCACCTACATGGTGCTTTCAGGCTTATCAAGAACTCCCCCACAACAGCCCTGTGAGGTAGGTGGGTAATTCAAATATTATCAGTCCTTTTTTGCCCATAGTCACACAACTGCTAAGTATCAGAGTGAGATTCAAATCAAGGTCTCTCCTGATTCCAAGCTTAATGTCTTTTCTAGTACTATGATGCTGGAAAATTATAAGGCCACAGGATCATAAAATATAAAACAGAAAAAGACTTTAGACATCACTTAATGCAATGGTCTCCAACCTGTGGGCCACAGACTCTTCAGGACAAAAGTTACAGAGAACTGCAAGAGTCCAGTGAATCCATACATCCTTAAATATATTTCCTGCAGCTAGCATATGTAATGTGTATCATTCATATATGTATCACTATTTTTCAAATGTATGTGGATTCTATTGTGATTTATAGTTTTAGTTAAAAGTATTCCTAAGTTCATAGTAACTTCTTGTCAACATGCATTTTCTCCATCAGCAGATAACTATAGTATGGTTACTATGATAGAGGGACGCATCATTTTTTAGAGGGCGCTTAATACTGGAAAAGGTTGGGAGCCATTGGGAGCAAAATAGGTAGCATTATTATGGCAGATCTGTAACAATGTAAACATATACAGTTTCCAAGGACTATCCAATGTTAACCTTGTTGAAATTTAAATAGACATGAATTCATCATGTGTTACTTCCCTGCTGGAAAAACTTAAGCAGCTCCCCACTTTAGAATTACAGATTTAGAGCTGGCGAGGACCCTAGAAATAATCTTGTCCAACTCCCTGATTTTACAGAAAATGAAGCTCCTGGAGATTAAATTATTTACTCCAGGTCATACAGGTAAGGAGCTGCAAAGCTGGGATTCGCACTCAGGTCTTACTTAGAATTGTTACCACTACTTTATCTAATTCATATTTATCTACAGTAGAAGTCAGTGGGGTATCCCCCAACTCAGGGGGTGGGTGCTCCAGGGGTCAGTACCCAGAAAACTATAGCCCATGAGCCCCCACTAATGTGTTTATCTTTAACCATCAACCAGACAACACAATTAACTTAATGCAAAGATATTTAATGAAATAGAAACAAATTGTAGCCCCGGTGCTGTTTACTCTTTCATAAATATGCACAGTATCAAAAGTTAGGCAGCTAGGTGGCGCAGTGGAATCAGGAAGACTCATCTCTATGAGTTCAAATCAGGCCTCAGACACTTACTAGCTGTGTGACCCTGGGCAAGTCACTTAACCCTGTTTGCCTCAGTTTCCTCATCTGTCAAATGAGCTAGAAAAGAAAATGGCAAACCACTGTTTTATCTTTTCCAAGAAAACCCCAAAATGGAGTCACAAAGAGTCAGACAGGACTAAAAAAACAACACATAAACAGAACATAGATGGTAAGGTACACAAACAAGGATCATGTGTGGCCAGAGACTATATTTGCAGAGGTACACACACATACACACACACACATACACACACACACACACACACACACACACACACACACACAAAATGCCTTAAACTCTGTAGAGCCAATGATTTCTCTTAGTGATGTCATCGCACTGCTCACCCTAACACAGATCTGTTATTGGTTTCATCATTTCCACTCCAGTGGTTTCCATCTAGGATATAAGTTATTTGGGAGCAAGTCAGCCAAGTAGCCCAGTGGATAGAGTGCTGCTCCTGAGCTCAGAAAGACTCATCTTTATGAATTCAAACCTGGCCTCAGCACTTACTAGCTGTGTGACCCTGAGCAAAGTTTTCTGTCTATAAAACGAGCTGGAGAAGGAAATGGCAAACCACTCTAGTATCTTTGTCAAGAAAACCCCAAATGGGGTGGTGGAGAGTCAGACATGACTGAAAATGACTGAACAACAAGAAGTCAAAAAATATTAAGTACTAATTTTGTAACAGATTCTATGCTGAGTGATAGGGATACAAATTCAAGCAAGAAAAAAAAAGACTGGCCCTGCCCTCAAGGAGCTTACATTCTAATTGGAAAAGACAACACTACAGGGAAGTTCAAAAGGGATGTGAGAAGGTACCCACATGGGGGTATGGTGGAGAAGACCAGATAGTCAAGAAGGGAATCTCCAAAATGGAGGCCCCTGAAGGGACTCTTCAATGGCAGAAGAGGTTCCAGGGTAAGAGTTACTTAGAAGTCAAATATCTCATTCGCCTGCCTCTATGGTATTTATATCTGATATTTGGCAGTATTTTATTTGTAAAAAAAGGGCTCACCAATGTTGTTCTGCTTGGAGAACCTCAGGATTGAGAATAAAAGGCTTAGAGGGGGCAGCTAGGTGGTTCAAATCCGGCCTCAGACATATAACACTTCTAGCCGTGTGACCCTGGGCAAGTCACTTAACCCCAACTGCCTAGCCCAAAAAGAAAAAAAAAGATCTACTGAGAATAAAAGGCTTAGAGACCACAGGATGGACCTATGAGAGGTTGGGGGGGAAGGGAGGGGGATGCAGAAAAAGAGAGAGATTCCAGTTTTCCAAGATTTCTGGCTTGGGGCTCAAATGAACCAGATTTTTTATTGAAAGAATATTATTCAACTACTTAAGAGCAAAGATTAATGCTGACTGTTCATTACCCTGGGCAAAGAATTTGCAAAGTGTCTGAGGAGAATATTATTTCTTAAGGTTGCTAAAGAAAGGAAAAAAGGAGTTTGGTTTTTTTTTTTAATGTTTTCACAGAGGCCAAGTGATATGCCCTGGAGATCACATAGGTAGTTACGGACAGAGTTGGGACTTGAATCCAAATAGCCTGACTCGCCATCCAGTCTTCCCATTTTTATATCCACTTAGAAAAAATGAGTTAAGGAGGTTAAGAGTCAATATCTGAAATTGGCCCCTGGTTTCATATCCAGCAATCTCAGAGATTCCCTTGGAAACCCTAGAAAGAGCACAGCCTGGAATCAGGAAGACTTGAGTTCAAATCCAGCCGGAGAAACTAACTAGCTGTGGGACCCTGGGCAAGTTATTTAGCCCCTTAGAGCCTCAGTTTTCTCATCTGTAAAATGGGAATAATCACAGACTCTCTTTCCTATTTGCCAGAATTGTTTTGAAGGACAAACGAGATAATATTTGTAAAGTTCTTAGCATAGCACCTGGAACATAGTAGGTGCTATATAAATGTTAGCTGTTGTTGTTTCATTATTATTACAAACCCTAAATGCTCACTAGGGGTTCTTAAATTTGGGGGGGTCCATGAACTTGGCCTTTTACTATTCTGATGCTTGTATGTTAATATAATTTCTTACCTTTGCAATCCTATGGAATTTATTTCAATACTCCAAAAGCATTACTCCATAGGCTTCACCAGACTTCGCGGAGTCCAAAGGGGACACAGAAAAGGTTAGGAACTCCAGCCTCAGAAGGAGCACGTTGTAGGGGAAAGAGGTGAATTTAGGGTCCCTGGGTTTGAATCTCGACTGTACCCCTTTGCTACCTTAGGCAAGTGGCTAATCGTCTGGGTTTCTGTTTCCCCAACTGTAAAATTAAGAGGGTTGTTTTATTTGACCTCGAAGGTCTTTTCCAGACAGACAGTTACAACATAGGAAATGAAACATTGTGTCCCAAAGCAAGGTGAGGTTAATTACCACCACTGCAGTTCTAGACATTCCCGCCAGGTGTCACTGTAGGCAAGGATTAATTAGCATCAGTTCTGCTGCGGCAGCAGCAGCAGGAGCCCCGTCACTAAAGCTAACCCCGGAAGCAGATCTCGCTTTTCTCCGCCCACTTTAAAAAAAATGTTGCGGGTCTGATCCGCCGCTGCGTGGCCCAGGGCTCGGGGGCGCAACCTAGGGGGCTTAAAGGGGTGTGCGCTGGGGAGCAGAGGGAGGGTGCAGAGGGCCAAGGGCTCCAAGGGCGCCCTGGCCCCGGCCGGTCCTGCGACGCGAGGCTCGAGGAGGGTGGTTTAACTGCCGGGAGAGGAAGATTTGCAAGACAGAGGCTACAGAAGCGATTTGTAGGAGCGGGGGGCGTTGTCTGGGACCTCCCCGCGTTTCAGCTGCAGCTCCCGGGGGAAGACGAGAGGGTTGGAAGATGGGGAGAGAGGAGCAGCAGTGCCAGGGAAGCCCGTGAAAAGAGCCTCCCTGTCTGTCGGAGGAAGCCTCCCCTCCCTAACCAAGGTAAACATCCGCAACTCACATTGCCTGTGCTCCCTCTCCCCGGCAACCCTGGACGCTTGGGGTTGTGCTGGTAGCAGCAATGCCCCCACATCGCAGAGGAGAAAACTGAGGCTCGCAGAGTTTCAGAGACTGGCCCAGGGCCACCAGAGGTAGGAAGTGTCTGACTCTCAGGAGTTGGACTCCTGAGTCTGGTTAACTCAATGCGATACCGGGTACCCGGTTCGGAAATAGTATGAGCAGAAATAGCAGAGTCCGTTCTATTCAGCACGCATGTATTAAGCGCCTGCTGTGTGCCAGGCACTATTCTGTATGTTGTGATTACGAAGACGAAAGCTTAACTTGACCCTGCCACTTGGGGTGTTTACATTCCACTAGAGAACTGCTTGTGGACAGATAAGTAAATGCGGGAGAAAAAGAAGGGGGGGAGGGAGAGAGAGAAAATAAACTTTATAAACCAAATCAGGAAGGGATTTGACGACTTGGAGGAAGGAGGGGGTGCATTTTAGGAAAAAGGTGACCAATTAGTCCTTAATCAATTGCTTTCCCTTTCTTGCAGAGACTTCCTCCTGGGATACCGGTCCCAGCCCGCCTCGCTCCTCCTGGGTCCCACGGAGCTGGGAGTGAGTTCCCGGGGAGCCCGGTGGGTCTCCTCTGGACTCTGCCTTTCTCAGCCTGACCCAAGCGCATCTTCTTCAATGATCCAAAAGTCCCGGGCCCCGCTACTCAAAACTCAAGATGTTGGAGACAGAGTGGAAACTCTTATGGTAATAATGGGGGTGGGGAGGGGGCTGGGGGCTCAGAAGTGAATGAGTGAGCTGCCTCGGGAGCCCCTGGGGAGAGAAGAGCGTTTCTCTGCTAAGTGTCGTCCAGGCCTGGTTGACATTGCTTCCGTGTGGGTGGAGCAGGGCGGGGCTGGTACCCCAAGCTGCAGGAGTAGATTCCCATCTGTCCAGCTTGAAGCCTTGGGCTTGTTTGTTGCTGCGTTGGGAGAGAGACTGGGGTCATTTGCAAGACTGGTGCAATGGTGGGCGAATGCTTGTAAGCTCTCTCCCCCAACCCTGGTCCAGTTCTCTGACCTGGCCCTGCGTGCGTAAAATGAAAGCTTTTTTTCTCTCCTTGCTAATGCTGGTCAGAGGGGATAGGCTGGGCTCAAGCACTTGCTGCCGAGGTCTGTGGAGTATGACAAGGCTTTTTGCATTTGGACTTGCTGCCTGGCATAGAGTGGGGGAGGGAGGGAACAGAGAGCCTGGAACATTATAGAACTTGCTTCGAAACAGAACTAGTAATTATTATTTCTAAAAGGAGAGAGGAAGGAATAAGCATTTATAGAGTGCCTTCAATGTATCCGGCACTGTGCTAAGTGGTTTTTTTGTTTGTGTTACAAATATCTCATTTGAGCTCTCTACAGCCTTGGGAGGTAGGTGTTACTATGGTCCCTATTTTACAGTTGAAGAAACTGAGGCAAACAGAGGTGAAAGTGAACTGTAAGTGTCTGAAGCCTGAGGTCTTCCTGACTCCATCCTCAGCTCTTTTTCCTTAGCCCCTGTTAAACCATAGAATAAAAAGGTCTTGTGTTTTGTTTTGTCTTAAGCCTCTCTCTGTTAAACCATAGAATAAAAAGGTCTTGTGTTTTGTTTTGTCTTAAGCCTCTCTCTTGTGGAGAGGCAAAAACATAGGATTTGGAATAAAAAAGGTGGAAAGATGGAGGGGAATGAGCCCCAGCTGTAGCAGCATCAGAGAAACCAAGAAAGAGGCTGAAGGGGAATTTCAGACCCTGGGTAGTCTTTTGACACCTGTGTGAGCTGCTTGGCCTGCTTGGTAGGGCACAGAGAGCCCCAGCTTTGAAGTCTGGCCACTGAAATTGGCATTCCAGCTCAGCTGTTTGCTATCTGTGCAGTCGCTGGTGAGACACTGGGAGATGAGAGTTTGGGCTAGGTACTTCCTTCTACAACTATAGGGATCTGCCTGTGTGCACACACCTACAGATGAAAGCATCATAGATTTTTTTTAAAAGAGCTGGGAAGGGCTTTAGAGTTCATCCAGGCCAAGCCCACCACCCTTAATTTTACAGATGAGGAATGTGAGGCGAGATTAATTGACTTGTCCAGTTTCACGCTGGCAGGAAGTGACGGAGGAAGGACTTTAACACAGGTCATCTGACTTTTGGTAGTACGCCTTCTGGTGTGTCTCCATGTCTGTTAGATGGCACAGTGATTCCTGGAGTCAGGAAGACCTGAGTTCAAATCCACCCTCAGATACTTACCATCTGTGTGACCCTGTCAAGTTACTTAACCTCTATTTGCCTCAGTTTTCTTCTTTGTAAAAAGAGAATGATGATGATAACAGTAGCACCCAGGGTGCCCTGCCAGGATTGTTGTAAGAATCAAATGAGATCTTTTTAAAGAGCTCTATAAATGCTGCCTATTATAGTTACTAGCTATGTGACCCTGGGGAAGTCACTTAATCACTGTCTGCCTCAGGTTCCTCTTCTGTAAAATGGGGATAATAGTACCTACCTTGCAGGGTTGTTGTGAAAATCACATGAGTACAGGCATACCTTGTTTTATTGCACTTTACATTGTGGCACTTCAGAGGTATTTCGGAATTTTACAGATTGAAGGTTTGTGGCAGCTTTACACCCAGTAAGTCTGTCAGCACCATTTTTCCAACAGCATATGCACATGTTGTGTCTCTGTGTCACATTTTGGAATATTAAACTTTTTCATTAGTGTTGTATTTGTTATGGTGATGTGTGATCAGTGATCTTTGATGATACAATTGTAATTGCTTTGTGACCCCTCAAGCCTATAAATGTTGGGTGTGTTCTGAATTTTCTGCTGAGGCTTCCCTATTCCCTAAGACTGAACAATCTTGAAATTAGGCCTATTAATAACCCTGCAATGGCCTCTAAGTGTTCAAGTGAAAGGAAGAGTCAGTCTGTGGGACAAACTTCCTTGTCTTAGTTGAAGAAACTGCCACAGCCACCATGGCCTCCAGCAGCCACCCCCCTGATCAGTGAGCAGCCTTCAACACTGAGGCCAGGCCCTCCACCAGCGAAAAGATGACAACTCATTGAAGGTTCAGGTGATGGTTTGCATGGTTTTAGCGACAAAGTATTTTGTGATAAAGTTACGTACATTGTTTTTTTATACACAGTACTTTTTTGTACTTAACAGACTATAATATAGTGTAAACATAACTTTTATATACACCAAACAATTTGTGTGACTCGATTTATTGCCACATTCCCTTTGTTTCCGTGGTCTGGAACCGAATCTGCAATCTCTCCAAGGTATGCCTGTATTTTTATATAAATATATAAATCTATGTGATCCTGGGCAAGTCTTTCCTCATCTGTAAAATGGGGTTGACAATAGCACCTGTCTCCCAGGATTGTTGTGAGAATCAAATGAGATTTTTAAAGAGTTCTGTAAATCTTTGTGACCTTGGGCACGTCCTCTAACCTCGTTTGCCTCAGTTTTACAACGGGGATAATAGCACCCATCTGGCAGGGTGGTTGTGAGTTTGTGAAGTACTTAGCACACAGTAGCTGTCAAGAACATGTCAGTAGCTTTAATGATGTCAGACATGAACATGGACTCCTGCTTTCAGAGTCATTGCCCAGTCTTTCCAGTAGGCCATGCTGGCCTTACACGTGGGAGGGCTAGAGCCCAGGCGTCTCTGCTCGACCGCAATGCTGGCCCCCCCCTTACCCCTACCCCACTGGCCTGGCCTCTCGCACTCCCCCCCATCTCCGTGCTCTTCTTCTGGCCCCTCCTGCTGGGGCAGGGTCACACCCCTTTGCTCGTGCCTGCCTTCTGATTGGCTGAACTTCTCCGGCCTTCTTGGGATTGGCGGAGACGGAGTCTGCGCAGAGCCTGTGGCTTCCTCAAGGCTGAGGATGGTTTTCTTCGAGTTCTTGGTGGGGGTGGGTCTGTGAGCGCCTGGGACCTGGGCCGGCTGCCCCTCCCCTCAGAGGAGCGGGGGGGGGGGGGGGGGGAGAGTGTGGAGGAAAGAACCCCACCCACCCTCCAGGGTCCTGCTGCCCAGCAAGGAGGGGCCTGGAGGGCCCCCAGCCATGGGCCCTTGAGCCCATTGGGTGGAGGAGGAGACTGAGGCCTCCTGGATCCCGCTGTCCTTTGTTAAACACCTGCTGTGTGCTGGGTCCTCGATGGGGAGGGGGTTGGGGGTGGGGAGGCGTCAGGTCCTCGGCCGGGGTGGGGGGGTGGGGGCGCGTGGAGGAGAGGCTGTATTGACCAAGGGCTTTGCTGTAGCGCTTTACTGCTGTTACTAACACCTTGGCCGCTAGGTGGCGCCATGGTGCATGGAGCTGGTCTTGAAGTCAGGAAGATCTCCCATCTGAGTTCAAATCCAGCCTCAAACACTTACTGGCTGTGTGACCCTAGGCAAGTCACCGTTTGCGTCAGTTTCTTCATCTGCCAAATGAGCTGGAGATGGAAATGGCAGATGCTCCAGTATGTTTGCCAAGAGAACCACAAATGGGATCGTGAAGAATCAGGCACTGCAGAAACATCATGTGCTGGGCACTGGGCTAAGTAGTTTTTCAGATAGTATCTCACTGGAGTCTCACAACCACCTTGGGAGGTAGTGATTATTATTACTTCCATTGTACAGATGGGAAACTGAGGCAGACTGGGGTTAAGTGGCTTGACAGCTAGTGTCTGAGGCCACATTTAAACTGGTTTTTCCCAACAACTGGACTAGCTACCACCTAAGCTACCTGTGGTCCCTTTCTCAGAATCATGTTTTTAAATAACTGAAGGAAAGAAAGCATGTTTCAGTTGGAGTTTATTGGGGAAGAAAGATGACATTTTCATTTTCCATCCAAGTTTACACATCCCCTGAAATATATGCCTGGACCCCAGGTTAAGAACCTCTAGTATGGTGCCTTGCACACTGTAGGTGATTAACAAATGGTAACCAACCTTGGGGGAGGGGGGTGTTGGGAAGTGACTTAATGGATAGAACCAGAGACCTAAAGTCAGGAAGATCTGGATTCAAATGTGGCTTCAGGCATTTGCTAGCGGTATGATCCTGGGCAAATCAGTCACTTAACTTGTACCTCAGTTTCCACATACTTTCACTACTGTTATGAGGATAAAATGGGATAATATTTGTAAACTCTGCAAAACTTTAAAGCAATGTAGAAATATGTGGGGGGGGGGTCTTCACAGAGGAGGTGGGCCTAGAGCTGAGCCTTAAAAAAGAGCCAAGGAGGCAGCTAAGTGGCACAGTGGATAGAGCACCGGCCCTGAAGTCAGGAGGACCTGAGTTCAAATGTGACCTCAGACCAAACACTTAACACTTACTGGCTGTGTGACCCTGGGCAAGTCACTTAACCCCAATTGCCTAAAATAAAATTTAAAATTTTTTTTAAAAAAGAGCCAAAAAGGGAGAGGAGTGGGGCTGCTCTGGATTCTCAGTTTGTTGTTGTTTAGTTGTTTTCTGTTGTATCTGACTCTTAGTGACCTCTTTTGGGGTTTTCTTGGCAAAGAAAGTGGTTTGTCCTTTCCTTCTCTAGCTCATTTGACAGATGAGGAAATTGAGGCAGACAGGGTTAAGTGACTTGCCCAGGGCCACACAACTAGTGTCTGAGGGTGGATTTGAGCTTGGATCTTCCTGACTCCAGGTGTGGCACTCCATCCACTTCATCACCAATTCTCATCCCCTCACTTTATAGAGAAAGAAATTTAGCCTGAGTCCCTCAGAGGCTAAGTGACTCGTTGCAGGTTCCACACGTAGCAGATCCAGGTCCTCTGACTTCAAAGGCAGGGTTCCTATCGCTGAACCAGAATGGCTTTTTATAAATTCATCTGTATAGTAATCTCAAAAGATTATTACCTGATTTGACCATTTTATTCAGGCTTCATTCTGGAGGCTTTTTGGTTCTTTTAAAAAAGTATATCCAATCCACATCCTTACAAAGCCAAAGGTCTGCTGTTGAGTAAACAGAAAAAAGTGGGCCTGAGATTGTAAAGGCCATTCTAAAGAAATTACCAGAACTTTTGACCAGTGGCAGTCTTGGTTGTATCATAGATAACTCTAATGTGTGGTCTCCCAAGTATATTGTTTAAGAGGGGACAGCTTTCGTTTGGAGTCCTAATATGGTTTTTAAATGTATTTTTTAGTCTCACCTCATATCAAAAACTTAATACTCATTAATTTTGTTGTTGTTGTTCAGTCATGTCTGATTCTTTATGACCCATTTGGAGTTTTCTTGGCAGAGACACTAGAGATACTGGAGTGGTTAAGTGACTCCCCCAGGGTCACACAGCTAATAAGTGTCTTGAGGCCAGATTTGAACTTAGGAAGGTGAGTCTTCCTGACTCCAGGTCCAACACTCTGTCTGCTTCTCCACCTAGCTCCCCCAGCTCCTTAATTTACCAAGCACGTCTCGTGTCTTCTGCCTTCTAGGGATCTGCTTGAAGGTGTTGAGACAACACCCAAGGACCTGTTGGAGTGACTAGGTCACTCCCCTTAAAGTGGTGGTTTCCAAGAATCTGATGCCGCATTTGCCTGTAAGTCAGGCCTTCTTAAACTTTTTCCACTTCTTAAACCCACAGTTTAAGAAGGATCTAAACAAATGGATCATTCACATAGGAATTGTGTAGACCTATGTAACCATGGGCCATTCAGTCCTATTGAGCATCTTTCAGTTACTTCATTTAGAGATAGAAGTAGTGATGCCTATGGTACCTACAGGGCTATCATGAGATTCATATGTCTTTATGGAAAGCACTTTACCAACAATAAAGAGCTATCCAAATGTTAAGAAAAGCAGGGCATAGCTTGGTGTCTGGACCTGGAACTAGGAAGGATAGAGTTCAAATCCTGTCTCTAGTTGTGTGACCCTGGGCAAGTCACTAACCCTCTGCTTTAATGGGAATAAAAGAGTGGCTACCTCCCAGGGTTGTTGTGAAGCTAAACGTGGAGCACTTTGCCTACCTTAAAGCCAGTATATAAAGACTAGCTGGCTTTCAAGATAGAAAGGCCTGTGTTCAAATCCTCACTTTGATTATTATTAGTTGTGTGATGATGGGCAAGTCACTTAATTTTTCTGAACCTATGAAGTTACGTGCAGTTTACAGTCTGCCCCAGTGATATCACAGGTCCTTGACTGCTGAAGCTAGGTTCCTTTCTACAGGGGTTCAAAACGTGGCTTTTATTTGCCATCTTGTGAGCATGACTGCAAAGGTCTCATCCACTAGTTATCACTGGCTGGCTCAAGCTAAATTATGTGTAACCTGATTTGTCCCTGCATGAGGCTTCCTAACCCATAGTGTCAGAGCCAATAGCTGACAGAAACAATAAGATATGTTTTGTTGCCCCCTTTATCAGACTGGATCAAAAAGTATCCTTTCAAGGAGGGTTGACTTGGTGATGTCTGTAGCTTCTGGCGCTGTTGGAAGTAGTAAATTCATAGAGACTTTTGGTCTATAGGGGATGACTGATCAATTTAGAAATTGTGATGGGAGGAAAAGGCATTTTGTTTTTGTTTTGTTTTTTATTAGTAAATTGAGAAATAAAGAAGAAAGGATGTATTATTTAAACTAAGATGTTAGATTTTTAGATTTTAAAATGATGGTTTCAAAAAGTGATTGTAGGTGCCAGCTACAGTGGATAGAGCTTTGTCCTTGGAGTCAGGGGGACCTGAGTTCAAATCCAGCCTCAGACACTTGACACTTAGTAGCTGGGTGACCCTGGGCAAGTCACATAACCCCAATCGCCTCACCAAAAAAAAAAAAGCATGAAACAAGTGATTGTGGAGCATAGTATAAGAATGAGATCTTGGGCTTTGGGGGAGGATCTTAAGGATTTATTTTTATTTATTTATTTATTTTGGTGATAGAAAATAGTAAACTGGTAATCAGGTAAGTAGAGTTTTGATCTTTCATTTCTGTTTAAGTTCTTGAAATGACATCGATAATAATATTTTGAAAGGAAGATTCAATAGTATTAGTTTTTGAGGAAAGAAGGGGTTGAGTTCCTATGAATTCATCTGATGATTTTTTGTTCTTCATTTGCATTATGATGTTCAATTGTCTTTCAGTTGCATCCTGCCATAAAGGCCTTTCTGTGTGGTTCCATCAGTGGGACCTGTTCTGCTCTTCTTTTTCAACCTTTGGATCTGCTTAAAACCCGACTGCAGACTCTCCAACCAGCACACCATGGGTAGGTGCTCCCTACTAATTGCCATCACTGCTAATTATAGACAGATCTTACTTGATGTAAATTTGTATTAAATAAATTCAACTCTGTGGAAGGAATTCTGAAAGAAATCTGCATTCCCGAAAAAACAACTGTGTTAACTTGATCTTACAGTACTGTGCTGGCTCTCTGCTCCTACTCCTCCACCCTATTCCCAGCAGCCTTCCAAAAAACCAAAAAACCTAAAAGAAAACCCCCTCCAAATGAGAAGAGAAGAAGGAACACATGCACAGATTGCCACCACAGTGCTGGAGTAAGGCTTTACCCTGCTCCGTGCACCCTCCTGCAGGTCTGTCTTCTCTCCATCCGTGACCCTCTGCATATTGCCTGCCTTCGCCTACATCTCTAACCTCTCCCGCCACCCCCAGGCGCACATCTTCTTCCTTCTGCTGTCACTTCTCCATTCCTAGCCCCATCATGTCCTTTCAACTGTGTACCAGCCCCACCTCTTCCAAGGGCAGCCAGTCCCTTTGCTGCCCACCTTCCTCTGTCCCTGTAACAAATCCTCAAGTCTCCTTACCCTATATATCTAAGGTTTTAGGGAGGAAAGGTACTGTCTCTGGGTTAACTTCTCTCTGTCTTGTCTTAACTGGGGTCCCCCTCCATCCTAGGCCTGATTTTACTCAAAGCAGTACCTTTTCTGGGGCTCTCTTTGTTGACCAGGAAGTAAGATGGGCTTTGATACCCTTGAGCCACTGTTTCAATGTAGCTATTTCTTTTGGAGTTTCTATTTATAATTCTTTTATATCAAGATGATTTTTTTTGCTCAGTCATTAGCTCTCTTTAGGAACATTTTAATTTCTGTGAGGGGGGCAGTTAGGTGGCTCAGTGGGTAGAGCACTGGCCCTGGATTCAGGCAGACCTGAGTTCAAATGTGGCCTCATACACATGACACTTACTATCTGTGTGACCTGGGCAAGTCACTTAACCCCCATTTCCCAACAAAAACAAAAACTTCTTTGAAACTTGTTGCTTTGCTTTATTTTCCAGTTTTTTTACCAGCTGAGATATCTCACATTCAAATAGTTTTTTTTTTAAATCTGGCACAAAGCACTTAATAAATGTTTTGGGGTTGATTGAACACTAAAGCTTGTCAGCAAAATTCTGTAATCTTGCTTCATGTCTTAGCATATTAGTGCTGCCTACCCCCATTTGGACATTGACTTCCTTTACCCTAACCCTAAGTCCATCTAATCCACGTTTATAACAGAAAATAGCTGCCTCTGTCTCATCATATCTTGATGCTGGTGTTCTTGTTTCACGTTGTCATGATCTGATTGATGATGGGGCCATGCTTCCTGTTTCAGAGTCCAGCCCAGACTCAGCCCCTTGCCCCCTCTTCTTTTCCCAATGCTGGTTCCTTGGAGTTCAGCCTCTCACACCAGCTCTGCATTCCTTTATGTGGGGCATTCATCGAGTTAGATTGCTGTACCTTCGGATGACATTTCATATTTTTGCCAAAGAATTCATTGTCAAGAGACTTTCATATAATTAGTGACACTAAGTCAGGTGGGAAGTGGTTGTCAGTGAATAAGTCCTTAAGGAGTACCTAATGCTGGTCCTAACCCTTAAGCAGTTTGCTGTATAGTTAAGTAGACAAAACCTCTGCACTGAGATAGTAGAGAGCAGCACAAGACAGTGTGTGACTCCATACATGCATATGTTTCCATATAGTTGTGTAAACATGTATACTAAGGGTCGAATTATATGAAACTGCAAATGTCACGGGTTATGTAAACATAATTGTTTTATACCATGGTGTCTCAGAAAAGCATATTTTTTTGTTTTCTTTGTTTTTGTGGAGATGCTGTCTAAATGGTGACTCTTATTTTCTGTCTTTTTGTCTGTTCTTTCAGGTCTAAACGCATTGGAATGGTATCTTTGTTATACAAGGTGGTTCGCACAGAGAGTCTGCTGGGACTTTGGAAAGGAATGTCTCCAGTAAGATTCCGCTTGTCTTGGATCTTGAGCACCAGTTTTTGATGATTAGACATTTCCACTGAACTATTTGAATATACATGTGAACTAGAGGTCGGGGGTGGGGCGAGAGCGCAGTTAGGGTTTTCTTCTTGCGCTTTCCCATTTTCTCACTACCTTCTCTGCTGAATGGATGACTGAAAAACTGACCCTTCACTTAGTTAATAAATGTTGGTGCTGCGGGGTTGGAGCAGGCCAAGGGCCATGGTATCCTGGGTATTGGGAAGTGTCTGAGAGTATTTGTACTCTGCTAATTCAAATGGGCACCTTTCTGGAACTTCAGGGCACATGGAGGTCTTTGACCTGTCCAGGGATCCCCTGATCGTCCTGCCTTCAAGGCCAGTTCTCTCCACTCTGCCTCTCCAAAAGGTGCTTTGGGTGTGTTAAAATTCACATAAATACGCATAATATCTATTGGTGCTGTAGGCCGGGGCTGAGGCTGAGGCAGGGTCCAACCTAGCTCTTGTTTTGCTCTCACTCACTTCTGTACAGTCCATTGCAAGATGTGTCCCTGGAGTTGGGATCTACTTTGGGACTCTCTACTACATGAAGCAGTACTTTCTCGTGGGGCAGCCCCCTACAGCCCTTCAGTCTGTCATGCTGGGTATTGGCTCCCGAGCTGTTGCAGGGGTCTGCTTGTTACCCATCACTGTGGTCAAGGCGAGGTATGAGGTGAGTCTTGGGCTTTGGAGCTGAATACTGCAAGTGACTGTCGCTGTGGCATTAGGATTATTGAGGAAAGGCCCTGGGAACATGCACTAGGCAAGGCAAACCCTCTCTGAACCTCAGGCAGGTTTGTAACTTTACACAGGATGATACGATTGGGATGCCATGAAAAGAGGGCTGAATTTGGAAACCAAGGATCTGGGTTAGAATCCAGGCTTTGCTACTTACGGCCCAGGTGACCTTGGGCAAGTCACTGTCCCTCAGTGGGCCTCCATTTCCTTATTTGTAAAATGAGGGGGTTGACTAGATGACCCTTACAGTCCTTTCCAGCTCTAAATCTGTGACCTGTCCATCATCAGGCATTTATTAGTCAATGTCTACTGTGTGCTGGGTATTGTGGACACAGACAAAAACGAAATTGTCCCTGCCCTCGTGGACCTTTTTGGGGAGATAACAGGCAAGTCTATGAGTATATTCAAAATAAATATAAGGGGATTTTGGTGGGAGAAGGGGCTGGGGGCACAGTCTGTGATGATCACACTTAATGCAGAACGCAGAGTGGGCCATGTGTGACTCCAGACCCTGGGGTGTGCGTCACCCAGCATCCTTTCAGTTCAAAGTACAGGATTTCCTGTGGTAGTCATTAGTCTTCCCTGTACTTTGTAGAGTGGGCAGTACGGCTATGAGAGCATCCACGGCGCCCTGAAGAACATCTATCAGACAGAAGGGCACAGGGGCTTGTTCAGGGGATTGACGGCCACGCTGCTCCGAGACGCGCCCTTTTCTGGCATCTACCTGATGTTTTACAACCAGACCAAAAAGGTTGTGATGAAAGGTAAGGCTGCAGGCGATTTCAGTACCCTACTGGATCTTGGCCACTTTTGTTTAGCATTGCTTCAGGTGCTCCATTCTCACTATCACCTAGAGAGCCCCTTGGGTGGTGAGGGGAAGCTGTGGGGCCTGGGTTGGCCTTTTTTTTTATGTTCCTCTGAAGTTTGGTTCATGCAGCTGGGGATGTTTAGTCTGGAAAAGGTGTATGACAGATGACTTTAAAAGTGACTGAGAACTGACGTTTGGTAGAGGGGCTAGTCTGGTTCCCCTTGTCCCCACGGGCAGGCCTGGGGGGTGGGTGGGTGCCCCAGAGGACCAGAGTTAGGTTAACCTCATTGTATGGGAAAGCATCCAAATAATCAGAGCCAGAACTGAGTGGAATGAGCCACTTAAGGAGAGAGTTACCCTTGCAGTCTTTAAGCAGAGATTTAATGACCACTTACCAGGTGCTTCACCCAGGGTCATCCTCTTCTAGGTCCAGCTTGGACTGTCTGTCTTTTCTGGGCACTTCCAGCTATGAGAATAGTATGGTGCTGGCAGCATGGGGGAGGAGAGAGAAGGGGGGAACTTTGATCTAGCTTGGCCTCAGACCCAAGATGGGGAAAAGCCTATTGGGAAAGCTGCAAGGAGTCTGTCTGGCTGTTGTGTATTTAAAGCACCAATGATTATAGAAAAATGACTTTAAATTGAAACACCATTGAGGGGACCCCCTCACCAGGGACAGGTCAGATTTGAATGTTAGCCTCTATCAAGCTGAATTTGAAGATAAAAGTTGTGTATATGTGATAGACCTACTTGTGTGGTTGAGTTTCAGGGCCAATTTCATAAGCATTTGTTAATCATGCAACTCAGCAGATATAAAGACAGGGAAAAAGAATTCCTCCCCTCAGGGAGCTTACATTCTACTAAGGAAGTACAGCATTTATGTAGAAAAGTAAATATCCGTGGCAAAGCCAAGATGGTGGAGAGAAGCTGGGAAGTTGCTTGAGCTCTCCCCAGTTTCCCTTATAAACAACATTCAGTCAAACTTCCAACAGATTGTGGAGAGACAGAACCCACAAAAAGATGGAGTAAAACAATTTTCCAACTTGAAATAACTTAGAAGGATTTCAGGAATGGTCTGTCTCACTTGGGTAAAGGGGGAACCCAGCCAGGCATAGCCAGTGTCTGGGAGCCACAGCACAGATCAGCAGCTAAGGCCTCTTGTTCCTGGGTCAGTAGGCCAGTGGCATAGCAGGCCAGCTGTGAGGCCTCCACCCAGCACAGAAGGCAAATTGCCAGCTCCAGAACCCAGGCAACAATCCAGTGTGGCAAGCAAACCACATGCACCTGAGGCCCTAGTGTATAAAGCCAGTGACCAGGTCCCTGTCCCCCAGCACAAGATGCTTTGGGACAGTGCCCCCTGTGCTTTGGCAGGAAAGCCCAACAGTAAAAGCCAGGAAATAGGCCAAAAAAATGAGCAAGAAACAAAACAGCCCTGACCATAGAAAGCTACTGTGGTGATAGGAAGATCAAAACACAAACTCAGAAGAGGACAGCATTGTCAGAATGCCTACACGCCAACCTGCAAAGGGGAAGATGAGCTGGTCTCAAGCCCAAAGAACTTTCTTGGAAGAGCTCAGAAAGGATTTTAAGAGTCTAGTAAGAGAGGTAGAAAAATTGGGTAAAGAAATGAAAGATATACAAGAGAGAATCAGCAACTTGGAAAAGGAAAGACAAAAATTGACTGAAGAAAACAGTTCTTTAAAAAGTAGAATTGGCCAAATGGGAAAGGAGGTACAAAAGATAGCTGAAGAAAAGAATTCATTAAAAATTAGAGTTGGGCAAGTGGAAGCTGATGATTTTATGATATCAAGAATCAGTCAAACAAAATCAAAATAAAAGAAAATGTAAAATATCTTATGGGAAAAGCAGCTGACCTGGAAAATAGGTCCAGGAGAGATAGTTTAAGAATTATTGGATTACCTGAAAGCCATGCCTTAAAAAGAAGAGCGCATGGACAGCATCTTTCAAGATATTATCTAGGAATATTGCCCTGATGTTCCAGATCCAGAGGATAAAATAGTCATTGAATCAACTGATCACCTCCTGAAACATCCCAAAATGGAAACTCTAAAGGCTGTTGTAGTCAAATTCCAGAATTATCAGGTGAAGGAGAAAATACTACAAGAAGCAGAAAGAAACAATTCAATGTCAAGGAGTCACAGTCAGGATTACATGGTATTTAGCTTCCACGTTAAAGGATTGGAGATCCTGGAATATGATATTCGGGAAGTCAGAGGGGTTAGCATTACAACCAAGAATCAACTACCCAGCAAAATTAAACACAATCTTTCAGGAGAAAAGATGGACATTCAGTGAAATTAGGGGACTTTCAAACTTTCCTGATGAAAGGACCAGAGCTGAAGAGAAAATTCAGTCTTCAAATACAAGACTCAAGAGAAGCATAAAAAGTAACAGGAAAGAAAAAAAAATCATGTTATTCAATAAGGTTAAATTGTTTACATCCCTACAGGGTAAGATGATACTTGTAACTCTTGAGAACTGTATCTTTATTAAGACAGGTAGAAGTGGTATATACATAGACAGAGCGTGTGGATATAAGATGACTTTGATGTGATGATATAAAAGAAAAAAGGGGTAAAGAAAAGTAAATATTAGATAATTTGAAAAGAGAGCCAAGTACTTTCAGCTAGGGCATTATTGGAGATAGTATGACTTATGTTTGGGCTGCAGGTATGTACTTCCCTGGAGGGTGGTGGGTAAGGTCAGACATTGAGGAATCATAGAATTTCAGAGTTGGAAGGAACCTCTTCTGCCATGTGGTTGAACTTGTACCTTAAAAAGAATTCTGCCTACAGCACGATCATTACTTGGTCATCTAGAGTTTGCTGGAAGATCTCCCTGAGCCAGCCCATTCAGATATCTCTAATTGTTGGGATAGTTTACCTTCTGTGAAGTCTCAAATTCCCTTTTTGCAATTTCACCCTTTGCTCCTAATTCTGCCCCCAAGGGCCAACCCTAAACATAGGAATCCCCTGACCCCATGACAGCTTTTCAGATGTGCCTTCTCCGTGCCCGTTTGTCTCCCCAACCATTCCTCATCCCAATATCCCAAGGCCTCAACTTGACACTCTTCACCATCCTCATTGCTGTCCTGGACACTCCAGTTTATTAATTTCCTTTCTGGAACATGTCTCCCAGAACTGACCGTAATACTCCAGAGCAACCTGACCACGAGAAGTTCAATTGGAATCTCAGATTATCCCTGGCAGCTCTGTCTCTCTTAGTGCCTTGTGTTAGCTTCCTTGACTGTTGAACACATTGCTAGCTCAAAGGAGTTTGTTCAAGTTCTGTTATTTCCAGTCATGTCTGACTCTTTTGTCACCCCATTTGGGGTTTTCTTGGCAGAGATACTGGAGTGGTTTGCCATTTCCTTCTCCAGCTCATTTTACAGATGAGGAAACTGAGGCAAACAGGGTGAACAAAGTTAATGCGTAAGGTTGAATTTGAACTCATTAAGAGGAGTCTTCTGACTCCAGGCCAGGCACTCTATCCACTGAGTCATCTAAAAAGTTTGTGATGTCCACTAAAACCTCCAGAGATTTTTCACATGAAGCTCCCTCTTTAGGGTGTCCCAAAAGTCTTAGTGAAGTTTGAGCATTGGTGGGATTCAAACTAACGTCCTCTGGATTTGAATCCGTCATTTTATGCAGCATGCCATGTTGCCTTTCTGCCTCTTCATTCTACAAGATGAGTAAACTGAGACTCAGCTGACATTAGGAAAGATATCTTTGTCTCAGGGGACCTCCCTATTCCTCTATGTCAGAGTGAATCTAAAATCTGAGAATGGTTTTTAAGAGCCTTTCTGTATAATGTATTCTTTGAGCCAGGGTTAGCAGTGTCTAGAAAAAATTATAGTTTTATTATCTCTAGTGAATTCCCACCTAGTAACTTTTTTGGTCAACTTGAGGAAAGTTGAGGTTTGTCATGTCATCCCCATTGTTCAAAAATCCTTCATTTGTTTCACTTTGACTCTGAGGCAAAAATTCAGATTCTTCATTCTAGCAAACACATCCTCAGGTTCACCTCAGGGGTTTCTCTTCCTCCTTGACATTTTCTCTGGCCCAGTTCTCTTTCTCCATCCTCCTCATTGCCAGGTGCCACCCTTCACCTCTCTCCTTTGTGTCATGTTTATGTGTGTATGTGTTCCATCCTTCTAGTAGAATACAAGGTCTTGAGGTCAGGGACTTTTTGTGTTTTTGTCTGTACTCTTGGTGCTTGGCACAGTGGCCAGAACATGGTAGGCACTTATTAGTTGTTCTGTGAACTGAACTTTCTGTGTTGCTCATCTAGAACTTCAGATTAGAAAGTAAGTGGAAATGCCTCATGTTCTGCAGCTGTGTAAAAGCAGGAGGTGGGTGAAGCTCACTATGATAGCTTTATGCATTCCAAAGAAACTGTATCAGCATTAAATTTACTTTGAAGGACTGGTGGAGAAATTTGTATGAAAGTTAATGGTAGAGAATATGTCTGTTCTCCACCTTTAGTTCTTACGGGATCAGAGGCTTCAGAGAACTTCCGGTCAAATCCCTCAATTTACAAATGAGGAAACTGAGGCCAGGGAAGTTATGACTTGCCAGAGACCACACTACATATGTCAGAAGTAGAATTTGAACCCAGGTCCTCTGATGCCAGAGCTAATACTACAGCCACTGTACCATGAATATTTGAAAACTGATGGTTCATTAATAGCTAGTCTCAAAATATTGTGAGTGAAAATCAAGACAAAAAAGAAACCACTTTGTGGAGAGATCTTCCAAAGTCCTTGAAGAGTTTTTGGTTTCAGAACCTTAAAGAAGGAAATCAACATGAACATTCAGACATGGTGTATACTAAACTTATTAATGCTGCCTAAACCCACTGGACTTTCAAGTTCTCTCACTGACATAAAGAGATGCACATTTGGCAGGTTCCTTTAGAAACAAACATTGGCTTGATTTTCTAAGGCATTCAGGGAATAGGCAAATTTTATGTGACCAGTAAAATCCACCATCTTGGGAATGGAATATCTAGTTGAGTTTCTAATCAAAAATTCTTCTTTGGCCAATAACGTGGACCAAGCTATAGCTTTGGGCTATAATTAGTTGGGCAGCAAATTGTGACACATGCTATTGTTGGGGGCAGGAGTGACAGCTCCTAAAGAGGAAGTCAGGATTCTATTTTTTTGTTTTTGGCTAGCCAGTGGGGTTACGTGACTTGCCCATGGTCACATAGCTAGTTAAGTGTCAAGTGTCTGAGGCCAGATTTGAACTCAGGTCCTCCTGACTCCAGGGCTGGTGCTCTATCCACTTCACCACATAGCTGTCCCAAAGACAGGATTCTGTGCTAGGATTGTACAGAATATACTTCCTTTCCCTGTGATAGGAGACTGAAGTCAAACAAACAAAACCCCTAGGTGCAATTGACCTAGCTCATACCAGTTGTTGTTTGTCCTTTGCTTTTGGTTCTTGAAGAGGACCATGACATCCAGAAAGTGATTCCATGGCTTGCAAGTGAATTGGATTTAAGTGAGTGAGATTTATGCAAAGTCGCCAACCTCACTTTCTCCTCCAGAGCCATCTGGGTCCAGTGGCAAGATACAGATCAGGATGACTGGAGGTGGCCCCACATGTTGTGGGAGACCTTGACCTTTTTAAGCTAAGGTCTTTAACTGGTCTCAGTTTGACTGAGGCAAAGCCCATTTAGTGATTAAGGGAAGGTAAGAAATGAGCAAAGAATGGCCTCTTTTACCTAGTCGAAAAAAAAAAATCTGGGAGGCTCAGAAGACCCTCAGGATTTTTGGCCAACACCAAAACAGTTGCTATTTACACTCATTAAACCAACCAACAATGACCATGTAAGGCTCTGGCTGGGAGCTATTGTTGGCCAGTCAGTGAGAGCCAGAGTGACTTGGGTCTAAGGCATGGTCCTCAAGAAAGAAATCTAGCTAGTAAGCCTCAAAATATCTTCTGAGGTTTCAGTGTTCAAAATTTACATTCCTTTGGGTTGAGCACCAGCAGGTAAGGATTCCCTATGTGGACAGAGGGAGGGAAGGGAAGAAGAGAAGGAAGGAAGGAAGGTCATACCAGTTAGTGACAAATGGAATAATACATGGGCTGCAAAGTGTTTTTATGAGGATGGTTAATGTTTCTAATCTGCCTCTGGCTTTATTTCATAATCACATGATGTGTGGTTGACTTTGAATCCATAGTTTGGTAGTTCATGTAAAGAAGTGGTAGGAAGAGGAAGATTGGTATTGCCCCTGGGTGGTGGGATCTTTTCCAGTGAATTTTGCTTTTGTCCTATTTCAGATGAATTGGACGCTGCCCTCGTGCCCTTTGTGAACTTCAGTTGTGGGGCTTTTGCTGGCATTCTGGCATCGTTGGTAACTCAACCTGCAGATGTTGTCAAAACACACATGCAGCTGTCACCGGAGAAATTTCGGAGGATTGACCAAACTGTCACAGTCATTTTCAAAGTAAGGCTGAGCTAGCTCATCGGTCATTGCTGGGTGTCTGCATCTGGTCTCTGATCTGGAGGAGAATTGATTTGCTCGTATCAAAATGAGAACAGGAATACTTATACCCCATGCCTTACAGGGTTATGAGAGAAAAGTGCTTTGCAAACTAAAGCTCTCCAAAGGTGGGAAAAGCTATTATTGCTTTTAGAGCTAGGAATACATTCTAGTGAAGAGACATTGCACAGGTCTAGTTTATGGTCAATATCCAGAGTGTTGTTCAGATGTCAAGGTAATGGGTGTCCCAAAAGTTTTAGCACTAACATGTATGGGCCACCCTGTATAGTATAGGCACCCACATTCTCCTACTAAAGGATTATAGACTTAGTCCAAAAAGGGGCCTTAGCAGTTAGACCTTCGATTAGACCTATCTAACCCAACCCCCTTATTTTACAGATGAGGAAACTGAGACTCAGGTTGAGTGATTTGCCCAGCATCACATGGCTGGAAGTATCTGAGAATCCATCGTCTAGGCTCTCATCTGGTATTCTCTCCACTGTGGCATCCTGTCATATTGCTTGTAGAATTTTGCTCTTAACCTGAATTCTTCCTTCTTGCAGGATTATGGGCTAGTTGGCTTCTTCCATGGTGGTGTTCCCCGTGCCCTTAGACGAACTCTGATGGCAGCGATGGCATGGACAGTCTATGAAGGGATGATGGCTAAGATGGGTCTGAAGTCGTGAAGGAATGGAAGGAGAAAGGATGGGATCATCCTGTTTCCACCACCCTGTCCCCACTGAATGATGATGCTGTCTGTCCATTTTGGGCAAAGATGAGGTTTCTAATCCAGAGGTCCAGGCAGAATTGATTCACTTTCTGCAGTCAGTGTATACAAGAAATGGAAGTATTTGACCATTTGAAGCATTCCATGGGGCCCATCTTGCCAGTAAACTGACTTTGGGTTGCGGATGGGTGAAGGTTTTTATATACCATGCAAATCCACCTGTTCAAGGCACGTGGTATCCAGAAAAAATGTCTCTGTAGAATAATTCTACTTGAGCCACCTATATGCATCAGGATGGGCTTTTGTGTAAGTCAGCTGGAGAAGCACCTGTGATTGTATAGTCAGGCCCATGTCCTGAGCTGAGAATTTCTTTGAATTGCAGTGTTAATTTATTGAGGGTCTGATGAGTAGACAAAAGGCCCTTGCCGTGGCCAATTTTGGTTTTTGGCAAACTGTAAGGGAGAAAAGAAACCCTTATTTTCATTGAGTTCTCATACTTGTTCTGAAGGATGGATTGGTTTGGTTTCCTAGCTGTTCCCCATCAAGTCAATTCACTTCTGTTTTGGCTTAGAAAGAGCATGTTATTTCTGCCAGGCTCCAAGCTAGTTCAACAAGCTGCTTTGACGTTTTTCAGCAGCTAAGGTTGGGATTTATGAAATCAAGCACTTTGTCATTCACATTATTGAAAGCTGTTTAGACTACTTAGCTCGTGTTATCCCTTGTCATAGAATGATACAGTTCCATTGGGAAGGCAGCCATCCTTCTCATCTAGTACTTGTAGTGAAAACTGCCTTCTGACTCCCTTTCACACTAGGAAAACTTTTTGTATTCTGTACTGTGAATTTGCCAAAGAAATAGACCCAAAGACCCTTTTCAAGAGGGAAGGTATAAAGACTCAGTATTGTTGGCCTAGAAGCATCTTAGGAAAGGCTCACTGAATGGCCCCTTCTCCACTGCCAGGGAAGGTTCAGAGCTGCTTTTGCAGATTTCCCTAAAGGCTTAACTCAGGGGGTTTCCCAAACTTGGGGCATTAAAGGGGACACGGACAACCAAATTTACTTATTCAGAGGTTATATCACTTATAACTTTCTATTGTTTTTCATGTTAAAATACCTTTCCCTGATGGATAAGTATTGAGGGGGGTGAGGTGTAGAGAAAAATGTCTTTTTCCACCTGAGGACACAGATGAATTATTTTGTCATATCCCCTAATTTCACACAAGCTGCTATACCTGTGTTCCTTTGTGTGCTGTGTCATTAGGAGAGTAGGAGTAGGCCCAGCTCTTCAGGAATCTGAAAGGCAAGGCAGATTTTGGTTTGGGTTTTTGAATAAAAAAGTAATTTGCCCTTATAATGGCATTTCATTTTTGAAATAATTTGGGTGAAGCCAGATTAAGGTGGTTAGGGATAGGATGTACCATGATTCTAATTTTGGCAAATGTGATGCGTCCTTTGAGTCACTGAGAGATTATAGAGTTATTGAATGCACTTTCTTTAGGCCTCCATTAAATGTACCTCTTGTAATCCGGTAGTTACTTACTGTTTTGTGAAGGAATGCTACAATTTGCTTTGAAGCTAATTTGACCTGGCTGATTATGGTGAAGTTCTTCAAGCCCTGTATTTGATATTTTTACATCCTGAGAAAGGAAGAAAGCTGAGATTTTAATTCTAAACCTTGGAAATCTAATTTATATTTCTCCAGTGTGTGTGATTTCAAAACTGGTAAAATGTAACTGACTAAATACAGTCTTAACTCCGTATGTTGTTCATGTTTCTGGCATTACATCAAAATAAAACATAATGGAAATGAGAGAAATTGGAAACTTTTATGGGTTTATAGTCTGTGGGAAAGAGCTAACACTGGGCAGGTGGCTAGGTCTCTCATTCTGTGTTTCTCCTCTTCTCCACAAAACCTTAGTGAGGGGAAATAAAGTTCATTTTATTAGCCAATGACTTGGCTCATGAAATGTATCAGTTTTATAATTGGAAATGATTCATCTCTCCTTTAATGAGACTCAACAGGAGCAGATAATCAGTAAGGTTCAGCATCAGCATTGTTTTTTAGTAAAACATCGGATTTTGAGAATCTTAACCACATTAAAGAAGAAAAAGAAGAAATTGACTTATCAACAGTGAAAATGCCCCCTGTCTGTAGGTGGTACTGTATAGAAAATAGCTAGGATTCAGCATTTTCAGAACTTAGAAACCCTGGCAAGGTGATGGATACACTTGCCTTTCACAAGGCCTCATCCTACTTTGGTGATTATTGACCCCAATTATACCTCTCATCAGAGGCTTTGGAGGAACAGCCAATGAGAACTACTGCCATCAGTATTTTAAAGAGAAGGAGTTAGGCCAGCAGTGAGTGGATTTTTTCCCCTTGCTGTACAAATTAAATATCTTCTTGCAGATAAATGGTGATATTTGTCAACCAGAAAGAATTCTTTTAACTCCTTGTTTGGGTATTACAGACCAAATTGTCAGAAAGTGAGATTTTCATTTCTAAACCTCTTCTTAGACTGGATGAGTTGATTTCCCTTTGTGGAGACATCTTGCACACATAGCTACAGCTTTATACTGGGCCCATCCAAGATCTGAAAACTGAATTATTCTCAAGAATTACGAACACTATTGCATTTTCTCCCTCAATTCCCTCATTGTATTTTAACACTAAAATTTTGAGAGAGGAAGTGGGCTCAGTAGAGAGAACTAAAGACTATTTTTAACATGCTGGTATCTCTAGCAGAAACATTTGATAAAATGGTAGGTAGACATAAGAAAAGAGCTCTAGATATTTTAGACGGGTGAGCTGTAGGCCTCCCCATGTCTCGTGTATTTTGGCTACTTTGGGATCTGGGGAGGAATCGCAGGGAGAGGTAGGAAGGCTCCCAGTCCCCAGTGGTGTTAAGTGGGGTTTGCTTCTCACCCCAGGAGGCTTTGTGTAGCCTTTTCTTTGGGGTGCATACTTTGCCCCACACGTTGGTAGTCACCCAGGGCTCTGGCCACTGGAGATGATCTAGGCAAGATGTGCCAGAAGAAGTCAACTTCACTGGGAGACCCTCCAGCTCTGGGTTGTACCCGATGTCTTTCTTGAACTCATTGAGCTGGGAATTTTGTTCTTAATGCAGGTCCTTGGTGTGAATGGCCTGGTGGTCAAGGCCAGGGTCTCACCAGTCAGAAGAGAGGGCTGTAGGACAGAGGCATCACTAGGGGGAGAAGGCTTCCAGGGAAAGGAGAGGTGAAATGATTAGCAGATGATGCATCAGCAGTATTTTACCTCTTTGGAGAGTTCACTCTGGATCTAGGAGTCAAGCAGCAGGAAAAGGGCTGAGCTGCTACCACCCATCTTGCCATGCTTTTCCTCCCCCCCTAATAATGCAGGCTGTAGCCAGAATTAGACTCTTCAAGTACATGATTCTGCTTTCCAAACAGGCTAGCTGGGAGTTCCAGTGTATCCTTCTTCACCCTCCAGCTCAGATTTAATTGTTAATTTTAATTCAACTGTTTCTATTCCTGACAGCATTGTACATTGTCTAGGAAGACCTTGAGTTCTGTATTGCTTGGAGAATTCATGAAGAGCATGTCTATAATTGGAAGGAACATTCTATTTGGAAAAACACTAATATTTGGATGAAGGAAGAGTAATCTCAAAGGGTAGTCTTACTAAGAGATCTGTGAGGGGGCAGCTAAGTGATGCAGTGGATGGAGCACCGGCCCTGGTGTCAGGAGGATCCGAGTTCAAATCTGGCCTCAGACCAAACACTTGACACTAGCTGTGTGACCCTGGGCAAGTCACTTAACCCTAATTGCCTATAAAAAAAAAAAGATCTGTGAATATGAAACATAACCTTAATTTCTCATTCATCTGCTTCTATCCATGGGGTGGGCAGTGCAAAGATGGGGGCACTATTTGGAGGCCCAGTAATACCAGTCACAACTTGATGTTATGCAAAGAGGGTTTTTTAAAGATCTGGTTTTGCCCTCCCCAATGCCCTAAGGGACAATGGCGCCTGTTTGTAACAAAAGGAAAGAGAAGTGGATATGCAGCCTAGAGATCTGGAGTAGGGTACTGTTTATGGGACCATAGATCTATAGTCCAGCTTGCTCATTTTATAAATGGGGAAACTGAGGCCAAAGAAGTTCAAGTACCTTTGCCCAAAGCCTCAAAGGTAACATATGACATAGGTGTGATTTAAACATAGGTCCTCTGGTTTCAGAGCTGAGCATCTTTTCCAGGTGATCCCCTGCCACCCTCAACGAAGTTACAAAAAGTGGATAACTAGAACCTATGTGAAGACCTCATTGAATGGTGCAGACAGGAACAACATGCCATACTTGCTGAGTGTCCACAGAAAAGTGGTCTGGCTCGGGTTAGGGATTGATGAAAGATACTGTTGAACAGGTAGGAAGGACCCACATTATAGAAGGCCTTCAAAGCTAGATCGAGGAGTTTAGACTTTAGTCAATGAGCCTAGGGATGGTTATTTATTAAGGATCATAGAACAGTCCAACCCTCACATTTTTACTCATTTTGTAGATGAAACCTGTTTAGGGCCACTCTTAAGAATATGGGTGTAAGATCCAGGATAGAGTTTGACCTTTGCCTAGGCTTTAACCCAAAGGGCTCAATAATTAAGAAGTAGGGCTTTCCAAATCTCTCCCTAATAGGAGGTTCCTGAGACATTCCTTCTCACCCTTTGAACCTTAGATTTACTATATTCACTCCTCTATACAGGCACCAGGAAAAAGCCTTGGAATTTACAACCCTATCTAGGAACTCTGATAAGGAGGAAATGTATGTTATCACATCCTTAGCAGACATTTCTGGGAGTGCCTCACGGGGAGGACTCTGAAGTTAAGATGGATTTTTCTCTGTATATCCTGTACCCTCAGATGAATAAACTGAGTCAGTCCTTACTACTCCACCTGGCCCACGTCTGACATCTATTTCGCGCCTTTCCATTCGATGTACTATCTGGTTGCCTGCAACAGAAACCAAAAGACATTAAACGACTTGCCCTGGGTTGCAGTTTTTGTTGTTTTTGAGTCAGTGGGGTTAAGTGACTTGCCCAGGGTCACACAGTAAGTGTCTGAGGATGGACTTGAACTCAGAAATTTGATCTTGGGTCCTCCCGACTGGAGGGCTAGTATTCTATCCACTGCACCACCTAGCTATCCCTTCAGGTATTCCTTTCAACTGAGAATTCAAACCCAAGGTGCTTACCAAATTCCTGAACGTGACCATCTCAGAGTGTAAGGGACCTGAGAGGTCATCACTTAGATTTGGATTTCCTTTGCACAGAGCATCCCTTGATGACACTGGTGATCACCAATTCCCAGTTTTATGCCTCACTTCGTGAAATTTGTTAATTTCATCTGCCACATTCTGTAATTTGATTTTGGAATTCTGTCGCTTTGTGTTGTGAATTCTTCCAAAATAAAATTTTTTCCAGTTAGCAAAATGGGAGATATTTCAGGGAGGTGGGTACTTGGGACGACTCTGATGATGTAAAAAGCTGAAGATGTCAGTAAAAATATTTTTCAAAATGCTGTGTGACCACAAGGGTAAAGCAAGCTGAGAAAAATCACAGCAAGTGAGTAGTGGCTGCTTGAGTTAGGATTTGAAGAGTGGGTAAAATTGGGATATTCTAAGGGATTAGAGAATCACTCAATAGCCAGATTAATGACAGAGATTCATTATGCAGATTTGTCCCAAATCCTCAGTGCAATACTTAGAAGTACTAGACTTCAGAATGGGAGATAGAGGGGGGTGGGTGTACAGGAGGAGAGTGGAGAGGGAGAGAAAAGGTAGGGAAAGAAAGGGGATGGAGAGATGAAGGGGAGAGAGGAGAGGAGAGGGAGATAAGATGAAGAGGGGAAAGAAAGGGTGAGGAGAAAAGACGAGAAAGAGAAAGAGGGGACAGCTAGGTGGCACAGTGGATAGAACACTGGCTCTGAAGTCAGGAGGACCTGAGTTCAAATCCGGCCTCAGACCAAACACTTGATACTTCCTAGCTGTGTGACCCTGGGCAAGTCATTTAACCCCATTGCCTCAAAAAAAGAAAAGAGAGAGACAGAGACAGAGAGAAAGGGGGGGAGAAAAAGGAGGAGAGACGGACGCAGAGAGACAGAGACAGACACATAGGGACGGAGGAGAGACAGACCTGCAGCAGGAGCACGAACTTAGGGACAGAAGGATAGCCCCTCAGGGGAAAGCAGAGAGAGAAGAGAAAGGATTCCTCAAAGCCCATTCCTACCCTGAGACAGTGTCCCTGCTGGTCCACTCCTCCTCCCTGCCTCTGGACAACCAGCCTCAGGACTTGGGCCAACACTCACGTCCAGGAAGTCCCCAAGAGGCTGGTTTCACTTTAGCTGCCGCTGCCCGCTAATTCTGGGGTGCGCCCACTCGTCCTCCTCCGGCTCTTGCCCGGAGATCTGGTGGTCCCTTCCTGACCATGGAGACCCTCAAGAACAGGGTAGTGAGCAAATGGGACAAGGTGAATTGGTGGGAGCCTTTACACTAGAGACCTTGGAGCAAAGCGCCAATGATTATTGAATTGTTGGCCATATTGTAGAGTAGATTCTTGTTCAGGGATGGGCGGGAGCAGATGGTTATGATGTCCCTTCAAACTCTGCATGCAACTCAGATACTGTGCTTGGTCTCCTAGACCCTCACTAGGGCCAACAGAATAAGGTAGAAAGTAGAGGGGCATGGTTAGCAGCAAAGCCCAACAAATAATTATCGCTGTCCAGAGTGTAATTGGCTACCTTGGTAGATGGTAAGTGTTCCCTTACTTGAAGTCTTTAGGTCAAGGGTAACTGACCATATCCTTGAGAATGTTGTAGGGGACATTCTTTGGGTATGGATTCCCTTCTGACTATGAGCAGGATGCTCTAGGGATTGGTCGGCTACTTTATGGGGTCTATTGGAGTATCTGAAAGTTGCAAGTTCACGACTGAAGCATCACTGGGAAAACATAGCCTAGGCTTCAGATAATATCTTGTGTCCTTCGGATTAGTTTGCGGGACAGACAGAGGCTTTTCCTGGTTCATGGCCCACTGTAAATTAGTTACTGACCTCATCTGTCATGGATTCTTTACTGGCTGTGCATTGAGACTGCCTAGTTAGTGTACTGGTAGGCTTAAGGGCCTAGGAACAGATTTAGGAAGCAGCAAAAGTGTAAATACTAGGCAGCTTAATCAAAGTGTAGACCTGTCCTACTGTTTCATAGAATAAGGGGATATTTTCCTTAGTAAATGGTTTTGTAGCTTCCATATGTGTGTGTGTGCATGTAGGCCAGGTGCCTGCACTCTTACCTGAAGTCTTTCTCCTCCTGAGATGATGTCTTCTTTCTGTCTTTGAACTCTTCTCTCATGGTTGTTGCCCTTCCTCAGTAATTGTAAACTCTTAGGGCAGGACTGTGCTGCTATCAGTGTTGTTAGTAAACAAGGGGCCGAGGTGTTCATTTAAACAGTCATTTTTAACTTTTTCTCTCTCTCATCCCTCTCCCATCAGTTCTAAGTTATGGTCCAGTAATGAGAATGGATCAGCCTGGAACTAGGAACAGGTCACAGCCCCCATGCTCTTTGGGCTGAATGAAGAGAAATCAGTGTCAAGTTTATTACAAATATCTTCATCATCATCATCATCATTGTAATACTACTTTACATTGCTATTGTGCTCTAGGGGAGAGTTGTCCTGTCCCAGACATTCACATGTCCCAGATTTCACCATGTCAGGCCCCTGCTCAAGAAGTTTCAATGACTCCCTATTGCTTTTTTTGACATTTAATCCTTACAATCTGTACTGCACCCCACCCCCACTCTGCATTTCAGTGAAACTGGCCTACTCTCTGGTTCTGCAGACTCAGACCCTGTCTTTGTCTAATGCCTGGATTTCACTCTCTCCTCACCTCTGCCTCTTGGAATCTCTAGCTCTTCTACTAGCTCTGAGTTACTTCCTATACAAAGGTTTTTGCCTCATCTACTGGGTTCTGAGAACTCTGCTTTACTCTCTCCCTTCCCCATTACCTTGTCTGTATTTTGCATATACTTATTGCTTATTGATGTAGGTATTGTATGTGGCCTTAAAAAGTTAACTCCTTGGTCTTTGTTTCTTCCTCACCTAGAATGTGGCTTAGAGCACCCTGAGTGCCTAATAAATACTTGTTTAATAATCATGAAACATTTCTTAAGCACCTCCTACATGCCAGACATCTAACTAAACTTTGGAGATACAAAAAGAGGCTAAAGACAGCCCTGCTCAGCTATCTAATTGTGGAATTGAATTTTATTCATTTCCTTGTGTAATTTGGGCCCTTTATCTTGTAGGTGAACAACAGAGTGGTGCACACAGACTTTTACATGGACGAGGATCCTGTCAAAGTGGTGCCTGTCATGGAGTCCACTCTCACCAAAGCTGTGTACTTTTGACGCTTGGTGGAGGCAGAGGTGGAGGAGGTGGAAGATTTTCAGTACAGAATAATTTGTTTATGCATTAGCACTGTGCTTTACACTGTATCAAATACTGGCTCTTATGTGTGTTGGATGTAATGTGTTGTGAAGGTTTCATCAGAAACTGCAGCACAAAGCAGTCAGTCTTATATCCTGACATTTCTGGACAATCCCTGCACTTGTCATTACTAAGTGAACTGAAGCAGGTGCTGCACTCATGTTCCTGCCACGCTGACCCTGGTTCTGTTCCCTGCTAAATGCTCACAAGCCTCAAAGACCCTGCAAAGTTAGAGACTGTTCCCACAGGACCCAAGAACTCCTCTGTTGTGCTAAAGACACCCGTACATGTCACCCTGCTGTGGGAACCATTTACTCAAGACCTAAGAATGATTGTGTTGGGTCCTGTCTTTTTGTGGGTTTCATGCTTAATAACCCTCCCCCCTGCCACAAATCACAAGCTCTCTTCAGTAGGACGTTGATTTGCAAACCTGTTTTCCTCACTCTGAAAATAAACTTTTGTTTGATTCCTGACTCTTCTGTCTCTACCTGCTTCATTTGGCTCCAGCCACCCACAGGTTAGAGATCTGTTCCTCTACCTTTGACAAAGCTTTGGTCCCTCAGTCATTTCATATTCTACAAGCCACAGAGCTACAGGGAAGGGCAAAGACAGTCCCTGAAGTCAAGGAACCGACAGTCTAATGGGAAGGACAAGGAAATGACTATGTTTGTATAGAAATGTGTATGTGTATATCCATATGTGTATATGTATATATGTATACATACACACATATTTTGAAACACATGCATATATATCCACACAGGGAATTTCAGGTATGGAACCTTAAAACTGCACCAATACTTTTGGGATACCCTGCTCTGTGTGTGTGTGTGTGTGTGTGTGTGTGTGTAGACCCACACATATGTGGGTAATGGAGGATGAGGAGACAGAATGAAGGGGAGGGAGGGGAGGAGTGAAGGAGAGAGGGAGAAAGGAAAAGGAGAGAAAGGGAGGGAAGGAGAGAGAGGGAAAGACTAGAGGAGAAGGTAAATGGAATGTAATCTTAGAGGAAGAGCACTAATGAGGGGGTGAGAAAGCCTAATAGGTAACATTGATATGGCACTTTGTTGGACAGTGAGGTGGAGTAGTGAATAGAGCACCAGGCCTGGAGTCAGAAAGATCTGAGTTCCCATCTGCCCTCAGATACTTCCTAGCTGTGTGATCATGGGCAAGTCACTTAAAAAAAAAAAACAAATCTGTGTTTGCCTCAGTTTCCTCATCTGTAAAATGGGTATACTAGTGGCACCTACCTTCCAGGGTTGATGGAAGGCTCAAATGAGATGATGTTTGTAAAGAGCTTAGCACAGTGCCTGGCACATAGTAAAAACTATGTAAATCGTAGCTTTTGCAATGGTTTGCAAAGCCTTTTCGATACAGCAGCTCATTTCATCTTTACAGCCAGCATGTGAGTTAGGTGCTATTACCATATCTGGATTTTAGGAATGAGAAAACTCGCTAACCAATGTGATGAGGCTCTCCAGGGCCACAGAGTTATTGAGCATCCGGGCAAATGGAGAAAGACACGTTCTGAGAGTTAAAATATTATGCAGAAATTCTAACCAGGACTATTCTATAGTGGTAGTGATTGGGGAGACTGTACCAGAAAGGAAGGAAGCAATATGAGATTGAGAGGATTTAGTGACCAGTTGGATATGGAGGTAGGAAAGGACACGATGATGAAGATGATGATGATGATGGCAGTCAGCTCTCAAATCTCCCTTCATGGTTTCAGGCAGCTCTTCTGGAGCTGTGATTTTGTTAACGTGGCGGCTTCTTCCACCAATGCAGATCTCCATCCCTCCTTTGCTAGACAGCTTCATGAGTTACTGTGACTGGAAATCCTTGAGGGAGGAGCCTCTCCAAAGCTGGCTAGGCTGCTTCTCAGGCAGAAGTTATATGGTCAATTCCTGGGTACATGAGTAGCCAGCATGGTAGGACTTAGCTGAGTTTCCATAAACTTCCCTATCCCATGCTTACCTTCAGAGCTTGACATGATGTATGGAATCAACCGTACTTGGTATGTGCCTACTTGGTGCCATGCACTGGGGATACAGAGGCAAAACAGGGCCTACCCTCAATTTGCTCACATTCTTTTTGTTTTATGCTTTTTTGGTGAGGCAGTCGGGATTAAGTGACTTGTCCAAGGTCTCACAGCTAGGAAGTGTCTGAGGCTGGATTTGAACTCAGGTCTTCCTGACTCCAAGGCCAGTGCTGTATCAACTGTGCCACCTAGCTGCCTATGTTGCTCACATCTTCTGGAAAACTTTACAATCTAAATAATAACAATAGTTTTAAGAATTATAATATTTTAATAACTTATAATAGTTTTTAGAGAGTAACAACATTACGTGGGGCTTTGTGATTCTGGAGCAGGCTTTCTATGATATCTCTGCAACATGACTCTTGAAACAGCTTTGGGGGGTGGTAGTACAAGTGTCATCAGACACATTTAACAGAGGAGAGGGAGTGTGGAGCTGTGGGTAGGGAGCCTGCTTGTTCTTAATCTCTTCTGCCTTCTCCCTAGCCCTTTGCTCCTACCTGGAGCCTTTTTAAATTCTTTTCAGTTGAGCAGCACTTGAGTCTCAGAAGAACTCTGGTTGACAAATTTAACATCTCTCTCCCTCCTCCCAGCACTGGTGCAAGATTAGCCATCACTGTCATCTTCCCCCAGCCCTTGGCTGCCGTTGGAACCTGTCCCAGTATCTGATGGCCTCGGCACACCCTCAGCATGTAACACTTCCCCCTCCCCACAACCTCTCTTCCCAGGGAGGGAATGTAATGTTATTATACTCATTTCCCGTGTGCATCTAGCACAACACTGCCCTATTATGTGGAATGTGAATTTTGGGGATGTTAATTTTATACTAAGTCAGAGGTTTAGTTACACCATTCAAAAATAGATTGATTAGCACCAGGAAAGAAGACCAGTTGTAAAGCAGGACAAGACATGGCTAGAGTGTGGGGGAAATTAGGAAGGAATTAAGAGATTCTGTCAAGAAACAGGAACACGGTTCAGAAGGGTTCAGGTCATTCCAGAGGGAGTTGTGGAGTCCTGTGGCCAAAAAGATACGGGAAACGAGGAGTGAAAGAGTTGGCGGCAGGGTGGCTTGGAAGAATCCTTGGACAGATCTATTGGGTTAGGACGCAGTGACTTCACCTTTATTGGTGTCACAGACCCCTTAGGTAGGCTGCTGAGACCCATGGGCTCCTCCTCAGAATCATATTGTTTAAATGCATAAAATAAACCTTGTAGGATTACAAAGGAAACAAATGCTACCAAAAATACAGTTATCAAAAAAAAATGTGTTAAAAGTACTTAGGCCCCAGGATGTCTGCTCTAGAAAGCAGACTTGACTTGGTATCAAGGGACTGTACCTGAAGGGTAGGCAGAAAATGTCAGCTCTTCACTTCTTCCATACTTCAGACTCAGTCTTGAGGGAATAAAACCTAACCACGATTTTCATGGAACAGGTAGATACTGAAAAAAATCAGACTTGGCCATTAGCCTGTGACAAGCTGGATTTGGAAATAGAAGTTGTGCATCTGTAATAGACCTAATTGTCTATTATAGTTTTAAGACCAATTTAGTAATAATTTGTTAAGCATACAACTCAGCAGATAGAAAAACAGAACAAAATAATTCTTCCCCTCTGGGAGCTTACATTCTACTAAGGAAATACAGCATTTATGTAGAAAAGTAGATATCAGGCGTGGAGCTGAGATGGTGGAGAGAAGTCAGGAAGCTGCTGGAGCTCTTCCCAGTTTCCCTAGGAAACAATGTTAAATAAATTCTGGAGGGACAGAACCCACAAAAGGATGGAGTCAAACAGTTTTCCAGCTGAAGCTAATTTAGAAGGATTTCAGGAAAGCTCTGTCTCACCTGGGTAAAAGGGAAGTGCAGCCCAGCACAGCCAGTGTCTGGGAGCCAGCAGGAGGCTCTGAGCCACAGCAGAGATCAGCAAGCAAGGCCCCTTGTTCCTGGCTCAGCAGGCCAGTGGCACAGCAGGCCAGCTGTCAGGCCTGCAGCCCCAGAACCCAGCCTACAACCCAGTGCAGCAAGCAAACCACCTGCACCTGAGGCCCCAGAGCACAAAGCCAGTGACCAGGCCCCAGGTTCCCAGCACTAGAAGCTTGGGACAGTGCCCCCTGTGCTCCAGGAGCAGACTCAATGTGAAAAGCTAGAAAACAGACTTCTGTGAAGTCTCAAATTCCCTTTTTGCAATTGCACCCTTTGCACCAAATTCTTCCCCCAGGGGCCAACCCTAAACATAGGAATCGCCTGGCCACTTGACAGCTTTTTAGATGTGCCTTCTCCCTGACCATGCCCAATGTCTCCCGAAGCATTCCTGATCCCAAAGTTCCTATGGCTGAACTTGAAACTCTCTTCACCATCCTCATTGCCTTCCTGCACACTCCAGTTTATCAATTTCCTTTCTGAAATGTGCCTCCCAGAGCTGACCATGATACTCCAGAGCAGCCTGACCAAGAGGAGTTAATGGGAATCTCAAATTATCCCTCCAAGCTCTGCCTCTCCTAGGGCACTGTGTTAGTTACCTTCCTTGACTGCTCAACACAGTGCTGGCTCATAAGGAGCTTCTGACAGCAGAACCTTCTCCCTTGGCTGCTATCATCAATGCCAGGCCTTTGTATGAAATAGGCTTCGTTAGGTAGATGAAACAGGAGTAAAGTTCCTGATAAATAAATTCCCGGACAGGTTGTGGATGTTTGGAGATGACACATCCTCATTATAATAATGATAACACAGGTCTTTTAATATCTACTTATTCAGTCACATAGGAAAGGGCTGGTGGGTTGTTTCTGTCATTGATTCTCTTCTCTCTCTCATATTCCTTACCCACATTTGTAGCATTTTTTTCCTACTTAGAGATTTAGGATGCTTGCACAGGCTGCCCTCAGTATGTGTGCCCTAATCCTCTCCATCCCAGAAGATTCACCTCTGGACATGAATACACCCTAAGTTTCAAGGAGTTCATCACCTAGGGCAACCCAGCTTAAAAAAGGCTTCCATTATCTCATCTGATCCTGAAAAGAACCTCTTAGGTAGGCAGTGCAAGAATGATCCCTTTTAAGAATCATCAACAGCTGAGGTCACTCAGGTCTTTCTCATTCCAAGCCTGGAGCTGTCTGCCCTGGGCCCCTCTACTGCCCCAAACCAACCTTGTTGGAAAACAGTTTGCCTTTCACTGTGCCTATTTCTACCTTCCAGTCACCTACACTCAAATCCTCAGCCATCCTTGGCTTTTCTATATTTTCTGTCTCATTTGATCAGTCATTAACTCCTGTCTCTCATTTCTCACATCAATCCTTTCCTTTCCTTAAAGAGTATGGTGCCATATGGTTAGGAAAGAGTGATGGACACGAAGTCAGGAGGAAGGCCTGAATTTGACTCCTATCTCCTAGATCATCTGTAAAATGGAAACAGTAACAGCTATAGTACTTATAGCATAGGGTTGTCAGAGTCAAAGGAAGGTAATGGAAGTAATGCACTTTACCAGTTTTAAGGGAGGATGTGATTGAAGATATTCCCCCAGATCTCACTGTAGTGTGGCCCCTTCCCATGGTGCACCTGGATGATCCCAATGGCCTTACGTCCTGGTCTGCCTTCCAGTCACTGGCCCTGTGTTCGACCTTTGGAAAGTACCCCTGTTATGTCATACCCCTCAAGGGAGTTTGCAGCCCAAAGGATCAGAGGTTCTGAACCAGGAGAGAGTTCAGTCCAACTCCCCCTATCCCCTTTACATAAGATAAAACCACGGCTCTGAAAGAATAACTTGACCAAAATCACATGATCAGTGAGCAACAAAGCCAGGATTTGTACTCAGATCTTGACTCTAAATCCAGTGCTCTTTCTATTACATCACATTTAAGGCATTAAGAGGAAAGCACATTGGTCAGGGCTTAGGGGTCCTGGGCTCTAGTCCCAACTTTCTGGCCACTTGTCCTTGTTAAAATAACTCTCTGTTTATAAAGAGAAGAGACTGGACTAGGTGATCTGAAAAGTCCCTTCCATCTCTAAGATTCTATAATTCTACAATTGTATTCTATAGTCTGAAATCTGGTCTCACTCTGCCTAGCACATTTCATCTGATTTACTCCCGTTCTCATTGGGAACCTCTCCTTCCAGCCAGACTGGTCTCATCCTCACACCATGCCCCCTCTAAGCTTAGACTCAGTCTCCACTCCCCACCCCAGCTATCCAGCACCAGGCCAGCCTTCAGTGGCCCACTTCTTCAGCCAACTCCTTCCAACCCAACCCAGGTATCTCTTCCTTCTCATATTCCTCCTGTACAAATCATTTTGGCCCTTAATCATGCTCATTGTCTCAGATCACCTGTTCCACCTTTGTGCCTGGTTTCCCTGAGGAGATGTTAAACTTCTTGAGGGCAGGAAAATGGATGCATTTCTTTTGTAATAACCTCGATTCCTGTTCTTATGCTCCTCAATTCTGAGCCCATTGTGGATTGGTAATACAGCCTTGTTGTTATAGAAGATCCCTCTATTGGTAAGGGCATGTGGCCAGGTGGATAGATAGACAAAATACTTATTTAGTACTTACTGTGTGCCAGGCACTGTGATAAGTGTCCAGGATATTAGTAGAAGCAAAGAAAAAAAAATGAAGACAATCCCTACCTTCAAAGAGCTTCCATCCTAATGGAGTTGGGGAAGAGGAAAGACAATCCATACCAAGGGGCTGGAAGGGAGAAAATTGTGGAGAACAAGGAATGGGATTGGGAATGGCCTGGTGGTCAAGGCCAGGACTTCATCAGTCAGAAGAGAGGGCTGTCACTAGGGGGAGAAGGCTTCTAGGGAAAGGAAAGGAGAAATGATTAGCAGATGCATCAGCAATATTTTGCCTCTTTGGAGAGTTCACTCTGGATCTAGGAGTCAGGCAACAGGTAAAGGGCTGAGCTGCTACCACCCATCTTGCCATGTTTTTCCTCTCCCCTAATAATCCAGGCTCTAGCCAGAATTAGACTCCTTCTCAACTACATGATTCTGCTCCCTTTCTGCTTTCCAAACTGAGGCTAGCTGGGAGTCCCAGTGTATCCTTCACCTTCCAGCTCAGATTTAATTGCTAATTTAATTTAACTGTTTCTATTTCTGACAGCATTGTACGTTGTTGTACGTTGTGTAGGAAGACAATTCATGAAGAACATGGCTATGATTGGAAGGAACGTTATGTTTGGAAGCACACCAATATTTGGATGAAGGACGGGTAATCTCAAGGGATAGTCTGTTATTAAGACATCTAGGAATATGAAACATAACCTTAATTTCTCATTCAGCTGCTTCTATCCATGGAATGTGGAGGGCTAATGGGATGGGCAGTGCAAGGATGAGGGGTACTTGGGGGCCCAATAATACCAGTCAGAATTTGATGTTATGCAAAGAGAGTTTTTTAAACATCTGGTTTTGCCCTCCCAAATGCCCTAAGGGAGAGGGGGCTGGTTAAAAAGGGAAAGGGCCATGTCTATGCAGTCAGGAAACCGTGAGTAGAGTACTGTTTCTGGGACCATAGATTTCGTGTTAAAAGGTACTATAGTCCAGCCCATTCATTTTACAGATGGGGAAACTGAGGATAAGGAAGTTCAAGTAACTTTGCCCTAGGCATGGGTCAGGAGCCTGCAGCCTTATGGTCACATGTGGCCTTCTAGGCCCTTAAGTGTGGCCTTTTGACTGAATCCAAATTTTACAGAGCAACTTTTTTTTAAAAATAAAATCCTTTTAATTAAGTGATTTGTTCTGTAAAGTTTGGATTCAGTCAAATGGCCACACTTAAGGCCCTAGAAGGCCACATGTGACCGTAAGACTGCAGGTTCCCCACCCCTGGTCCAAGGCCTCCAAGGTAACATATGACATAGCTTAGATTTAAACACGAATCCTCTGATTCCAGAGCTGATGATCTTTCCCAGGTGCTCCCCTGGCTCCCTCAAGGAGATCACAAAAAGTGGATAATAACCCCCCACTACCGGCATCAGAGGGTTATAGTGAGGAAAGTGCTCTGTAAGCCATTATTTCAAGGGTCTATAATTCCCTCCCACTTTATAATCCCTCTTCTCTCACAGATCACAGCCCCCTTGAAAGGTTTTTGGGAGGTATTGTGGCCAGAAAGTCCATCACCTGGCAGCCAACCTGCATATGAGCCTCTGCAAACTTAATCCTGTCCTCATCAAATCGGCATCTTACAGCCCCATCTCCCTGCCCATACTCAGGGCCTTTCTGAGTGGGTAGAACCTTCCACAGCCTATATCCCACTAGAATAGAAACTCAAGAACCTAGGTGGGGACCTCATTGAATGGTGCAGGCAGGAACAACAGGTAATCACTTGCTAACTGTCCACAGAAAAAGGATCTGACTCAGATTGATGAAAGATGAGGTTGAACAGGTAGGGAGTACCCGTATTATAGAAGGCCTTCGAAGCCAGATTGGGGAGTTTAGACTCTATTCTATGAGCCATGGGATGGTTATTAGGGATCACAGAATAGTCCTACCCTCACATTTTTTTAAACCAATTTTGTAGACGAAACCCAAAGAGATTAAATGACTTGCCCTGGGTCAAACCGGGTTTTTTTTTTGGGGGGGGACAGAAAGCAATCAGGGTTAAGTGACTTATCCAGGGTCACATAGCCAGTAAGTGTCTCAGGTCTGATTTGAACTGAGGTCCTCTTGACTGGAAGGCAGGTGCTTACATCCACTGGGCTGAGTAGCTGTCCCTTCAGGCATTTTTTTCTTTTTTTGGCTAGACAATGGGATTAAGTGACTTGCCCAGGATCACATAGCTAGGAAGTGTGAAGTGTCTGAGGCCAAATTTGAACTCAGGTGCTTCTGACACCAAGGCTGGAGCTCCATCTTCTGTGCCACTTACCAGCCCATAGGCATTCTTTTGAACTGAGAATTCAAACCTAGGATCCTTTCCAAATTCCTGAAAGTGACCATCCCAGAGGGTAAGGGATCTGAGATGTCATCTCATAAGTCTGGATCTCCTTTGCACAGAGCACCCCTTGATGATGCTGGTGAGCACCAGTTCCCTGTTTTCTGCCTCACTTCATGATATTTGTTCATTTCCTCTGCCACATCATTGATTTTGGAATTGTCACCTTGTGTTGTGAGTTCTTCCACAATGCAATTTCTTTTCCAATTAAAAAAATGGGAGGCGTTTCAGAGAGATGGTTGTTTGGGACAACTCTGATGATGTAAGACGCTGAAGATGTCAGTAAAAATTTATTTTTCAAAATGCTCTGTGACCACAAGGGTAAAGCAAGCTGAGAAAAATCACGGCAAGTGAGTAGTTAGGATTTGAAGAGTGGGTAAAATTGGGATATTCTGAGGCATCGGGGAATTACTGAACGGCCCGCTCAGTGACAGAGATTCATTCTGCAGCTTTGTCTCAAACCCTCAGTGCAATAAAGGGTTAGAAACACTGGACTTTAGAATGAGAGACAGCGGGGTGGGTTTAGAGGAGGAGAGTGGAGGGGGAGAGAGGAGGTAGGGAAGGAAAAGGGATGGAAAGATGAAGAAGGGGAGAGAGGAGAGGAGAGGAAAGGGAGAGAAGAATGGAGGAGACAGGAGTGGAAGAGGGAGAGAGGAGAGGATGGGGAGAAAAGAGGAGAAAGAGAAGGAGGAGAGAAGGGAGGGGAGGGAGAGAGATGGAGACAGAGACACAGACAGAGACAGACAGAGAGCCAGACCCGCATGGGAAGCAGGGGCGCAGGACAGAAGGCTAGACCCTCCCAGGAAAGCAGAGGCCAGAAGGAAAAGGACTCCTCGCAGCCCATCCCCACCTCGGGGCGGGGTCCGCGCGGGCGCGCTCCTCCTCCCCGCCCCCGGACCGCCACGCCTGGGTCTTGGTGGGGCTAGCGAGAGCGGTTCCCGAGTCTGCGGACATCTGTTTTCACTTTCGCCTTCGCCGCCCCCTAGCTCGGGCTGTGTCCCCTCCCCACCCCGCAGCCTTCCCCCACAGCCCCCGGCGCTCCCTCCGCGGCCATGGAGGCGCTCAGAGCCCGGGTGGTGAGCACGCTGGACCGCCTGAGCCCACCCGAGCTGGAAGAGTTCAAGTTTTACCTGAGGAGCTCCGGGAAGAAGCCTAGGATCCCGATGGAGGACCTGGACACGGCCCCCACGACCTCGGCTCTGGCCGATCTGCTGGTCAAGCGCTACGTCGTGTCCGGGACCCCCAGGGTCTTGGTCCGGGTGTTCCAGCGGATGCGCCGGAACGACCTGGTAGCCGAGTGGGGTAAGGTGGGGTGCAAGCTCGGGGCTCTCCTGGGGGCGTGGGCGGGGCGGGGGCGGGGGGTCCCGCCCTCTGGGTTCATCTCTGGGTTTATCTCGCGCCGAAGCCCTCCTACTCCCACCTCCACTCCCCACCCCCTGAAGAATCATCAGCTTTGACCGTCCCTAAGCTCTTCAGATCATCTCATGGGTGCGTCCCACGAGATCCCTGGTAAGCTAAGCTACTGCTCCAGGTATTCTTAGCTCCGTTTTACAGAGGAACAAACCGAGGCTTAGAGGGTAAGTGACTTCCCTATGTTTGGTCACCCGGCTAGTGAGCTACCAAGCAACGTAATTTGCACAGGTAGTGAGAGTCAGATGCAGTGCTGGATGCTAGAGCTTTACATGTCCCCCATCACCTTGCTGCCCCCCACCTGTCACCCAGGTGGAAAAGATGGAGAGAGTTTAAAAAGATCAGGGGCCCAGATGGGCGTTTGGATCTTCAGTTGAAAAGATGAGGACTTGAAATAACCAGGAGATAAACAGGAAGCCAGAATGGGAAACTGCTATTTATTATACAGAGTACTAGACTTGTCCAAGGTCACTTAGCTAATAAATGGGGCCTTCTGACTTCTAAACCAGGGCCCTTTTTAGAATACCATGACTCCCAAGTGCTGGGCCCCAAAACATCAATAGATTGAAGATTCATTTTGATAACTCTATAAGAGATTATTCAGGGGACATCCCCCCCCCCTTTCCATTCCAAACCAACAGGTATTTAGTGAGATTCCTTTTGTTGAGCTACATGCTAGGCAGGGTGCTAGATACCCAAAGGACTTTATAATCTATCTGATCCTTGGAGTTTATCCCTAATCTTTTGAGATCATTAGCATGAAAGATCTCCAACAATATTTACAGTGCTGGTGAGACAGGTCAAGTGTGTGGCATATATTACATGCATTTGGCATGTAATATGAATTCCAGCACTGCATATTGTTGTTTGTATGTTGTGTCCCCTGTTAGAATGGGAGCTTGTTGAGGGCAGGCAGGGATTCTGTTTTTGCCTTCCTTTATGTCTTGGGTGCTTAGCACAGGGCTTGGCACTAGGGAAGGGCTTCCTGCTTGCTGACCATAAGGAAGGACTTTGACAAAATAAGTGGTCCCTGCCAGCTTGCTTCATTCATTCAGTATGCACTTACTATATGCTAGGTGCTGGGGATACAAAGCTAAAACCAATTTAGCTCTTGCTTTCTAGGAGTTTACGTTCTAGGGAAAACAACATATACACAGAAAATTAAATAACAATATATACAGAGTCATTTCTGAGGTGACACTGGCAACTGGGAGATCAGGATAGGGAGGGGTGGTGTTATTCAGGGGACTTTTCCCTCCTTCTCCCTCACTTACAGAGCAATAAATGAGATTCACTTTGGTCAGCTAAGCAAGGCAGGGATTCTATTAAGTAGAAGGGCTCCATAGGCATGGGGAAAAAGCCTGTGCAAAGACCCAGAGAGGAGATGGAATCACATATAAAGGCCAAGCAGGCTAGAATGGCTGTAGCAGAGTAGGACGTGCTAAAGGGGTTATTGTCTTCATTTTATATGGGAAGAAACTGAGTCTCAGGGGAAGGGACTTGCGTGTGATCATCCAGCTAATAACTTCTACTGGTGGGATTGAAGGTGAGTTTGTCCTGACTCCAAGTCCAATAGTCTAGACAATGTACCATGCCACCACTTGGGTAAGCATTTGGGTTGGGCTTCAAAAGATAGAAACCGAGTAGAAGAGGAGCAGGTGGGAAGATGTCTCAGGTTTAGGTAACAGCATGAACAAAAGCATGGAGGTGGTAGAGTGTAGCAGGGTTTGCAGAGAATGGCCCAATGAGTGTGTGATGCAGGGTCCAACCCCAGAGCCAGGAGATGGAGCTGGAAAGGGGCCAGATTGTGGAAGAGGATTGTGTCTCAAAACTCAGATTAGTGTTGGTGGACTCTGTTTTTGAAGGGGTTTCCCTTTTGGAGTTATCAACAGGTCTGGGCAGAAACATTTTGTTTGAGGACATGCTGCTGAGCTGTCTGAGCAAGGTCAGTCAGGGTTGCAGGGTCTAAGGGAGACTGTTTCAGGGACCTGTCATTAGCCCTCAGGACTGTGGGATCCTGGAGTCCCAGCTTGATGAAAGAAGTCAGAGGAGCTTTGTGCCCACATTCAGCAGCCGTTGTGTTCAAAGCACTTCCTCATTTACAAAGGGCTTTTCTCACAGCAACCCCGATGATACAAATATTGTCATTTCCATTTGACCCCTGAGCATCTCAGGGTTCAAGTCACTAGCCCAGGGTCAATAATGCTAAGTAGCAGAACCTGCTCCCTTGGTGGGGATTTGTTACATTGTCAGTACAAATGTTTACACTTCAAATGGGGACTTCATTTATGGTTTGTTGGTTGTCTAGAGTTAAGAAAGTGATGGAGAACATTAGTAATTCTGATTATATAGAAGTTATATAGGAGTGCAGGGTATAATCATCCCACCCACTCTATACCACCTCCCCAAGCTGGTTCATATTTCCCAGTATGCCACTTAAATTCAGATCTTTTAATTCCAAACATGCCCTTTCCACAGCTGACTTTCTCAGGTTGGAGATGCAGCAGTATAAGTAGACTTAGTAAACTCAACTTCATCAGAATACTTGTGGGAGAGGAGCCAATCCTCATTCTGCTTGGTCCCAGGGGGCAAACAAGACTATCGGGGGGGGGGGGGGGAGGGTCCCAAAAGGAAAAGTTAGGCTTGATGTAAGGGGAAATTTCCTAGCAATTAGAGCTGTCCAGAAGTGTCATGAATGTCCTCAATGAGGCTTCTCCTCACTGGGGGGCAGTATGTGTGTGTGTGGGGCAGCATCTTCAGTGGGAGAGTAGCCTCCTATGAGTGATATTGTAGAAGGAGATTCTTACTCAGGTTAGGATTGTAGTAGAGAGCTTTTTAGCTGCTGTAGGCTAAGTGCCTGGTGGGCATATGAGAAAAGAGTCAAGTGAATATTAGGCTCAGAGCTTTAACGCTAAATCAAACTAGGACTACAGAGGAGTAGAAAACCTCTTAACAGGAACCTTATTTTCCCTTTTCCCTCCTGATTTATGCCTTTAATTTTCCCCCCACCCCACTTTTCTAGGGAGGGGGTGATCCCTGTAGACTCTGTAACAAGAAACATTTCCCATCTTGAGGAACTGTAATCAGTATGTGTCATGGCAGCACAGACAGTTATGGGTGAGCCCAGCTGGATTGTGTTTCCAACCTCCAGTTCTCCCTCCTCATCTCTACCTCCTGGCTTCCTTTAAGTGTCAGCTCAAGTCTCCTCTTCTACAAGAAGCCCCTGCCTATCCCCCTTAATCCTAGTGCTTTCTCTTTGATCAGAGCTTAATGTAGCCTGATTTGTTCCCAGCTGTTTGCATGTTGCCTCCTGTATTAGATGTGAGCTCCTTGAAGGCAGGGATTGTCTTTTACCTACCTTTCTTTGTATCCTCAGAGCTTCCCCCTGCCTGGCACATAGTAGCCTCTTAGGAGATGTCTGTGGTATGTCCAGTTCAGAAGCAATTGGTGATATGGGACTGGAGGTGAGGAGAGAGGCCAGGGCCATATATGTAGGTCTGGGAGTCATCTGCACCAGTCCCATGATTAAATCCATAGAGGCTAATGAAGTTACCAAATGAGAGAATAGTAGCTGGGCCAGTCTACCAATTGCAGAGGGAGAGCAGAGAAGCTCCTCCAGGACAGAGCCTTGGGGTATCCCAACTTTAAGGAAACATGAATATAGATGATGGTGAAGCAAAGGATGCTGAGAAAGAGCAGCCAGAGAGAGGAGAACCAAGACAGGCAGCTAGTGACACAGTAGATAGAGCCTTGAGCCTGGAGTTCAAATCCAGCTTGAGACACTTACTAGTTGTGTGACCCTGGGGAAGTTATTTAACCTGTTTTACCTCAATTTTGTCAACTGAAAGATGGGGATAAAATAGCAGCTCCCTTGCCAGGTTTTTTGAGAGGATCGAGGAGTAATATTTGTAAAAAGTGCCTAGCATACAGTAGTCACTATATAAATACTTTTTCCTTTTCTCCAGTATTGCAAAACATCATGTTGGACATACTACGTTGGTGTGGATGGATTCTTCGCAATTCCCAGCATCAGATATTGCAGAGAGATAAAAAAGGTAAGGATTGAGAAAATGCCATCCTATTTGGCAATGAAGAGGTCACTGGCAAATCTGTAGAGAACAGTTTTTGTTGAATGATGAGGCCCAAAGCCAGATTACAAGGGGTTGAAGAGTTAGTGAGAGAGGAGAGAAAGTAGAGAGGATGATTGAAGACAACTGTGTGGCTGAAAAAAAAAGGAAAGAGAGAGAGAGAGAGAAAGAGAGAGAGAGAGAGAGAATGAGAGCACAATAGGTAGCAGGGAAGGTGGAGATCTGTGGAAGGTGGGGCCTATTTATAGACTATAGGGAAGGAACCCACAGATAGGAAGAGGTTAGAGGACAGAGGAGGATTAATGATTGTAGGAGAACATTGGAGGGAATGGAGTTAAGGAAATGTGGTGAGAGATAGAGAAAGAAGATGTGGGAAAGCAATAAATAAATAACCCTATTCTTTGTTCTTTTTTGGTGGTCCATTTTCCCCGAAAATACTGAGCGTTTTGACAATGACTTTGAAGAGACAGTATGAAAATGATGGCCCTAAAATGGTAACTTTTTATCTAAGCCTTGATAATGTAACTAACGACCACATGGCTTCTCATTCAGGCAACTGGCTCCTTCCTGTAGGTGTAAAAAGGGAGATTTGTATGTTGTTTCACTCCCTTGTTCTTAAAAAACTCCACTATCTGTTTATTCCCTTTGAGATAACATAGACTTCCCTGTTTGGCATTTGGAGCCCTTTGAAATCTGCCTCCGATCTAACTCTTCAAACTGATTTCATGTCCCACCCCTTCATACATTCTCTAGTTAAGTCAATTCCGCTGCTAGATGTTCTACAGAATCAGCAGAATTCCACCAGACTGTCTCCCATTCCTGGAGTACTCTCTCTCTTCACCTGCACCTCAAGGAATCCCTGGATTTCATTCAAAACTCAGCTTAGCTGCCACCTTGTACCTAAGGCCACCCCCTTCACCCCAGTGGTTGGAGCTCTCCCAGTATAACGTAAACTCCATGGGTGGCAAAGACTGTGATGTTTTGGTCTTTGTATGTACAGTGTCTAGCACAGTGCCTAATGTAGAATAAGGACTTAATAAATGCTTGTTCAATCCATTTATCTCATTAGCTACTTAAACTGGGAGAGGGAGGGAGGAAGAACAGTTAGTATTCCCATTCCTCCTGCAGGCAGCTAGGTGGTGCCTAGGACAGAATGCTGGACCTGAAGACCCAAGGAAGACCAGAGTTCAAATCCATTCTTAAACACTTGCTAGCTACATGACCCTTGGGCATTCAAATCTGTCTATGCCTCAGGCCTTTCATGTGTAAAATGATGATAATAACACCTACCTTTCTGAGTTTTTGCAATGATCAAATAAGATGGCCTCTTTAAGTACTGTGCAAATCTTACAATGCTATATAAGTATTAGATGTCAACATTCCTGTACCCCTTTTATAGCTGAGAAAACAGGTTGAGAAGTTACCTGATTTGATCAAGGACGCAGTTAGGAAGTGCTAGACCCCAGAGCTAAACCCAGTTCTGTTGAATCCAAATCCTGTGGTCTTTCTGTTTTCCTAGAACCACCCTCATTTCTACCTTTACCTTCTTTGTCCCCTCATTACTACTTTGTTATCTCCCCCATGTGGAAGCAAGAGCCACATCCCACCAGAGCTCCTAGGAAAGGGGAAGGATTGGGGAATCCCTGCTGCATTGCAGAAAGAGGCTGAGGGAAAACTTAGGGAACAAAATGGAAGACACTGGTGGATCCGAGGCATGGTATCTCTAAAGAGTGTGTCCTCCTCAGTGTCAGTCACCCAGATCATCTTAGAGGCAGTAAAAATGGCTCCCTGCCCCCAAGAATCCAAGAGGTGGTGCTAAACCAGCTACTTTATGGTAGGGCAACCAACACCCAGCCCCTAAGACCTAACCAGTTGGGCCATATTTGTCCTCTTAGCAAAGTGCTGAGGGGCTTGCTGGTGCTTTATGGGAGGAAGGGTCTCTCCTGCTCCCCACTCAGCTCCCAAAGATAAAACGTCAAGGAATGCCAGATTGCTGTCTTGTGCCCCTCCAGCTGTTTCTGCATCTCTTCCTTTTGGTGGTGGGAGCCTCTGGACTAACTCCTGGGAGCAGGAAAGAATAGGGCCACACCTGTCCGGGGACTTAAGTGTCATGTTCTCATTGGAATTCTTGGGGCCATAGCTCTGGGTTGGGGAGATTTGGGGGACTTTGTAGTCTATGTGTAATCCACTGAAATCTGTTGAAGTTCCTGACTTGTAGAAAGGATGAGAAGGCTCCAGCCCCTGGGGAATCCATGCTGCTCTCATTCCTGTTCCCTCACAGGGTTACCTGTTCCCCAGATAAACTCAAACCCAAGCCCTGCCTTACCTCAGAGTGGTATGATTTTAACTGGTGGTGTTTTGTATGTGGTAGTGACACCATGCTGCCAGTTTTGTTACAATAGCCCTACTTTGCTGGTTCTAAGTATTTCAGAAGGAGTGATTTGTATTGTTAGAACTACTCTGAAATGGAGATTGTCAGGAACTTATAGATGAAAGAAATCTATTTCTACACACATGCACACACACCCCTCCCCCAAAGAGAGATGGTCAGCTTTGAGCTCTCAGATAAACCCCATCCCGGACCCCAGGAGGTTCGCAGGCAGCATATGGGCCAATATGTCTAGGGTGTTATATTTTCTGATACATGGGAATACATTGGCTTATTAATTTTACTTACAAACAGGAACGCTATAACATGGAAAAACCTCGTAAGGCTTTTGTGATGTGTGTGAAGACAGGCAGACCAGGGGCTAAGCAGGATATGAAGAGAATGAGAAACTGGCTTAAAGCGTGCAAGTTTGAATGTACATCTTGCATCAATCCTGATGAAAAGGTAAGCGTTGAGACAACAGCATTGGTAACTGACTTTTATAGCCTGCTTTCTTTCTGATGAGGTCATCATGAATACAATCTGAGCAGCAAGGTCTTCTTCCTTTCTAAACCCTGATAAAAGAATCTTGGTACTTCTCTCAAGGGACAAGTGTCAGGGAATTAATGAATTCTTCTCCTGTAAAGGAAAGCCTTTTTATGTTTCAAGAGTGTGAATGCTCCATTAGTTGCTTTGAGTCTATGTGTTTTTCAGAGCTGAGTAGGATTTGAGATTCAGTACAAGTCATTGCCCAATTCACAAATGGTCAAGGAAGATGAACAGGCAGTTTTCAGATAAAGAAATTGAAGCTATCTGTACTCCTATGAAAAAATGCTCTAAATCACTATTGATTAGAGAAATGCAAATTAAAACAATTGTGAGTTACCATCTCCCATATATCAGATTGGATAATATGACGGAAAAGGAAAATGATAAATGTTGGAGAAGATGTGGGAAAATTAGAACTCTTATGCTTTGTTGGTGGAGTTGTGAACCGATCCAACCATTCTGGAGAGCAATTTGGAATTATACCCAAAAGGCTGCAAAACTGTGCATACTCATTGATCCAGCAATGCCACTACTAGGTCTGTATTCCAAAGAGCTCATAAAAAAATGGAAATGACCCACATGTAGACAAATATTTATAGCAGCTCTTTTTGTGGTGGTGAAGAATTGGAAACTGAGGGGATGCCCATCAGTTGGGGAAATGGCTGAACAAGTTGTGTTATGTTTATGTAGTGGAATACTGTTGTGCTATCAGAAATGATGAGCCAGGGGGCCACTAGGTGGCCTAGTGGATAGAGCACCAGCCCTGGAGTCAGGACAACTTCAGTTCAAATCCAGCCTCTGACACTTGGCACTTACTAGCTGTGTCACCCTGGACAAGTCACTTAACCCCATCGCCAAGCCAAAAGCAAAGAAACCAAGGAAAAAACAGAAATGATGAGCAGGCTGATTTCAACAACACCTGGAAAGACTTACAAGAACCGATGCTGAGTGAAGTGAGCAGAAACAGGAGAATATTGTACACAGTAGCAGCCACATTATGTGATGATCAACTATGATAGACTTAGCTCTTGTCAGCAATGCAGGAATCTACGACAATTCCAAAAGGTTTATTTTGGAAAATGCTATCCACATGCACAGAAAACTGGAGTTTGAATGCAGATGAAAGCATACTATTTTCTTTTTTCTGTGTTTTCTTTCTCGTGCTTTTCCCCTTTTGTTCTTATTCTTCTTCCACAACATGACCAGTATGCAGATATGTTTAATATGATTACACATGTATAAGCTATATCAGATTGCCTACCAATTCGGGAGGAGTCCAGGAAGGAACAAAAAACTGGAACTCAAAGTCTCATAAGTGAATATTCAAACCTATCATTGCACGTAATTGAAACCAAATACTATTAAATGAAAACAAATTTGAGATCTATGGCCAGGTGGACGGGCCCCTACAGCGTCCCCCTCCTGTCGTCTCTGTCTTGTTTGTTGCCCATGACCCTGGCTGATACCCTTCCGACTGGGAAAAACAGCCCAGGGATGTCAATGCCCTTGCCCTGGGGGCCATCACTGGTCCCACTCTCCCAACAATGATTAGTATTGGATTTTAGTCCATTCATTCATTCATTCATTCATTCATTATTCAATTTTATCTTTGTCTACAGAATTTGGAGATTGGATTTCTCACATGTAACTTGAAGATTCAAGATGAAATTTGCATGAGGTGCTCTATGTAATCATATAAAATGATCCCAGAGTCCCACAGTTGTAATAAAAATGAAGTGTTTTACTTTTCCTTCTTAAACTTTCTGTCTTCCTGAGGACCAGGTTTCTTTTCAAAACTGTCTACAAAGGTGATGATGATGATGCCATCTTAGACCTTCACTTCCTTTTAACAGTCAATATTTCATGTTAGAAGCTAAGCAATTAATATCACAACCTGGGTAAAATGGGGGATTTCCTCTTTTTTTTTTGGTGAGGCATTTGGAGTTAAGTGACTTGCCCAGAGTCACGCAGTTAGTGAGTGTTATGTGTCTCAGGCTGGATTTGAACTCGCGTTGTCCTGATTCCAAGGCCAGTACTCTATTCACTGCGTCACCTCGCTGCCTCTAAAATGAGGGAATTCTGAGAATTACTGTAGATAATACAAATGGTTCTAAGTCCACCCTTTGATAAATCGGTTTTGCAATGCTATTTGCCACAGGGGTTAATGGAGAAATTACGAGAGTTTCGAGATGGAATAAATAAAAGAAAAGATGATGTGAGCTGCTGCCTTGTTACTCTCATGGCCCATGGAGGAAAAGCGTTATAAAAACAGTACTGGATGAAAGAATCAACTTATCAGACATCTTTGAAATGTTCAACAATAAAAACTGTCCAGCACTTCAAAAGAAACCAAAAATCTTTATAATCCAGGCTTGTAGAGGAGGTAAGTAGAAGGAAAAAGAACACCTCAGCAGTGGCAGGGAATTCTTAGGCTTCACTGTAAGTATTTTCTTCTTCTCTTTAGGAAATCCTGACTCTGATTTTCATCCCAGAAAGAATTTCCTTTCTCTACTGCTTCTCCTTATCTTACAAGAAGAAATACTCATTAGCTGCCCTTGACATCCATAAAGATGCCAAATTTTGTATATTTCCAGCCGGAGGACCATAATGTTAGCATCCTACAAGTTAGAGTATCTTAGGTCCTTTTAAGCAAGTAGATTCAAGATCTTATTATTTATAAATCCAAGGTTTTGCGGTTTTTCCACTGTGATATTCCCTCTTCTACTTTTTTATGGGTGTTTCCCTGTGGCCCTCTCTTCCTCACTCATTTTGGGATAAGTTTCTGTCATTTCTCAGGGCCCAGTGAAATGCATTTGAATAGAGATTGCATTTGGGTTTGAATCCTCATTTTGTTGCTTAAAATACTCCTAGAAATAACTGGCATTTTAAAGTAGATAATTCAGTTTTTCAACATGCTTTACTTATATTATTCTACTGTTTTCTCAGTGACTTTGGGCAAGTCATGTAACCTCTCTGGGGCTTGGTTTTCTTATTTGTACAATGAGAGAGTGGGCTGGATTATCTCTAAGGTCCTTTCCAGCCATAAATTTATGATGCTGTGATCCTACTAGCCTCTGACATGATGAAATTGTTAATCCTTGGCCTACCAATTCTGAGGAATGTTACTGTTGGTATGTGTGCTGTTTGCTCCTTAGACTGGGATCTGGCTTGCCTAGCTTTTCTGGAGCTATTGGGGCCCATGACTGTGAACTACTCCCTTCAGTGTATATGCAGTGACATGGGCTCACTTATGATAGGTTCATTTGGCATTAACATCAGATTGCTGGAAATTGTTTATCTCACTGGCTGTTCACATCTTCTCCCACAAAAACAGTCGAAGAGATGGTGGTGTTGTTCAAGCCGATGGTGAACCAATGGAAGAATGATTCAGAGAAAAAGCGACTTCCCACATTCAGTGATTACTTTATCCTCTATCCACCCATGAAGGTAAGGCAGTGAATTTATGCGTTGTCAAGGCATATTGAATGAAAGTGATAATGACTGTTCAAAATCCAGTTCTGATTATTTACGTTTCAGATTTGTAGTAAAACTCTTCTTGTGCATCACCCTGTAAACATAGATCACCAAAAACTAAAATGACTAATTCCATACAATATTTTTTCCTAAGGCAGAATTTGTTCAACCCAGCAGGGTTTTGGCCTTCTGGTCAGCCATTTGCAGTTAGGCAGACTCCCATTGGCTCTATGTTTAACATCTCAATCCCTTATTTAGAGGAAAGCAGAGATAGCATGATTCTAAAATTTTCAGAAGTCACCAAACTGAGAGAGCTAGAAATTTGGATGTCAGAATCATAATCTAGAAAGCTCTCAGCAGGCCAGAATTTTTGTCAAAATGTAGTAAGATGTAATTTAATGAGGATAAATACTAAGTCTTAATTCAAGTGCTCAATTTAAATATAGGGGAGAGATGGCTAGAGAACAATACATTTGAAAAATATCTGGGGGTTGTTAAGGAGCTAGAGGCCAAACATAAATCAGCATTGGGCGATGTGGTAGTAGAAAATGCATTAAGAGAATATGTTCAGAAATTGGCTGATCATCTCACCGTCCTCTGCCAGGCTGAGGCCACCCCTGGAATATTGTATTCAGTGTTGAATACCTCAAAAAGCAGCTGCTTGGTGCCATGGATAGAGTGCCAGGCAAGTCATCTTCCTGAGTTCAAATGTAGCCTCGGAACCTTTTTAGCTATGTGACTCTGGGCAGGTCATGCCACCATGTTTACCTCAGTTTCCTCATCTGTAAGATGAGCTGGAGAAGGAAATGGAAAGTCACTCCACTGTCTTTGCCAAGAAAACCCCAGTAGGGTCTAGATAGTTCTAGAACAATTCAACAACCGCTTTATTTTAGGAAAGACAGATATAAACTGGAACACGTAGGAGTAGGGTGACTAGAATGGTGATGTTGGATGGTGTTTTGGAGATTGTTTGAGAATGTTTGGTTTGGACAAGAGAAGATTAGGAGGGAGGTGATAACTGTTGTCAAGTATCTGAAGGACTACCAGATTTAAGGGTGAGGCCATTTATTTGGCTTGCCCTAAAGTTGAGAAATAGGAAGAGTGGGTGAAAGCTGCAGAGGAGAAGGTATAGGTTTAATGATGGGGAAAATTTCCCCATATTTAGAGCCATTTGCAGAGTAGACTGGTTTGGGAATTGGTTGGAGCAAAGCCCCAATGACCATTGAATTGTTGGCCATATTGTAGAGTAGATTGTTGTTCAGGCATGGGTGGGAGTAGATGGTTATGATGTCCTTTGAACCTCTGCAATTCAGATACTGTGCTTGGTCTACTAGACCCTCACTAGGACCAATAGAATAAGGTATAAAGTGCAGAGAGGCATATTTGGGCTTCCTGTCAGTAAAGCCCAACAAATAATTATAGCTGTCCAAAGTGTAATTGGCATCTTGATAGATGGTAAGTGTTCCCTTACTTAAAGTCTTTAGGTCAAAGGAAACTGACCATATCCTTGAGAATGTTGTATGGAACGTTCTTTGGGTATGGATTCCCTTCTGATTATGAGCAGAATGCTCTAGGGACTGGCCAGCTACTTTACACGGTGTATTGGAGACTGAAAGTTGTAGGTTCTTGAGTAAAGCATCACTGGGAAAACATAGCCTTGGCTTCAGATAATATCTCGTGTCCTTCATATGAGTTTGCTGGGCAGACAGAGGCTTTTCCTGGTTCATGGCCCACTGTAAATTAGTTACTGACCTCATCTGCCATGGATTCTTTATGGGCTGTGCATTTAGACTGCCTAGTTAGTGTACTGGTAGAGTTAAGGGCCCAAGGAACAGATTTGGGAAGTAGCACAAGTGTAAATACTGGACAGCTTAATCAAAATGTAGACATGTCCTACTGTTGCACCGAATAAAGGGATATCTTGCTTAGTAAGTGTTTTTCTAGATTCCACATGTGTGTGTGTGCGTTTTTAGAACACTTTAGTCAAAAATTTAAACAATATTCTCATTTCTCCACTGGTAGTCACATTGCTTTACGCCACCCAGAAGATGGTTCTGTGATGATTCAAGCAATGGATGAAGTCTTTCAGAAACATGGCAAGAAGTTGCATATTGTGGATTTTTTTACTCAAGTGAGTTATCAATAAATGGATTCATGCTCCATGTTCTGCTATTTTTCCTCCACTAGTTAACAAGCATCTATTTCTTCCTGTCAGCACATTGCCTGGAATTCCCTGGGCAGCATTTGTGCATGTGTGTGTGCATGTAGGCCGGGTGCCTGCACTCTTACCTGCAGTCTTTCTCCTCCTGAGATGATGTCTTCCTTCTTTCTTTGAACTCTTCTCTCATGGTTGTTGCCCTTCCTCAGTAGATTGTAAGCTCTTAGGGCAGGATTGTGCTGCTATCAGTGTTGTTAGCAAACAAGGGGCTGAGGTGTTCATTTAAATAGTCATTTTCTCTGTTTCTCTCTCTCATCCCTCTCTATCCCATCAGTTCTAAGTTATGGTCCAGTAATGAGAATGGATCAGCCTGGAAGTAGGAACAACTCACAGCCCCCATGCTCTTTGGGCTGAATGAAGAGAAATCAGTGTCAAGTTTATTACAGATATCTTCTTCATCATCATTGTTATAATAATACTGTACATTGCTATTGCACTTTACAAGAGAGTTGTCCTGTCCCAGACATTCACATGTCCCAGATTTCACCATGTCAGGCCCCTGCTCAAGAAGTTTCAATGACTCCCTATTGCTTTTTTTGACATTTAAAATCCTCTACTGTCTGCACCCCACCCCCAACTCTGCATTTCAGTGAAACTGGCCTACTCTCTGGTTCTGCAGACTCAGACCCTGTCTTTGTCTAATGCCTGGATTTCACTCTCTCCTCACGTCTGCCTCTTGGAATCTCTAGCTCTTCTACTAATTTTAGCTCTGGGTTACTTCCTATACAAAGGTTTTTGCCTCATCTACTGGGTTCTGAGAACTCTGCTTTACTCTCTCCCTTCCCCATTACCTTGTCTGTATTTTGCATATACTTATTGCTTATTGATGTAGGTATTGTATGTGGCCTTAAAAAGTTAACTCCTTGGTCTTTGTTTCTTCCTCACCTAGAATGTGGCTTAGAGCACCCTGAGTGCCTAATAAATACTTGTTTAATAATCATGAAACATTTCTTAAGCACCTCCTACATGCCAGACATCTAACTAAACTTTGGAGATACAAAAAGAGGCTAAAGACAGCCCTGCTCAGCTATCTAATTGTGGAATTGAATTTTATTCATTTCCTTGTGTAATTTGGGCCTTTTATCTTGTAGGTGAACAACAGAGTGGTGCACACAGACTTTTACATGGATGAGGATCCTGTCAAAGTGGTGCCGGTCATGGAGTCCACTCTCACCAAAGCTGTGTACTTTTGACGCTTGGTGGAGGCAGAGGTGGAGGAGGTGGAAGATTTTCAGTACAGAATAATTTGTTTATGCATTAGCACTGTGCTTTACATTGTATCAAATACTGGCTCTTATGTATGTTGGATGTAATGTGTTGTGAAGGTTTCATCAGAAACTGCAGCACAAAGCAGTCAGTCTTATATCCTGACACTCTGGACAATCCCTGCACTTGTCATTACTAAGTGAACTGAAGCAGGTGCTGCACTCCTGTTCCCACCACACTGACTCTGGTTCTGTACCCTGCTAAATGCTCACAAGCCTCAAAGACCCTGCAAAGTTAGAGACTGTTCCCACAGGACCCAAGAACTCCTGTGTTGTGCTAAAGACACCCGTACATGTCACCCTGCTGTGGGAACTGTTTACTCAACACCGAAGAAGGATTGTGTTGGGTCCTGCCTTTTTGTGGGTTTCATGCTTAACAACCCTCACCCTGCCACAAATCACAAGCTGTCTTCAGCAGGACATTGATTTGCAAACCTGTTTTCCTCACTCTGAAAATAAACTTTTGTTTGATTCCTGACTCTTCTGTCTCTACCTGCTTCATTTGGCTCCAGCCACCCACAGGTTAGAGATCTGTTCCTCTACCTTTGACAAAGCTTTGGTCCCTCAGTCATTTCAGATTCTAGCAGCCACAGAGCTACAGGGAAGGGCAAAGACAGTCCCTGAAGTCAAGGAACCGATAGTCTAATAGGAAGGACAAGGAAATGACTATGTTTGTATAGACATGTGTATGTGTATATGTATATATGTATACACACACACATATTTTTAAACACATGCACATATATCCACACAGGGAATTTCAGGTATGGAACCTTAAAACTGCACCAATACTTTTGGGATACCCTGCTGTGTGTGTGTGTGTGTGCGTGTGTGTGTGTAGACCCACACATATTTGGGTAATGGAGAATGAGGAGACAGAATGAAGGGGAAGGAGGGAGGAGTGAAGGAGAGAGGGAGAAAGGGAGGGAAGGAGAGAGAGGGAAAGACTAGGGGAGAAGGTAAATGGAATGTAATCTTAGAGGAAGAGCACTAATGAGGGGGTGGAAAGCCTAATAGGTAACATTGATATGGCACTTTGTTGGACAGTGAGGTGGAGTAGTGAATAGAGCACCAGGCCTGGAGTCAGAAAGATCTGAGTTCCCATCTGCCCTCAGATACTTCCTAGCTGTGTGATCATGGGCAAGTCACTTAAAAAAAAAACAAATCTGTGTTTGCCTCAGTTTGCTCATCTGTAAAATGGGTATACTAGTGGCACCTACCTTCCAGGGTTGATGGAAGGCTCAAATGAGATGATGTTTGTAAAGAGCTTAGCACACTGCCTGGCACATAGTAAAAACTATGTAAATCGTAGCTTTTGCAATGGTTTGCAAAACCTTTTCGATACAGTAGCTCATTTAATCTTTACAGCCAACGTGTGAGTTAGGTGCTATTACCATATCTGGATTTTAGGAATGAGAAAACTCGCTAACCAATGTGATGAGGCTCTCCAGGGCCACAGAGTTATTGAGCATCTGGGCAAATGGAGAAAGACACGTTCTGAGAGTTAAAATATTATGCAGAAATTCTAACCAGGACTATTCTATAGTGGTAGTGATTGGGGAGACTGTACCAGAAAGGAAGGAAGCAATATGAGATTGAGAGGATTTAGTGACCAGTTGGATATGGAGGTAGGAAAGGACACGATGATGAAGATGATGATGATGATGGCAGTCAGCTCTCAAATCTCCCTTCATGGTTTCAGGCAGCTCTTCTGGAGCTGTGATTTTGTTAACGTGGCGGCTTCTTCCACCAATGCAGATCTCCATCCCTCCTTTGCTAGACAGCTTCATGAGTTACTGTGACTGGAAATCCTTGAGGGAGGAGCCTCTCCAAAGCTGGCTAGGCTGCTTCTCAGGCAGAAGTTATATGGTCAATTCCTGGGTACATGAGTAGCCAGCATGGTAGGACTTAGCTGAGTTTCCATAAACTTCCCTATCCCATGCTTACCTTCAGAGCTTGACATGATGTATGGAATCAACCGTACTTGGTATGTGCCTACTTGATGCCATGCACTGGGGATACAGAGGCAAAACAGGGCCTACCCTCAATTTGCTCACATTCTTTTTGGTTTTATGCTTTTTTGGTGAGGCAGTCGGGATTAAGTGACTTGTCCAAGGTCTCACAGCTAGGAAGTGTCTGAGGCTGGATTTGAACTCAGGTCTTCCTGACTCCAAGGCCAGTGCTGTATCAACTGTGCCACCTAGCTGCCCCTATGTTGCTCACATCCTTCTGGAAAACTTTACAATCTAAATAATAACAATAGTTTTAAGAATTATAATATTTTAATAACAATAGTTTTAATAGAGGTAACAACAATTACGTGGGGCTTTGTGATTCTGGAGCAGGCTTTCTATGATATCTCCTGCAACATGACTCTTGAAACAGCTTTGGGCGGTGGTAGTACAAGTGTCATCAGACACATTTAACAGAGGAGAGGGAGTGTGGAGCTGTGGGTAGGGAGCCTGCTTGTTCTTAATCTCTTCTGCCTTCTCCCTAGCCCTGTGCTCCTACCTGGAGCCTTTTTAAATTCTTTTCAGTTGAGCAGCACTTGAGTCTCAGAAGAAATCTGGTTGACAAATTTAACATCTCTCTCCCTCCTCCCAGTGCTGGTCCAAGATTAGCCATCACTGTCATCTCCCCGAGCCCTTGGCTGCCGTTGGAGACTGTCCCAGTATCTGATGGCCTCTGCACACCCTCAGCATGTAACACTTCCCCCTCCCCACAACCTCTCTTGCCAGGGAGGGAATGTAATGTTATTATACTCATTTGCTGTGCACATCTACCCCGCTGCACTATTATCTGGAATGTGAAATTTGGGGATGTTAATTTTATACTGAGTCAGAGGTTTAGTGACAGTGTTCAAAAATGGATTGATTAGCCCCAGGAAAGAAGAAGCCAGTTGTAAAGCAGGACAAGACATGGCTAGAGTGTGGGGAAATTAGGAAGGAATTAAGAGTTTCTGTCAAGAAACAGGAACACGGTTCAGAAGGGTTCAGGTCATTCCAGAGGTAGCTTGTGGAGTCCTGTGGCCAAAAAGATAAGGGAAAGAAATAGTGAAAGAGTTGGGGGAAGGGTGGCTTGGGAGAGATCTATTGGGATGGGACAGTGACTTCACCTTTATTGGTGTCACAGATCTCTTAGGTAGGCTGCTGAGACCCATGGGCTTCTCCTCAGAATCATGTTTATTCAATGCATGAAATAAAACATGTAGGATTACAAAGGAAACCAATTCTACCAAAATACAGTTATCAAAAAAAAATGTGTTAAAAGTACTTAGGCCCCAGGATGTCTGCTCTAGAAAGCAGACTTGACTTGGTATCAAGGGACTGTACCTGAAGGGTAGGCAGAAAATGTCAGCTCTTCACTTCTTCCATACTTCAGACTCAGTCTTGAGGGAATAAAACCTAACCACGATTTTCATGGAACAGGTAGATACTGAAAAAAATCAGACTTGGCCATTAGCCTGTGACAAGCTGGATTTGGAAATAGAAGTTGTGCATCTGTAATAGACCTAATTGTCTATTATAGTTTTAAGACCAATTTAGTAATAATTTGTTAAGCATACTACTTAGCAGATAGAAAAACAACAAACTAATTCTTCCCTTCTGGGAGCTTACATTCTACTAAGGAAATACAGCATTTATGTAGAAAAGTAGATTCAGGCATGGAGCTGAGGTGGTGAAGAGAAGTCAGGAAGCTGCTGGAGCTCTTCCCAGTTTCCCTAGGAAACAATGTTAAATCAAACCCCAAAGCAGATTCTGGAGGGACAGAACCCACAAAAGGATGGAGTCAAACAGTTTTCCAGCTGAAGCTAATTTAGAAGGATTTCAGGAAAGCTCTGTCTCACTTGGGTAAAAGGGAAGTACAGCCCAGCACACCCAGTGTCTGGGAGCCAGCAGGAGGCTCTGAGCCACAGCAGAGATCAGCAAGCAAGGCCCCTTGTTCCTGGCTCAGCAGGCCAGTGGCACAGCAGGCCAGCTGTCAGGCCTGCAGCCCCAGAACCCAGCCTACAACCCAGTGCAGCAAGCAAACCACCTGCACCTGAGGCCCCAGAGCACAAAGCCAGTGACCAGGCCCCAGGTTCCCAGCACTAGAAGCTTGGGACAGTGCCCGCTGTGCTCCAGGAGCAGAGCTCAATGTGAAAAGCCAGAAAATAGACTTCTGTGAAGTCTCAAATTCCCTTTTTGCAATTGCACCCTTTGCACCTAATTCTTCCCCCAGGGGCCAACCCTAAACATAGGAATCGCCTGGCCCCTTGACAGCTTTTTAGATGTGCCTTCTCCCTGACCATGCCCAATGTCTCCCGAAGCATTCCTGATCCCAAAGTTCCTATGGCCTGAACTTGAAACTCTCTCACCATCCTCATTGCCTTCCTGCACACTCCAGTTTATCAATTTCCTTTCTGAAATGTGCCTCCCAGAGCTGACCATGATACTCCAGAGCAGCCTGACCAAAGGAGTTAATGGGAATCTCAAATTATCCCTCAAGCTCTGCCTCTCCTAGGGCACAGTGTTAGTTACCTTCCTTGACTGCTCAACACAGTGCTGGCTCATAAGGAGCTTCTGACAGCAGAACCTTCTCCCTTGGCTGCTATCATCAATGCCAGGCCTTTGTATGAAATAGGCTTCGTTAGGTAGATGAAACAGGAGTAAAGTTCCTGATAAATAAATTCCCGGACAGGTTGTGGATGTTTGGAGATGACACATCCTCATTATAATAATGATAACACAGGTCTTTTAATATCTACTTATTCAGTCACATAGGAAAGGGCTGGTGGGTTGTTTCTGTCATTGATTCTCTTCTCTCTCTCATATTCCTTACCCACATCTGTAGCATTTTTTTCCTACTTAGAGATTTAGGATGCTTGCACAGGCTGCCCTCAGTATGTGTGCCCTAATCCTCTCCATCCCAGAAGATTCACCTCTGGACATGAATACACCCTAAGTTTCAAGGAGTTCATCACCTAGGGCAACCCAGCTTAAAAAAGGCTTCCATTATCTCATCTGATCCTGAAAAGAACCTCTTAGGTAGGCAGTGCAAGAATGATCCCTTTTAAGAATCATCAACAGCTGAGGTCACTCAGGTCTTTCTCATTCCAAGCCTGGAGCTGTCTGCCCTGGGCCCCTCTACTGCCCCAAACCAACCTTGTTGGAAAACAGTTTGCCTTTCACTGTGCCTATTTCTACCTTCCAGTCACCTACACTCAAATCCTCAGCCATCCTTGGCTTTTCTATATTTTCTGTCTCATTTGATCAGTCATTAACTCCTGTCTCTCATTTCTCACATCAATCCTTTCCTTTCCTTAAAGAGTGTGTGCCATATGGTTAGAAAGAGTGATGGACACGAAGTCAGGAGGAAGGCCTGAATTTGACTCCTATCTCCTAGATCATCTGTAAAATGGAAACAGTAACAGCTATAGTACTTATAGCATAGGGTTGTCAGAGTCAAAGGAAGGTAATGGAAGTAATGCACTTTACCAGTTTTAAGGGAGGATGTGATTGAAGATATTCCCCCAGATCTCACTGTAGTGTGGCCCTTCCCATGGTGCACCTGGATGATCCCAATGGCCTTACGTCCTGGTCTGCCTTCCAGTCACTGGCCCTGTGTTCGACCTTTGGAAAGTACCCCTGTTATGTCATACCCCTCAAGGGAGTTTGCAGCCCAAGGATCAGAGGTTCTGAACCAGAGAGAGTTCAGTCCAACTCCCCCTATCCCCTTTACATAAGATAAAACCACGGCTCTGAAAGAATAACTTGACCAAAATCACATGATCAGTGAGCAACAAAGCCAGGATTTGTACTCAGATCTTGACTCTAAATCCAGTGCTCTTTCTATTACATCACATTTAAGGCATTAAGAGGAAAGCACATTGGTCAGGGCTTAGGGGTCCTGGGCTCTAGTCCCAACTTTCTGGCCACTTGTCCTTGTTGAAATAACTCTCTGTTTATAAAGAGAAGAGACTGGACTAGATGATCTGAAAAGTCCCTTCCATCTCTGAGATTCTATAATTCTACAATTGTATTCTATAGTCTGAAATCTGGTCTCTGCCTAGCACATTTCATCTGATTTACTCCCGTTCTCATTGAACCTCTCCTTCCAGCCAGACTGGTCTCATCCTCACACCATGCCCCCTCTAAGCTTAGACTCAGTCTCCACTCCCCACCCCAGCTATCCAGCACCAGGCCAGCCTTCAGTGGCCCGCTCTTCAGCCAACTCCTTCCAACCCAACCCAGGTATCTCTTCCTTCTCATATTCCTCCTGTACAAATCATTTTGGTCCTTAATCATGCTCATTGTCTCAGATCACCTGTTCCACCTTTGTGCCTGGTTTCCCTGAGGAGATGTTAAACTTCTTGAGGGCAGGAAAATGGATGCATTTCTTTTGTAATAACCTCGATTCCTGTTCTATGCTCCTCAATTCTGAGCCCATTGTGGATTGGTAATACAGCCTTGTTGTTATAGAAGATCCCTCTATTGGTAAGGGCATGTGGCCAGGTGGATAGATAGACAAAATACTTATTTAGTACTTACTGTGTGCCAGGCACTGTGATAAGTGTCCAGGATATTAGTAGAAGCAAAGAAAAAAAAATGAAGACAATCCCTACCTTCAAAGAGCTTCCATCCTAATGGAGTTGGGGAAGAGGAAAGACAATCCATACCAAGGGGCTGGAAGGGAGAAAATTGTGGAGAACAAGGAATGGGATTGGGAATGGCCTGGTGGTCAAGGCCAGGACTTCATCAGTCAGAAGAGAGGGCTGTCACTAGGGGGAGAAGGCTTCTAGGGAAAGGAAAGGAGAAATGATTAGCAGATGCATCAGCAATATTTTGCCTCTTTGGAGAGTTCACTCTGGATCTAGGAGTCAGGCAACAGGTAAAGGGCTGAGCTGCTACCACCCATCTTGCCATGTTTTTCCTCTCCCCTAATAATCCAGGCTCTAGCCAGAATTAGACTCCTTCTCAACTACATGATTCTGCTCCCTTTCTGCTTTCCAAACTGAGGCTAGCTGGGAGTCCCAGTGTATCCTTCACCTTCCAGCTCAGATTTAATTGCTAATTTAATTTAACTGTTTCTATTTCTGACAGCATTGTACATTGTTGTAGGAAGACAATTCATGAAGAACATGGCTATGATTGGAAGGAACGTTATGTTTGGAAGCACACCAATATTTGGATGAAGGACGGGTAATCTCAAGGGATAGTCTGTTATTAAGACATCTAGGAATATGAAACATAACCTTAATTTCTCATTCAGCTGCTTCTATCCATGGAATGTGGAGGGCTAATGGGATGGGCAGTGCAAGGATGAGGGGTACTTGGGGGCCCAATAATACCAGTCAGAATTTGATGTTATGCAAAGAGAGTTTTTTAAACATCTGGTTTTGCCCTCCCAAATGCCCTAAGGGAGAGGGGGCTGGTTAAAAAGGGAAAGGGCCATGTCTATGCAGTCAGGAAACCGTGAGTAGAGTACTGTTTCTGGGACCATAGATTTCGTGTTAAAAGGTACTATAGTCCAGCCCATTCATTTTACAGATGGGGAAACTGAGGATAAGGAAGTTCAAGTAACTTTGCCCTAGGCATGGGTCAGGAGCCTGCAGCCTTATGGTCACATGTGGCCTTCTAGGCCCTTAAGTGTGGCCTTTTGACTGAATCCAAATTTTACAGAGCAACTTTTTTTTAAAAATAAAATCCTTTTAATTAAGTGATTTGTTCTGTAAAGTTTGGATTCAGTCAAATGGCCACACTTAAGGCCCTAGAAGGCCACATGTGACCGTAAGACTGCAGGTTCCCCACCCCTGGTCCAAGGCCTCCAAGGTAACATATGACATAGCTTAGATTTAAACACGAATCCTCTGATTCCAGAGCTGATGATCTTTCCCAGGTGCTCCCCTGGCTCCCTCAAGGAGATCACAAAAAGTGGATAATAACCCCCCACTACCGGCATCAGAGGGTTATAGTGAGGAAAGTGCTCTGTAAGCCATTATTTCAAGGGTCTATAATTCCCTCCCACTTTATAATCCCTCTTCTCTCACAGATCACAGCCCCCTTGAAAGGTTTTTGGGAGGTATTGTGGCCAGAAAGTCCATCACCTGGCAGCCAACCTGCATATGAGCCTCTGCAAACTTAATCCTGTCCTCATCAAATCGGCATCTTACAGCCCCATCTCCCTGCCCATACTCAGGGCCTTTCTGAGTGGGTAGAACCTTCCACAGCCTATATCCCACTAGAATAGAAACTCAAGAACCTAGGTGGGGACCTCATTGAATGGTGCAGGCAGGAACAACAGGTAATCACTTGCTAACTGTCCACAGAAAAAGGATCTGACTCAGATTGATGAAAGATGAGGTTGAACAGGTAGGAGGTACCCGTATTATAGAAGGCCTTCGAAGCCAGATTGGGGAGTTTAGACTCTATTCTATGAGCCATGGGATGGTTATTAGGGATCACAGAATAGTCCTACCCTCACATTTTTTTAAACCAATTTTGTAGACGAAACCCAAAGAGATTAAATGACTTGCCCTGGGTCAAACCGGGTTTTTTTTTTGGGGGGGGGACAGAAAGCAATCAGGGTTAAGTGACTTATCCAGGGTCACATAGCCAGTAAGTGTCTCAGGTCTGATTTGAACTGAGGTCCTCTTGACTGGAAGGCAGGTGCTTACATCCACTGGGCTGAGTAGCTGTCCCTTCGGCATTTTTTTCTTTTTTTGGCTAGACAATGGGATTAAGTGACTTGCCCAGGATCACATAGCTAGGAAGTGTGAAGTGTCTGAGGCCAAATTTGAACTCAGGTGCTTCTGACACCAAGGCTGGAGCTCCATCTTCTGTGCCACTTACCAGCCCATAGGCATTCTTTTGAACTGAGAATTCAAACCTAGGATCCTTTCCAAATTCCTGAAAGTGACCATCCCAGAGGGTAAGGGATCTGAGATGTCATCTCATAAGTCTGGATCTCCTTTGCACAGAGCACCCCTTGATGATGCTGGTGAGCACCAGTTCCCTGTTTTCTGCCTCACTTCATGATATTTGTTCATTTCCTCTGCCACTCATTGATTTTGGAATTGTCACCTTGTGTTGTGAGTTCTTCCACAATGCAATTTCTTTTCCAATTAAAAAATGGGAGGCGTTTCAGAGAGATGGTTGTTTGGGACAACTCTGATGATGTAAGACGCTGAAGATGTCAGTAAAAATTTTTTTCAAAATGCTCTGTGACCACAAGGGTAAAGCAAGCTGAGAAAAATCACGGCAAGTGAGTAGTTAGGATTTGAAGAGTGGGTAAAATTGGGATATTCTGAGGCATCGGGGAATTACTGAACGGCCCGCTCAGTGACAGAGATTCATTCTGCAGCTTTGTCTCAAACCCTCAGTGCAATAAAGGGTTAGAAACACTGGACTTTAGAATGAGAGACAGCGGGGTGGGTTTAGAGGAGGAGAGTGGAGGGGGAGAGAGGAGGTAGGGAAGGAAAAGGGATGGAAAGATGAAGAAGGGGAGAGAGGAGAGGAGAGGAAAGGGAGAGAAGAATGGAGGAGACAGGAGTGGAAGAGGGAGAGAGGAGAGGATGGGGAGAAAAGAGGAGAAAGAGAAGGAGGAGAGAAGGGAGGGGAGGGAGAGAGATGGAGACAGAGACACAGACAGAGACAGACAGAGAGCCAGACCCGCATGGGAAGCAGAGGCGCAGGACACAAGGCTAGACCCTCCCAGGAAAGCAGAGGCCAGAAGGAAAAGGACTCCTAGCAGCCCATCCCCATCCCGGGGCGGGGTCCGCGCGGGCGCGCTCCTCCTCCCCGCCCCCGGACCGCCACGCCCGGGTCTTGGTGGGGCTAGCGAGCGCCGTTCCCGAGTCTGCGGACATCTGTTTTCACTTTCGCCTTCGCCGCCCCCTAGCTCGGGCTGTGTCCCCTCCCCGCCCCGCAGCCTTCCCCCACAGCCCCCGGCGCTCCCTCCGCGGCCATGGAGGCGCTCAGAGCCCGGGTGGTGAGCACGCTGGACCGCCTGAGCCCACCCGAGCTGCAAGAGTTCAAGTTTTACCTGAGGAGCTCCGGGAAGAAGCCTAGGATCCCGATGGAGGACCTGGACACGGCCCCCACGACCTCGGCTCTGGCCGATCTGCTGTCAAGCGCTACGTCGTGTCCGGGACCCCCAGGGTCTTGGTCCGGGTGTTCCAGCGGATGCGCCGGAACGACCTGGTAGCCGAGTGGGGTAAGGTGGGGTGCAAGCTCGGGGCTCTCCTAAGGGGGGGCGGGGGCGGTTCCCGCCCTCTGGGTTCATCTCTGGGTTTATCTCGCGCCGAAGCCCTCCTACTCCCACCTCCACTCCCCACCCCCTGAAGAATCATCAGGTTTGACCGTCCCCAAGCTCTTCAGATCATCTCATGGGTGTGTCCCACGAGACCCCTGGTAAGCTAAGCTACTGCTCCAGGTATTCTTAGCTCCGTTTTACAGAGGAACAAACCGAGGCTTAGAGGGTGACTTCCCTATGTTTGGTCACCCGGCTAGTGAGCTACCAAGCAACGTAATTTGCACAGGTAGTGAGAGTCAGATGCAGTGCTGGATGCTAGAGCTTTACATGTCCCCCATCACCTTGCTGCCCCCACCTGTCACCCACGTGGAAAAGATGGAGAGAGTTTAAAAAGATCAGGGGCCCAGATGGGCGTTTGGATCTTCAGTTGAAAAGATGAGGACTTGAAATAACCAGGAGATAAACAGGAAGCCAGAATGGGAAACTGCTATTTATTATACAGAGTACTAGACTTGTCCAAGGTCACTTAGCTAATAAATGGGGCCTTCTGACTTCTAAACCAGGGCCCTTTTTAGAATACCATGACTCCCAAGTGCTGGGCCCCAAAACATCAATAGATTGAAGATTCATTTTGATAACTCTATAAGAGATTATTCAGGGGACATCCCCCCCCCTTTCCATTCCAAACCAACAGGTATTTAGTGAGATTCCTTTTGTTGAGCTACATGCTAGGCAGGGTGCTAGATACCCGAAGGACTTTATAATCTATCTGATCCTTGGAGTTTATCCCTAATCTTTTGAGATCATTAGCATGAAAGATCTCCAACAATATTTACATGCTGGTGAGACAGGTCAAGTGTGTGGCATATATTACATGCATTTGGCATGTAATATGAATTCCAGCACTGCATATTGTTGTTTGTATGTTGTGTCCCCTGTTAGAATGGGAGCTTGTTGAGGGCAGGCAGGGATTCTGTTTTTGCCTTCCTTTATGTCTTGGGTGCTTAGCACAGGGCTTGGCACTAGGGAAGGGCTTCCTGCTTGCTGACCATAAGGAAGGACTTTGACAAAATAAGTGGTCCCTGCCAGCTTGCTTCATTCATTCAGTATGCACTTACTATATGCTAGGTGCTGGGGATACAAAGCTAAAACCAATTTAGCTCTTGCTTTCTAGGAGTTTACGTTCTAGGGAAAACAACATATACACAGAAAATTAAATAACAATATATACAGAGTCATTTCTGAGGTGACACTGGCAACTGGGAGATCAGGATAGGGAGGGGTGGTGTTATTCAGGGACTTTTCCCTCCTTCTCCCTCACTTACAGAGCAATAAATGAGATTCACTTTGGTCAGCTAAGCAAGGCAGGGATTCTATTAAGTAGAAGGGCTCCATAGGCTGGGGAAAAGCCTGTGCAAAGACCCAGAGAGGAGATGGAATCACATATAAAGGCCAAGCAGGCTAGAATGGCTGTAGCAGAGTAGGACGTGCTAAAGGGGTTATTGTCTTCATTTTATATGGGAAGAAACTGAGTCTCAGGGGAAGGGACTTGCGTGTGATCATCCAGCTAATAACTTCTACTGGTGGGATTGAAAGTGAGTTTGTCCTGACTCCAAGTCCAATACTCTAGACAATGTACCATGCCACCAGTTGGGTAAGCATTTGGGTTGGGCTTCAAAAGATAGAAACCGAGTAGAAGAGGAGCAGGTGGGAAGATGTCTCAGGTTTAGGTAACAGCATGAACAAAAGCATGGAGGTGGTAGAGTGTAGCAGGGTTTGCAGAGAATGGCCCAATGAGTGTGTGATGCAGGGTCCAACCCCAGAGCCAGGAGCTGGAGCTGGAAAGGGGCCAGATTGTGGAAGAGGATTGTGTCTCAAAACTCAGATTAGTGTTGGTGGACTCTGTTTTTGAAGGGGTTTCCCTTTTGGAGTTATCAACAGGTCTGGGCAGAAACATTTTGTTTGAGGACATGCTGCTGAGCTGTCTGAGCAAGGTCAGTCAGGGTTGCAGGGTCTAAGGGAGACTGTTTCAGGGACCTGTCATTAGCCCTCAGGACTGTGGGATCCTGGAGTCCAGCTTGATGAAAAAGTCAGAGGAGCTTTGTGCCCACATTCAGCAGCGTGTGTTCAAAGCACTTCCTCATTTACAAAGGGCTTTTCTCACAGCAACCCCGATGATACAAATATTGTCATTTCCATTTGACCCCTGAGCATCTCAGGGTTCAAGTCACTAGCCCAGGGTCAATAATGCTAAATAGCAGAGCCTGCTCCCTTGGTGGGGATTTGTTACGTTGTCAGTACAAATGTTTACACTTCAAATGGGGCTTCATTTATGGTTTGTTGGTTGTCTAGAGTTAAGAAAGTGATGGAGAACATATTAGTAATTCTGATTATATAGAAGTTATATAGGAGTGCAGGTATAATCATCCCACCCACTCTATACCACCTCCCCAAGCTGGTTCATATTTCCCAGTATGCCACTTAAATTCAGATCTTTTAATTCCAAACATGCCCTTTCCACAGCTGACTTTCTCAGGTTGGAGATGCAGCAGTATAAGTAGACTTAGTAAACTCAACTTCATCAGAATACTTGTGGGAGAGGAGCCAATCCTCATTCTGCTTGGTCCCGGGGGCAAACAAGACTATCGGTGGGGTGGGGGGGAGGGTCCCAAAAGGAAAAGTTAGGCTTGATGTAAGGGGAAATTTCCTAGCAATTAGAGCTGTCCAGAAGTGTCATGAATGTCCTCAATGAGGCTTCTCCTCACTGGGGGGGCAGTATGTGTGTGTGTGGGGGCAGCATCTTCAGTGGGAGACTAGCCTCCTATGAGTGATATTGTAGAAGGAGATTCTTACTCAGGTTAGGATTGTAGTAGAGAGCTTTTTAGCTGCTGTAGGCTAAGTGCCTGGTGGGCATATGAGAAAAGAGTCAAGTGAATATTAGGCTCAGAGCTTTAACGCTAAATCAAACTAGGACTACAGAGGAGTAGAAAACCTCTTAACAGGAACCTTATTTTCCCTTTTCCCTCCTGATTTATGCTTTAATTTTCCCCCCACCCACTTTTCTAGGGAGGGGGTGATCCCTGTAGACTCTGTAACAAGAAACATTTCCCATCTGAGGAACTGTAATCAGTATGTGTCATGGCAGCACAGACAGTTATGGGTGAGCCCAGCTGGATTGTGTTTCCAACCTCCAGTTCTCCCTCCTCATCTCTACCTCCTGGCTTCCTTTAAGTGTCAGCTCAAGTCTCCTCTTCTACAAGAAGCCCCTGCCTATCCCCTTAATCCTAGTGCTTTCTCTTTGATCAGAGCTTTAATGTAGCCTGATTTGTTCCCAGCTGTTTGCATGTTGCCTCCTGTATTAGATGTGAGCTCCTTGAAGGCAGGGATTGTCTTTTACCTACCTTTCTTTGTATCCTCAGAGCTTCCCCCTGCCTGGCACATAGTAGCCTCTTAGGAGATGTCTGTGGTATGTCCAGTTCAGAAGCAATTGGTGATATGGGACTGGAGGTGAGGAGAGAGGCCAGGGCCATATAAGTAGGTCTGGGAGTCATCTGCACCAGTCCCATGATTAAATCCATAGAGGCTAATGAAGCTACCAAATAAGAGAATAGTAGCTGGGCCAGTCTACCAATTGCAGAGGGAGAGCAGAGAAGCTGCTCCAGGACAGAGCCTTGGGGTATCCCAACTTTAAGGAAACATGAATATAGATGATGGTGAAGCAAAGGATGCTGAGAAAGAGCAGCCAGAGAGAGGAGAACCAAGACAGGCAGCTAGTGACACAGTAGATAGAGCCTTGAGCCTGGAGTTCAAATCCAGCTTGAGACACTTACTAGTTGTGTGACCCTGGGGAAGTTATTTAACCTGTTTTACCTCAATTTTGTCAACTGAAAGATGGGGATAAAATAGCAGCTCCCTTCCTGCGTTTTTTGAGAGGATCGAGGAGTAATATTTGTAAAAAGTGCCTAGCATAGAGTAGGCACTATTTAAATACTTTTTCCTTTTCTCCAGTATTACAAAACATCATGTTGGACATACTACGTTGGTGTGGATGGATTCTTCGCAATTCCCAGGATCAGATATTGCAGAGAGATAAAAAAGGTGAGGATTGAGAAAATGCCATCCTATTTGGCAATGAAGAGGTCACTGGCAAATCTGTAGAGAACAGTTTTTGTTGAATGATGAGGCCCAAAGCCAGATTACAAGGGGTTGAAGAGTTAGTGAGAGAGGAGAGAAAGTAGAGAGGATGATTGAAGAAAACTGTGTGGCTGAAAAAAAAAGGAAAGAGAGAGAGAGAGAAAGAGAGAGAGAGAGAGAGAGAGAGAGAGAGAGAGAGAGAGAGAGAGAGAGAATGAGAGCACAATAGCTAGCAGGGAAGGTGGAGATCTGTGGAAGGTGGGGCCTATTTATAGACTATAGGGAAGGAACCCACAGATAGGAAGAGGTTAGAGGACAGAGGAGGATTAATGATTGTAGGAGAACATTGGAGGGAATGGAGTTAAGGAAATGTGGTGAGAGATAGAGAAAGAAGTTGTGGGAAAGCAATAAATAAATAACCCTATTCTTTGTTCTTTTTTGGTGGTCCATTTTCCCCGAAAATACTGAGCGTTTTGACAATGACTTTGAAGAGACAGTATGAAAATGATGGCCCTAAAATGGTAACTTTTTATCTAAGCCTTGATAATGTAACTAACGACCACATGGCTTCTCATTCAGGCAACTGGCTCCTTCCTGTAGGTGTAAAAAGGGAGATTTGTATGTTGTTTCACTCCCTTGTTCAAAAAAACTCCACTATCTGTTTATTCCCTTTGAGATAACATAGACTTCCCTGTTTGGCATTTGGAGCCAATTTGAAATCTGCCTCCGATCTAACTCTTCAAACTGATTTCATGTCCCACCCCTTCATACATTTTCTAGTTAAGTCAATTCCCCTGCTAGATGTTCTACAGAATCAGCAGAATTCCACCAGACTGTCTCCCATTCCTGGAGTACTCTCTCTCTTCACCTGCACCTCAAGGAATCCCTGGATTTCATTCAAAACTCAGCTTAGCTGCCACTTTGTACCTAAGGCCACCCCCTTCACCCCAGTGGTTGGAGCTGTCCCAGTATAACATAAACTCCATGGGTGGCAAAGACTGTGATGTTTTGGTCTTTGTATGTACAGTGTCCGGCACAGTGCCTAAAGTAGAGTAAGGACTTAATAAATGCTTGTTCAATCCATTTATCTCATTAGCTACTTAAACTGGGAGAGAGAGGAAGAACAGTTAGTATTCCCATTCCTCCTGCAGGCAGCTAGGTGGTGCCTAGGACAGAATGCTGGACCTGAAGACCTAGGGAAGACCAGAGTTCAAATCCATTCTCAGACACTTGCTAGCTACATGACTCTTGGGCATTCAAATCTCTCTATGCCTCAGGCCCTTCATGTGTCAAATGATGATAATAACACCTACCTTTCTGAGTTTTTGCAGTGATCAAATAAGACGGCCTCTTTAAGTACTGTGCAAATCTTACAATGCTATTTAAGTATTAGATGTCAACATTCCTGTACCCCTTTTATAGCTGAGAAAACAGGTTGAGAAGTTACCTGATTTGATCAAGGACGCAGTTAGGAAGTGCTAGACCCCAGAGCTAAACCCAGTTCTGTTGAATCCAAATCCTGTTGTCTTTCTGTTTTCCTAGAACCACCCTCATTTCTACCTTTACCTTCTTTGTCCCCTCATTACTACTTTGTTATCTCCCCCATGTGGAAGCAAGGCACCCACATCCCACCAGAGCTCCTAGGAAAGGGGAAGGATTGGGGAATCCCTGCTGCATTCCAGAAAGAGGCTGAGGGAAAACTTAGGGAACAAAATGGAAGAGACTGGTGGATCCGAGGCATGGTATCTCTAAAGAGTGTGTCCTCCTCAGTGTCAGTCACCCAGATCATCTTAGAGGCAGTAAAAATGGCTCCCTGCCCCCAAGAATCCAAGAGGTGGTGCTAAACCAGCTACTTTATGGTAGGGCAACCAACACCCAGCCCCTAAGACCTAACCAGTTGGGCCATATTTGTCCTCCTAGCACAGGGCTGAGGGGCTTGCTGGTGCTTTATGGAAGGAAGGGTCTCTCCTGCTCCCCACTCAGCTCCCAAAGATAAAACGTCAAGGAATGCCAGATTGCTGTCTTGTGCCCCTCCAGCTGTTTCTGCATCTCTTCCTTTTGGTGGTGGGAGCCTCTGGACTAACTCCTGGGAGCAGGAAAGAATAGGGCCACACCTGTCTGGGGACTTAAGTGTCATGTTCTCATTGGAATTCTTGGGGCCATAGCTCTGGGTTGGGGAGATTTGGGGGACTTTGTAGTCTATGTGTAATCCACTGAAATCTGTTGAAGTTCCTGACTTGTAGAAAGGATGAGAAGGCTCCAGCCCCTGGGGAATCCATGCTGCTCTCATTCCTGTTCCCTCACAGGGTTACCTGTTCCCCAGATAAACTCAAACCCAAGCCCTGCCTTACCTCAGAGTGGTATGATTTTAACTGGTGGTGTTTTGTATGTGGTAGTGACACCATGCTGCCAGTTTTGTTACAATAGCCCTACTTTGCTGGTTCTAAGTATTTCAGAAGGAGTGATTTGTATTGTTAGAACTACTCTGAAATGGAGATTGTCAGGAACTTATAGATGAAAGAAATCTATTTCTACACACATGCACACACACCCCTCCCCCAAAGAGAGATGGTCAGCTTTGAGCTCTCAGATAAACCCCATCCCGGACCCCAGGAGGTTCGCAGGCAGCATATGGGCCAATATGTCTAGGGTGTTATATTTTCTGATACATGGGAATACATTGTGCTTATTAATTTTACTTACAAACAGGAACGCTATAACATGGAAAAACCTCGTAAGGCTTTTGTGATGTGTGTGAAGACAGGCAGACCAGGGGCTAACAGGATATGAAGAGAATGAGAAACTGGCTTAAAGCGTGCAAGTTTGAATGTACATCTTGCATCAATCCTGATGAAAAGGTAAGCGTTGAGACAACAGCATTGGTAACTGACTTTTATAGCCTGCTTTCTTTCTGATGAGGTCATCATGAATACAATCTGAGCAGCAAGGTCTTCTTCCTTTCTAAACCCTGATAAAAGAATCTTGGTACTTCTCTCAAGGGACAAGTGTCAGGGAATTAATGAATTCTTCTCCTGTAAAGGAAAGCCTTTTTATGTTTCAAGAGCGTGAATGCTCCATTAGTTGCTTTGATTCTATGTGTTTTTCAGAGCTGAGTAGGATTTGAGATTCAGTACAAGTCATTGCCCAATTCACGAATGGTCAAGGAAGATGAACAGGCAGTTTTCAGATAAAGAAATTGAAGCTATCTGTACTCCTATAAAAAAATGCTCTAAATCACTGTTGATTAGAGAAATGCAAATTAAAACAGTTGTGAGTTACCATCTCCCATATATCAGATTGGATAATATGATGGAAAAGGAAAATGATAAATGTTGGAGAAGATGTGGGAAAATTAGAACTCTTATGCTTTGTTGGTGGAGTTGTGAACCGATCCAACCATTCTGGAGAGCAATTTGGAATTATACCCAAAAGGCTGCAAAACTGTGCATACTCATTGATCCAGCAATGCCACTACTAGGTCTGTATTCCAAAGAGCTCATAAAAAAATGGAAATGACCCACATGTAGACAAATATTTATAGCAGCTCTTTTTGTGGTGGTGAAGAATTGGAAACTGAGGGATGCCCATCAGTTGGGGAAATGGCTGAACAAGTTGTGTTATGTTTATGTAGTGGAATACTGTTGTGCTATCAGAAATGATGAGCCAGGGGGCCACTAGGTGGCCTAGTGGATAGATCACCAGCCCTGGAGTCAGGACAACTTCAGTTCAAATCCAGCCTCTGACACTTGACACTTACTAGCTGTGTGACCCTGGACAAGTCACTTAACCCCATCGCCAAGCCAAAAGCAAAGAAACCAAGGAAAAAACAGAAATGATGAGCAGGCTGATTTCAGCAACACCTGGAAAGACTTACAAGAACCGATGCTGAGTGAAGTGAGCAGAAACAGGAGAATATTGTACACAGTAGCAGCCACATTATGTGATGATCAACTATGATAGACTTAGCTCTTGTCAGCAATGCAGGAATCTACGACAATTCCAAAAGGTTTATTTTGGAAAATGCTATCCACATGCACAGAAAAACTGGAGTTTGAATGCAGATGAAAGCATACTATTTTCTTTTTTCTGTGTTTTCTTTCTCGTGCTTTTCCCCTTTTGTTCTTATTCTTCTTCCACAACATGACCAGTATGCAGATATGTTTAATATGATTACACATGTATAAGCTATATCAGATTGCCTACCAATTCGGGAGGAGTCCAGGAAGGAACAAAAAACTGGAACTCAAAGTCTCATAAGTGAATGTTCAAACCTATCATTGCACGTAATTGAAACCAAATACTATTAAATGAAAACAAATTTGAGATCTATGGCCAGGTGGACGGGCCCCTACAGCGTCCCCCCTCCTGTCGTCTCTGTCTTGTTGCCCATGACCCTGGCTGATACCCTTCCCGACTGGGAAAAACAGCCCAGGGATGTCAATCCCCTTGCCCTGGGGGCCATCACTGGTCCCACTCTCCCAACAATGATTAGTATTGGATTTTAGTCCATTCATTCATTCATTCATTCATTCATTCATTCATTCATTCATTCAATTTTATCTTTGTCTACAGAATTTGGAGATTGGATTTCTCACATGTAACTTGAAGATTCAAGATGAAATTTGCATGAGGTGCTCTATGTAATCATATAAAATGATCCCAGAGTCCCACAGTTGTAATAAAAATGAAGTGTTTTACTTTTCCTTCTTAAACTTTCTGTCTTCCTGAGGACCAGGTTTCTTTTCAAAACTGTCTACAAAGGTGATGATGATGATGCCATCTTAGACCTTCACTTCCTTTTAACAGTCAATATTTCATGTTAGAAGCTAAGCAATTAATGTCACAACCTGGGCAAAATGGGGGAATTCCTTTTTTTTTTTTGGTGAGGCATTTGGAGTTAAGTGACTTGCCCAGAGTCACGCAGTTAGTGAGTGTTATGTGTCTCAGGCTGGATTTGAACTCGCGTTGTCCTGATTCCAAGGCCAGTACTCTATTCACTGCGTCACCTTGCTGCCTCTAAAATGAGGGAATTCTGAGAATTACTGTAGATAATACAAATGGTTCTAAGTCCACCCTTTGATAAATCGGTTTTGCAATGCTATTTGCCACAGGGGTTAATGGAGAAATTACGAGAGTTTCGAGATGACATAAATAAAAGAAAAGATGATGTGAGCTGCTGCCTTGTTACTCTCATGGCCCATGGAGGAAAAGGTGTTATAAAAACAGTACTGGATGAAAGAATCAACTTATCAGACATCTTTGAAATGTTCAACAATAAAAACTGTCCAGCACTTCAAAAGAAACCAAAAATCTTTATAATCCAGGCTTGTAGAGGAGGTAAGTAGAAGGAAAAAGAACACCTCAGCAGTGGCAGGGAATTCTTAGGCTTCACTGTAAGTATTTTCTTCTTCTCTTTAGGAAATCCTGACTCTGATTTTCATCCCAGAAAGAATTTCCTTTCTCTACTGCTTCTCCTTATCTTACAAGAAGAAATACTCATTAGCTGCCCCTTGACATCCATAAAGATGCCAAATTTTGTATATTTCCAGCCGGAAGGATCCATAATGTTAGCATCCTACAAGTTAGAGTATCTTAGGTCCTTTTAAGCAAGTAGATTCAAGATCTTATTATTTATAAATCCAAGGTTTTGCGGTTTTTCCACTGTGATATTCCCTCTTCTACTTTTTTATGGGTGTTTCCCTGTGGCCCTCTCTTCCTCACTCATTTTGGGATAAGTTTCTGTCATTTCTCAGGGCCCAGTGAAATGCATTTGAATAGAGATTGCATGTGGGTTTGAATCCTCATTTTGTTGCTTAAAATACTCCTAGAAATAACTGGCATTTTAAAGTAGATAATTCAGTTTTTCAACATGCTTTACTTATATTATTCATACTGTCTTTCTCAGTGACTTTGGGCAAGTCATGTAACCTCTCTGGGGCTTGGTTTTCTTATTTGTACAATGAGAGAGTGGGCTGGATTATCTCTAAGGTCCTTTCCAGCCATAAATTTATGATGCTGTGATCCTACTAGCCTCTGACATGATGAAATTGTTAATCCTTGGCCTACCAATTCTGAGGAATGTTACTGTTGGTATGTGTGCTGTTTGCTCCTTAGACTGGGATCTGGCTTGCCTAGCTTTTCTGGAGCTATTGGGGCCCATGACTGTGAACTACTCCCTTCAGTGTATATGCAGTGACATGGGCTCACTTATGATGAGTTCATTTGGCATTAATATCAGATTGCTGGATAATTGTTTATCTCGCTGGCTATTCACATCTTCTCCCACAAAAACAGTTCGAAGAGATGGTGGTGTTGTTCAAGCCGATGGTGAACCAATGGAAGTAAATGATTCAGAGAAAAAGCGACTTCCCACATTCAGTGATTACTTTATCATCTATCCCACCCATGAAGGTAAGGCAGTGAATTTATGCGTTGTCAAGGCATATTGAATGAAAGTGATAATGACTGTTCAAAATCCAGTTCTGATTATTTACGTTTCAGATTTGTGGTAAAACTCTTCTTGTGCATCACCCTGTAAACATAGATTACCAAAAACTAAAATGACTAATTCCATACAATATTTTTTCCTAAGGCAGAATTTGTTCAACCCAGCAGGGTTTTGGCCTTCTGGTCAGCCATTTGCAGTTAGGCAGACTCCCATTGGCTCTATGTTTAACATCTCAATCCCTCATTTAGAGGAAAGCAGAGATAGCATGATTCTAAAATTTTCAGAAGTCACCAAACTGAGAGAGCTAGAAATTTGGATGTCAGAATCATAATCTAGAAAGCTCTCAGCAGGCCAGAATTTTTGTCAAAATGTAGTAAGATGTAATTTAATGAGGATAAATACTAAGTCTTAATTCAAGTGCTCAATTTAAATATAGGGGAGAGATGGCTAGAGAACAATATATTTGAAAAATATCTGGGGGTTGTTAAGGAGCTAGAGGCCAAACATAAATCAGCATTGGGCGATGTGGTAGTAGAAAATGCATTAAGAGCGTATGTTCAGAAATTGGCTGATCATCTCACCGTCCTCTGCCATGCTGAGGCCACCCCTGGAATATTGTATTCAGTGTTGAATACCTCAAAAAGCAGCTGCTTGGTGCCATGGATAGAGTGCCAGGCAAGTCATCTTCCTGAGTTCAAATGTAGCCTCGGAACCTTTTTAGCTATGTGACTCTGGGCAGGTCATGCCACCATGTTTACCTCAGTTTCCTCATCTTTAAGATGAGCTGGAGAAGGAAATGGAAAGTCACTCCACTGTCTTTGCCAAGAAAACCCCCGTAGGGTCTAGATAGTTCTAGAACAATTCAACAACCGCTTTATTTTAGGAAAGACAGATACAAACTGGAACACGTAGGAGTAGGGTGACTAGAATGGTGATGTTGGATGGTGTTTTGGAGATTGTTTGAGAATGTTTGGTTTGGACAAGAGAAGATTAGGAGGGAGGTGATAACTGTTGTCAAGTATCTGAAGGACTACCAGATTTAAGGGTGAGGCCATTTATTTGGCTTGCCCTAAAGTTGAGAAATAGGAAGAGTGGGTGAAAGCTGCAGAGGAGAAGGTATAGGTTTAATGATGGGGAAAATTTCCCCATATTTAGAGCCATTTGCAGAGTAGACTGGTTTGGGAATTGGTTGGAGCAAAGCCCCAATGACCATTGAATTGTTGGCCATATTGTAGAGTAGATTGTTGTTCAGGCATGGGTGGGAGTAGATGGTTATGATGTCCTTTGAACCTCTGCAATTCAGATACTGTGCTTGGTCTACTAGACCCTCACTAGGACCAATAGAATAAGGTATAAAGTGCAGAGAGGCATATTTGGGCTTCCTGTCAGTAAAGCCCAACAAATAATTATAGCTGTCCAAAGTGTAATTGGCATCTTGATAGATGGTAAGTGTTCCCTTACTTAAAGTCTTTAGGTCAAAGGAAACTGACCATATCCTTGAGAATGTTGTATGGAACGTTCTTTGGGTATGGATTCCCTTCTGATTATGAGCAGAATGCTCTAGGGACTGCCAGCTACTTTACACGGTGTATTGGAGACTGAAAGTTGTAGGTTCTTGAGTAAAGCATCACTGGGAAAACATAGCCTTGGCTTCAGATAATATCTCGTGTCCTTCATATGAGTTTGCTGGGCAGACAGAGGCTTTTCCTGGTTCATGGCCCACTGTAAATTAGTTACTGACCTCATCTGCCATGGATTCTTTATGGGCTGTGCATTTAGACTGCCTAGTTAGTGTACTGGTAGAGTTAAGGGCCCAAGGAACAGATTTGGGAAGTAGCACAAGTGTAAATACTGGACAGCTTAATCAAAATGTAGACATGTCCTACTGTTGCACCGAATAAAGGGATATCTTGCTTAGTAAGTGTTTTTCTAGATTCCACATGTGTGTGTGTGCGTTTTTAGAACACTTTAGTCAAAAATTTAAACAATATTCTCATTTCTCCACTGGTAGGTCACATTGCTTTACGCCACCCAGAAGATGGTTCTGTGATGATTCAAGCAATGGATGAAGTCTTTCAGAAACATGGCAAGAAGTTGCATATTGTGGATTTTTTTACTCAAGTGAGTTATCAATAAATGGATTCATGCTCCATGTTCTGCTATTTTTCCTCCACTAGTTAACAAGCATCTATTTCTTCCTGTCAGCACATTGCCTGGAATTCCCTGGGCAGCATTTGTGCATGTGTGTGTGCATGTAGGCCGGGTGCCTGCACTCTTACCTGCAGTCTTTCTCCTCCTGAGATGATGTCTTCCTTCTTTCTTTGAACTCTTCTCTCATGGTTGTTGCCCTTCCTCAGTAGATTGTAAGCTCTTAGGGCAGGATTGTGCTGCTATCAGTGTTGTTAGCAAACAAGGGGCTGAGGTGTTCATTTAAATAGTCATTTTCTCTGTTTCTCTCTCTCATCCCTCTCTATCCCATCAGTTCTAAGTTATGGTCCAGTAATGAGAATGGATCAGCCTGGAAGTAGGAACAACTCACAGCCCCCATGCTCTTTGGGCTGAATGAAGAGAAATCAGTGTCAAGTTTATTACAGATATCTTCTTCATCATCATTGTTATAATAATGCTGTACATTGCTATTGCACTTTACAAGAGAGTTGTCCTGTCCCAGACATTCACATGTCCCAGATTTCACCATGTCAGGCCCCTGCTCAAGAAGTGTTAATGATTCCCTATTGCTTTATTTGACATTTAAAATCCTCTACTGTCTGCACCCCACCCCCAACTCTGCATTTCAGTGAAACTGGCCTACTCTCTGGTTCTGCAGACTCAGACCCTGTCTTTGTCTAATGCCTGGATTTCACTCTCTCCTCACGTCTGCCTCTTGGAATCTCTAGCTCTTCTACTAATTTTAGCTCTGGGTTACTTCCTATACAAAGGTTTTTGCCTCATCTACTGGGTTCTGAGAACTCTGCTTTAATCTCTCCCTTCCCCATTACCTTGTCTGTATTTTGCATATACTTATTGCTTATTGATGTATGTATTGTATCTGGCCTTAGAAAGTTAACTCCTTGAGGGCAGGCACTGTTTCTTTTTGGTCTTTGTTTCTTCCTCACCTAGAATGTGGCTTAGAGCACCCTGAGTGCCTAATAAACACTTGTTTAATAATCATGAAACATTTCTTAAGCACCTCCTACATGCCAGACATCTAACTAAACTTTGGAGATACAAAAAGAGGCTAAAGACAGCCCTGCTCAGCTATCTAATTGTGGAATTGAATGTTATTCATTTCCTTGTGTAATTTGGGCCTTTTGTCTTGTAGGTGAACAACAGAGTGGTGCACACAGACTTTTACATGGACGAGGATCCTGTCAAAGTGGTGTTGGTCATGGAGTCCACTCTCACCAAAGCTGTGTACTTTTGACACTTGGTGGAGGCAGAGGTGGAGGAGGTGGAAGATTTTCAGTACAGAATAATTTGTTTATGCATTAGCACTGTGCTTTACATTGTATCAAATACTGGCTCTTATGTATGTTGGATGTAATGTGTTGTGAAGGTTTCATCAGAAACTGCAGCACAAAGCAGTCAGTCTTATATCCTGACACTCTGGACAATTCCTGCAGTTGTCATTGCTAAGTGAACTGAACCAGGTGCTGCACTCCTGTTCCCACCACACTGACTCTGGTTCTGTACCCTGCTAAATGCTCACAAGCCTCAAAGACCCTGCAAAGTTAGAGACTGTTACCAAAGGACCCAAGAACTCCTCTGTTGTGCTGAAGATACCTGCACATGTGACCCTGCTGTGGGAACTGTTTACTCAAGACCCCAAGAATGATTGTGTTGGGTCCTGCCTTTTTGTGGGTTTCATGCTTAATAACCCTCACCCTGCCACAAATCACAAGCTCTCTTCAGTAGGACATTAATTTGCAAACCTGTTTTCCTCACTCTGAAAATAAACTTTTGTTTGATTCCTGACTCTTCTGTCTCTACCTGCTTCATTTGGCTCCAGCCACCCACAGGTTAGAGATCTGTTCCTCTACCTTTGACAAAGCTTTGGTCCCTCAGTCATTTCAGATTCTAGCAGCCACAGAGCTACAGGGAAGGGCAAAGACAGTCCCTGAAGTCAAGGAACCGATAGTGTAATGGGAAGGACAAGGAAATGACTATGTTTGTATAGTAATGTGTATGTGTATATCCATATGTGTATATGTATATATGTATACATACACACATATTTTGAAACACATGCATATATATCCACACAGGGAATTGCAGGTATGGAACCTTAAAACTTCCCCAATACTTTTTGGATACCCTGCTGTGTGTGTGTGTGTGTGTGTGTGTGTGTGTGTGTGTGTGTGTAGACCCACACATATGTGGGTAATGGAGGATAAGGAGACAGAATGAAGGGGAGGGAGGGGAGGAGTGAAGGAGAGAGGGAGAAAGGAAAAGGAGAGAAAGGGAGGGAAAGAGAGAGAGGGATAGACTAGAGGAGAAGGTAAATGGAATGTAATCTTAGAGGAAGAGCACTAATGAGGGGGTGAGAAAGCCTAATAGGTAACATTGATATGGCACTTTGTTGGACATTGAGGCGTAGCAGTGGATAGAGCACCAGGCCTGGAGTCAAAAAGATCTGAGTTCCCATCTACCCTCAGATACTTCCTAGTTGTGTGATCATGGGGAAGTCACTTCAACCTGTGTTTGCCTCAGTTTCCTCATCTGTAAAATGGGTATACTAGTGGCACCTACCTTCCAGGGTTGATGGAAGGCTCAAATGAGATGATGTTTGTAAAGAGCTTAGCACAGTGCCTGGCACATAGTAAAAACTATGTAAATCGTAGCTTTTGCAATGGTTTGCAAAGCCTTTTTGATACAGTAGCTCATTTAATCATTACAGCCAGCATGTGAGTTAGGTGCTATTACCATATCTGGATTTTAGGAATGAGAAAATTCGCTAACCAATGTGATGAGGCTCTCCAGGGCCACAGAGTTATTGAGCATCCGGGCAAATGGAGAAAGACACGTTCTGAGAGTTAAAATATTATGCAGAAATTCTAACCAGGACTATTCTATAGTGGTAGTGATTGGGGAGACTGTACCAGAAAGGAAGGAAGCAATATGAGATTGAGAGGATTTAGTGACCAGTTGGATATGGAGGTAGGAAAGGACACGATGATGAAGATGATGATGATGATGGCAGTCAGCTCTCAAATCTCCCTTCATGGTTTCAGGCAGCTCTTCTGGAGCTGTGATTTTGTTAATGTGGCGGCTTCTTCCACCAATGCAGATCTCCATCCCTCCTTTGCTGGACAGCTTCATGAGTTACTGTGACTGGAAATCCTTGAGGGAGGAGCCTCTCCAAAGCTGGCTAGGCTGCTTCTCAGGCAGAAGTTATATGGTCAATTCCTGGGTACATGAGTAGCCAGCATGGTAGGACTTAGCTGAATTTCCATAAACTTCCCTATCCCATGCTTACCTTCAGTGCTTGATATGAGGTATGGAATCAACCGTACTTGGTATGTGCCTCTCCTTCATGCCATGCACTGGGGATACAGAGGCAAAGCAGGGCCTACCCTCCATTTGCTCACATTCTTTTTTGTTTTATGCTTTTTTGGTGAGGCTGTCGGGGTTAAGTGACTTGTCCAATGTCTCACAGCTAGGAAGTGTCTGAGGCTGGATTTGAACTCAGGTCTTCCTGACTCCAAGGCCAGTGCTGTATCAACTGTGCCACCTAGCTTTCCCTATGTTGCTCACATTCTTCTGGAAAACTTTACAATCTAAATAATAACAATAGATTTAAGAATAATAATATTTTAATAACTTATAATAGTTTTAATAGAGGTAACAACATTTACGTGGGGCTTTGTGATTCTGGAGCAGGCTTTCTATGATCTCTCTTACAACATGACTCTTGAAACAGCATGGGGAGGTGGTAGTTCAAGGATCATCAGACACATTTAGCAGAGGAGAGGGAGTGTGGAGCTGTGGGTAGGGAGCCTGCTTGTTCTTAATCTCTTCTGCCTTCTCCCTAGCCCTTTGCTCCTACCTGGAGCCTTTTTAAATTCTTTTCAGTTGAGCAGCACTTGAGTCTCAGAAGAACTCTGGTTGACAAATTTAACATCTCTCTCCCTCCTCCCAGCACTGGTCCAAGATTAGCCATCACTGTCATCTCCCCCAGCCCTTGGCTGCCGTTGGAGACTGTCCCAGTATCTGATGGCCTCTGCACACCCTCAGCATGTAACACTTCCCCCTCCCCACAACCTCTCTTCCCAGGGAGGGAATGTAATGTTATTATACTCATTTGCTGTGCACATCTACCCTGCTGCACTATTATCTGGAATGTGAATTTTGGGGATGTTAATTTTATACTGAGTCAGAGGTTTAGTGACAGTGTTCAAAAATGGATTGATTAGCCCCAGGAAAGAAGAAGGCCAGTTGTAAAGCAGGACAAGACATGGCTAGAGTGTGGGGGAAATTAGGAAGGAATTCAGAGATTCTGTCAAGAAACAGGAACACGGTTCAGAAGGGTTCAGGTCATTCCAGAGGTAGCTTGTGGAGTCCTGTGGCCAAAAAGATAAGGGAAAGAAATAGTGAAAGAGTTGGGGGAAGGGTGGCTTGGGAGAGATCTATTGGGTTGGGACCCAGTGACTTCACCTTTATTGGTGTCACAGATCTCTTAGGTAGGCTGCTGAGACCCATGGGCTTCTCCTCAGAATCATGTTTATTCAATGCATGAAATAAAACATGTAGGATTACAAAGGAAACCAATTCTACCAAAATACAGTTATCAAAAAAAAAATGTGTTTAAAGTACTTAGGCCCCAGGATGTCTGCTCTAGAAAGCAGACTTGACTTTGTATCAAGGGACTGTACCTGACGGGTAGGCAGAAAATGTCAGCTCTTCACTTCTTCCATACTTCAGACTCAGTCTTGAGGGAATAAAACCTAACCACGATTTTCATGGAACACGTAGATACTGAAAAAAATCAGACTTGGCCATTAGCCTGTGACAAGCTGGATTTGGAAATAGAAGTTGTGCATCTGTAATAGACCCAATTGTCTATTATAGTTTTAAGACCAATTTAGTAATAATTTGTTAAGCATACAACTCAGCAGATAGAAAAACAGAACAAAATAATTCTTCCCCTCTGGGAGCTTACATTCTACTAAGGAAATACAGCATTTATGTAGAAAAGTAGATATCAGGCATGGAGCTGAGATGGTGAAGAGAAGTCAGGAAGCTGCTGGAGCTCTTCCCAGTTTCCCTAGGAAACAATGTTAAATCAAACCCCAAAACGGATTCTGGAGGGACAGAACCCACAAAAGGATGGAGTGAAACAGTTTTTCAGCTGAAGCTAATTTAGAAGGATATCAGGAAAGCTCTGTCTCACCTGGGTAAAAGGGAAGTGCAGCCCAGCACAGCCAGTGTCTGGGAGCCAGCAGGAGGCTCTGAGCCACAGCAGAGATCAGCAAGCAAGGCCCCTTGTTCCTGGCTCAGCAGGCCAGTGGCACAGCAGGCCAGCTGTCAGGCCTGCAGCCCCAGAACCCAGCCTACAACCCAGTGCAGCAAGCAAACCACCTGCACCTGAGGCCCCAGAGCACAAAGCCAGGGACCAGGCCCCAGGTTCCCAGCACTAGAAGCTTGGGATAGTGCCCGCTGTGCTCCAGGAGCAGAGCTCAATGTGAAAAGCCAGAAAATAGACTTCTGTGAAGTCTCAAATTCCCTTTTTGCAATTGCACCCTTTGCACCTAATTCTTCCCCCAGGGGCCAACCCTAAACATAGGAATCGCCTGGCCCCTTGACAGCTTTTTAGTTGTGCCTTCTCCTGACCATGCCCAATGCCTTCCCAAGCGATCCTGATCCCAAAGTTCCTATGGCCTGAAATTGAAACTCCCTTCACCATCCTCATTGCCTTCCTGCACCCTCCAGTTTATCAATTTCCTTTCTGAAATGTGCCTCCCAGAGCTGACCATGATACTCCAGAGCAGCCTGACCAAGAGGAGTTAATGGGAATCTCAAATTATCCCTCTAAGCTCTGCCTCTCCTAGGGCACTGTGTTAGTTACCTTCCTTGACTGCTCAACACAGTGCTGGCTCATAAGGAGCTTCTGACAGCAGAACCTTCTCCCTTGGCTGCTATCATCAATGCCAGGCCTTTGTATGAAATAGGCTTCGTTAGGTAGATGAAACAGGAGTAAAGTTCCTGATAAATAAATTCCCGGACAGGTTGTGGATGTTTGGAGATGACACATCCTCATTATAATAATGATAACACAGGTCTTTTAATATCTACTTATTCAGTCACATAGGAAAGGGCTGGTGGGTTGTTTCTGTCATTGATTCTCTTCTCTCTCTCATATTCCTTACCCACATCTGTAGCATTTTTTTCCTACTTAGAGATTTAGGATGCTTGCACAGGCTGCCCTCAGTATGTGTGCCATAATCCTCTCCATCCCAGAAGATTCACCTCTGGACATGAATACACCCTAAGTTTCAAGGAGTTCATCACCTAAGGCAACCCAGCTTAAAAAAGGCTTCCATTATCTCATGTGACCCTCAAGAAAATCTCTTAGGTAAGCAGTGCAAGATTGATCCTTTTGAAGAGTCGTCAAGAGCTGAGATCATTCAGGTTTTTCTCACTCCAAGCCTAGAGCTGTCTGCCTTGGGCCCCCTCACTGCCTCAAACTAACCTTGCTGGAAAGAAATTTGTTTCACTCTGCCTATTTCTACCTTCTTGTCACCTAGACTCACATCCTCAGCCATCCTTGGCTTCTCTGTATTTCCTGTCTCATTTGAAGTCACTAACTCCTGTCTTTCATTTCTTTACTTTTTTTTTTTAAGGGGGAGGCATTAGTGGTTAAGTGACTTGCCCAGGGTCACACAGCTAGTAAGTGTCAAGTATCTGAGGTGGAATTTGAACTCAGATCCTCCTGACTCAAAAGCTGATGTCTTTCATTTCTTAAACAGTTCTCAAATCCATTCTGTCCTTCCTTTAAAAAGTGTCATGCCATATGGTGTAGCAAACAGTGATGGACATGAAGTCAGGAGGAAGGGCTGAGTTTGACCAATTTGAACTTGGTGTTATGCAAAGAGGTTTTCTTAAACATCTGGTTTTGCTCTCCCAACTGCTCTAAGGGACAGGAGGGCCCGTTTGTAACAAAAGGAAAGAGCAGTGGATATGCAGTCAGGAAATCTGGAGTAGACTACTATTTTGGGGATCACAGATCTAGTGTTGGAAGGCTTGCTCATTTTACAGATGGGGAAACTGAGGCCTCAAAGGTAGTATATGACATAGGTGTGATTTAAACACGGGTACTCTGATTCCAGAGCTGAAGGTCTTTTCCAAGTGCTCCTCTGCCTCCCTCAAGGAGGTTACAAAAACTGGATAATAAGCCCCCCACTACTGGTATCAGAGGGTTATAGTGAAAAAAGTATTCTGCAAGCCTTCATTTCAGGGGTCTGTAATTCCCTCCCACTTTACATATAATCCCTCTTCTCTCACAGATCACAGCCCCCTTGAAAGGTTTTTGAGAGATATTGTGGCCAGAAAGTCCATCACCTGGCGTCTTACAGCCCCATCTCCCTGCCCATACTTAGGGCCTTTCTGAGTGGGTAGAACCTTCCACAGACTATATCCCACTAGAATAGAAAGTCAAGAACCTAGGTGGGGACCTCATTGAATGGTGCAGGCAGGAACAACAGGCAATCATTTGCTAACTGTCCACAGAAAAAGGATCTGACTCAGACTAATGAAAGATGAGGTTGAACAGGTAGGGAGGACCCGTATTATAGAAGGCCTTTGAAGCCAGGTTGGGGAGTTTAGACTTTGTTCTAGGAGCCATGAGATGGTTATTAGGGATAGTCCTAACCTCACAATTTTACTCATTTTGCAGATGAATCCCAAACATATCAAATGACTTGCCCTGGATCACAGAGGGGTTTTTTTGTTTGTTTGTTTGTTTGATGCAATGGGGTTAAGTGACTTGCCCAGAGTCACACAGCTACTAGGACTTGAACTCAGGAATGTGATCTCAGATCCTCCTGATTGGAGGGCTGGTGCTGTAACCACTGCACCACCTAGCTGTCCCTTCAGGTATTTCTTTCAACTGAGAATTCAAACCCAGGGTTCTCTCCAAATTCCTGCAAGTGATCATCTCAGAGGGTAAGGGACCTGAGAGGTCATCTCATAACTTCGGATCTCCTTTGCACAGAGCATCCCTTGATGACACTGGTGAGCTCCAATTCCCAGTTTTATGCCTCACTTCATGATATTTGTTCATTTTGTCTGCCAGATTCTGCAATTTGATTTTAGACTTTTGTCAACTTGTGCTGTGAGTTCTTCCAAAATATAATTTTTTTCGATTAAAAAGATGGGGACCCAGCAATGCCACTTCTACATCTGTGTCCTAAAGAGAGCATACAAAGGGGGGAAAGACCCACATGTACAAACATATTTATAGGAGCTCTTTTGTGGTGGCAAAGAATTGGAAATTGAGGGGATGCCCAGAAGTTGAGGAATGGCTGAACAAGTGATGGTATATGAATGTAATGGAATACTATTGCCCTATATGGAATTATGAGCGGGTGGGACTTCAGAAAATCTTGGAAAGATTTATATGAACTTATGCTGAGTGAAATGAGCAGAACCAGGAGAATGTTGTACACAGTAACAGCCACCTTGTGAGATGACTGACTTTGATAGGCTTAGCTCTTCTCAGCAATGCAAGGATGTAAGACAACTCCAAAAGACTCATGATGGAAAATGCTATCCACATGCAGAAAAAGTACCATGGAGTCTGAATGCAGATGGAAGCTTAGTATTTGCACTCCTTTTCTTTTGTCGTTTTGTTTTATTTCTTCTTTCTCGAGGTTCCTTCCATTAGTTTTAATTCTTCTGTACATCATGACTAATGTGAAAATATGCTTAATATGAATGTGTAAGTAGAGCCTGTATCAGATTACCCACCATCTTGCCGAAGAGGGAGGAGAGGGAGGGGGAGAAAATTTAAAACCCAAAATCTTATGGAAGTGAATATTGTAAACTAAAAATAAATATTTTTTTTAAATGGGTGGTGTTTCAGGGAGTTGGGTACTTGGGACAACTGTGATGATGTAAGAAGCTGAAGATGTCAGTAGTAATTTATTTTTCGAAATGCTCTGTGACCATATGGGTAAAGCAAGCTGAGAAAAATCAGGGCAAGTGAGCAGAAGCCGGCTGAGTTAGAATTTGAAGAGTGGGTGAAATTGGGATAATCTGAGGCATCAGGGAATCACTGAATGGCCAGATGAATGCCAAGGATTCGTTCTGCAGCTTTGTCTCAAACCTTCAGTGCAATAAAGGGTTAGAAATACTGGACTTTAGAAGGAGAGACAGAGGGTAGAAGAGGAGAGTGGAGGGGGAGAGAGAGGAGGGAGAGAAAGAAAAGGGATAGGAGGATGAAGGAGAGAGAGGAGAGGAGAGTAAGACAGAAGGGGGAAAGAGGAAAGAAAGGGTGAGGAGAAAAGAGGAGAAAGGGGGGAGAAACACGACGGGAGACAGAGACAGAGACAGAGACAGAGATGGAGAGACGAAGACAAAGAGAGAGGGAGATGGAGAGAGAGGCGCGGCAGAAGCATGGGCGCAGTGACGGAAGGATAGCCCCTCAGAGGAAAGCAGAGGGAGAAGAGAAAGGATTCATTGCGCTCCATTCCCACCCAGAGGCGGGGTCCCTGCTGGCCTGCTCCTCTTCCCCGCCCCTGGAGGACCACCCCCAGGTCTTTGGCTAATGCGTAGGTCCAGGAAGTTCCCGGAAGACTCGTTTCACTTTCGCTGCCGCGTCCCGCTAGTTCTGCGCTGCGCCCACTTCCCGTCTTCCGGCCCTAGCCCGCGGACACGGCGGTCCCTTCCTGACCATGGAGATCCTCAAGAACAGGGTGGTGAACAAACAGGACAAGGTGACCCCGATCGAGCTCGAACGGCTGAAGTTTTTCCCTGAAGGCCTGCGCGGAGGAGCCCGGAGACTTGGAGCTTGTGGCGAGCACAGCCTCCGTGCTCATGAAGATAGGCAATGACATAGATGCGCGTCTTGAGTCTCAGCTCTACTTGCTGAGGTCCCTGCAAGAAGGTGGTGGTAAGAACGTGCTAGAAGAGTGGGGTAAGGTGGGACTGCGCGGACCCTCCTGGGGAGGAGGGTCCCACCCTTCAGGCTTCCACTGCACTACTTCCTACTCCACCCCACAGGCCCATAAGAATAATCAAGCAAATTTGACAGTGTTTAAGCTCTTCAAATCATCTCAATTGCCAGTCCCACTAGACCCCTGGTAAGCTAAGCTACTGCTCCAGGTATTCTTTGCTCCATTTTTTTTTTTAACAGAGGAGCGAACCAAGGCTTAGAGGTGAAAGACTTTCCTATTTGTGGTCGCCCAGCTCCTATGCCAGCCAGCTGACTGTGCACAGCTAGTGAGAGTCACACGCTGTGTTGGAACCCAGAGTTGTACTGGTCCCACATCTCCTTGCTACTTCACTCCCAGCTGTCACCCACAAAGAAAAGGTGGAGAGAGTTTAAAAAAGATCACGGGCCTAGATGGGCATTTGGACCTTTGGTTGAAAAGATGAGGACTTCAACCAACCAGGAGATAAACAGGAATCCAGATGAGGAAATTGATACTTATAGAAGTTACTTGACTTGTCCAAGGTCACCTGGGGAGGTAGGACCAGATCTGAGGTCTTCTGACTTCTAAAGCAGAGCCTTTTTAGAGTACCAGGCCTCCGAAGTGCTGAGACCAAAATCATCAATAGACTGAAGATTCATTCTGATAACTCCATAAATGGTTATTCGGGGGACATCTCCCACATCCCCTTTTCATTCCAAACCAACAGGTATTTAGCGAGATTCCTTTTATTCAGCTACATGGTAGGTAGGGTGCTAGATACCTGAAGGATGTTATAATCTATCTGATCCTTGGAGTTTGTCTCTAATGTTTTGAGATCATTGGAGTGAAAGATGGCCAACAATCCATCCAATATGATGAAGTGTGTGGTTGGCCTATAATATGGATTCCAGGACTGCATATAGTTGTTTTTATGTTGTCCGCTCTATTAGAATGGGAGCTTGTTGAGGACAGGCAGGGACTCCATTTTTGCCTTCCTTTATCTATTTGGTGCTCGGCACAGTGCTTGGCACATAAAAGGGGCTTCCTGCTTGCTGACCACAAGGAAGGACTTAGACAAAATAAGTGGTCCCTGCCAGCTTGCTTCATTTATTCAGTATGCACTTACTGTGTGCTAGGTGCTGGGGATACAAAGCTAAAACCAATTTAGCTCTTGCCTTCAAGGGGCTTACATTCTAGGGAAAACAACACATACAGAGAAAATTAAATAAAAATATATGCAAAGTCATTTCTGAGGTGACAGTAGCAACTGGGGATCAGGATAGGAAGGGGTGGTGTTATTCAGGGGATTTTCCCCTCCTCCCTCACTTACAGAGCAATAAATGAAATTCACTTTGGTCAGCTAAGCAAGGCAGGGATTCTATTAAGCAGAAGGGCTCCATAGGCCTGGGGAGAAAGCCTGTGCAAAGACCCAGAGAGGAGATGGAATCACATATAAAGGCCAAGCAGGCTAGAATGGCTGTAGTAGAGTAGGACGTGCTAAAGGGGTTATTGTCTTCATTTTATATGGGAAGAAACTGAGTCTCAGGGGAAGGGACTTGTGATCATCCAGCTAATAACTTCTACTGGTGGGATTGAAGTGAGTTTGTCCTGACTCCAAGTCCAATAGTCTAGACAATGTACCATGCCACCAGTTGGGTAAGCATTTGGGTTGGGCTTCAAAAGATAGAAACCGAGTAGAAGAGGAGCAGGTGGGAAGATGTCTCAGGTTTAGGTAACAGCATGAACAAAAGCATGGAGGTGGTAGAGTGTAGCAGGGTTTGCAGAGAATGGCCCAATGAGTGTGTGATGCAGGGTCCAACCCCAGAGCCAGGAGATGGAGCTGGAAAGGGCCAGATTGTGGAAGAGGATTGTGTCTCAAAACTCAGATTAGTGTTGGTGGACTCTGTTTTTGAAGGGGTTTCCCTTTTGGAGTTATCAACAGGTCTGGGCAGAAACATTTTGTTTGAGGACATGCTGCTGAGCTGTCTGAGCAAGGTCAGTCAGGGTTGCAGGGTCTAAGGGAGACTGTTTCAGGGACCTGTCATTAGCCCTCAGGACTGTGGGATCCTGGAGTCCCAGCTTGATGAAAGAAGTCAGAGGAGCTTTGTGCCCTCATTCAGCAGCTGTCGTGTTCAAAGCACTTCCTCATTTACAAAGGGCTTTTCTCACAGCAACCCCGATGATACAAATATTGTCATTTCCATTTGACCCCTGAGCATCTCAGGGTTCAAGTCACTAGCCCAGGGTCAATAATGCTAAGTAGCAGAACCTGCTCCCTTGGTGGGGATTTGTTACATTGTCAGTACAAATATTTACACTTCAAATGGGGCTTCATTTATGGTTTGTTGGTTGTCTAGAGTTAAGAAAGTGATGGAGAACATATTAGTAATTCTGATTATATAGAAGTTATATAGGAGTGCAGGGTATAATCATCCCACCCACTCTATACCACCTCCCCAAGCTGGTTCATATTTCCCAGCATGCCACTTGAATTCAGATCTTTTAATTCCAAACATGCCCTTTCCACAGCTGACTTTCTTAGGTTGGAGATGCAGCAGTATAAGTAGACTTAGTAAACTCAACTTCATCAGAATACTTGTGGGAGAGGAGCCAATCCTTATTCTGCTTGGTCCTGGGGGGCAAAGAAGACTATCAGGTGGGAGTCCCAAAAAGAAAAGTTAGGCTTGATGTAAGGGGAAATTTCCTAGCAATTAGAGCTGTCCAGAAGTGTCATGAATGTCCTCAATGAGGCTTCCCCTCACTGGGGGGGCAGTATGTGTGTGTGTGGGGGCAGCATCTTCAGTGGGAGACTAGCCTCCTATGAGGGATATTGTAGAAGGAGATTCTTACTCAGGTTAGGATTGTAGTAGAGAGCTTTTTAGCTGCTGTAGGCTAAGTGCCTGGTGGGCATATGAGAAAAGAGTCAAGTGAATATTAGGCTCAGAGCTTTAACGCTAAATCAAACTAGGACTACAGAGGAGTAGAAAACCTTTTGACAGGAACCTTGTTTTCCCTTTTCCCTCCTGATTTATGCCTTTAATTCCCCCCCCCCCACTTTCCTAGGGAGGGGGTGATCCCTGTAGACTCTGTAACAAGAAACATTTCCCATCTTGGGAACCATAAACAGTATGTGTCATGGCAGCACAGACAGTTATGGGTGAGCCCAGCTGGATTGTGTTTCCAACCTCCAGTTCTCCCTCCTCATCTCTACCTCCTGGCTTCCTTTAAGTGTCAGCTCAAGTCTCCTCTTCTACAAGAAGCCCCTGCCTATCCCCCTTAATCCTAGTGCTTTCTCTTTGATCAGAGCTTTAATGTAGCCTGATTTGTTCCCAGCTGTTTGCATGTTGCCTCCTGTATTAGATGTGAGCTCCTTGAAGGCAGGGATTGTCTTTTACCTTTCTTTGTATCCTCAGAGCTTACCCCATGCCTGGCACATAGTAGCCTCTTAGGAGATGTCTGTGGTATGTCCAGTTCAGAAGCAATTGATGATATGGGACTGGAGGTGAGGAGAGAGGCCAGGGCCATATAAGTAGGTCTGGGAGTCATCTGCACCAGTCCCATGATTAAATCCATAGAGGCTAATGAAGTTACCAAATAAGAGAATAGTAGCTCGGCTGATCTATCAATTGCAGAGGGAGAGCAGAGAAGCTCCTCCAGAACAGAGCCTTGGGGTATCCCAACTTTAAGGAAACATGAATATGGATGATGGTGAAGCAAATGATGCTGAGAAAGAGCAGCCAGAGAGAGGAGAACCAAGACAGGCAGCTAGTGACACAGTAGATAGAGCCCTGAGCCTGGAGTTCAAATCCAGCTTGAGACACTTACTAGTTGTGTGACCCTGGGGAAGTTATTTAACCTGTTTACCTCAACTTTGTCAACTGAAAGATGGGGATAAAATAGCAGCTCCCTTGCCGCGTTTTTTGAGAGGATTGAGGAGTAATATTTGTAAAAAGTGCCTAGCATACAGTAGGCACTATATAAATACTTTTTCCTTTTCTCTAGTATTACAAAACATCGTGTTGGACATACTGTGTTGGTGTGGATGGATTCCTCGCAATTATCAGCATCAGATATTGCAGAGAGGTAAAAAAGGTGAGGATTAAGAAAATGCCATCCTATTTAGCAATGAAGAGGTCACTGGTAAATCTGTAGAGAGCAGTTTTTGTTGAATGATGAGGCCCAAAGCCAGATTACAAGGGGTTGAAGAGTTAGTGAGAGAGGAGAGAAAGTAGAGAGGATGATTGAAGACAACTGTGTGGCTGAAAAAAAAAGGAAGAGAGAGAGAGAGAGAGAGAGAGAGAGAGAGAGAGAGAGAGAATGAGAGCACAATAGCTAGCAGGGAAGGTGGAGATCTGTGGAAGGTGGGGCCTATTTATAGGCTATAGGGAAGGAACCCACAGATAGGAAGAGGTTAGAGGACAGAGGAGGATTAATGATTGTAGGAGGACGTTGGAGGGAATGGAGTTAAGGAAATGGGTGAGAGATAGAGAAAGAAGTTGTGGGAAAGCAATAAATAAATAACCCTATTCTTTGTTCTTTTTTGGTGGTCCATTTTCCCTGAAAATACTGAGCGTTTTGACAATGACTTTGAAGAGACAGTATGAAAATGATGGCCCTAAAATGGTAACTTTTTATCTAAGCCTTGATAATGTAACTAACGACCACATGGCTTCTCATTCAGGCAACTGGCTCCTTCCTGTAGGTGTAAAAAGGGAGATTTGTATGTTGTTTCACTCCCTTGTTCAAAAAAACTCCACTATCTGTTTATTCCCTTTGAGATAACATAGACTTCCCTGTTTGGCATTTGGAGCCGTTTGAAATCTGCCTCCGATCTAACTCTTCAAACTGATTTCATGTCCCACCCCTTCATACATTCTCTAGTTAAGTCAATTCCGCTGCTAGATGTTCTACAGAATCAGCAGAATTCCACCAGACTGTCTCCCATTCCTGGAGTACTCTCTCTCTTCACCTGCACCTCAAGGAATCCCTGGATTTCATTCAAAACTCAGCTTAGCTGCCACCTTGTACCTAAGGCCACCCCCTTCACCCCAGTGGTTGGAGCTGTCCCAGTATAACGTAAACTCCATGGGTGGCAAAGACTGTGATGTTTTGGTCTTTGTATGTACAGTGTCAGCACAGTGCCTAATGTAGAGTAAGGACTTAATAAATGCTTGTTCAATCCATTTATCTCATTAGCTACTTAAACTGGGAAGAGAAGAACAGTTAGTATTCCCATTCCTCCTGCAGGCAGCTAGGTGGTGCCTAGGACAGAATGCTGGACCTGAAGACCCAAGGAAGACCAGAGTTCAAATCCATTCTCAACACTTGCTAGCTACATGACCCTTGGGCATTCAAATCTGTCTATGCCTCAGGCCTTTCATGTGTAAAATGATGATAATAACACCTACCTTTCTGAGTTTTTGCAATGATCAAATAAGAGCCTCTTTAAGTACTGTGCAAATCTTACAATGCTATATAAGTATTAGATGTCAACAGTCCTGTACCCCTTTTATAGCTGAGAAAACAGGTTGAGAAGTTACCTGATTTGATCAAGGACGCAGTTAGGAAGTGCTAGACCCCAGAGCTAAACCCAGTTCTGTTGAATCCAAATCCTGTTGTCTTTCTGTTTTCCTAGAACCACCCTCATTTCTACCTTTACCTTCTTTGTCCCCTCATTACTACTTTGTTATCTCCCCCATGTGGAAGCAAGGCACCCACATCCCACCAGAGCTCCTAGGAACGGGGAAGGATTGGGAAATCCCTGCTGCATTCCAGAAAGAGGCTGAGGGAAAACTTAGGGAAAGAAATGGAAGAGACTGGAACTGAGGCATGGTATCTCTAAAGAGTGTGTCTTCCTCAGTGTCAGTCACACAGATCATCTTAGAGGCAGTAAAATGGCTCCCTGCCCCCAAGAATCCAAGAGGTGGTGCTAAACCAGCTACTTTATGGTAGGGCAACCAACACCCAGCCCCTAAGACCTAACCAGTTGGGCCATATTTGTCCTCTTAGCAAGGCTGAGGGGCTTGCTGATGCTTTCTGGGAGGAAGGGTCTCTCCTGCTCCCCACTCAGCTCCCAAAGCTAAAATGTCAAGGAAAGCCAGGTTGCTGTCTTGTGCCCCTCCAGCTGTTTCTGCATCTCTTCCTTTTGGTGGTGGGAGCCTCTGGACTAACTCCTGGGAGCAGGAAAGAATAGGGCCACGCCTGTCCAGGGACTTAAGTGTCATGTTCTCATTGGAATTCTTGGGGCCATAGCTCTGGGTTGGGGAGATTTGGGGGACTTTGTAGTGTATGTCTAATCCACTAAAATCTGTTGAAGTTCCTGACTTGTAGAAAGGATGAGAAGGCTCCAGCCCCTGGGGAATCCATGCTGCTCTCATTCCTGTTCCCTCACAGGGCTACCTGTTCCCCAGATAAACTCAAACCCAAGCCCTGCCTTACCTCAGAGTGGTATGATTTTAACTGGTGGTGTTTTGTATGTGGTAGTGACACCATGCTGCCAGTTTTGTTACAATAGCCCTACTTTGCTGGTTCTAAGTATTTCAGAAGGAGTGATTTGTATTGTTAGAACTACTCTGAAATGGAGATTGTCAGGAACTTATAGATGAAAGAAATCTATTTATACACACATGCACACACACCCCTCCCCCAAAGAGAGATGGTCAGCTTTGAGCTCTCAGATAAACCCCATCCCGGACCCCAGGAGGTTCGCAGGCAGCATATGGGCCAATATGTCTAGGGTGTTATATTTTCTGATACATGGGAATACATTGTGCTTATTAATTTTACTTACAAACAGGAACGCTATAACATGGAACAAACTCGTAAGGCTTTTGTGATGTGTGTGAAGACAGGCAGACCAGGGGCTGAGCAGGATATGAAGAGAATGAGAAACTGGCTTAAAGCGTGCAAGTTTGAATGTACATCTTGCATCAATCCTGATGAAAAGGTAACGTTGAGACAACAGCATTGGTAACTGACTTTTATAGCCTGCTTTCTTTCATGAGGTCATCATGAATACAATCTGAGCAGCAAGGTCTTCTTCCTTTCTAAACCCTGATAAAAGAATCTTGGTACTTCTCTCAAGGGACAAGTGTCAGGGAATTAATGAATTCTTCTCCTGTAAAGGAAAGCCTTTTTATGTTTCAAGAATTGCTCCATTAGTTGCTTTGATTCCAGAGCTGAGTAGGATTTGAGATTCAGTACAAGTCATTGCCCAATTCACAAATGGTCAAGGAAGATGAACAGGCAGTTTTCAGATAAAGAAATTGAAGCTATCTGTACTCCTATAAAAAATGCTCTAAATCACTATTGATTAGAGAAATGCAAATTAAAAAATTGTGAGTTACATCTCCCATATATCAGATTGGATAATATGACGGAAAAGGAAAATGATAAATGTTGGAGAAGATGTGGGAAAATTAGAACTCTTATGCTTTGTTGGTGGAGTTGTGAACCGATCCAACCATTCTGGAGAGCAATTTGGAATTATAAAAGGCTGCAAAACTGTGCATACTCATTGATCCAGCAATGCCACTACTAGGTCTGTATTCCAAAGAGCTCATAAAAAAATGGAAATGACATGTAGACAAATATTTATAGCAGCTCTTTTTGTGGTGGTGAAGAATTGGAAACTGAGGGGATGCCCATCAGTTGGGGAAATGGCTGAACAAGTTGTGTTATTTATGTAGTGGAATACTGTTGTGCTATCAGAAATGATGAGCCAGGGGGCCACTAGGTGGCCTAGTGGATAGAGCACCAGCCCTGGAGTCAGGAACTTCAGTTCAAATCCAGCCTCTGACACTTGACACTTACTAGCTGTGTGACCCTGGACAAGTCACTTAACCCCATCACCAAGCCAAAAGCAAAGAAACCACGAAAAAAACAGAAATGATGAGCAGGCTGATTTCAAGAACACCTGGAAAGACTTACAAGAACCGATGCTGAGTGAAGGGAGCAGAAACAGGAGAATATTGTACACAGTAGCAGCCATGTTATGAGATGATCAACTATGATAGACTTAGCTCTTGTCAGCAATGCAGGAATCTACAACAATTCTAAAAGGCTTATTTTGGAAAATGCTATCCACATGCACAGAAAACCTGTGGAGTTTGAATGCAGATGAAAGCATACTATTTTCTTTTTTCTGTGTTTTCTTTCTCGTGCTTTTCCCCTTTTGTTCTTATTCTTCTTCCACAACATGACCAGTATGCAGATATGTTTAATATGATTACACATGTATAAGCTATATCAGATTGCCTACCAATTCGGGAGGAGTCCAGGAAGGAACAAAAAACTGGAACTCAAAGTCTCATAAGTGAATGTTCAAACCTATCATTGCACGTAATTGAAACCAAATACTATTAAATGAAAACAAATTTGAGATCTATGGCCAGGTGGACGGGCCCCTACAGCGTCCCCCTCCTGTCGTCTCTGTCTTGTTGCCCATGACCCTGGCTGATACCCTTCCCGACTGGGAAAAACAGCCCAGGGATGTCAGTGCCCTTGCCCTGGGGGCCATCACTGGTCCCACTCTCCCAACAATGATTAGTATTGGATTTTAGTCCATTCATTCATTCATTCAATTTTATCTTTGTCTACAGAATTTGGAGATTGGGTTTCTCACATGTAACTTGAAGATTCAAGATGAAATTTGCATGAGGTGCCCTATGTAATCATATAAAATGATCCCAGAGTCCCACAGTTGTAATAAAAATGAAGTGTTTTACTTTTCCTTCTTAAACTTTCTGTCTTCCTGAGGACCAGGTTTCTTTTCAAAACTGTCTACAAAGGTGATGATGATGATGCCATCTTAGACCTTCACTTCCTTTTAACAGTCAATATTTCATGTTAGAAGCTAAGCAATTAATGTCACAACCTGGGTAAAATGGGGGATTTCCTCTTTTTTTTTTTGGTGAGGCATTTGGAGTTAAGTGACTTGCCCAGAGTCACGCAGTTAGTGAGTGTTATGTGTCTCAGGCTGGATTTGAACTCGCGTTGTCCTGATTCCAAGGCCAGTACTCTATTCACTGCGTCACCTCGCTGCCTCTAAAATGAGGGAATTCTGAGAATTACTGTAGATAATACAAATGGTTCTAAGTCCACCCTTTGGATAAATCGGTTTTGCAATGCTATTTGCCACAGGGGTTAATGGAGAAATTACGAGAGTTTCGAGATGGAATAAATAAAAGAAAAGATGATGTGAGCTGCTGCCTTGTTACTCTCATGGCCCATGGAGGAAAAGGCGTTATAAAAACAGTACTGGATGAAAGAATCAACTTATCAGACATCTTTGAAATGTTCAACAATAAAAACTGTCCAGCACTTCAAAAGAAACCAAAAATCTTTATAATCCAGGCTTGTAGAGGAGGTAAGTAGAAGGAAAAAGAACACCTCAGCAGTGGCAGGGAATTCTTAGGCTTCACTGTAAGTATTTTCTTCTTCTCTTTAGGAAATCCTGACTCTGATTTTCATCCCAGAAAGAATTTCCTTTCTCTACTGCTTCTCCTTATCTTACAAGAAGAAATACTCATTAGCTGCCCCTTGACATCCATAAAGATGCCAAATTTTGTATATTTCCAGCCGGAAGGATCCATAATGTTAGCATCCTACAAGTTAGAGTATCTTAGGTCCTTTTAAGCAAGTAGATTCAAGATCTTATTATTTATAAATCCAAGGTTTTGCGGTTTTTCCACTGTGATATTCCCTCTTCTACTTTTTTATGGGTGTTTCCCTGTGGCCCTCTCTTCCTCACTCATTTTGGGATAAGTTTCTGTCATTTCTCAGGGCCCAGTGAAATGCATTTGAATAGAGATTGCATTTGGGTTTGAATCCTCATTTTGTTGCTTAAAATACTCCTAGAAATAACTGGCATTTTAAAGTAGATAATTCAGTTTTTCAACATGCTTTACTTATATTATTCATACTGTCTTTCTCAGTGACTTTGGGCAAGTCATGTAACCTCTCTGGGGCTTGGTTTTCTTATTTGTACAATGAGAGAGTGGGCTGGATTATCTCTAAGGTCCTTTCCAGCCATAAATTTATGATGCTGTGATCCTACTAGCCTCTGACATGATGAAATTGTTAATCCTTGGCCTACCAATTCTGAGGAATGTTACTGTTGGTATGTGTGCTGTTTGCTCCTTAGACTGGGATCTGGCTTGCCTAGCTTTTCTGGAGCTATTGGGGCCCATGACTGTGAACTACTCCCTTCAGTGTATATGCAGTGACATGGGCTCACTTATGATAGGTTCATTTGGCATTAATATCAGATTGCTGGATAATTGTTTATCTCACTGGCTTCACATCTTCTCCCACAAAAACAGTCGAAGAGATGGTGGTGTTGTTCAAGCCGATGGTGAACCAATGGAAGTAAATGATTCAGAGAAAAAGCGACTTCCCACATTCAGTGATTACTTTATCCTCTATCCACCCATGAAGGTAAGGCAGTGAATTTATGCGTTGTCAAGGCATATTGAATGAAAGTGATAATGACTGTTCAAAATCCAGTTCTGATTATTTACGTTTCAGATTTGTAGTAAAACTCTTCTTGTGCATCACCCTGTAAACATAGATTACCAAAAACTAAAATGACTAATTCCATACAATATTTTTTCCTAAGGCAGAATTTGTTCAACCCAGCAGGGTTTTGGCCTTCTGGTCAGCCATTTGCAGTTAGGCAGACTCCCATTGGCTCTATGTTTAACATCTCAATCCCTCATTTAGAGGAAAGCAGAGATAGCATGATTCTAAAATTTTCAGAAGTCACCAAACTGAGAGAGCTAGAAATTTGGATGTCAGAATCATAATCTAGAAAGCTCTCAGCAGGCCAGAATTTTTGTCAAAATGTAGTAAGATGTAATTTAATGAGGATAAATACTAAGTCTTAATTCAAGTGCTCAATTTAAATATAGGGGAGAGATGGCTAGAGAACAATACATTTGAAAAATATCTGGGGGTTGTTAAGGAGCTAGAGGCCAAACATAAATCAGCATTGGCGATGTGGTAGTAGAAAATGCATTAAGAGAATATGTTCAGAAATTGGCTGATCATCTCACTGTCCTCTGCCAGGCTGAGGCCACCCCTGGAATATTGTATTCAGTGTTGAATACCTCAAAAAGCAGCTGCTTGGTGCCATGGATAGAGTGCCAGGCAAGTCATCTTCCTGAGTTCAAATGTAGCCTCGGAACCTTTTTAGCTATGTGACTCTGGGCAGGTCATGCCACCATGTTTACCTCAGTTTCCTCATCTTTAAGATGAGCTGGAGAAGGAAATGGAAAGTCACTCCACTGTCTTTGCCAAGAAAACCCCCGTAGGGTCTAGATAGTTCTAGAACAATTCAACAACCGCTTTATTTTAGGAAAGACAGATACAAACTGGAACACGTAGGAGTAGGGTGACTAGAATGGTGATGTTGGATGGTGTTTTGGAGATTGTTTGAGAATGTTTGGTTTGGACAAGAGAAGATTAGGAGGGAGGTGATAACTGTTGTCAAGTATCTGAAGGACTACCAGATTTAAGGGTGAGGCCATTTATTTGGCTTGCCCTAAAGTTGAGAAATAGGAAGAGTGGGTGAAAGCTGCAGAGGAGAAGGTATAGGTTTAATGATGGGGAAAATTTCCCCATATTTAGAGCCATTTGCAGAGTGGACTGGTTTGGGAATTGGTTGGAGGAAAGCCCCAATGACCATTGAATTGTTGACCATATTGTAGAGTAGATTGTTGTTCAGGGATGGGTGGGAGCAGATGGTTATGACGTCCTTTGAACCTCTGCAATTCAGATACTGTGCTTGGTCTACTAGACCCTCACTAGGACCAATAGAATAAGGTATAAAGTGCAGAGAGGCATATTTGGGCTTCCTGTCAGTAAAGCCCAACAAATAATTATAGCTGTCCAAAGTGTAATTGGCATCTTGATAGATGGTAAGTGTTCCCTTACTTAAAGTCTTTAGGTCAAAGGAAACTGACCATATCCTTGAGAATGTTGTATGGAACGTTCTTTGGGTATGGATTCCCTTCTGATTATGAGCAGAATGCTCTAGGGACTCCCAGCTACTTTACACGGTGTATTGGAGACTGAAAGTTGTAGGTTCTTGAGTAAAGCATCACTGGGAAAACATAGCCTTGGCTTCAGATAATATCTCGTGTCCTTCATATGAGTTTGCTGGGCAGACGAGGCTTTTCCTGGTTCATGGCCCACTGTAAATTAGTTACTGACCTCATCTGCCATGGATTCTTTATGGGCTGTGCATTTAGACTGCCTAGTTAGTGTACTGGTAGAGTTAAGGGCCCAAGGAACAGATTTGGGAAGTAGCACAAGTGTAAATACTGGACAGCTTAATCAAAATGTAGACATGTTCTACTGTTGCACCGAATAAAGGGATATCTTGCTTAGTAAGTGTTTTTCTAGATTCCACATGTGTGTGTGTGCATTTTTAGAACACTTTAGTCAAAAATTTAAACAATATTCTCATTTCTCCACTGGTAGGTCACATTGCTTTACGCCACCCAGAAGATGGTTCTGTGATGATTCAAGCAATGGATGAAGTCTTTCAGAAACATGGCAAGAAGTTGCATATTGTGGATTTTTTTACTCGAGTGAGTTATCAATAAATGGATTCATGCTCCATGTTCTGCTATTTTTCCTCCACTAGTTAACAAGCATCTATTTCTTCCTGTCAGCACATTGCCTGGAATTCCCTGGGCAGCATTTGTGCATGTGTGTGTGCATGTAGGCCGGGTGCCTGCACTCTTACCTGCAGTCTTTCTCCTCCTGGGATGATGTCTTCCTTCTTTCTTTGAACTCTTCTCTCATGGTTGTTGCCCTTCCTCAGTAGATTGTAAGCTCTTAGGGCAGGACTGTGCTGCTATCAGTGTTGTTAGCAAACAAGGGGCTGAGGTGTTCATTTAAATAGTCATTTTCTCTTTTTCTCTCTCTCATCCCTCTCTATCCCATCAGTTCTAAGTTATCGTCCAGTAATGAGAATGGATCAGCCTGGAAGTAGGAACAACTCACAGCCCCCATGCTCTTTGGGCTGAATGAAGAGAAATCAGTGTCAAGTTTATTACAGATATCTTCTTCATCATCATTGTTATAATAATACTGTACATTGCTATTGCACTTTACAAGAGAGTTGTCCTGTCCCAGACATTCACATGTCCCAGATTTCACCATGTCAGGCCCCTGCTCAAGAAGTGTTAATGATTCCCTATTGCTTTATTTGACATTTAAAATCCTCTACAGTCTGCACCCCACCCCCAACTCTGCATTTCGGTGAAACTGGCCTACTCTCTGGTTCTGCAGACTCAGACCCTGTCTTTGTCTAATGCCTGGATTTCACTCTCTCCTCACGTCTGCCTCTTGGAATCTCTAGCTCTTCTACTAATTTTAGCTCTGGGTTACTTCCTATACAAAGGTTTTTGCCTCCTCTACTGGGTTCTGAGAACTCTGCTTTAATCTCTCCCTTCCCCATTACCTTGTCTGTATTTTGCATATACTTATTGCTTATTGATGTATGTATTGTATCTGGCCTTAGAAAGTTAACTCCTTGGTCTTTGTTTCTTCCTCACCTAGAATGTGGCTTAGAGCACCCTGAGTGCCTAATAAATACTTGTTTAATAATCATGAAACATTTCTTAAGCACCTCCTACATGCCAGACATCTAACTAAACTTTGGAGATACAAAAAGAGGCTAAAGACAGCCCTGCTCAGCTATCTAATTCTGGAATTGAATTTTATTCATTTCCTTGTGTAATTTGGGCCTTTTGTCTTATAGGTGAACAACAGAGTGGTGCACACAGACTTTTACATGGACGAGGATCCTGTCAAAATGGTGTTGGTCATGGAGTCCACTCTCACCAAAGCTGTGTACTTTTGACACTTGGTGGAGGCAGAGGTGGAGGTGGTGGAAGATTTTCAGTACAGAATAATTTGTTTATGCATTAGCACTGTGCTTTACACTGTATCAAATACTGGCTCTTATGTATGTTGGATGTAATGTGTTGTGAAGGTTTCATCAGAAACTGCAGCACAAAGCAGTCAGTCTTATATCCTGACACTCTGGACAATCCCTGCAGTTGTCATTGCTAAGTGAACTGAACCAGGTGCTGCACTCCTGTTCCCACCACACTGACTCTGGTTCAGTACCCTGCTAAATGCTCACAAGCCTCAAAGACCCTACACAGTTAGAAAGTATTCCCACAGGGCCCAGGAACTCCTGTGTTTTCCCAAAGATCCCTGCACTCATGGGTGCCCATAGGGCCCAAGAACTCCTGTGTTGTGCAAAAGACACCTGCACATGTGACCCTGCTGTGGGAAGTGTTTACTCAACACCGAAGAAGGATTGTGTTGGGTCCTGCCTTTTTGTGGGTTTCATACTTAATAACCCTCCCCCTGCCACGAATCACAAGGTCTCTTCAGTAGGATGTTGATTTGCAAACCTGTTTTCCTCACTGTGAAATTAAACTTTTGTTTAATTCCTGACTCTTCTGTCTCTACCCGCTTCATTTGGCTCCAGCTACCCAGAGGCTAGAAATCTGTTCCTCTACCTTTGACAAACCTTTGTTCCCTGATTCATTTTAGATTTTACTAGCCACAGAGCTACAGAGAAGGGAAAGACAGTCCCTGAAGTCAAGGAACCGACAATCTAATGGCAAGGACAAGTAAATGATCATGTTTATGTAGATATATGTATGTGTATATTCCTTTGTTGATATGTGTATGTGTATACATACACACATTTTTATACACACATTCACCTGTATACACACTGGGGGCTTCGGGTATTAAACCTTAAAACTGCCCTCACTTTTGGGTGCACTGCTCTGTGTGTGTGTGTGTGTGTGTGTGTGTGTAACCCACACATATGTGGGTAATGGAGGATGAGGAGACAAAATGAAGGGGAGGGAGGGGAGGAGTAAAGGAGAGAGAGAGAAATGACAGGGAGAGAAGGGGAGGGAAAGAGAGAGAGGAGAAAGTAAATGGAATGTAATCTTAGAGGAAAGGCACTAATGAGGGGATGAGAAAAGCCCAATAGGTAACATTGATATGGCACTTTGTTGGACAGTGAGGTAGTAGTGAATAGAGCACCAGGCCTGGAGTCAGAAAGATCTGAGTTCCCATCTGCCCTCAGATACTTCCTAGCTGTGTGATCATGGGCAAGTCACTTCAAATCTGTGTTTGCCTCAGTTTCCTCATCTGTAAAATGGGTATACTAGTGGCACCTACCTTCAGGGTTGATGGAAGGCTCAAATGAGATGATGTTTGTAAAGAGCTTAGCACAGTGCCTGGCACATAGTAAAAACTATGTAAATCGTAGCTTTTGCAATGGTTTGCAAAGCCTTTTTGATACAGTAGCTCATTTAATCATTACAGCCAGCATGTGAGTTAGGTGCTATTACCATATCTGGATTTTAGGAATGAGAAAATTCGCTAACCAATGTGATGAGGCTCTCCAGGGCCACAGAGTTATTGAGCATCCGGGCAAATGGAGAAAGACACGTTCTGAGAGTTAAAATATTATGCAGAAATTCTAACCAGGACTATTCTATAGTGGTAGTGATTGGGGAGACTGTACCAGAAAGGAAGGAAGCAATATGAGATTGAGAGGATTTAGTGACCAGTTGGATATGGAGGTAGGAAAGGACACGATGATGAAGATGATGATGATGATGGCAGTCAGCTCTCAAATCTCCCTTCATGGTTTCAGGCAGCTCTTCTGGAGCTGTGATTTTGTTAACGTGGCGGCTTCTTCCACCAATGCAGATCTCCATCCCTCCTTTGCTAGACAGCTTCATGAGTTACTGTGACTGGAAATCCTTGAGGGAGGAGCCTCTCCAAAGCTGGCTAGGCTGCTTCTCAGGCAGAAGTTATATGGTCAATTCCTGGGTACATGAGTAGCCAGCATGGTAGGACTTAGCTGAATTTCCATAAACTTCCCCATCCCAGGCTTACCTTCAGAGCTTGATATGAGGTATGGAAACAACCATACCTGGTATGTGCCTACTTTGTGCTAAGCACTGGGGATACAGAGGCAAAGCAGGCCTACCCTCCATTTGCTCACATTCTTTTTTGTTTTATGCTCTTTTGGTGAGGCAGTCGGGCTTAAGTGACTTGCCCAAGGTCACACAGCTAGTAAATGTCTGAGGCTGGATTTGAACTCAGGTCTTCCTGACTCCAAGGCCAGTGCTGTATCAACTGTGCCACCTAGCTGCCCCTATGTTGCTCACATCCTTCTGGAAAACTTTACAATCTAAATAATAACAATAGTTTTAAGAATTATAATATTTTAATAACAATAGTTTTAATAGAGGTAACAACAATTACGTGGGGCTTTGTGATTCTGGAGCAGGCTTTCTATGATATCTCCTGCAACATGACTCTTGAAACAGCTTTGGGCGGTGGTAGTACAAGTGTCATCAGACACATTTAACAGAGGAGAGGGAGTGTGGAGCTGTGGGTAGGGAGCCTGCTTGTTCTTAATCTCTTTTGCCTTCTCCCTAGCCCTTTGCTCCTACCTGGAGCCTTGTTAAATTCTTTTCAGTTGAGCAGCACTTGAGTCTCAGAAGAAATCTGGTTGACAAATTTAACATCTCTCTCCCTCCTCCCAGTGCTGGTCCAAGATTAGCCATCACTGTCATCTCCCCCAGCCCTTGGCTGCCGTTGGAGCCTTCCCAGTATCTGATGGCCTCGCACACCCTCAGCATGTAACACTTCCCCCTCCCCACAACCTCTCTTGCCAGGGAGGGAATGTAATGTTATTATACTCATTTGCTGTGCACATCTACCCCGCTGCACTATTATCTGGAATGTGAAATTTGGGGATGTTAATTTTATACTGAGTCAGAGGTTTAGTGACAGTGTTCAAAAATGGATTGATTAGCCCCAGGAAAGAAGAAGGCCAGTTGTAAAGCAGGACAAGACATGGCTAGAGTGTGGGGGAAATTAGGAAGGAATTCAGAGATTCTGTCAAGAAACAGGAACACGGTTCAGAAGGGTTCAGGTCATTCCAGAGGTAGCTTGTGGAGTCCTGTGGCCAAAAAGATAAGGGAAAGAAATAGTGAAAGAGTTGGGGGAAGGGTGGCTTGGGAGAGATCTATTGGGTTGGGACCCAGTGACTTCACCTTTATTGGTGTCACAGATCTCTTAGGTAGGCTGCTGAGACCCATGGGCTCCTCCTCAGAATCATATTGTTTAAATGCATAAAATAAACCTTGTAGGATTACAAAGGAAACCAATTCTACCAAAATACAGTTATCAAAAAAAAATGTGTTTAAAGTACTTAGGCCCCAGGATGTCTGCTCTAGAAAGCAGACTTGACTTGGTATCAAGGGACTGTACCTGAAGGGTAGGCAGAAAATGTCAGCTCTTCACTTCTTCCATACTTCAGACTCAGTCTTGAGGGAATAAAACCTAACCACGATTTTCATGGAACACGTAGATACTGAAAAAAATCAGACTTGGCCATTAGCCTGTGACAAGCTGGATTTGGAAATAGAAGTTGTGCATCTGTAATAGACCTAATTGTCTATTATAGTTTTAAGACCAATTTAGTAATAATTTGTTAAGCATACAACTTAGCAGATAGAAAAACAACAAACTAATTCTTCCCTTCTGGGAGCTTACATTCTACTAAGGAAATACAGCATTTATGTAGAAAAGTAGATATCAGGCATGGAGCTGAGATGGTGAAGAGAAGTCAGGAAGCTGCTGGAGCTCTTCCCAGTTTCCCTAGGAAACAATGTTAAATCAAACCCCAAAACAGATTCTGGAGGGACAGAACCCACAAAAGGATGGAGTCAAACAGTTTTCCAGCTGAAGCTAATTTAGAAGGATTTCAGGAAAGCTCTGTCTCACCTGGGTAAAAGGGAAGTGCAGCCCAGCACAGCCAGTGTCTGGGAGCCAGCAGGAGGCTCTGAGCCACAGCAGAGATCAGCAAGCAAGGCCCCTTGTTCCTGGCTCAGCAGGCCAGTGGCACAGCAGGCCAGCTGTCAGGCCTGCAGCCCCAGAACCCAGCCTACAACCCAGTGCAGCAAGCAAACCACCTGCACCTGAGGCCCCAGAGCACAAGGCCAGTGACCAGGCCCCAGGTTCCCAGCACTAGAAACTTGGGACAGTGCCCCCTGTGCTCCAGGAGCAGAGCTCAATGTGAAAAGCCAGAAAATAGACTTCTGTGAAGTCTCAAATTCCCTTTTTGCAATTGCACCCTTTGCACCTAATTCTTCCCCCAGGGGCCAACCCTAAACATAGGAATCGCCTGGCCCCTTGACAGCTTTTTAGATGTGCCTTCTCCCTGACCATGCCCAATGTCTCCCGAAGCATTCCTGATCCCAAAGTTCCTATGGCCTGAACTTGAAACTCCCTTCACCATCCTCATTGCCTTCCTGCACACTCCTGTTTATCAATTTCCTTTTTGAATTGTGCCTCCCAGAGCTGACCATGATACTCCAGAGCAGCCTGACCAAGAAGAGTTAATGGGAATCTCAAATTATCCCTCTAAGCTCTGCCTCTCCTAGGGCACAGTGTTAGTTACCTTCCTTGACTGCTCAACACAGTGCTGGCTCATAAGGAGCTTCTGACAGCAGAACCTTCTCCCTTGGCTGCTATCATCAATGCCAGGCCTTTGTATGAAATAGGCTTCGTTAGGTAGATGAAACAGGAGTAAAGTTCCTGATAAATAAATTCCCGGACAGGTTGTGGATGTTTGGAGATGACACATCCTCATTATAATAATGATAACACAGGTCTTTTAATATCTACTTATTCAGTCACATAGGAAAGGGCTGGTGGGTTGTTTCTGTCATTGATTCTCTTCTCTCTCTCATATTCCTTACCCACATCTGTAGCATTTTTTTCCTACTTAGAGATTTAGGATGCTTGCACAGGCTGCCCTCAGTATGTGTGCCCTAATCCTCTCCATCCCAGAAGATTCACCTCTGGACATGAATACACCCTAAGTTTCAAGGAGTTCATCACCTAAGGCAACCCAGCTTAAAAAAGGCTTCCATTATCTCATCTGATCCTGAAAAGAACCTCTTAGGTAGGCAGTGCAAGAATGATCCCTTTTAAGAATCATCAACAGCTGAGGTCACTCAGGTCTTTCTCATTCCAAGCCTGGAGCTGTCTGCCCTGGGCCCCTCTACTGCCCCAAACCAACCTTGTTGGAAAACAGTTTGCCTTTCACTGTGCCTATTTCTACCTTCCAGTCACCTACACTCAAATCCTCAGCCATCCTTGGCTTTTCTATATTTTCTGTCTCATTTGATCAGTCATTAACTCCTGTCTCTCATTTCTCACATCAATCCTTTCCTTAAAGAGTGTGGTGCCATATGGTTTAGCAAAGAGTGATGGACACGAAGTCAGGAGGAAGGCCTGAATTTGACTCCTATCTCCTAGATCATCTGTAAAATGGAAACAGTAACAGCTATAGTACTTATAGCATAGGGTTGTCAGAGTCAAAGGAAGGTAATGGAAGTAATGCACTTTACCAGTTTTAAGGGAGGATGTGATTGAAGATATTCCCCCAGATCTCACTGTAGTGTGGCTCCTTCCCGTGGTGCACCTGGATGATCCCAATGGCCTTACGTCCTAGTCTGCCTTCCAGTCACTGGCCCTGTATTCGACCTTTGGAAAGTACCCCTGTTATGTCACACCCCTCAAGGGAGTTTGCAGCCCACAGGATCAGAGGTTCTGAACCAGAAGAGAGTTCAGTCCAACTCCCCCTATCCCCTTTACACAAGATAAAACCACGGCTCTGAAAGAATAACTTGACCAAAATCACACGATCAGTGAGCAACAAAGCCAGGATGTGTACTCAGATCTTGACTCTAAATCCAGTGCTCTTTCTATTACACCACATTTAAGGCATTAAGAGGAAAGCACGTTGGTCAGGGCTTAGGGGTTCTGGGCTCTAATCTCAACTTTCTGGCCAGTTGTCCTTGTTAAAATAACTCTCTGTTTATAAAGAGAAGAGACTGGACTAGGTGATCTGAAAAGTCCCTTCCATCTCTAAGATTCTATAATTCTACAATTGTATTCTATAGTCTGAAATCTGGTCTCTGCCTACCACATTTCATCTGATTTACTCCCGTTCTCATTGTGAGCCTCTCCTTCCAGTCAGACTGGTCTCATCCTCACACTATGCCCCCTCTAAGCTTAGACTCAGTCTCCACTCCCCACCCCAGCTATCCAGCACCAGGCCAGCCTTCAGTGGCCCGCTCCTTCAGCCAACTCCTTCCAACCCAACCCAGGTATCTCTTCCTTCTCATATTCCTCCTGTACAAATCATTTTAGCCCTTAATCATGCTCATTGTCTCAGATCACCTGTTCCACCTTTGTGCCTGGTTTCCCTGAGGAGATGTTAAACTTCTTGAGGGCAGGAAAATGGATGTGTTTCGTTTGTAATAACCTCGATTCCTGTTCCTATGCTCCTCAATTCTGAGCCCATTGTGGATTGGTAATAGAGCCTTGTTGTTATAGAAGATCCCTCTATTGGTAAGGGCATGTGGCCAGGTGGATAGATAGACAAAACACTTATTTAGTACTTACTGTGTGCCAGGCACTGTGATAAGTGTCCAGGATATTAGTAGAAGCAAAAAAAAAAAATGAAGACAATCCCTACCTTCAACGAGCTTCCATCCTAATGGAGTTGGGGAAGAGGAGAGACAATCCATACCAAGGGGCTGGAAGGGAGAAAATTGTGGAGAACAAGGAATGGGATTGGGAATGGCCTGGTGGTCAAGGCCAGGATCTCATCAGTCAGAAGAGAGGGCTGTCACTAGGGGGAGAAGGCTTGTAGGGAAAGGAAAGGAGAAATGATTAGCAGATGCATCAGCAATATTTTGCCTCTTTGGAGAGTTCACTCTGGATCTAGGAGTCAGGCAACAGGTAAAGGCCTGAGCTGCTACCACCCATCTTGCCATGTTTTTCCCTCCCCTAATAATCCAGGCTCTAGCCAGAACTAGACTCCTTCTCAGCTACATGATTCTTCTCCCTTTCTGCTTTCCAAACTGAGGCTAGCTGGGAGTCCCAGTGTATCCTTCACCTTCCAGCTCAGATTTAATTGTTAATTTAATTTAACTGTTTCTATTTCTGACAGCATTGTACATTGTTTAGGAAGATAATTCATGAAGAACATGGCTATGATTGGAAGGAACATTATGTTTGGAAGCACACCAATATTTGGATGAAGGACGGGTAATCTCAAGGGATAGTCTGTTATTAAGACATCTAGGAATATGAAACATAACCTTAATTTCTCATTCAGCTGCTTCTATCCATGGAATGTGGAGGGCTAATGGGATGGGCAGTGCAAGGATGAGGGGTACTTGGGGGCCCAATAATACCAGTCAGAATTTGATGTTATGCAAAGAGAGTTTTTTAAACATCTGGTTTTGCCCTCCCAAATGCCCTAAGGGAGAGGGGGCTGGTTAAAAAGGGAAAGGGCCATGTCTATGCAGTCAGGAAACCGTGAGTAGAGTACTGTTTCTGGGACCATAGATTTCGTGTTAAAAGGTAGTATAGTCCAGCCCATTCATTTTACAGATGGGGAAACTGAGGATAAGGAAGTTCAAGTAACTTTGCCCTAGGCATGGGTCAGGAACCTGCAGCTTTATTGTCACATGTGGCCTTCTAGGCCACCCACCCTTATAATGGAAAAACAGTTGAGAAAAAGCAATTGAGCATCAATGGCATCTACCAGCTTGTTGCATCCCCCGCCTGCAGTGCCCTCAGCCCTGCAGACTGAGGGAAGACTGCTTCATCCTCTGTTTTCCTGGAATGAGGTCGGCCTCAGGCCATGTTGTTAACTTCTCATAGGCATCGTTTATGTTGTTCTCCTGGTTCTCATTTCCCCGATGTTCATTTTCGTTTGATTCTCACCTGCGTACAAGTGTGTGACTGTGTAGATTGGAGACCGTGTGATTCCTGTGCCTGGCACATAGCAGACAATTCTTTGCCACCACAAAAAGAGCTGCTATGAACATTTTTGTACATGTGGGTCCTTTTCCCATTTGTTTGATCTCTTTGGGATATAGCACTTCTAGGGCTATTGCTGGATCAAAGGGTATGCACATTTTTGCTTGTAGAATTGAACTGCAGCTGTTATTCTGCACTCTAGGGATAGCTGTCATGGTCACTGAGGTAGGTAGCACTGTTATTATTGACTTTCCACTTCACAGTTGAGGAAAGTGGGGTACAGAAAGGCCAAGAGATTTGCCCCTGATCCCCATCTCTCCCATCCACCCTTTTTGAATTGACATTCTTTTTTTTTCCATTTTATAATTTTTTTTTATTTTATTTTTTCCATATGCTTTTGAGTTGAAAATTTTTCTCCCTTTTCCTCCCCCCACCCTCCCCAAGATGGCGCACAATCTGACACAGGCTTTACATTTACATACCCATTAAACATATTTTCACATTAGTGAAGTTGTAAGTAAAAATTAGAACCAATAGGAGGAACCATCAGAAACATGAAACAAAACTCAACTGAAGGTAAAAATAAGCGAGAGCAATTCGACTTCCATAGTTCTTTCTTTGGATGTGGACAGCATTTTCCACCCCGAGGCCTCCGGAGATGTCTTAGATCCTCATAATGCTGAGAAGGGTTCAGTTTAACATGCTTAGTCATTGCATAATGTGGCTGTTATTGTGTACAAAGTCCTCTTCGTTCTGCTCACTTCACTCAGCGTCAGACCATATAGGTCTTTCCAGGTTTTTCTGAAGTCAGCCTGTTCATCATTTCTTGTAGCACAATGGTATTCCATTACATTCATATACCACAACTTGCTCAGCCATTCCCCAATTGATGGGCATCCTCTCAATTTCCAATTCTTTGCCACCACAAAAAGAGCTGCTATGAATATTTTTGTACATGTGGGTCCTTTTCCCATTTGTATGATCTCTTTGGGATACAGCCCTAGAAGGGCTATTGCTGGGTCAAAGTGTATGCACCTTTTGATAGCCCTTTGGGCATAGTTCCAAATTGTTCTCCAAAATGGTTGGATCATTTCACAACTCCGCCAAAAATGTATTAGCATTCCAGTTTTCCCACATCCTCTCCAACATTTATCATTTTCCTGTTTTGCCATGTTGGCTAATCTGATAGGTGTGACGTGGTACCTCAGAGTTGTTTTGATTTGCATTTCTCTAATCAATAATGATTTAGAGCATTTTTTCATATGACTATAGATGGCTTTAATTTCTTCATCTGAGAACTGTCTGTTCATATCCTTTGACCATTTATCAATTGGGGAATGGCTTGTGTTCTTATAAATTTGTCTTAATTCTCTATAAATTTTAGAAATGAGCCCTTTATCAGAAAGACTGGTTGTAAAAATTCTTTCCCAATTTTCTACCTTCCTTCTAATCTTAGTTGCATTGGCTTTGTTTGTGCAGAAACTTTTCAATTTAATGTAATCAAAGTTATCCATTTTGCTTTTCATAATGTTCTGTTATCTCCTGTTTGGTCATGAATTCTTCTGTTCTCCATAGATCTGATAGGTAAACTATTCCTTGTTCTCCCAGTTTACTTATGGTATCAGCCTTTATATCTAAGTCATGAACCCATTTTGACTTTATTTTGGTATATGGTGTGAGATTTGGGTCTATGCCTAGTTTCTGCCATACTTTTTTCAGTTTTCCCAGCAGTTTTTTTCAAAGAGTGGGTTCTTATCCCAGAAGCTGGGGTCTTTGGGTTTATCAAATAATAGATTACTATAGTCATTGACTACTGTGTCTTGCATATTTAACCTATTCCACTGATCCACCTCCCTATTTCTTAGCCAGTACCAAGCAGTTTTGATGACTGCTGCTTTATAATACAATTTAAGATCTGGAATGGCTAGGCCACCTTCCCCTGCATTTCTTTTCATTAGTTCCTTTGATATTCTGGCCTTTTGTTTTTCCATGAATCTTGTTATTATTTTTTCTAACTCTATAAAATAATTTCTTGGTAGTTTGATTGGTATGGCACTGAATAATTAAATTAGCTTAGGTAGGATTGTCATTTTTATTATATTAGCTCGGCCTACCCATGAGCAACTGATGTTTTTCCAATTATTTGGATCTGATTTTATTTGTGTGAAAAGTGTTTTGTAATTGTGTTCATAGAGTTCCTGGGTTAATTTCTTTTCCAATTAAAAAAATGGGAGGCGTTTCAGAGAGATGGTTGTTTGGGACAACTCTGATGATGTAAGACGCTGAAGATGTCAGTAAAAATTTATTTTCCAAAATGCTCTGTGACCACAAGGGTAAAGCAAGCTGAGAAAAATCAGGGCACGTGAGTAGTTAGGATTTGAAGAGTGGGTAAAATTGGGACATTCTGAGCATCAGGGAATCACTGAATGGCCCGCTCAGTGACAGAGATTCATTCTGCAGCTTTGTCTCAAACCCTCAGTGCAATAAAGGGTTAGAAACACTGGACTTTAGAATGAGAGACAGCGGGGTGGGTTTAGAGGAGGAGAGTGGAGGGGGAGAGAGGAGGTAGGGAAGGAAAAGGGATGGAAAGATGAAGAAGGGGAGAGAGGAGAGGAGAGGAAAGGGAGAGAAGAATGGAGGAGACAGGAGTGGAAGAGGGAGAGAGGAGAGGATGGGGAGAAAAGAGGAGAAAGAGAAGGAGGAGAGAAGGGAGGGGAGGGAGAGAGATGGAGACAGAGACACAGACAGAGACAGACAGAGAGCCAGAACCGCATGGGAAGCAGGGGCGCAGGACAGAAGGCTAGACCCTCCGAGGAAAGCGGAGGGCAGAAGGGTAAGGACTCCTCGCAGCCCATCCCCACCCCGGGGCGGGGTCCGCGCGGGCGCGCTCCTCCTCCCCGCCCCTGGACCGCCAGCCCCGGGTCTTTGTCGGGCTGGCGAGCGCGGTTCCCGATTCCGCGGGCAACTGCTTTCACTTTCGCCTTCGCCGCCCCCTAGCTCGGGCTGTGTCCCCTCCCCGCCCCGCAGCCTTCCCCCACAGCCCCCGGCGCTCCCTCCGGGGCCATGGAGGCGCTCAGAGCCCGGGTGGTGAGCACGCTGGACAGCATGAGCCAGCCGGAGCTGAAAGAGTTCAAGTTTTACCTGAGGAACTCCGGGGAGGAGCCTAGGATCACGATGCAGGACCTGGACAGGGCCCCCACGACCTCGGCTCTGGCCGATCTGCTGGTCAAGCGCTACGTCGTGTCCGGGACCCCCAGGGTCTTGGTCCGGGTGTTCCAGCGGATGCGCCGGAACGACCTGGTAGCCGAGTGGGGTAAGGTGGGGTGCAAGCTCGGGGCTCTCCTAAGGGGGGGCGGGGGCGGTTCCCGCCCTCTGGGTTTATCTCGCGCCGAAGCCCTCCTACTCCCACCTCCACTCCCCACCCCCTGAAGAATCATCAGGTTTGACCGTCCCCAAGCTCTTCAGATCATCTCATGGGTGTGTCCCACGAGACCCCTGGTAAGCTAAGCTACTGCTCCAGGTATTCTTAGCTCCATTTTACAGAGGACCAAACCGAGGCTTAGAGGGTAAGTGACTTCCCTATGTTTGGTCACCCGGCTAGTGAGCTACCAAGCAACGTAATTTGCACAGGTAGTGAGAGAGTCAGATGCAGTGCTGGATGCTAGAGCTTTACATGTCCCCCATCACCTTGCTGCCCCCCACCTGTCACCCACGTAGAAAAGATGGAGAGAGTTTAAAAAGATCAGGGGCCCAGATGGGCGTTTGGAGCTTCAGTTGAAAAGATGAGGACTTGAAATAACCAGGAGATAAACAGGAAGCCAGAATGGGAAACTGCTATTTATTATACAGAGTACTAGACTTGTCCAAGGTCACTTAGCTAATAAATGGGGCCTTCTGACTTCTAAACCAGGGCCCTTTTTAGAATACCATGACTCCCAAGTGCTGGGCCCCAAAACATCAATAGATTGAAGATTCATTTTGATAACTCTATAAGAGATTATTCAGGGGACATCCCCCCCCCCTTTCCATTCCAAACCAACAGGTATTTAGTGAGATTCCCTTTGTTGAGCTACATGCTAGGCAGGGTGCTAGATACCCGAAGGACTTTATAATCTATCTGATCCTTGGAGTTTATCCCTAATCTTTTGAGATCATTAGCATGAAAGATCACCAACAATATTTACAATGCTGGTTGAGACAGGTCAAGTGTGTGGCATATATTACATGTATTTGGCATGTAATATGAATTCCAGCACTGCAAATTGTTGTTTGTATGTTGTGTCCCCTGTTAGAATGGGAGCTTGTTGAGGGCAGGCAGGGACTCTGTTTTTGCCTTCCCTTATATCTTGGGTGCTTAGCACAGTGCTTGGCACTAGGGAAGGGCTTCCTGCTTGCTGACCATAAGGAAGGACTTTGACAAAATAAGTGGTCCCTGCCAGCTTGCTTCATTCATTCAGTATGCACTTACTATATGCTAGGTGCTGGGGATACAAAGCTAAAACCAATTTAGCTCTTGCTTTCTAGGAGTTTACGTTCTAGGGAAAACAACATATACACAGAAAATTAAATAACAATATATACAGAGTCATTTCTGAGGTGACACTGGCAACTGGGAGATCAGGATAGGGAGGGGTGGTGTTATTCAGGGACTTTTCCCTCCTTCTCCCTCACTTACAGAGCAATAAATGAAATTCACTTTGGTCAGCTAAGCAAGGCAGGGATTCTATTAAGCAGAAGGGCTCCATAGGCCTGGGAAGAAAGCCTGTGCAAAGACCCAGAGAGGAGATGGAATCACATATAAAGGCCAAGCAGGCCAGAATGGCTGTAGTAGAGTAGGACGTGCTAAAGGGGTTATTGTCTTCATTTTATATGGGAAGAAACTGAGTCTCAGGGGAAGGGACTTGTGATAATCCAGCTAATAATTGCCAGTGGTGGGATTCAAAGTGAGTTGGTCCTGACTCCAAGTCCAATAGTCTAGACAATGTACCATGCCGCCACTTGGGTAAGCATTTGGGTTGGGCTTCAAAAGATAGAAACCGAGTAGAAGAGGAGCAGGTGGGAAGATGTCTCAGGTTTAGGTAACAGCATGAACAAAAGCATGGAGGTGGTAGAGTGTAGCAGGGTTTGCAGAGAATGGCCCAATGAGTGTGTGATGCAGGGTCCAACCCCAGAGCCAGGAGCTGGAGCTGGAAAGGGGCCAGATTGTGGAAGAGGATTGTGTCTCAAAACTCAGATTAGTGTTGGTGGACTCTGTTTTTGAAGGGGTTTCCCTTTTGGAGTTATCAACAGGTCTGGGCAGAAACGTGTTGTTTAAGGACATGCTGCTGAGCTGTCTGAGCAAGGTCAGTCAGGGTTGCAGGGTCTAAGGGAGACTGTTTCAGGGACCTGTCATTAGCCCTCAGGACTGTGGGATCCTGGAGTCCTAGCTTGCTGAAAGAAGTCAGAGGAGCTTTGTGCCCACATTTAGCAGCCCACATGTTCAAAGCACTTCCAGGTTTACAAAGGGCTTTTCTCTCTATAACTCTGATAGTAGAAATATTATCCTTTCCTTCTGAGAAGTGAGCATCCCAGGAGTCACGTCACTAGCCCAGAGTCAATAATGCTAAGTAGCAGAGCCTGCTCGGGGGGGGGGGGGGGGGCTGTTACATTGTCACTGTCAAATGGGGACTTGATTAAGTATTTGTTGGCTGTCTGGACTTAGGAAAGTGATGGAGAAAATATTAGTAATGTAGATTAAACTTGAAAGTGAGGCCCATGGTAGAATCATTTCCAGCCTCTCCTCACCCCCTCCCCAAGCTGGTTCAGATTTCCCAGCATGCCACTTGAACTCAGATCTTTTCATTCCAAACATGCCCTTTCCACAGCAGACTTTAGATTTTCTCAGGTTGGAGATGCAGCAGTATACGTAGACTTAGTAAACCCAACTTCATCAGAATACTTGTGGGAGAGGAGCCAATCCTTATTCTGCTTGGTCCCGGGGGGCAAAACAAGGCTATCGGGTGGGGGTCCCAAAAAACCAAATTTAGGCTTGGTATGAGGGGAAATTTCCTAACAATTAGAGCTGTCCAAAAGTGGCATGAACAGCCTCAATGATGCTTCCCCTCGTTGGGAGGTATTGAGGGGGTGGTCTTCAGTGGGAGACAGAGGTTCCCAAAGTAGATGATACTACTCCCTGGGGAGTGCTGGAACTATCCATGGGGTCAGTAGTAGCCTTGTGTGCAACTGGGGGACAGTGAATAAAAACAAGGGGGCAGTGGAAACATAAAGAAGATAAAAAAGTTTTGAAAAATTTTGTACATGTTTCCTCTGTTGGTAACAGAGGTAAAGTTATAATGATTACATTATTTTTGAAATAAACACACAAAATGTAAGTTATAGACCATCAAAGGTCAAGTCTGCCAACAGGTCTTAACAAGCAAGCATTGGCAGGTGAGCATGTTGTATGTTGTTGGGAAGTCCAGCACTCATTGGCAAGAATATGTGTGTGTAATGACTTGTTTCCAGTATGATACTATATGGTTACATGATGTAATATTGCATCATCAGAATTTCAATGCAGGAAAAACCCCACAAATTTACAATAAATTATTACATTTAAGATGCATCACTTAAAAAATTGTATTATTTTGAAATGATGCAAATTAAAAAAACATTAAAGGTTTAAAGAAAGTAGATTTATAGGGGGGTGCTGAGTAATTTTTTTTAAAGGGGGAAATAGGTCAATTAAGTTTGGGAACCTCTGTTGTAGAAAGAGATTCTTGGTCAGGTTTGATTGTAGTAGAGGACTTCTTAGCTGCTATCCAACTTTGCAGTTTTGGGAAAAGACTAAGTCGGGCATTGGCATATAAGAAAAGAGTCCAGTGAACATTAGGCTCTGAGCTTTAAACATTAGGAATCGAACTAGGATTACATTATGGGAGTAGAAAACTTTTTGATGGGAACCTTATTTTCCCTTTTACCTCCTGATTTATGTCTTTGGTGTTCTCTCCCTGTCCCTTCTTCACCCCCACTTTACTGGGGAGGGGGTGATCCCTGTAGATTCTGTAGCAAGAAACATTCCCCATCTTGAGGAACTGTAATCAGTATGTGTCATGGCAGCAAAGACAGTTATGAATGAGCCCAGCTGGACTGTGTTTCCAACCTCCAGTTCTCCCTCCTCATCTCCACCTCTTGGCTTTCTCTAAGTGTCAGCTCAAGTCTCTCCTTCTACAAGAAGCCCCTCCCTTGCTTTGTCCTTGACGGAAGCTTTAAGGTAGCCTGGTTATATCTAGTTTGTTCACAGCTATTTGCATCTTGTCTTCTCTAGCAGATATGAGCTCCTTGAGGACAGAGACTGTTTTTTACCTTTCTTTGTATCTTAGCACTTAGCCCAGTGCCTGGCACGTGGTAGGCACTTAATAAATGGTGGCTGATTTGACCCCAGTTTTAGAATATTCCTTTGTCAATTTAAAGGAAGCTAGAGTAAACATTAAATTTGTACCTAACAATATACATTCATTTATTTATTTGTCCATTCATTCATTCATTCATTCATTCATTCATTCATTCATTTATGTCTGTCTACTGTTTGTCAGTCTATCTATCCACCTATTTTTTTTTTCCTATTACCATCCTATATAGTCAAGCAAAACTTTTGGACGAAAAGCTCTGACTCTACCTATACTTTTCCCAATTCATGATGGCTGACTCCTTCTATCCTTAACTTCTCCCTCTCTCCCACAGACTTTTTGCATTTACATTTTTGGTTACCTTCTGCCCCTCTCTCTTCCCTCGTCCCTCATGATTTACATAGAGCATCCAGCAAATAGACAAAAGCATGAAAACATTCGCAGAAATTAAACAAACGAACAAATGAACAAACCCAGAACTTAAAAATCAATCAGCAAGCATTTACTAAGCACAGGCTGTGTGCCAGGCACTGTACTAGATGCTGAGGCTACGAAGACAAAATTAAAATCATTCCTGCCCTCAAGGAGCTTACATTCTGTTAAAGGAGACATGCACACAGAAGTATATATACAAAATGCAATCAGAATCCACACACACAGTGATTTTTGGAAGTAGGGCAGTTGCAGTTGTAGGAATCAGGAAAGGCCTCATGTACAGGTGGAGCTTGAACTGAATCTCTTTATTTTTAAATTTATTTTAAACTTAAATACACAATAAGAAAAGAAAAAGCAACATAAGCTAAAATATTAAAACTTAAATACTGAATAAGAAAAGAAAAAAAAGCATTGCTCTGTGCACAGCAGAATGTAAAAGAAGATTCAAAATATATAGCAATAAATTGCCTTTTCCTTTTCAAGAAAGCCTGTAGAATAAATACTATGCATTGTGTTCAGAGCAGTCCACCTTTTCTTTGCTTTCTTGCAAGTTTTCTTTTGTTCTCTGCTGTGCACTTTTTACTTTGTTCTTTTTTTCCCCTTTACTCCCACCCCCGAAGGGATAATAAAACTAAGATATATATATATATATATATATATATACACACGTATATATGTGTATGTATGTATTTATGTATACCAGATATATACACATACATACATATTTACATAGACACAGAAAAGATATATACCTGCATATACACATACATACACTTACATACACATACATATATTTAGATATCTATAATCATACTCATATATAGACACGTACATTTATATGCATCTATGTAAGACCATACTATACTTATTTGTCCTCTGTTTCTCTGAAGGTGTTTAACATCTTCCTTCATAAGTCCAAGTCTTTCAATATTTTTCTAAGTCTACTAACTCATCATTTTCTATACCACAGCAATATTCCAACCTTGTACTGTCTAGTTATTCTAAATAATCTATTAGTATTAATTATTAATTATTTTTTTTTGGTTAGGCAATGGGGTTAAGTGACTTGCCCAGGGTCACACAGCTAGTAAGTGTTATGTGTCTGAGGCTGGATTTGAACTCAGGTCTTTCTGAATCCAGGGCCAGTACTCTATTCACTGTACCACCTAGCTGCCCCTATTCTAAATAATCTAAAATAATCTTGATTAATATGGCTGACATATAGTGTACTTTCCCTATTTTTCTCTTATGAATAAATCTATTTTAGCTTTAACTTTGTCTGAGATCATTATTACTACCCCTGCTTTTTTTCTGTAATAAATTCTGCTCCCGATCTTTATTTTATGTTTGTGTGTATCTCTTATTTCTTATCTGTCCTGTCTCCTCTACTTTGCTTCTACCTGCTATCATGACTTCATATTACTTAACCTATTCCCCCTCCAAGGATCCCTCCTTACACTCCCATTCCCATTAATCTAAATACCCTTTAATTACCACCCTCCCATCCCTCTAAAAATCCCTTCCTTATCCTCTCCCTCCTCCCTATTCTCTTAGTCTTTTATTCTGAATTTAGAAGATTTTTATGTTGTTCTAGATATATATATATATATGTATTGTTCCCTCTTAAACCCATTCCCAATGAAAGGAGGGCTGCAGAACTACCAGTCCCCCTCCCACATTTAATTCCTCTGCGTCAGTTCTTCCTCTCACACCTCATTTGTATAAGATAATTACTCTTTTCACCTGTTCCTAAATGGTTTTACTTTTTAAAATCATATCATACTCAGGTCTACCCCAATCTTTCTTATGAACTATCCAGTTACTAATAACAACCTTAGACATATGTTTTACATTTCCTCATATAAAAAGTAAACAGTTGGTCTTTATTGAGTCCCTTGTAATTAGTCTTTGATATATACCTTATATTTCTCTTAGATCTTATATGTCAGATCTTCTATTAAATTCAGTGTTTTTTAAAAACAAAATCCTGAAAGTCTGACAATCCATTAAATGTCTTTTTTTTTTTTTGCTGTTGTTTAGGATTTTGCTAGGTATGATATTTTCAGCCACAGCCCTAGTTCTTTTGCTCTTTGATATATAGTGTTCCAAGACCTGCAGACTTTTAGTGTCACCAGTGCTAGGCTTTGTGTGATTCTAATTGTGACACCACCATATTTAAATTGTTTTTTTCTTGTTGCTCGTAATATTTTATCCGTGAGCTGGGGTTTTCAGAATTTGACTATTATATTCCTATAGGTTTTCCTCATAGAATCTCCGTAAGGTGGTGATTGGTGACTTTTTTCTATTTGTATTTCTACTTTCCTCTCTTGTTTTAATGCTTCAAGACAATTTTCTTTAATTTTTTCTTGTGTTATTATATCAAGATTCTTTTCTTGATTGTAGCTTTCAGGTAGTCCAATTATTCTTATATTTTCTCTTCTTGATCTCTTCTCCAGATTAGTTGTGTTATGTTTCACATTTTCTCCTATTTTTTCATTTTTTGTATTTTCTTTTATTGTTTCTTGGTATCTTATAACTTCACTGGCTTCCCCTTGCCCAATTCTAATTTTCAAGGAGTCATTTTCTTCCTTAAGATTCTGCATCTGCTTTTCTAATTGGTTGACTTTCTTTTCATTATCTTCTTCTTTTTCTTGGATTGTTTTTATTTTTAAAAAATTTTTTCCCTTAATCTCTCTCATTTGATTTTTAAAGTCTTTTTAAAGTTCTTCTATGAATTCTTTTTGAGTAGGTGACCATCTGACGTTACTCTTTGGGGTAGGAGAGGCTTTTTTGGCTTTAATATCCTCCTCTGAAGACAAACCCTGGTCTTCTCTATTCCCATAGTAACTCTCTATGGTTGGATTCTTTATCCTTTGCCTGCTCATTTTTTTAATTGTAGCAGCTCATTTTTTGTAGTCACCATTAGTCTTGGGGTATGGGAGGTGGTGCCTCTGGCCTCAGGTCCTCTGTCAGTATTCTCCTCTAGCTTGGAACTGAAACTAAGAACTCTATCCTGTAAGTACCGACAGCCAGCCCATCCCTGCCCCATGGCTTCTATGCTTGCCTGGTATGTGCCAGTTCTTTCTCACCCAGGATGAATCTCGGCAGCACAGCTGGGTCTGGCCGTCCTTATCAGCACGGGTTCCCTCAATCTTCCCTGGCTCAGACACAGGACTCTGGGACTCCCAACACTGTCCTGGAAGTGAAAGTTCCTGTAGCTGGGGCCTAGGCTACCTCCCAACACAGCTAGCCTTAGGACTTGCTGCTGGGTGTTTCAGCAGAACTAGCCTGGAGGTGTTTATTCTTCACTGGGACCAAACCTCAGTCCTGGGATTTTCTTCCAATTTTCTGTGATTGTCCCAGGAGGACCAGTGTTCTGCCCCAACTCTTGTTTATTATTACCACTCTACGTTTCCCCTGAGGCATTATTTTATCTTGTTTGTGGAGGAAATCTGGAGAGTTTGGAATTTTATGACCTATCCCACCCTCTTCTGAGAATCCTGTTCTTGAACTGAATCTTGAGGGAGACCCAGGATGCTAAGAGGCAGAGATGAGGACAGTATATGCCAGTGTGGTGGACAGAGAGTTGAGAAATAGAAGGTTATGTATGAGAAGCAGGAGGAAGGTCAATTTAGCTGGATTGGAGGGAACATGAAGGGAAATACTGTGTAGTAGGCCTGGAAGGAGAGAGCTTTAAATAATATGGTTTTGTATTTGATCCTAGAGGTGATAGGGGTCACTAGACTTTATTGAGAAAGAGAGTGACTTGGTCGGACCTGTACTTTAGGAAAATCACTCTGGCTGGTATGTGGGCAATGGGTGGGAGTGGGAGGGACTTAAGGAAGGGAGATTTGATAAGGAGGCTGTTGTAATAGGCTAAGGGAGAGGGTGAACTAGTGTGGAAGAGAAGGGGGCATGTAGAAGAGATGTCATGAAGATAGAAATGATAACATTTGACAGCAGATTGGACTTGAGGAGTGAGAGTTGAGCATCATTCCAAAGGTATTGAGTGATTGGAAGGATGGTGGTAGCCTCACCATAGATAAGGAAGTTTGGAAGACAGGTATGTTTAAGAGGAAAGAGAATGAGTTGTTCCTTGGACATATCTCTTAAGAGATTTCTGTGGTACATCCAGTTCAGAAGCAATTGGTGATATGGGACTTGAAGTGAGGAGGGAGGCTAGGGCCATATAAGTAGATCTGGGCATCATCTGCGCCAGTCCCATGATTAAATCCATAGAGGCTAGTGAAGTTACCAAATGAGAGAATAGTATCTGGGCTGATCTACCAATTGCAGAGGGAGAGCAGAGAAGTTCCTCCAGTACAGAGCCTTGGGATATCCCAGCTGTAAGGGAACATGAATATGGATGATGGTGAAGCAAAGGATGCTGAGAGAAAGCAGCCAGAGAGAGGATAGCCAAGACAGGCAGCTGGTGGCAGAGTAGACAGAGCCCTGAGCCTGGAATTTAAATCCAGCCTCAGGCACTTACTAGCTGTATGACCCTGGAGAAGTTACTTAACTTGTTTGCCTCAGTTTTGTCAACTGAAAGATGGGGATAAAATAGCACCTCCCTTGCAGGACTTTTGTGAGGATTCAGTGAGATAATATTTGTAAAAAGTGCAGAGTAGCACTATGTAGATCCTTATTTCCTTTCTCCAGTATCACAAAATACCACTGAGGAGAGAGTATCTAGGAGGAGAATGTGGGAGGGTCATCAGTGTCAGACGCTGCTGAATGGTACATAAGGTGAGGATTGAGAAAAGGTCATCCTATTTGACAATGAAGAGGTCATTGGTAAATCTGCAGAGACCAGTTTTTGTTGAGTGATGAGGCCCAAAGCCAGATTACAAGGATTTGAAGAATGAGTGAGAGGAGAGGAAGTAGAGGGGATGATTGAAGACAGGAGTGTGGCTGAAAAAAAGGAGAGATAGAGAGCAATAGCTAGCAGGGAAGGTGAAGGTTTGTGGAAGGTGGGAAAGACTGGGGCCTGTTTATAGACTGTAGGAAAGGAAGCCACAGATAGGGAGAGGTTAGAGGACAGAGGAGGAGGGGAAATGACTATAGGAGTGATCTGGGGGAGAACACAGGAGGGAATGGGGTTAAGGAAATGTGTGAGAGATACAGAAAGAAGATGTGGGAAAGCAATAAATGAGTAACCCTATTCTTTGTTTTTTTTATTCATTTTCCCTGAAAATAGAAACTGCTTCAAGGATGAATTTGAAGAGACCATATGAAAATGATGGCCCTGGATTGGTAAATTCTTAATTTTTATCTAAGCCTGAGTAATGTAAGTATCTATCAATTGCCTGAATGAGACCCCATGCAATCGTTAGGTACTGTATCTAACAATTGCATGGGGTCTCATTCAGGCAATTGAACTGGCTCCTTACCATAGCTGTAAAAGGGGAGATTTGTATGTTATTTCACTCCATTGTTCAAAAAACTCCATTGGCTGTCTGTTCCCTCTGGGATAAAAAACTAAACTCCTCTGTTTGGCATTTAGAGCCCTTCAAAATCTGGCTCCAATCTAACTTTTCAAAGTGATTTCGTATTGCACCCTTTCATACATTCTCTAGTCAAGTCAAATTGGACTTCTTGATTTTCTCCAGAATTAGCATTCCACCAGACTGTCTCCCATTCCTCCCAAATCCTATGGTCTTTCCTTCTTCTTCTTCTTCTTCTTCTTCTTCTTCTTCTTCTTCTTCTTCTTCTTCTTCTTCTTCTTCTTCTTCTTCTCCTTCTCCTTCTCCTTCTCCTTCTCCTTCTCCTTCTCCTTCTCCTTCTCCTTCTCCTTTTCCTTCTTCTTCCTAAACCTACCCTCATTTCTAGCTTTACTTTATTTGTCCCCTCATTACGACTTTGTTATCTCCCCCATCTGGAAGCAAGGCACCCACATCCCACCAGAGCTCCTAGAAAAGGGGAAGAACTGGGGAGTCCCTGCTGCATTCCAGAAAGAGGCTGAGGGAAAACTTAGGGAAAAAAATGGAAGAGAGTGGTGGAACTGAGGCATGGCATCTCTAAAGAGTATGTCCTCCTGAGTCTCAGTCACCCAGATCATCCTAGAGGCATCCCCAACCACTAAAATGGCTCCCTGCCCCCAAGAGGCCAAGGGGTGGTGTTAAACCAGCTAACTGATCCTAGGACACCCACCATCTAGCCCCTAAGACCTAACCAGTTGGGCCATATTTGTCCTCCTAGCACAGGGCTGAGGGGCTTGTTGATACTTTATGGGAGCTCCCCACTCAGCTCCCAAAGCTAAAATGTCAAGGAATGCCAGGTTGCTGTCTTGTGCCCCTCCAGCTGTTTCTGCATCTCTTCCTTTTGGTGGTGGGAGCCTCTGGACTAACTTCTGGGAGCAGGAAAGAATAGGGCCACGCCTGTCCAGGGACTTAAGTGTCATGTTCTCATTGGAATTCTTGGGGCCATAGCTCTGGGTTGGGGAGATTTGGGGGACTTTGTAGTGTATGTCTAATCCACTGAAATCTGCTGAAGTTCCTGAGTTGTAGAAAGGATGAGAAGGCTCCAGCCCCTGGGGAATCCATGCTGCTCTCATTCCTGTTCCCTCACAGGGTTACCTGTTCCCCAGATAAACTCAAACCCAAGCCCTGCCTTACCTCAGAGTGGTATGATTTTAACTGGTGGTGTTTTGTATGTGGTAGTGACTCCTTCATGCTAGTTTTGTTAGACTGGCCCTGCTTTACTAGTTCTAAGTATTTCAGAATGAGTGATTTGTATTGTTAGAACTACTCTGAAATGGAGATTGTCAGGAACTTATAGATGAAAGAAATCTATTTATACACACATGCACACACACCCATCCCCCAAAGAGAGATGGTCAGCTTTGAGTTCTCAGGTAAACCCCATCCCTCACCCCAGAAGGTGGACAGGTAGCATATGTGTCTAGGGTGTTATATTGTCTGATACGTGGGATTAAATTGTGCTTATTAATTTTACTTACAAACAGGAACGCTATAACATGGAAAAACCTCGTAAGGCTTTTGTGATGTGTGTGAAGACAGGCAGACCAGGGGCTGAGCAGGATCGAAACATAATAAGAAACTGGCTTGAAGAGTGCAAGTTTGAATGTACATCATGCATCGATCCTGATGAAAAGGTAAGCGTTGAGACAACAACATTGATAACTGACTTTTATAGCCTGCTTCCTTTTTCTTTTTAAAAGTTTTTCTTTTTTTAATTTTTAGGCACTTGGGGTTAAGTGCCCAGGGTCACATAGTTAGTAAATGTCAAGTGTTTGGTCTGAGGCCGGATTTGAACTCAGGTCCTCCTGACTCCAGGGCTGGTGCTCTGTCCACTCTGCCACCTAGCTGCCCCCACTTCTTCCTTTTTCATGAGGTCATCATGAATACTATCTGAGCAGCAAGGTCTTCTTCCTTTCTAAACCCTGATAAAAGAATCCTAATACTGCTATTGAGGGATCAGTGTCAGGGAGTTAATGAATTCAACTACATTCTCATGGACTTTTTAAGCCTTTTAAGTATTTCAGTGGTATTTGAGGGCCTAGAGTTTCAAGAAAATGAATGCTCCATTAGTTGCTTTGATTCTACCAAGTTTACTGAGCTGAGCAGAATTTGAGATTCATGACCAGGTGGACAGGCCACTACAGAGTCCCCCCCTCCTGTTCTCTCCCTGTTGTTCCCCATGACCCTGGCTGATACCCTTCCTGACTGGGAAAAACAGCCCAGGGATGTCAATCCCCTTGCCCTGGGGGCCATCACTGGTCCCACTCTCCCAACAATGATTAATATTGGATTTTAGTCTCTTCATTCATTCAGTTTTATTTTTGTGAACAGAATTTGGAGATTGAATTTCCCACATGTAACTTGAAGATTCATGATGAAATTTACGTTAGATCCTATATGCAATCATATAAAATGATCCCAGAGTCCCAGTTGTAATAAAAAAAAATGTTTTACTCTTCCAATTTTCTTTTGCTTCTTACACCTTCTTGAAGCCTTCCTGAGGGCCAGGTTTCTTTTCAAAATTACCTACAAAAATGATGATGATGCCATCTTAGATACTCACTTCCTTTTAAGGGTCTATAATTTATGTTAGAAGATAAGCAGTCAGTGTCACAACCTGGCAAAATGAGGGAGTTCTGAGAGACACTGTAGATAAGACAAATAGTTAAGTCCACCGTCTGAACAAATCCATTTTGCAATGCTGTTTGCCACAGGAATTAATGGAGAAATTAACAGAGTTTCGAGATGGAATAATTGGAATAAAAGATGATGTTAGTTGCTGCCTTGTTACTCTCATGGCCCATGGAGGAAAAGGCTTTATAAAAACAGTATTGGATGAAAGAGTCAACTTATCAGACATTTTTGAAATGTTCAACAATGAAAACTGTCCAGCGCTTCAAGAGAAACCAAAAATCTTTGTAATCCAGGCTTGTAGAGGAGGTGAGTAGAAGGAAGAACACATCACGAGTGGCAGGGGATTTTTAGACTTCACTGTAAGCATTTTCTCCTTGTCCCTAGGCCATTCTGACCCTGATTTTTGTCCCAGAAAGAATTTCCTTTTTCTACTGCTGCTTGTCACATTACGATAAGACATCCTCATTAGCCACCCCTTGAGATCCATAAAGATGTCAAATTTTGTATATTTCTAGCCCCAAGCTACCATAATGTTAGCATCCTGCAAGTTAGGGTTCTTGGTTCTTTTTAAATAAATGGATTCAAGATCTTAGTATTTATAAATCCAATAATTTACTGTTTTTCCATTATGATATTCTCTCTTCCACTGTTTTATGGGTCTTCCCCTATGGCTGTATCTTCCTCACTCACTGTGGGAAAATTTTCTGTGGTTCCTTAGGGCCCCGCGAAATACAGTGGAAAAGGTACTGTATTTGGAAGCAGACGACCTAGCTTTGAATCCTGGTTCTGTCATTTAAAATACTACTAATAATAACTGGCATTTTTATAAAGATATGAATTTTGCAAAGTGCTTTACTTATGTTATTCATACTAACACACTTTGTGACTTTGGGCAAGTCATATAACCTCTCTGGGTTCAGTTTCCTCGTTTTTAAAATAAGGGGCTGGGCTGGATTATCTCTAAGGTCTTTTCCAGCTATAACTTTATGATGCTATGATCCTACTAGCCTCTAACATGGTGAAATTGCTAGTCCCTGGCCTATCAATTCCAAGACATGTTACGGTTCGTATGTGTGCAGTTTGCTTCTTAGACTGGGATCTGGCTTGCCTGGCTTTTCTGGAGCTATTGTGACCCATGATTGTGAATTACCCTCACCAATGTATACATAGTTTCTGATGGGTTCATTTGGCATTCGTGGAGGTTTACTGAACGATTGTTTATCTCACTGTCTATTCACATCTTCCCTCACAAAAACAGGTCGAAGAGATGGTGGTGTTGTTCAAGCCGATGACGAACCAATGGAAGTGGATGATTCACAGAAAAAGCGACTTCCCACATTCAGTGATTACTATATCATCTATCCTACCCAAGAAGGTAAGGCAATGCTTTGTGAAGGCATGTGAAGTGAAAGTGATCGTGATTGTTCAAAATCCAGTTGTGATTATTTAGGTTTCACATTTGTCATAAAACTGTTCTTTTGCATCACCATGTAAACATAGATCACCAAAGACTAAAATGACTAATTCCACACAATATATTTTTCTGACACAGAATTGGTTTAACCCAGTAGGGTTTTGGCCTTTTGGTCAACCATTTGCAGACTCCCATTGGCTCTGTGTTTAACATTTCAATCCCTCATTTAGATGAAAGCAAAGATGGCTTAATTATAAAATTTTCAGATGTCACCAAACAGAGAGCTACTAAGTTGGATGTCAGAGTCATAATCTAGAAAGATCTCAACAGGCCAGAATTTTGGTCAAAAGTTAGTGAGATATAATTTAACAGGGATATATACAAAGTCTTAATTCAACTACATAATTAAAATATAGGGGAGATATGGCTAGAGAGCAATACATTTAAAAAAATATCTGGGGTTTTTAATGAACTACAGGCCAAACATAAGCCAACATTGTGTGATATGGTAGAAAATGCGTTAATAGAATATGTTCAGAAATTGCCCGATCATTCTATTGTCCTCTTCTATAGTCATACCACAACTGGAATATTATATTCAGTGTTGAGTACCTCAAGGGGTTCCTAGGTGGCACAGTACCAGGCCTGCAGTCAGGAAGACTCATCTTTCTGAGTTCAAATCTGGCCTCAGATGCTTACTAGTTGTGTGACCCCAGGCAAGTCACTTCACTCTGTTTGCCTCTGTTTCCTTATCTGTAAAATGAGCTGGAGAAGGAAATGGTAAATCACTCCAATATCTTTGCCAAGAAAACCCCAGTGGGGTTTAGACAGGACCAGAACAATTCAACAACAACCACCTCGTTTTAGGAAAGACATTGATAAGCTAGAAGAAATAGGAGTAGGGGGACTAGAATGGTGATGTGTTTTGGAGATTATCTGGAGACATTTGGTTTGGACAAGAGAAGGTTAGGGGTGACATGATAATTGTTGTCAAGCATTTGAAGAACTACCACATGTAAGAGTGCTCAGATTTATTTGGCTTGCCCTAAAGGTCAGAAATAGGAAGAGTGGGTGAAAGCTGCAGAGGAGCAGGTATAGGTTTGATGATGGGGAAAATTTCCCCATATTTAGAGCCATTCACAGAGTAGACTCGTTTGGGATTTAATTGGTGGGAGCCTTTACACTAGAGACCTTGGAGCAAAGCCCCAATGACCATTGAATTGTTGGCCATATTGTAGAGAAGATTCTTGTTTAGGGATAGGTTGGGGCAGGTGGTTATGATGTCCTTTCAAACTCTGCAAATTCAGATACTGTGTTTGGTCTACTAGACCCTCACTAGGACCAATAGAATAAGGTATAAACTACAGAGAAGCATGTTTGGGCTTATTATCAGTAAAGCTCACTTAATAATTATTGCTGTCCAAAGTGGAATTGGCTACCTTGGTACATGGTATGTTTTTCCTTACTTGAAGTCTTTAGGTGAAGGGTAACTGACCATATGCTTGAGAATGTTGTAGGGGACATTCTTTGGGTATGGAATCCCTTCTGACTATGAGCAGGATGCTCTAGGGACTGGCCAGCTACTTTACAGGGTCTATTGGAGACTCTGAAAGTTGCAAGTTCTTGGCTGAAGCATCACTGGGAAAACACAGCCTAGGCTTCAGATAATATCTGGTGTTCTTCAGATTATTTTGCTGGATAGACAGAGGTTTTTCCTGGTTCTTGGCCCACTATAAATTAGTTACTGACCTCGTCTGCCATGAGTTCTTTATGTGCTAGGCATTGAGACTGTCTGGTTCGTGGACTGCTAGGATTAAGGGCCCAAGAGATTTCGGAAGCAGCAAAAGTGTAAATGCTGGACACCTCGATGAAAATTGAGGAATATCCTAGTGTTTATAGAATGAAAGGGTATCTTGCTTAGTAAAATTTTTTTTAGATTCTGTGTATGTATGTGTGTGTATGTATATATATATGTATTTTTATAACACGTTATTAAAAAATATAAGCAATATTCTTATTTCTCCACTGGTAGATCATGTTGCTTTACGCCACCCAAAAGATGGTTCTGTGATGATTCAAGCAATAGATGAAGTCTTTCGTCAACATGGCAAGAAGTTGCATATTGCGGATTTTTTTACTCAAGTGAGTTATCAGTAAATCGATTCATGCTCCATGTTATGCTGTTTTTCCTCTACCAGTTAACAAGCATTTACTTCATTCTATCAGCACATTCCCTAGAATTCCCTATGTAGGATTTGTGTATGTGTGTGTGTATGTATGCTGGGTGCCTGCACTCTTACCTGAAGTCTTTCTCCTGCTGAGATGATGTCTTCTTTCTCTGAACTCTTTTCTCATGTTGTTTTACTTACTTGGTAGATTTTAAACTTCTCTTAGGGCAGGAGTGTGCAGCTATTGGTGTTGTTAGTAAACAAGGGGCTGAGGTGTTCATTTAAATAGTCATTTTTCACTTTTTCACTCTCTCATTCCCCTCTTTCCCATAATTTTAAAGTTATTGTCCAGTAATGAGAATGGATCAGCCTGGAAGTAGGAACAACTCAGCCCCCATGTTTTTTGGGCTGAATGAAGGGAAATCAGTGTCAAGTTTGTTACAAATATTTTCTTCATCATCATCATCATTATAATAATAATTTACATTGCTATTGTGCTCTGCAGGAGAATTGTCCCCAGATAATTCCAGAAAATCCTCCCAGGCCCCACATCAAGATTGTGAGTTGTAAGATGCTATCTCTACCATCTGTCCTCTTCTGTCCACTCATGCTACAGGCACCTAGTTAGGACCCTCCTCCACTCATGACAGGAGGCTGCCATACCCCAAGTGGTCTCCCCCTTGCTAGTCTATCTTCTACACAGTTACCACAGTAATCTACCTGAAGCATTGATTTCACCATGTCATGCCCCTGCTCAAGGCAATGGCTCCCTATTGCTTTGTTTGACACTTAAAATCCTTTTCAATCTAGTTATCTACACACACACAGAATGTACATTTCAGCCACACTGGCCTACTCTCTGGTTTTGTATCCTCAGACCCTGCCTTTATGTAATACCTGGATTTCACTCTGTCCTCACTTCTGCCTCTTGGAATCTCTAGCTCTACTACTAGTTTTAGTTCTAAATTAATTTCTAAGGTTTTTGTTTTTTGTTATTATGAATACCAATTTCATGTAGACCAGAGAAGTCATGTTTCAACATTTATTCATCCATATAAATTACATTCAGTTCAGCATTGCTCATATCATTATCCCTTCTGGTTGGAATAAATATAATAAAAGGTTAGGCATTAAGTGAAATAAAATCACCCAACCATAGAAGACAGTGAACAGAAGCATGGATACTCGGCCTTAGGATTTCTTTTAACCCAGGTTGCAGGGCACTGTGACTTGAGTGAGGCTAGTTGGGGTTGCTTTTTGTTATTCTTAAAGAATATTCTAAACCTGTATTTCCTAGAAGAGGACATGACATTTTGGTCAATTAGAAAATGGTGGATGTTGGTGCCTTTTTAAAGATATAAAATTGCTTCATAAAGCACTTAGTTACTTATCATGTGAGTGTTCCCCAAGGCAGTGTGCTTTCTCCATTAGTATTTATATCTACATGCCATTATACATTGGACAGCACTAAATAGATGAGATGCTATGCGAAGGTTTTTGCCTACGGTTTTTGAAACTCTGCCTTAATCTCTCCCTTCCCCCATTACTTTGTCTTTATTTTGTATATATTCTGTTTATATTTATATGTGCCTATTATATCTGGCCTTAGAATGTTAACTCCTTGAAAGCAGGCACTGTTTCCTTTTTGTCTTTGTTTCTTCCTTGTCTAGATTTAGGAGGCAAACTTACTGTACCCTGAGTGCTTAATTAATGCTTGTTTAATAATCAATAGACATTTCTTAAGCACGTCCCATAAGCCAGACACCTTGCTAAACTTTGTGAAAGAAAGAGGCAAAAGCCAGCCCTGCCCTACTCAACTATCTAATTGTTGAATTGAATTTTACTCATCCTTTGTGTAATTTGTGCTTTTTATCTTGTAGGTGAACAACAGAGTGGTGCACACAGACTTTTACATGAATAAGAATCCTATAAAGGTAGTACTGGTCATGGAGTCCACTCTCACCAGAGCTGTGTACTTTTGACACTTGGTAGAAGTCGAGGAGGTAGAGGATTTTCAATACAGAATAACTTGTTTATGCATTAGCATTGTGCTTCACACTGTAAAAAACACTGGCTGTTATGTATGTTGGTTGGAATCTGGTGTGAAGATTTCTAGGATTGTAGAAATCCTAGAAGGTAGAAATGAGTGAGAACAGATGTGAACTATAGACAGATGTCTCCCTACGGGAGTTCTTTCTGTCAAAAAATGAATTCCTGTCGTTTTTTTTTAAATTTATTTTCATGTTTCTAAGATTTTTTAAAAAAATGGTTTATTTACTACTTGAACTTTTAATTCCCTTTTATTAAAAAAGTTAAATCTTTGTTCTCTGAGTCATTTAAGATTCTACTGAATACAGGAAGATACAGAGAAGGGCAAAAACAGTCACTGACGTTAAGGAACTTAGTCTAATGAGAGAGACAAGTAAATGTCTATATGTAGAAGTGTGTATATATATATATATATATATATACACATATGTGTGTATTTATGTATATATACATATACATGTGTATACAGACATGTGCATGGGCACACACACAAACACACACATATGTGCACACACACACACACACACGGTGTTTCAGCTATTAAACCTTAAAACTACACGAAGACTTTTGTGTACTGTATATATATATCTGTGTGTGTGTGTGTGTGTGTTCCATGTGTGGGTAATGGAGGATGAGGAGACAGGATGAAGGGGAAGGAGGGAGAGGAAGGAGGAAGGGGTGAGGGAGAGAGGAAGAAAGGAAAAGGAGAGAAGGGGAGGGAAGGAGAGAGAAGGAAAGAGTAGGGGAGAAAGTAAATGGAATATAATTTTGGGGAAATGACCCCATTGAGAGGGTGAGGAAAGCCTAGTAGCTAACATTCGTATGACTTTGTTGGACAGCTAGGTAGTTCAAATCTGCCCTCAGATACTTCCTAGGTGTGTGATCATGGGTAAGTTGCTTAAACTCCTATTTGCCTCAGTTTCCTCATCTGTAAAATGGGGATAATAATGGCACCTACCTTCCAGGGTTGATGTAGGGCTCAAATGAGATGATATTTATAAAGATTTTAGCACAGTTTCTGACACATAGTAAGCACTATATAAATCTTAGCTGTTGCTATGGTTTGCAAAGCCTTTTCAATATAGCGGCTACTTGTGCTTACAACTACCTTGTGAGTTAGGTGCTATTATCATATCTGGATTTTACAAATGAGAAAACTCACTAACCAAGGTGATGAGACTTGTCCAGGGCGGCAAAGCTATTGAGTGTCCTAGGCAGGATGCAGATTCAATCCTCCTGGCTCCTGAATGAGGCCAACTCATTCCCTTTTTTCAGCCTCTTGAGGCACACATCTCCACCTAACTGTTCTCTCTCTTCCACTTTTTAAATTTTGTTAATTTATTTTTAACATTTTTAAAAAATATATTTTGAGTTCCAAATTCTCTCCTTCCCTCCAGCCCCTCCTTAACCCATTGAGAAGCCTAGCAATATATCAGTTGTACATGGGAAATCATGCTAAACATTTCCACGTTACCCATGTTGGAAAAAAAAAAAACAAGAAAAATAAAGGAAGTTAAAAAATTATACTTCAATCTGTACTCAGAGTTCATCAGTTGGATCTCTGGAGGTGGATAGTATTTTCCATCATGGGTGCTTTGGAATTGTCTTTTTAAAAAAATTTTATTAATTTATTTTGATTTATCAATAATCACTTCCATATGCTTTTGAGTTTAAAATTTTTCTCCCCCTTCCTCCCCACCACCCTCTCCAAGACGGCGCACAATCTGATATAGGCTATACATTTACATTCCTATTAAACATATTTTCACATTGGTGAAGTTGTAAGTAAAAATTAAAACCAATAAGAGTAACCATCAGAAAGAGGAAACAAAACTCAACAGAAGAGAAAAAAAATGATAGCGATTCAACTTCCATAGTTCTTTCTTTGGATGAGGGTGGCATTTTCCATCACGAGGCCTCTGGAATGTCTTAGATCCTTGTAATGCTGAGAAGGGTTAAATTTATCAATATTAGTCATCTCACAACATGGCTGTTATTGTGTACAATGTTCTCTTGGTTCTGCTCACTTCACTCAGCATCAGACCATACAAGTCTTTCCAGGTTTCTCTGAAGTCAGCCTGTTCATCATTTCTTAGAGCACAATATTGTATTCCATTACATTCATATACCACAACTTGCTCAGCCATTCCCCAATTGATGGGCATCCTCTCAATTTCCAGTTCTTTGCCACCACAAAAAGAGCTGCTATGAATATTTTTGTACATGTGAGTCCTTTTCCCGTTTGTTTGATCTCTCTGGGATATAGCCCTAAAAGTGCTATTGCTGGATCAAAGGGTATGCACATTTTTATAGCCCTTTGGGCATAGTTTGTTTGGATCATCGTCTTGATCAGAGTAGCTATGTCTTTCACAGTTGATCTTCATTACAATATTGCTGTTACTGTGTACATTGTTCTGGTTTTGCTTACTTCACTTTGCATCAGTTCATATGAGTCTTCCCAGGTTTTTCTGAAGCCATCCTGCTTGTCATTTTTTACACCACAGTAATATTCTCTCACTGTCATATACCACAACTTGTTCAACTGTTCCCCAAATGGTGGGCAATCCTTCCATTTCTAATTCCACTTAGCTATTCTCTAAGGCCTCACTCAGGTCCCAGTTCTTCCATGAAACTTTCTCAGGCAGTTTTTAGCAAACATTGGTTTCTCCTTTCTTTAATTTCTGATAATGCAACTTAGCATTTGCTACATACTGTCTTATTCTCAAATTATTTCTTAATATTGTAAGCTCTAGAAAAGGACTGAAGCTAAGGAATTGTCTTGTTCAATCCCATCATTTAAACAGATCAGAAGACTGAGACAAAGAGGTCACCCAACTAGTTTGTGATCTTGCTAGGTCTGGACCGGAGTTCACAAGCTTATAAAAGCTTTTTCTGCAAAGAAGCTAAACTCTTATGTAAGATGTATCAATTCTACCAGTAACAGACCCATTAATGTTTTTTTTTTGATGTAAATACAGATATATTTGGGAGAAAAATGTGATCAGAGATGTAGAAAATGGTCCACTTAAACTGAGTATTGTTATAAAAATGTGATTCTTTGATTCTGTGACATCATGAAACATCAGATTTCTGTGTCCTTTAGTAAAACTCAATATTATGGTTTAATCAGGAATGTATACAAAATGGGGGAAAAATGACTCTTTCCTCAAACCTTAAAAGATGCAGATGACACATATTTGTCACAGAATTTCCTAGCAAGGTGTTAATGAGGCTATAATTTTCTTTTTTACATTTTTGTTACCTTTTCTATGTCACTTTTTTTTCCTGAATGCATTTTCTCTTCTCCTCTAGTTAGTAGATTGCCTTTTGTAGTAAAAAAAATTTAAAAGGAAGAGAAAAAAAATTTAGCCAAACCAACTAACCCATCAAGAGAGTCTGATAGTACATATATATAATGCTCCATATCAATGGGCCCTAATCTTTGAATAGAAGGGAGGAAGGCATATTTTAAAATTTCCTTTACAGTTCCAAATTTGGTCATCTTAGTTACATCATATTCATTTTCTGTTCTTTCTTTTGTTGTAATGTGGCTTTTTATTTTTGGGTTGTGCTTACTTCACTCTGCATCAGTTCATATAAAACCCGTGCTTCTCTGAATCCTTCATATTCAGTATTTCTTATTGCACAATATTCCATTACATTTAAGTACCAGAACTTATTTAGCCAATCTCTAATCAGTGAATATCTGCTTTGTTTCCAGTTGTTTGTGTGGCCCTGATTTTCATGAAGTTCAATAAAACTGGACTAAAATCTTGGATGCTTCTTTCATTTTCTTTTTTTGTTGGGCAGTGAGGTTAAGTGACTTGCCCAGGGTCACATAGCTAGTAAGTGTTATGTGTCTAAGGCTGGATTTGAACTCAGGTCCTCCTGAATTCAGGGCCAGTGCTCTATCCACTGGGCCATCTAGCTGCCCCCTTTCATTTTCTAATGTCTCCTACTACTTTACTTTGAGCATAAAGCAAATGGAGAAAGATATGTTCTGATAGTTAAAATATTACACAGAAATTATAACCAGGAGTAATTTAAGGTGATAGTAATTGGGAAGACTGTAGCAAAATGGAAGAAACCAATACAAGAAATGATTTAATGAATAGTTGGATATAGGGTAAAGGTTAGGCTTGCGAAGGGAAGCTTTTGATTTATAAATCTGAATCTTCACATTTTTATCATAGCATTTGCCATAGAAGTATAAAAGGGTGACTTGGTGGACTTGGAGTAGGCAAAGTTACAGGAGAGTCTTTTCACCTTGAAAATATCTCCCACACACATTCCAACAAAGATTCCTTTAGATTAACTATCATTTAAAATGCAAATATCTCTTCTGCCGTTTTGTTTTGTTTGTTTTTAGAAATAGTGTTGGGAATTTCCTATGTGGAAACTTCTTCCAACTCAGATCTGCATCTTCTCAGCTACTTAGTGTCTTAGAGAGTTTCCTATGGTGATAAAAGGTTAAGTGACTTTTTCAGAGTTGCACAGCCAATATGTGTCTGTCCAAGGTGAGACAGTTGTTCAGTTGTTTTTTGATTTGTATCTTCTTCTTTGTGACCCAATCTAAAGATTTCTTGGCAAAGATACTGGAGTACTTTGCCATATCCTTCTCCAGCTCATTTTATAGAGGAAACTGAAGCAAACAGGGTTAAGTGACTTGCCCTTGGTCACACAGCTTGTAAGTGTTACAGGCTGTATTTGAACTCCAGAAGATGAGTCTTCTTGGCTCCAGGCCCTGCATTCTATCCGCCATTATCACCTAGCTGTTGGAGGTGGGACTTTAATCCGGGTCTTATTCATTCCAAGGTTAATTTTCTAACCATTATGCCATAGACAATTGCTTTAATCCAATTGCTAAAGACCAGGCATTGTAGAAATGGGACTTTTGGAAAGGAAAGTAGTCCCTGGAAGGGAAAATACAATTCTGGAGAAGGCAGACAGCAGGTAGATGCAGGAAAGGTATAAATGTGATGACTGCATGAGGACATTGGGACCCTGAGGACTAAAAAAACTGCAGACATTTTATTTAGTGCCCTGCTTCCGCTTCCGCTCTGCATCCTAAGAGATTGGCACATAGTAGGGCTTCATGCATTTCTTTCTTTTCTTTCCCCTCCTTCCTTCCTTTCTTGTCTTCCTTTCTTCCTTCTTCCCTTCCTTCCCTACTTTTCTTTCCCTTTCCTTAAGCCACTATAGATACTTAATAATAGAATTTTATTTTTTAAAGTCGGCGGCCCTCTGGAAAAGGGCAGAGCACGACGCGCAGGCGCAGGGCGATGTTTTCCCCCACGGCGGGGGCGCGTTTTCCGGCGCACGAGCACGCGCACGCACAGACGGGGCATCGTGGGAGGAAGAGCGGGAGAGGGAGGGAGCAGCCGCTTCCCTTTCCGGTTGGCCTCCTGTGTGGGAACGTCATTCTGCACTGCTCTGCCCCCTGGCGGCTACCCGCGGCGACTGAGGCGCTTCGCTTAAGGGAAGCACTTCCTGCGCTCGCCCCGCCCACTGGCGGAGGCCGCGCTATATAAGAACGTCATTTCCGCCCCAGTTCCCTTTCCGCGCTGCTCCGTGGAGGGTTCCATACGGCGTTGTTCTCGGTCAGTGTCTGGGAGTTACATGTCGCGTCCAGCCGCCAAGGGCACGAGGGGAGGCGGGAGGCCACAAGGGCCTGCGGGGTGGCAGGGAGGCCCAGCCCTAGCTGGCGTCGACGCCACGCGGGCGCTAGGCCTGGGGAGGGCCGGCGCACGTGGCGGCCCTTCTGGGCCGTGTCTCGGCCGCTCTCCTGCCTTCCGCGGGAAGGCTCCGGCGCCCTCGTCTCGCCGGGGAAGGGAAGGAGGGCCATGGCCGGCAGGCAGCCGCGTCCTTGCGGATAATGCAAGAAGACGGTCCCCTCGGGTCCCCCCACCGATACGATCCGAGCAGCCGGAAGTGTCTAGTCCGATCCCCGGAGGAGAGGAAGCCCTTACCCAGGGTCTCAACCCCGGCACACAGTGGAGCAAGGCTGGGGGCGGGGGCCGCGACCACCCCACGTGCAGCATCTGGTGCCCGGGTTAGGTGCAGCTGGGCACCCACGGCTGCAGAGCAGCTGCTGGCTCCTGCCCAGCACGGAAGAAATGTCATTTGTTGTGTTGTTTGGCTGAGGTTTTAGGGATAAGAGCTGGAGAACGCTCCGAAGACTTAAAATACAGGTTACTGTTCTGTACGTTTTTAGAAACGTTGCTTGTTTGCATTGTGGAAATAGTTTTGACTTTGTGTATCTGTAGACCACACTTTGAAAACCACTGGTATTGATTGTCTGCAGATTTCCCAGTGCACCTCTGCCCAAGGGATTTGAACCCTTGACCTCCTGGTTTGGAGGCTGCTTTCTGTCTAAGATAGCTGTGATGCAGAATTAATAATAAAACGAGATTAAATGTTTCCAGAGATGGGTGAAACTATATTGCTCAAGTTTATATAGCTATTAGGCTTATTAGGAATTTGTGGGTCGATGAACAGCCAGAATGGATTTCTCAAAACACAGTCAAGTACCGGGGGTTCTAATTGTTTTCTGCTATTTCAGGTTTCCGTCGTAACTTCAAAGGGAAACTTTCACAATGTCCGGAGCCCTAGATGTCTTGCAGATGAAGGAGGAGGATGTCCTCAAATTCCTTGCTGCAGGGACCCATTTGGGTGGCACCAATTTGGACTTCCAAATGGAACAGTATATCTACAAAAGAAAGAGTGACGGTGGGTCTTTGACATTAAAATAGGTGCTGCACAGATTGGGAAGCCTGCTTGTTCCTAACAGGTCATGTGCCTGAGTGTGCTATCTACCCTATCAAGAAAGTGGCTGGGGCATTGATGCTCAAAGATGATTTTTGGAGGGTGTGTTTGAACCTTTGGAGGGTGTTTAGATAATTTAGCAGGGTCTTGAAAAGAAAGTAGTGTAGTAATAAGTTCATGTTTAATAGCGTTCAAGGTGAGTGTATTTTTCCCATTTTGCAGATTAGGAAACTAAGACTTAACCAAGTGACTTCTCTTATCACGTGGTAAGAATTTCTGAGTTAGGGTTTTGAACCAGGTGTTCTCCAAATCTGTCATCATTTAGTAGGCAAAACTGTTGTGTGTATTTGTGGCCATTTAAGGATTCTCAAATTTTCAAGTTCAGCCTGTGATGGGGCCAGCTATCTCACCATACTGTGCTTTATTAATGAACTCACTTAATTTTATAAATTATGTAATTATGTGGAATCAGTAATTTTGTTGTTGTTCATTCATGTCTTATTCTTTTCAACCCTGTGGATCGTACTGTTCAAGGAGTTTTCTTGGCAAAGATAATGGAATGGTTTGCCATTTCCTTCTCAAATAATTTAGCATTTTGCAAAAGGAAAAAAAGCATTGCAAATACAAGCATCCTCATATTTTATTCTTGATTTAATATAATTTTGGAATTGGTAAATTCATAGATAGGTAAACTTATCACCGTGCCTTTTGATCATGTAATCCCTTCGCATTTGGGTTGTTGGGAACAAGCATATATTTAGTGTCTGCTTTGTACCTGGTGCTGGTACATAGTGTAAGGGCTTTACAGATAATTCATTTGATCCTTAGCTCTGTGAGGTGGGTGTTATCCCCATTTCAAGTTTGAGGCAACGGGCAGTTAATTAACTTTGGCCAGGGTAACATAGCTAGTAGGTGTGAGTCTATTTAAAAGAAGATCTTTCTGATTCTAGTCCCTATGTGTAATAGATATTGCAGTAGCTTTTTAAAAATAGTGAACTTTTCCTCATTTGAATCCCTTGAAATGATTTGAGATAAATTATAAATAATAGTATGCAACTGAAGGTGAGATTAGCAGTTATCACAAAGAACATAACAGAAGAAGCCACTTTACAGAGCTAATCCGGGTGATCAGAATATGTGTGAGGTTGTAGGAATGCAAGAAAAGTCTTTACTGTTGGCTTAATTCTACTTTGCACATTATTAAAACCCAGAGTTTAGGCCGGTTTTAGGCCAATAAACTTCTGAGTGTCGGAAGTGTGCTACAGTATGTTGGCAGGATTTTCGCTAACACCAGGAGAGCTTGCCTCTGTGACTGGAGTTTGATAGTAGTCACTGCCACACGTCTTATTTTAGCTGGTGGTCTTGGTGTTACATGCAAGTTGGTTCTGAGAACTTGGTTCTGCCCACTATAGGTATCTACATCATCAATTTGAAGAGAACTTGGGAAAAGCTTCTGCTGGCAGCTCGTGCTATTGTTGCCATTGAAAATCCAGCTGATGTTAGTGTCATCTCATCCAGGAACACTGGACAGGTATGTGGGGTTCAGACTGATAAGTCACATTGATAGCTTATCAGGTACATTCTCATTTGATCCTCAAAACAGGCGTAACAAGGTAAATGGTATAGTATGTCATCCATTGTACAGATGAAGTGACTGAGGCTCAGACAGTTAGATTGGAACTGATATCACTGGAGTGCTAGTCTAGCACTCTAGAATGACCAGGGTCTTTTAGGTGGACCAGAGCTATCTGGGAATCTAAAGGGACAAACAGGGTGTCCATTGCTTTAACTTGTTGGTGTCCAGTTATTTATAATTCCTAGGGATCTTTGGGTGGTGGTTTGCTGTCATGGAACTGTTTCAGTCTCTGATGAGGGATAAAGTTAGAGAAAATATGAAAAGGTGAGTTAGCACAATGTAAATATAAAGAATTTGGTTGTTGCTTTATTTCTAAATAATACACATTCCAAAACAAGTTCAGAACCGGGCACATTCCATCTTGGAGGTGTCTAAAGGCTGATTACAAAACTGAAGAGTAAGCTCACTATAGAAAGAGGGGGGGAAATTAATTATAAGTTCATATATTGTTGGTGCCCTCACTGTTGACCTCATTAGTGTTATACAATAACTGGTTTAAGTTGTGAACTAAATTCAAAGCTAGGGCCAATATGAGACCTATATATAAAATCATTAGTCTAGATCTGTGACTAGAGTTTACTACATACATTTGTATTTGTTTCGATCTGGAGACAAGTTATATTAACAAAACTCACAAAAAAACCAAACCTTAGCGAGCTTGGTTCTTGATTGAATTGAAACCAGCCAGATTTTATGTAGTTCATTGAAAGCATGAAAAAGTTAGGAAATTCATCAATACTATTTTTTGTGCTTAAAGGTTTTCTCAGAGGAATATATTCTTAGATGTGAGGCTTTAAAAAAAAAACCTACTTTTGTGAGCATTTATTCTAACTGGCCTTTCTCAGTAGAACAGTTTAGAAAACCATCTTTGGATTTGGATTTTAAGTCCATTGCCTCTGGCAGGGTGTAGTCTTGGGGCCTTAAGGTTTATCATCTAAAAGTCTTTGTTGTTTTTCTCTGTAATGTTATCATTGTATAGATTGTTCTTATTCTGCTCACTTCACCCTGCATCAGTTCATAGAGGTCTTTTCAGTTTTCATTTTGTCACTTCTTAGGGCATAATAATGGAGAGGCTTTGTCTACATAATGCTAGGAAATAGAAATGTGAGAGAATATTTTTGAAATTCATTACTAAAGCGAAGCTTGAGCTAATTGGGTATGTGCATGGAGGAATTGATGGTTTGCCATCTTCTTTGTTCTTGCTGGGCAATGTGGTTTAGGGCCTCTGTAACTCTTTGGTTCATCCCTTTTGTACTCAGCGAGCTGTTCTGAAATTTGCTGCTGCCACTGGTGCCACACCTATTGCTGGACGTTTCACACCGGGCACCTTCACTAACCAGATCCAGGCAGCTTTCAGGGAGCCTCGCCTCTTGGTGGTCACTGATCCTCGAGCAGATCACCAGCCTCTTACTGAAGCATCGTACGTTAACCTTCCAACCATTGCATTGTGCAACACAGACTCCCCACTTCGCTATGTGGACATTGCCATTCCATGTAACAACAAGGTATCGGCCAGGATCTTGCCATCTTTTTTTTTTTTTTAGTTTGGTCTTGGGGCAAGGGGAAGGGAGTGCACATTTATATATTGTGGTTGCAGTGTGCTAAACTCTTCACAAGTCATCTCGTTTGATCTTAGGCCTTGAATTAGCTCTTGGAAAGAGCTCACTGGGCGACATTGCACACTGTTAGAGCTTGGAGCTGAGGCCAGTCACTGGCCAATGAACTCACAAGTGTAGGTTGTGTGCTACATTGATGGCAGGTTTTTCGCTAACACCACAAGGGCCTTTGTGGTCCAGTGAGTGGAGTTTGATAGTATTCCATGCAACAGATGCTTAAGACGCTTTTAAGAGAAAAGTTCCACAGGAGTAAAGAACTAAAATAGACCCTAGAGGAGGTATTAGGCAACCTGGGATAGATACGTTAGGACCCAGGAGGTGCTCAGCTTCTGGGCATAATGGAGGCTTTATTCTGCATGCTACTCCTTCCTCCTTTGCCTTTGTAATTTCTTAGCCTCTGCTGTTTTTAAAGAGGTTCCTTCTTCCGACTATGGATTTGCAGATGGATAGCAGATTGGTTTGAGGTTCTCTGAGAGGTCCTTTGTGCTGCACTGAGCTTTGAGATAAACTAAAGGTATCTGTTCCATAGTTTTGTTGTGAAAGCTAGAGAAAGTATGACAATGGGCTGTTATGAAATGAGGGAGCTAGCACAGCATTTGCTTGGTTCTGTTCAACAGTGTGATTTTTGCAGGGAGCTCACTCAGTGGGTCTGATGTGGTGGATGCTGGCCCGGGAAGTCCTGCGTATGCGTGGTACCATCTCCCGTGAACACCCGTGGGAGGTCATGCCCGATCTTTACTTCTACAGGGATCCAGAGGAGGTAACTTGGTCAACTTCAGTATTGAAATCAATGGGCCCTTGTTGAAAGTAGCTTGTGCATTATGCGGTTGGCTGCTATAGCTTCCCCAGAACATAAGTAATTTTCTGGAATTAAGAAAACTACCACGTGCTATGTTGCTTAATAGTAATTTGAGAGTTGCTTAGCATGTATAATGACATGTGTATGCCCCATGGTTTTTTGCCAGATTGAAAAGGAAGAGCAGGCTGCAGCTGAGAAGGCCGTGACAAAGGAGGAGTTCCAGGGTGAATGGACTGCACCTGCCCCAGAATTCACTGCTACTCAACCGGAGGTGGCTGATTGGTCTGAGGGAGTACAGGTGCCATCTGTGCCCATTCAGCAGTTCCCTACCGGTAAGTGGAGGGGAGGGGAGTTAAAAGAACATCCTAATAAGTGTATTAGGACGTGGAGAATGGGGAACCTTGATCCTGCTGTGCTTAGGATGGATATATAAGAGGTGAATACTTCTGCCAGGCACACTGGGTAACACCATGGGTATTTCCTTGAGTTGAGGGGAGTAGTTGTCTTTCTGTTTAAGAGATTTATAAATGTCATCGATGTGTGGTTCACGTATGTGCTATCATGGCATATTCTTTAAAGAAATGTTTGTTGAACTAAAAGGCCGGTGGGGTAGGGGAGATGCTCTTTGGGAACAGAGCTCATGAGCTCTTTTTTTCCTGTTTTTAGAAGACTGGAGCGCTCAGCCGGCTACCGAGGACTGGTCTGCGGCTCCTACTGCTCAGGCCACCGAGTGGGTAGGAACTACCACAGAGTGGTCTTAAGTTTTACCCCACGTGCTCTAATAGTGTTGGAAAAATGCTGATGGAAAATAAACATTGGTTTCTTACATTCTTGGTGTCATTTCATTCTTTATATTGATTACTCTAATATTTTGCTCCAGGTTTTCACACTTAGGAAGAGTCTTCCTGAAACTTCGTCCAGCTGTCTTAGATCAGTTTATAAGACTTCTTAGGAAATCTCTTTGGTATTTTTTCATTTGGCATAAGGATTAACAGTAAGGTCAAAATTTGTTTTTATTGAATAATTTGTGGAGACTTGGTGCCAGAGATTTAGGAGTCTGGCATGGACACGAGCAGCAGCTTCAGTTTAATTGGGTGTGGATTTAATCCTTTCTGAGCCACTTGTCTAACCTTTATGCAGGTATATGCTGCTGGTACTGTGGACCAAAGATTGAATGAAGCATCTCGGAATTTAGTAACTTGATAATTGCTTCAGATCGGAAAAGGAGATTTTTAGGGTCAATCTAACACTTACCTCCTTCATGAAGCACCAGTACAGTGTGCCTGAGCCAGATGCCACCTGAAGCCTTGCTGGTTTTAGGAACGTCAGCTTGGTTGCCCTGCGAGGGGCAGGAGGTGTTTACAATGACTGCTTGTCCACATCCCAGATTACAGGGAAGTATCACCTCCCTGGTGACTGGCCATAGTGAGGTGTTCCTGCCCAGTGTGTATTTGCTTCCTTGTTCAGGGAGTTTGGGGGACTAAAGCTCACCTAGCACAAGGCACTTACAGGCACTGTTTCTCTGCCTAACCAGATAGGAAGTACTTTTTGAAAACGGGTGGGGAGTTTGGTCAAGCCCAAGTTGTGGCTGCTGATATGATGTATGGTTTAAAAAATTGCTGATGAACCATTTCAAAACCAAGACAGTTTCAGAAGGTTTTGGGTTCGTGTAGTCTCAGCTTTTTATGTTGTAGATCCCCTTGTTTGCCTCCGAAGCCATTGTACCCCCTTTGGGAATGTTTTGATGCTTAAAAGGATTTTAATGGAAACCTATGTTGGTATAATTACCAACATGTTAAAAAGCCAAAGTTCACAGACCTCAGATTACAAGTCAGTGAGAAAGGGGCAGCTAGGTGGTGCAGTGGGTAGAAGTCTTGAAGTCAGGAGAACCTGAGTTCAGATTTGGCCTCAGACACATACCACTCTAGTTGTGTGACTTGGGGCAAGTCACTTAACCTCAATTGTGTCACCAAAAAAAAAAAATTCAGAAGACTAGCTAGGACTGGTAAGGACCAGGAAATGCTTTGGAAAGCTTTCAGGTGGCATAGGAAGTAGAAGGGACCCTGGAGATGGTGGTACAGCCCGGTGGTGTAGTGGATGGAGCCCAGGATGGAGTCAGGGAGTCCTGAATTGTACACTGACTTTCTCTGTCATCCTGGGCAATTCTCTTGGCTTCTGTGCCTTAAGTTTCCCAATCTGTAAAATGGGGATAGGCCCTACCCAATACGGTTGTAAGAATCAATTGGGTTACAATGAAAAAACATAAACTCTAAATGCTAGGCTAGGCTGCCGTTATCTTCAGAAGAGAAAAGCCCTGAAAAGTGGCTTAAGGAAGGATCAGATGACTCCAAGTGTTTGTATATAGACCATGGAAATTGTGGAGAGGTGAGCTGTTTGAATTTTGTTCTTTTATTTTTTTTAACATTTTTAGGCAGTTGGGGTGTCAAGTGTTTGGTCTGAGGCCAGACTTGAACTCAGGTCCTCCTGACTCCAGGGCTGGTGCTCTATCCACTGCGCCACCTAGCTATCCCCAGGCTGTTTGAATTTTGAAGCAGAAAGTGGAGGAAAAACTTTTTACTCATAACCTAACTTCAAAGTGGCTTTTAATACCACCGAAGTAAAAGCTTAATGGTAGGAGGAAAGGTCTGTGGAGGACACTTTCTCCCTCTAGATCAGTTCATTTGCTTTTTCGAGTCCAAGAACATGGTTGCAGGATCTGATTGGGCGTGGAATGATGGGCCATCTGTAGGATACTTAATCCATAGAGTGGTTGGGAGACCCAAAGATGTGTGTAAGACACTTAAGTGTAAGTGTGTAACACACTCCAGAGATCCTGGCAAAACTCTTAAAAGGTTTTGAGTGTCCAAGGGCATTAATTATAATGGCATAAATTAGGTTGCTGGTTGTGTAACATAAAATGGGGATAATAATAGAACCTGTGTCTCAGGGTTATTGTGAGGACTAAGTAAGATAACTTGTAAAGCATACTTTAAAATGCTATAGAAATAGTAGCTATGATTAGAGGCTGTTGGCGGCGGCTAGGTGGCGCCATAGTGCGTAGAGTGCAGAGCATGGTGTCAGGAAGACTCATCCTGAGTTCAAATGTGGTCTCAGATACATACTTGTGTGTCCCTGGGCAAGTCACTTAACTGTTTGCCTAGTGTCCTCATTTGCAAAATGAGCTGGAGAAGGAAATGGCAAACCATTCCAGTGTCTGCGAAGAAAACAGGGTCACGTAGAGTGGAACATGAGTGATGGAACAATTCTTAGAGGTGGCTGGATAGATCAGTGGGCCTGGAGTTCAGACACTTTCTAGCTTTGTGACTCGGCAAGACACTTAACCTCTATTTGCCTCAATTTCCTCAACTCTAAAGGTAGTGTAGCCAGGTGAGGAATAAGGTGATGTCTGATCTGAGCTGGGGTATCCCCTAAATGGAGGCTTGGAATTCGTGGCCCCAGAGTATAGGATTTCAAGTCTGAGGGACTTAAATGCTACCTCTGCTATTATGTGACTAAGGGAGAGTCAGCTTTTTCATCTCTGAACCTCAATTTTCTCATCTACTAAAATGGGAAAGTTCAATGAGATAACCTTTAAGACGGCCAGTTATAAATCTATGGTCCTATTATTATCTCCATGCTACCACTCTCCTTTCCCTCCTGAAGAGATTCATTAGTTTATGTTTTGACATTGTACAAGTAGCAAGTGGCTGGAATTGCCATGTACAAAGTCAAATCCTTGAGGAGGATTTGTATTTGATTAATGTGTGGGTGGGGACAGAGTAGCCTTCTGAGTTGTCCTCTTGGTGTCTTGTCTTTGAAGAGCTAAGTACTCAGAAGTTGAAGCTTTCAGAAATCTCATCGATCTTTCTATGAGAACTGAGAGATCAGCTGAGAAGAGTTTCCATCTGGTGGCTAATCATCACGAATTTGCTTTCTAAGCAGAGTTTCTTCATATGCTTTCATCCCTTTTGACATAAGAGGAAACTTTCTTCTAATGACAGCTGCCCCCAAATGGAAGGATTTGCCTCAGGAGGTGGTGGGTTGGTTCCCCATCACCCAGGGTCTTCAGACGTAGGCTGGATGACCATTAGATCATGAAGGAGTTCTCATTCAGGTGCTGGTGAAACTAAATGACCTCTGAGGTCCTTTTCGACTCCAAGAATCTGAGACTTAAAAAATGGGAGCTGTCTGCCATGCCTGGAGAGCGTAGGAAATTAACTGACTAGTTCAAGGTTATGTACAGTTGGTTGAGGGGCCTGAGCCAGGTTTTTTGACAAAAGGACCCATTGAAGTCATCAAGAGAGTGCTACAACAGTACTTTTTGTGGTGGCAAAGAATTGGAAATTGAGGGGATGCCCATTGATTGGGGAATGGCTGAATTAAGTTGTGATGTACGGATGGTAATGTGCTATAAGATGAGCAGGTGTATTTCAGAAAAACTTGGGAAGACTTACATGAACTGATGCAAAGTGAGGTGAGCAGAGTCCAGAGACATTGGACACAGTGACATCAATACTGTAGGATGATCCACTGTGAATGATTTAGCTCTTCTCAGCAATACAACGATCCAAGAATTCTAAAGGACTCATGATGAAAAATGCTATCCACATCTAGAGAAAGAACTGATGGAGTTGGAATGCAGATCAAAGCATTCTATTTTCACTTTCTTTGTTTTTTTTCATTTTTTTTTCCCTTTTGGTCTGTTTCTCCTTTCATAACATGGCTGATATGGAAATATGTTTCACGTGATTGCACATATATAATCTATTTAAAATTCTTACTGTCTTAGGGAGGAGGCAAGTGAGGGAAAGAGGGAGAAAGTTTGGAACTCAGAAATTTTTTAAAATGATTGTTAAAAACTGTCTTTGTAATTGGAAATGTAATTGGAAAAAAAATGCTATAAAAAAAAAGGAAAAAGCACTATAATCTCCAAAGTGGGGGCCCAAGATTTTTCAGAATAGGCATCTAAGCCCAGATGAAAAAAATGTAGGCATCATATAAATCTCAAAGCATCATGTCAAGTATTACTAGATGAAGAAAGAGCCTTCTAATTTGAACCTATTCATACATGAATATTTAAACAGCTCATGTTTATTTACATGCTGCTTTAAGGTTCACAAACTCCTTTATATACATTATATAATTTGAGCCTCACAACTCATATTATTACGGTAATTAAGCTTATATTATTTTCCACATTTTTTTTTTGGGGGAAAGAAAACTGAAGCTCAGGCAAGGGACTTGTCCTGGGTCACCCTATTGGAGGGTGTCTAAGATTGTTTCCAAACTTTGAAGCCCAGCACTATCCATTTTATTCTGTTGCCTGGTAACCCAGTCCCCAGCCCTGACCTGTCTACGAATTGCTTTCCAATCTCCTAGTTCTTTGACCTTTCATTTCAATATGCTTTCAATTTCCTCATCTTTATTCTTCTTTGAGTCAACTCTTAAAATTGGGAGATAGATCCCTGAGTTTGTAGTTTTAAAAATTACAATATTTATTAGACATGTCAGCTTCCATTTTTCCAAGTAGTGGTAATATAAAAGTTATATTTAGCAAATCAGTAATGCTAAACTAATGATTAAACATGCAACAGAAACAGTAATAACCTAGAAAACAATAGTTACATGCGATTATAATTTATGAAATAATATTTATATATAGTAATAATCTTTGAAGTAATAGTTACATACAATTAAGATGTATCAAATATAAGTAAAATAGGCAAATCGATTATTAAGCTCCTGTTGTTCTAGGGGCAAATATGGTGAATAAAGCAATTCCTACTTGTTGGGGGGGTGGAAGGGGGGTTGAAAATGAGAGAAAATATCTATAGGAAAGAGAAAAAGAAGTGCAAAACCCTAGCTGTAAGTCCCTGCTTGCAATGGGTTTGTTTTAGGGTTGACCTTCATGTATAACCAAGGCGGGATGATCTTTCTACTTGTTACTAGCTTATTTTCCGTGTTATTCCCTAAACAATCAAGAGGCATGTTTGGATATTTCTTTATTAATTACTTAAATTGCATCATCTCTTAATTCTGAGCCCCACCCTAGTTAATTTAATAAAAATACTTTATAAAAAAAGCCTATAGGAAAAAGTTATTTCAGAAAAAAAATAAGCTGGAGAAATTTCCTGTAGGATTTTTACTTATATATCATCTATGCCTGTATCTGTGTATAAATTTCTACTTCCCTCATCCTCCTGCTTACGTAAACATCAAGGTTACTGACTATAGTATTAGCAGTGTAACCAACAATGTCGCGGACGGGACTGTTTACACTATATGGGCTGTGTGAAGTATCACACCCAAAGTCACCGCTAATCATCCTAACAGTTGCTAACTTCTCAGCTCTGCAGATGTAGTCCTGGCATTTAGTTCTTTCAGGGTACCCAAATGCTTTCTCAACAATTCTGTTTCTTTGCAAGATAAACTTTATATTCTTAGCAAATGAGTTCTCTTCACCTGTTTTCTCTGTATTTTCTTGAGCCATTATAGTTAACAGTCCCCCTCCAGAACAGTGGTGAAACCGTCTCCGCGTAGAAAGACACTGTCCATGGTCCTGTTGCCTCTTAATGAGCCACTAGACTAGTAACAGTTATCATTTGTGGGAGAGCCTATTGAAATTGGTGGTAAGTAATCATATACTGTGTGTGTATCTGTGTGTGTATAGTTGTGCTGTTTCAGTCATGTTTAACTCTTTGTGACCCCCTTTTGGAGTTTTCTTGGCAGAGATACTAAAGTGGTTTGCCATTTCCTTCTCCAGCTCATTTTACAGATGAGGAAGCTGAGGCAAACGGGGTGAAGTGACTTGCCCAGGGTCACACCAGCTAGTAAGTATTGGAGCCTGGATTTAAACTCATGAAGATGAGTCTTCTTGACTCCAGGCCTGACACTCTATCCACTGCACCACCGATCTATATACCTATATCTATAGGTATCTATATATCTGTATCTATGAATTTTTTTTTGGGGGGGAGGGTATGATGGTGTGGGCACAGAGATACAGTATAAGGGAAAATTTCAGTTGGATTAACCCTATAGTGAAGTGATCTGCCTTGGAAGTAGTCAGTCCCCTTTTACTAGAAGTGTTCAGGCAGAAACTGGATCTCCATTTATCTGGGATGTTATGATGGAGATTATTGTCCAAACATTGCCTGGACAGCATCTGATGTTTCTTCTCTAACTTGTGGCTCGGAGCTTTTGGTCCATGTTCCTATGAAGTGGGATTGGTTTTGGGCATCTCTCAAAGACATGCTTGAGCCACCTAGGGAAATGCTGAATGTGGCTTGGTCCTAACTCTCCTGGAGAGGGTCTTCAGTTCTCTTGAAAGAATCAGGCTAACAATAAACACCGAATAGAGTTTTTAGAAGACACATAAGCAACAGGAAAGGAATTTGTATCCATTCAAGACTAGTAAAGAATAGTTACAGCCCATCTTCCAGTGAGTGACATTTCATTCCTCACCTTCTGCCCCTTTCCCCTGCAAAGATTGAGTTACAATGCCTACAAAATATAACAATTCATGACACCACTGAGGCAAATCCCTCCCCCATACTCTGTGGTCATGGGACTGGTCCAATGTCAGCTTTTGTTTTCTTGCTCCACAGGAGCAAGTATGGAGTTGGGGCTAGAAGGAGTCTTGGAGAGTGAGTTCAGGCCTTAGGGAGATGAAGCATAGCCAGACTCCTAAAAAGGGAGGTCTCAGGGAGGAAGTCCCCAATGAGGAGAACAGGACCAAAGGTTGGACTTCCTTTTTGGAATAGTGATTTTTCCATTCCTGAAATAATTTGAGCGGAAAGTGGCTGATGACATGTGTAGTATGCAGCAAAGGGATTGAAAGGAGGGCTGTATTAGCTAGACCTCTATGGTCCTCAGCAGTTCCATAATTATATAGCTGTAACTTTAGATCAAGGATGACAAGGCAGAGGTGGGAGGGAAACTGCCATGAAGGAACGTTTATGTTTTATGGTAATCCCTCAATCAGAATATTTAGTAATTGAGGACAGTAGCCCAGAGAACTGAGTTTAGATGTCCCTTTTGTGGTCATCTTTTGTGGAGAGAGTTTGAGAGACTGCTCTGTAGAAGGAGAGTCGTGCTTTATGTTTCCCTAGCTTCCGTATTGTACTGGTGGATTGTCCTGTACAGATGTTGCCATGGAAAGGTCACTGTCTCCTTTATTTTATAGTTCAGGTGTTTTTGGATCTGAGATGGGAAACCTTTCCAAATATCCAGAGTCAAAGTGGTGGTGCTGGTGCTGGTGGTGGTAGTAGTTGTAGTGGTACTAGTAGTAGAAGCAGCAGCAACATCAGCATCAGCAGTAATAGTAGCAGAAGCAGCCAGCAGCAGTAGTAGTAAAGTAATAGTGGTGGTAGTATTATTAGTAGTAAAAAAATAGTAGTGGTATTAGTAGTAGTAGCAGCAGTAGTAATAATAATAACTCAACATTTACATAATGCTTTAAAGTTTGCAAAAGCACTTTATATTCATTGATTATTTCATTTAATCCTTTCAGAACACCGATAAGCTAACTACTATTATTATCCCCGTTTACAGATGAATAAACTGAGTCTGAGTGAGGTAAAGTGATTTGCCCAGGGCTACCCACCTGATTAGAAGCAGGGAGGCAGGGCAGGCAGTGTGGTGCAGTGGTTAGAGTGTTAGATTATTGTTATTTTTTTAAGTGTCAGAGGACTGCCTTTCATCCCAGCCCCACCGCCCACTGGCTTTGTGACCTTGGGCAAGTTTAGTAGCCTCTCTGGGCTTTTGTTCCTTCATCTGTGAAATAACAGGGCTCAGTTAGATGAGAAGTGTCAACCTAAGTACCTGCCAAGCCACACTGTCCAGTAAGATCTGGACTGCATTAAAATGTAATTGGAAAATGTTTAACAGAATAAGTGAAAGTATACTACAACACACATAATGTGAATTTGTGGCTTCCTAAGGAAGCCTGCAGATTGCAGGTGGACGCCACTGATTTAGGTGCCTCCAAGCTCAGATTCTGTGATTCCTAGGAGCCCAATAGGAAGGAGAAATTGAGGTGGTTGTTATCTTTGCAGCTTTGGATCCTGGTCAGCAGAGGGCGCTGTGAGCCCACTTTTAGTCTAAGGTTTGTGCCCTGTGGCCTCTTACAAGCAGGTAAGTCAGGGAGAGTGGGAGAAAAGGAAGTTACAATAACAATAGCTGTGAGAGTTTTGGTGAATATCGGCAAGTTGCCGTTTTCAAAGACCACTTGCCCCAGTTATCTCAGTTGTTCTGCACTTCAATCCTGTGAGGCAGGGCAGAGAAGCTATGGTTATTTCCATTTTTGCAGATGAAGAAACTGAGGCACAGAGAAAGTGGTGGAGTTCAGATGGGAGCTGAAGTCTTCTGACACCAGTGCCCTTTCTTTGTTGTTGTTGTTGATCTGTTCAGTTGTGTCTGACTCTCCATGACCCCGTAGACTTTTATTTTTATCCGTGGGGTTTTCATGGCAAACATAGTGGTTGGCCATTTCTTTCTTTAGTGTGTCCCTATTTTACAGATGAAGAACTGAGGCGAATAGGGGTTGTGAGTTCCCCACTGTCACACAGCTAGTAAGTAACTGAGGCCGGATTTGAAGTCAGATATTCCTGGCTCCAGGCCTGGTTCTCTATCCACTGCACCACCTAACTGCCCCAGTGTCTTTCTACCATTTCTTTGGTGTTGAATTCATTCCTTAACCAAGCTGCTCAGAAGAGCATGTAGACTTTATTTGACTTAATAGTTTTAGAGGGTTATCTAGTTCAATCCCCTAATTTTACTGATAAGAGAACTGAGTCTGGATAACTGAAATGCTTTGCCTTAAGGTAGTAGGTGGCTGTGGCAAAATTCGAACCTTTGTTACCAGTATTGGTTTCTATGGTACCCAACTTCTTGCCTACAAGAGCCATAGAAAAGAGGAAAACATCTTTACCCAGGTGAATAAAGCAGAACAATTGACCACATTGAGCCTTCCCAGAGATGCAAAGACATTAGCTTTTTAACAGAGAAACAGTCCTCTGATAGGATATCTGTAGGCTTTCATACACCCTGAGTAAATCAGTTGTCCGGCTCTCAGTACATGGCAAGTAAATTAAATATATGGCCCTTGACACGGCAAAGACTATCAGCATCTCTTTAAGGCTCCGAGTTACAAGCCATGGAAATGATCTCCTGTAGGGACATTCTTTAATTAGAGAAATGACATTTTATTTCAAGGTTTGTGCCCCATGGCAGTGACTGGAATGGTAATAATGCTGATGTTACTAGGAGGCATCGCAGCATTGGAAAATATGCCTGCTTAGACTGTAAGCAGCTATCATTCTGAGGGTAAACAAATTCACATCTTTTTAAGGCCTAATTGGATTGCAAATGTATGTCGCCTGCCTCCCTGAGCTTTTCTTTGTGTCTGACCTTTGACTGCTTTGCTAGGCTTCACCAGCTTTCAGATGGGCTGGGCATAGGAGCTGCTTTGCCAAGGCTGGCTTGTTGTCTTGTGCCCCTAGACTCTCTCAGTGCATGAGGAGGCGTGGGGTTAGGACAGGTTTGGGAAGGATGGCTTCTCTGGCTTGAGAGCAGTTTTCTGCAGAGTTAGTGTGGACAATAAACTTCAGCAACCACTTATGAAGCCCCTGCTTTGTGCAGAACATGATGCCAGGAGTCAGGGTTGGCACATCAATATTTCAATGGCTCTGTGACCTTGGCGATGTGAATGTGCCCTTCAGTGGGGCCAATGGCAACCCATCTGTGTCTTCTCATCATTTGTAGCTCTTGTCCATGTCCCCCTAGAGATGCTGTTCCGAGAAGCCCCCAGATGTGTTGGAGCCCTTCCTCAATCTCACCAGATGTGCTGGAGCCCTTCCTCAGTCTCACCAGATGTGCTGGAGCCCTTCCTCAATCTCACCAGATGTGCTGGAGCCCTTCCTCAATCTTACCAGATGTGCCGGAGCCCTTCCACTAGCCCCTGAGATGTGCTGGAGCCCTTCCACTAGCCCCCCAAATATGCCAGAGCCCTTCCACTAGCCCCCCAGATGTGCTGGAGCTCTTCCTCAATCTTACCAGATGTGATTGAGCCCTTCCACTAGCCCCCCCAGATGTGCTGGAGCTCTTCCTCGATCTTACCAGGTGTGCTGGAGCCCTTCCAGTAGCCCCCCAGATGTGCTGGAGCTCTTCCTCAATCTTACCAGATGTGCCAGAGCCCTTCCACTAGCCCCTGAGATGTGCCGGAGCCCTTCCACTAGCCCCCCAGATGTGCTGGAGCCCTTCCAGTAGCCCCCCAGATGTGCTGGAGCTCTTCCTTAATCTTACCAGATGTGCTGGAGCCCTTCTTCTAGGTCTCTTAATGTTATGTTCTGCTCCCCCTCCCTAGTGTGACATGTGGCTATCCTGGCATTGTTCCTTGCTATCGCTACCTCACCATCTTACCTCCTGTTCCTATGATATTTTCAACGTCACTTCCTGGGCACTAGTTGTTGATAATTTGCTAGAACTTACCAGCACCCTCCTTCGTCTTCATTGCCCTTGGGGTAACCTGCATTTGCTGGGGGAGGAACAAGGATTAAACAAGGCACGATTACTGCCCTCATGGAGTTTATAAGCTAACAAGGGAATACGGTACACGTACAAATAACTGGAATTAAAAAAGAATGCACAAAGGGAGCAAATTTGACCAATATTTATTCTAGTTGATTTCATTAATTTAGATTTAACTATCAGTAATCACAAACACTTCAAGACACAAAGAACTTTTAAGTTTATGTAAATTTCTACCACATACAGTGTCTAAATGTGTTCATATACAGAGTGTCCCAAAAGTCGTAGTGTAGTTTTGAGCCATTAAGACTTAGAACTGCACTAAGACTTTTGGGACATTCTGTGTGTGTATATATATTTCTATCTCTATCTCTATCTGTATCTCTATATCTATATCTACACACGTGTGTGTGTATAGACATATATGCACATACATATCGCATGTGTATGTATATATATACATATATACACATATATGCATACATGGTATCTGGGACATAGTAGGTGTTTAATAAATATTTGATGGATTGATGGGGCCTTTTGGTATCTGCGGTCCTGTGATGAGCCAGTCTTTGGGGGCAGCTTGGCACTGCAAACCCCGTGGTAGTGAGTTTCAGTCTCAGCTCTGCCTCTAACTCTCTGCATTTTAGTTGTCTCTGTGAAATGGAGATAACGGGACACTCTGTCCCACTTCACGGAAATGTTGTGAGAAACGAGGAGCCAAACTGGCAGCTTCTTAAGGCAAAGTCCACTGACAAAGGCCAAGCCATAATTGGTTTGACTCTGGGCCAGATTTTGGACCCAGTTTTCTCCCAAGGACATAAGGACATGCTTGCCTCTTCCGTTGTCCCCATTCAGCCTTTCCTTCCTTCTGGGGGACCTGGTACGTGTGCAGCTCGGTTATCTAGGTGAGTTGGAGGTCTGCTTCACCGTGGCAGGGGGCTGCTTCTCTTTCTACTGTTAATCTTCCAAAAATCCTGTTTATTTGTGCAGCTAGGTGGTACAGTGGATAGACTGCTGGTCCTGGAGTCAGGAAGACTCATTTTTCTGAGTTTAACTCTGGCATCAGACATTTACTGGCTGGGTGACCCTGGACAAGTCACTTAATCCTGCTTGCCTCAGTTTCCTCATCTGTAAAATAAGCTAAAGAAGGAAAAGTCAAAGCACCCCAGTATATTTGCCAAGAAAACTCCAAATGCGGTCATGAAGAGTTGGACACAACTGAAAAACAACTGACCAACAAATAAACAGAAACCCCATTTCTATCTTACACGTTGAACAATTCCTTAGAACCACAACAGCAAATGCCAGTGAAAAACACCTGGTATAGGTGACTACATATGAAGAGGCTTGCACCATCCTGCCCTAGCGGTCCCCCGCCACCCTGCTTTGAGGAAGAAGATAAGGCATATTATCCGCTTTTTGGGACCGTCTGTGGTTTTCCAGTTACTCAGAATTCGACTGTTAGTGATCTTTTCGTTTTCATCATTGTAATCATTGTGTGTGTTGTTTTTGGTTCTGTCTACCCTGCCCTCCACCAGCTCGTACAAATCTTGCTTTGTTCCACTAGATTTCTCATGGTCCACAGCTGATCTTCAAACGAGCTCTTGTGATGGGCATCATGGCACCAATGCCAACCAACACTTTAGGCATTTCAGCTAATTAAGAGAGCAAGGTCTCTGCCTGTTTGCTAGCTGAAAACTGTAGCCAAAGGTGGTTTGTAGCCTAGACCCTAAAAGACCTCTCCTGAGGGTGAGAGATGGTCTGTCAAGTTAAAGAGAATATATTCCTTAATATCCATGATCAGATTGCTGTTTTGTCAGTCATTGAGACAAATGGCACATGTGTGATTTTCTTTGGAGCAGCTGTGGCCAAAATCTTTGATGTTTTGGGGAGATAGGAGGTCCCATCAGGGAGAACATTAGGAAGATGGGGTGGGGGAAAGAAATGAGCACTTATATAGTACTTACTATTTGCCAGGCACTGTTGTTGTTGTTCAGCCATTTCGGTGGTGTCAGACTCTTTGTGACCCCATTTGGAGGTTTCTTGGCAAAGATACTAGAGTGGTTTGCTGTTTGCTTCTCCAGCTCATTTTACAGATGAGGAAACTGAGGCAAGCAGGGTGAAGTGACTTGCCCAGGGTCACATAGCTAGTGTCTGAGGCCAGATTTGAACTCAGGAAGATTCCTGACTCCAGGCCTGAAGCTGCCTACAGGTACTGGTGCTAAGTGCATCACAAATATGATCTCATTTGATTCTGTCAGGTAGATGCTGTCATTATCTCCATTTTACAGATGAGGAAACTGAGGCAGACAGAAGGTTAAGTGATTTTCCTAGAGTCACACAATTAGACGTGTCTGAGGTAGGATTTGAACTCGGGTCTTCCTGACTGTAGGCTCGGTGCCGTAGCCAATGGGCCACCCAGCTGCCTGAAAGGTAGGCTGTGAAGAGAATCAGACTGTATAGTGTATTGGGAAAAGCACAAGCTTTGGAGTTAGAGAATGTGAGTTCAAATCCTCTTATTACTGGTGTGATTTGGGGCAAACTGATTAACCTACCTGGGCCTGTTTCTTTATTTGTAAAATGAAGAGATTGGACTAGATAATTTCTAGCTTTGATTTATGAGTCTGTGATCTTGTCCCCATTCTAGTATGAGCTTTCTATGGGTCATCTAGGCTGCCACATGTCCATAATCCCTGATGCCTGGGAGGGTGCTCTCTGCACTAAGTCTGGCACCAACATGGTGAGTATCTGGGAGTGGGGGAGGGCACCAGGCTGCCTGAGAAGGGGCTGAAGTGGCAGAGGTTGGAAATGAAACAAGGCAAACCTCCTGTGCCAATCAGTGTGGGTGTCAAGCCTATGAATGGCCTCTGAACTTCAAGATTAGATGAAATAGGGAGACCCAATCTCAGAAAAAAACAAAAAATAAACAACAGTATAGGTCATTTTACCTCTCTGGACCTGACTTTTCTCACATATAAAAACATGGGAAAGATAATGCCCTCCCTCCCTATCTCACAAGAGGTTTTTGATGGATAAAACAAGGTAACAGATTGGAAAATATCGTTTTTAAAAAGGAAGGTGCCCTTCAGATCCTGGAAGCATTACTACTGTGTCACTGCATGAGCGTCCTACTTTGGTGGAGGGTCTCAGACCAGACAGTTAGAGGGGAATTAAGGCTTGTTAATGGAGGCGGATTAGTGAGACCCTGGAAGGAACCACAGGGAACTGTTTTTTAGCATTCTTGCGAGGAAGACATTTGGAGATCTAGCACATGATGCTGGTGCAGCTGATTGCAAATTGGTGATGCAAGTGGTGGGGGTGGGGGGAGTGAGTTAGCCAAAATTCCTAGTGCTGAGGTTATTATATCAGACTAGTTATTATATAATATGTATTATATACATTGTACTTGATAGGGTACAGTGAAGAATTGGTTGTATTTGTCTTCTTTTTTTAGGTGAGGCAATTGGGGTTAAATGACTTCCCCAGAGTCACACACTAGTGAGGGTGATGTGTCTGAGGCCGGATTTGAGCTCAGGTCCTCCTGACTCCAGGGCTGGTGCTCTATCCACTGCGCCACCTAGCTGCCACCTTTACCAAGGTAGGTTACAGCAGTAGTAAGTACAGAAAGTGTCCTAAACTCCCAATTAAAGAGAATGTTTGGGGGAATGAGGAGAAGGGAAATTCTAGTTAACTTGCTAACCATTCATCAGAAAATCTTTGTTGAAATTCTTTCTAAAGTATATTAATCGGCTTTCCTACCTTAGTAAGTACAATATATATGCATATGTATATATATGTATGTACTTATGTGTGTGTGTGTATAAATGTATACACACACACACACACAATTCTTGCTAATTGGTACAGTAGTAGTTAGGACACTGTATTTGGAGTCAGATGACTTGAGTCCATGACCAGTCTCTAGTACTTACTACCTTTGTGCCCTTGGAGAAGTAATTTGCCATATTTGGGCTTTAATTTGCTCATTTGTGAAAGGAGAGAGTGGAGGAGATGACCTCTAAACCTATGAGCCTGTGAACATCCTTATCTCATTATAGATATCAAAGGTACAACAAACTGGACTGAAGTTGTACTAACTCCATGACAAAAGGGAAGGTTTTTTTTTCCTTTTTAAACTGAATTCCTGGAATCAGTTTGTTTTCTTGTCATTTGCTTTTTTTTCTTAAAACTCAAGGTTGCTTAATTCTCATTCATTGAGGGTGTGGCAGCAGTTGGAGCCTTGGTTGATTGAAGTTTCACTGCACTGAAGTCACCTGGGACTTTTGCCTCTGCAATCTTTTGTACCCTTATTTTTTAAGCATGGCAATAAAAGTATGGAGCCTTCTTTGAGCTAGAATGGAGATCATGGAAAGAAAGAAGAATGAAGAGTTGGGAGATTCATGCCCAAACCTCTCTGGAGTCTCAAGGAGGCAGAATAAGAGGCAGGTAAGGGTGGAGGGTGCCTTTGTGAATTTTGAGTGCCTGGAGTTCCAGGTGGGGCTTAGAGACACCTGGATGGTTCAGTCACTCGTGTCTATATGAAAAGTAAAAGTTAGGAGCATGTGAGGCTATGATGAATGGTAATGGATTCAGTGTGCAGAGAGAGAGAGGGACAGAACGATTGAGATCTGGAAGGTTCCTTCTGATTGACCACAGACTCCTGGCTTTGATCAGTGATGTTGAACCCAAATAGAAATGGGACTGCTAATCTGTACATAAAGGTCCCTACACAGAGCTTGTTAACTTAGTTTTAAAATGTAATGTTATCTATGTCCCATTGTATTTGTATTTATTTTGTTCAATTTCTCAATTACAATTTTACCTTGTAATTTCCCAATTACATTTTAATCTGATCCCCAGCGCATTTGGGAGTGTTGCCAACAATGTGTTTGATACCTCTGGCTTACATTACCGAAGAGTCTGATAGAATGGGTCAGGTAGCCCAGGAAAGTTTATACTGCATGCAGATCAGGAAAGAAAGATTGTGGACCTGCCTGGGGAAGGTTTCTTTGAGTTTGCAGTCATTCATTCAATCATCCATTCATTCATCAAATATTTACTAAGTGACTACTTGTGAAGAATTATCTTCACAGAGTAGGGAAAAATATAATACTTGTCAGAAAACTTGGTTTCTAAGTCCTGGTTTTTTCTATTTATTAACTTTGTGAAGTTGGGGAAAAAATCATTTACTATCTCTGTGCCTCAGTTTTCCCCTTAGAAAAGGGAGAAGGTAATTCTTGTCCTATTTACTTCATAGAGTTGTCAAAATCAGATGAGAGATTGTATATGAAAGTATTTTATAAATGCAAGCCGTCGACAACTCTTGGGATCAGGAAGAACTTCCTGTAGGAGCTAGTGCATGAACTCAGTCTTGAAAGAAGCTGGGGATTCTAAGGGGGGGAGGAGAGGAGGGAGGACATTCCAGGCATGGGCAAAGGCAGAGGAGGGGATGGGCAAGTTTGGAGATCAGTAGCTCCAGGGCTTTGGCGGGAACCTGGGCTCAGGAATCAAATCTGGCAAGATGGGTTAGTACAGAGATGGCAGATATTGCCCATAACACTTCCAGAAGGGGTCAGAAGCTTATCAAAATGCAATTGGGAAATAGTTAACAACATGAATAAAAGTACACTAGATACAGATACTGTTAATATGTGGTATTCTAAGGCAATATGTGGCCTGCAGGGATCCTTATGTTTGGCCCTGTTTCTGGTTGAGCTTGACACCCCTGGGATAGAGCCAGTTTGTGAAGGGCTTTCATCACCAGAGTGAAGTTTGTCTGTCTTTTATCCTAGAGGTGATGTAGGGGAGCACTGAGGCCAGGGCGTGACGTGGTCAGACTCACGCTTCAGGAAGATTATTTTGGTCACTGTGGGGGGTGTTCTGGAGAGGCCAAAGAGGGGAAGCCCACAGACTGGTTAGGAAGCATTAGCAATACTGTAGGTGAAACTGCTGGTCTGCTGTAGGAAATGGTAAAAGCTACCTGTTTGCTTCTCAGATCCCCTCCCCCATTTCTCCTACCTCAGAATTTTTATACACACACACATACATATACATAACTATATACGTGTATGGGTACATACATATTATATATACACACATATGTATGAATTATACATATGTATAATTCTTATAAAGTTCTTAATTGATGCCTCCCCTCCACCTCCTCTTCTAATTCCTCCTCCCCCTCTTCTTCTTCTTCCTCCTCCTCCTTCTTCCCCACTTTCAAAGAGTTTAAACTCTAATGGGAGTAGAAAGTAGTGGTATAACATTTACATACATGAGTGGATACAGGATCTTCTGAGGAGGACGTGAGCATTAAGCCCTAGGGGAATCAGGTCTATCTCAGTACAGGAAGGGAATCTTGAAGGAAACTGGGGACTATGAAAGGGAGGGGTGTCTGGAGAGGAATACATTGCAGCTATAGAGGATAGTTTCTCAAAAAAGCCAAGAGATGGGAGATGAAATACCGAATTTATAGAATCCATTTGTCCGGAGTATAGAGTGCTATAAGGGGAGAGGCATGAAATAAGTCTGGAAAGGTAGATTGGAGCCAGAAGCTGTAAATGCCCTTTACACTGGGGATTTTGTCTTTGACCCCAGAGGCAATAGGAAGCCACTGAATTTGTGATCAGGGCATAGACCTGTATTTTAGGAATATTAATTTGGAAGCTGTGGAGAGAATGGATTGGGGAAAGGTGCAGGGAAACTAATTAGGAATCTATTTCAATAGTGCAGGCAGCAAAGGGGATGAGCCTGAACTGAACAGTGGCCATGTATCAGAAAGAAGGGAACAGATGTGCGGGAGGTTATGGTATAGAATTAATAAGACTAACTGGATATGGATGAAATAAATGAAAAAGCATTTGATGAATGCTTACTTGGTGCCAAGCATGTGCTGAAGTTTGGCTTGATGTTTCCTCCAAGGGCAGGAGTCTTTTGAATTTTTTAAAATTGTTTTTATTCTGAATTTAATGAACACCAAAAAAAAGAGATGACATTTCCCTATATGAAGTAGAGTAGAAATAGAGGATGATATATGATACCAAGAATCTTTATTATGTATAGTTTGCTTTTTAAAAAAAAGTAAAAATCCATCATATTCCTTTCAAAGTTATCTTGCTCATTGGTTTTAATTTCTGGACTTACACTCTTTCCTGTACATTTTAAAATTTGCTTCAATAGCCCTCTTATCATTCTTTTCTTCTTTTTTTGACAATACATCACTAGCTCTCTTCTTTTTTTCCATCCCCAATTTTCCCCACATAAAGAAAAAAGAGAAAAAACACAATCCTTTTAACAAATAACCAGGGCCAAATGAAAACAAAGCTATAATTTTCCACATTGAAAAATGTGTATCTCATTCTGCATCTTGAGTTCATCATCTTTCTGTCATTAGATTGGTAACATACTTTATATCAGTTCTCTGGAATTATGGTTAGTCATTGCATTGATAAAACTTCAGACTTTCAAAATAGCTCATTTTTACAATTATTATTATACAGATTCTTCTGATTCTCACTTTACTCTGCTTTAGTTCGCTTATGTCTTCTCAGGTTTCTCTGAAAAGTCATTTCTTATAGTGTAACAATATTCTATTACATTCATGTACCATGCTTTGTTCATTTCCCAGTGGGTGAGCATTAGTTTCCAGTTCTTTTGCTACAACAAAAAGAACTCCTTTAAGTATTTTTGTCCATATGAATCCTTTTCCTCTTTCCCTGATTTCTTTGGGGGTAGAGACTTAGTAGTGGCGTTGCCACTACATAATTTAATGTCTTTTTTGGGTATAGTTCTAAATTTCCTTTCAGAATGGCTGAATAATTCACAGGCTGGAACATTCTACCAACTATGAGCCAGTGTGTCTACCTTCTCTCTCCCTCCCTCTCCTCAGTTGTCATTGATTTTTTTTTGGTCATCTTTGTCAAACTGAAGGATAAAGCAGAGCCCTGGAGTTTTAATTTGCATTTCTCTACTTTTGGAAATTTTTTTCATATGGCTTTTGATAGATTTTATTTCTCCATTTGAAACTGCCTTTTTGGTAACTGGGGAAAAAGTCTTTTCAGTAGCTTTCTCTGTTAAAGTTATCTTACAAAAGATATGAAAGGAGTTGATTCATATTTATAAGGACAAGAGCCATTCCCCAATACATAAATGGTCAAGGATATGAATAGGCAGTTTTCAAAAAAAAAGAAATCCAAGTTATCAATAACCAAATGAAATAATGCTTCAGTTTGCTAATAGAGAAATGAAAATGAAAGCAGTTCTGAGGCTCTGCCTCACTTGCCATCAGTCACAAAGATGCCAAAAGAAGAAAATGACAGATGTTGAAGAGGTTAAAGGAAAACAGCCACATTAATGAATTGTTGGTAAAGCTGTGAATTGGTCCAGCTATTCTAGGAGGCAATTTGGAACTATGTCCCCAGAGTTACTAAATAGTGTATGCTCTTTGACACAAAGATATCACACTAGAGATTTTTTTAAAAAAAGAGGAAAAGGACCCATATAAATAAAAATATTCATAGCAGGCTATAGGTAGAAAAAATAAATGCTTGTAAAAAAACTATTAAAAAAAAGAACTGTTCATATCCTTTGATTATTTGTTTAGGAATGTCATTTTAATACTTTGAATCACTTTCTTATGTGTCTTGGTTATCAGATTTTTCCAGAAAAATTTATTACAAAATCACCCCCTCCCCTCGTTAACTGTTTTCTTTCTAACTTCAGCTGCACTGATTTTTTTTTGTGTGTAAAACTTTTAAGTTTTTTTAAAATCAAAATTTTCCGTTTTGTTTTCTGTCATCTTCTCTATCCCTTGCCTGGTCATGGACTCTTCCCCTATCTACAGTTGCAAAAAGTATTTCCTTTGTTCCTCCCTTCCTTTGTTTATGGTGTGACCTTTTATATATAGTTATATCTCCATTTAGAGCTTATTGTTATATGAGGCTGGTGACTTTGCACTTCCTCACTTAAATCCAATTCCCTTGCAAGTCATGGCATCGCTTTTCTGATGCCATGGTCCTCTTAAGGAACTGAGGACAAAGACAACAACATTGTTACATAAAACATGAGATGATGGATTAAACCTAATTTCTGCTACATTGTTTTCCTGTTTTCCCAACAGTTCTTGTTGAATAAGCGAATCCTTACTTCAGTAGTTGTGATCTTTGGATTTATCAAATATTATGTTATTAGATTTTTTGCTTCTTTATGTTAAGTGCCTAATTTGTTCCACTGATCAAATTTTCTAACAAAAATAAATAGGAAAAAGGAAAAAAAAGGTGATTGAAGAATCTTTGGAAAAAAAATACACAGAAGAGTATAGAAAGAATCAGAGAGAGTCATAGGCAAGGAAGACAACTTTGGAAGTTACATGTTGAATTCATCATGTATTTAAAAAGAAAAGCATGCTGCCTTTAACAGATTCACAGTTTCATGGAAAATCCTCTTTTTCTATATATTTACATGTTTATTTATATTTATATATGTGAGAATGCCTATTTTACTTGGTGTTTAAGTTCCAAATTAAAAAAAAAAGTAAAAATGAGGCAATCCTTTCAAATGATGCTGAATAATTCAATTAACTTAGATAATATTGCCATTTTTATTATAATGGTGACCTTCTTGAGAGTATGGACTGCTTTTTACCTTTCTTTGTATCCTCAGAGCTTACACAGTGCCTGGCAAAAAAGTGGGTGCTTAATAGATGCTTGTTCCACTTATTTAATCTATCTTTGTTTCTGTAAAGAGTGTTTTGTAGTTGTGTTCATAGAATTACTGTGTGTTTCTTGGTAGGTAGACTGCTAGGTATTTTATACATTCTTAAGTTATTATAAATTCAATTATTCTGTCTCTTCCTGCTAGTTTTTGTTGTTTTATTTTTGTTGTTCATTTTTTTTACCACGTAATTTTTTGTATTTTAATTTTTAAGATAGTATATTGCGTTTGTAGTATTTCTATTACTGAACAAATCTTACATGGCTGGCATAAGCATGCCTTGGCTATAACATATAATCTTTTTGTTTCTTTGTTTCTTTCTTTTTTTTGGCAAGGCAATCGGGATTAAGTGACTTTCCCAGAGTCACACAGCTAGTAAGTGTTAGGGACCAAATTTGAACTCAAGTCCTCCTGACTCTAGGGCTGGTTTTCTATGCACTATGCCACCTAGTTGCCCCCATATAATCTTTTTGATATATTACTAGAATCTCTTTGCTAGTATTTAGAATTAAAAAAAAATTTAAAGCCTTAACACAGTCAATTTTTATAACTTGTCCCATTTACAGTTGATAAACATATGTACTCTTTTCTGTTCCCATTCACTAATTATCAGACATCTATTATAACATCTATTATATCTAACTTTAAATTTTTTTTTAGATCTTTAACTTTTTTGTTTATCTTTTGATTAGATTTGTATAAGTGTGATAAAGGTACATTGAGATACCCAACTATTATAATTTTGCTGTATTTCTATAAATTGATTAATTCTTTTTAGATGCTATGACATTTGATGTATATGTGTATAGGTATATTTACACACATATATAATACTGATAATAATTCATTTTCTTTTTAAATTCAATTTTATTTTTATTTTCTATTCCAAATTCTCTCCCTCCCCTTATCTCTCTTCTCACCATTGAGAAGGCAAGATACAGAAAACCCATTACAAATATGAAGTTATGCAAAATAAGTTTTTACATAGTCATATAAAAAAAACCCCAAGAAAAAGAAAGAGAATAAAATATGGTTCAGTCTTCACTCTGAGTCCATCAGTTCTTTATCTGAAGGTAGATACCATTTTTCATCATGAATCTCTGTAATTGTGGTGGATTACTGTATTAGTCAGAGTTATTAAGTTTTTAACAGTTGATTATCTTTAGAATATTGCTATTGTTGTATTGTTTCCTGGTTCTGCTCACTCTACGTTGCCTCAGTTCATATAACTTTTCCCAGGTTTTTCCTGAAACTATTGCCTATATAATTTCTTTTAGTACAATAGTATTTCATCACATTCATATACCATAACTTGTCCAGCCACCTCCCAGTTGATGATCATCCCCTCAGTTTCCAATTCTTTACCACCACAAAAAGAGCTGTTAGAAATATTTTTGTGCATTTGGTCCCTTTTCTTTCCTTTGATTTCTTTGAGGTATAGACCAAGACGCAGTACTGCTGAGTCAAAGAGTATGCTAAGTTTAAGAGCTTTCTGGGTATAGTTCCAAGTTGCTTTCTTTTTTTTTTGTTTTCAGTCCCAAATTCTGTCCTTCCCTCCATACCCTCTCCCATGCATTGAAAAGGCAAGAAATACAGCACCAATTATACATATGAAGTCATGCAAAACATATTTCTACATTAGCCATGTTAAAAGAAAGCAAGAAAAATAAAGGAAAATTATGCTTTAATCTGCTTTCTGAGTCTATCAGTTCTCTCTCTGGAGGTGAGTAGCATTTTTCATCATGAGTACTTTGAAATTGTGGTGGATTATTGTATTGATCAGAGTTACTAAGTCTTTCAAAGTTGATTATCGTTACAATATTGCTGATATTGTGTAAACTGGTCTCCTGGTACTGCTCACTTCAGTTTGTCTCAGTTCATGTGTTTTGCCAGGTTTTTCTGCATTTATCCCCTTCATCACTTATTTTTTCATTTATTATTTTTTTTTAAGGCAATTGGGGTTAAGTGACTTGCCCAGGGTCACACAGCTAGTAAGTGTCAAATGTTTGGTCTGAGACCAGATTTAAACTCAGGTCCTCCTGACTTCAGGACCAGTGCTCTATCTACTGCGCACCTAATTGCCCCCCCTTCATCATTTTTTACAACACAATAGTATTCCATTGCATTAATAAACCATAACTTGTTCAGCATTTCCTCAGTTGATGGACATCCCTTCAGTTTCTGATTCTTTCCCACCACAAAAAGAGTCACTTTAAATACTTTTGTACATAGGAGTCCTTTACCATTTTCTTTGATCCCCTTGGAGTATAGACCTTATAGAAGTATTGCTAGGTCAAAGGATATGCACAGTTTTATAGCCCTTTGGGCATAGTTCCAAACTATTTTCCAGAAACGGTTGGATTAGTTCACATTTCTGCCAACAGTGTGTTGGTGTCCCAATTTTTCCACCCCACCCCCAGCATTTGTCATTTTCCTTTTCTGTCGTGTTGCCAATCTGATAGATGAGAGGTAGCACCTCAAAGTTTTCTAAATGTGCATTTCTCTAATCATTAGTGATTTAGAGCCTTTTTGTATGACTATAGACAGCTTTGATTTCTTTCTCTGATAACTGTTGGTTCATATTCCTTGACCATTAATTATTTTAAAATTCATTTTCTGTGATTATAAGCATTAATGCAATTTCACAGTTTATTTTTTAAAATCATGTCTATTTTTGTTTTTGTCTTGGCTAAGATAATGACTGCTACTGAACTTACTTGAAGCACAATAGATTTTGTTCCAGGATAAGGGTCTTTATGTCTGCCACAGCCTCCCATATGCCTTGTACTCTCTTTGGCTCCAGAAAACAGAATAGGAATGATGGAGGGAGTTTCAGTGAGGTGAATTTAAACTTGTTGCAAAGAAAAAAAATAATGATTTGAGATGTTCAGAAGTGAAGTGAGCCACTTTATAAGGCAATGAGTTCTTTCTCTTTGGATGTCTTCAGATGGAGGCTGGGTGGCTATTTTTTGGGGGAAACGGTAGAAGGGATTTCTTTTCAGACTTGGGTTGGACTAGATGGTCAGATTCCATGAACCTATCAAAGTCACGTTGGATTAGACTGATGTCTTCGCCAGCTCAACACTATGTTTCTATGAAGATCATTATGTAGGAGAGGGTTGCAATCCTCCTTACTGTCCCCAAAGAATAATTTGCAACAATAGACAGTTGGCTAAACTAACTTATGTATCTAAACTTGTCTTTAACCTACTTACATTTTCAGCTTGTAAAGTTTCTTGGGGGAAATGATTTCTCATTGTGTAAAGTAGGACTTCCTTTAATTCATCCCCAAACTATTCTTTAAAAATTTTGGGGATATGAGAGACAGCCTATTGTAGAGGAAAGGGCGTTGACTCAAGTTACAAAAGTTGGGTACAAATTCCATCTCTAATGCTTATTCCCTTTGTGACCTCCAGCAAGGCACTTGATTTTCTGAAGCATTAGTTTTCTCCTCTGTAAAATGAGGGGGGTTGGATTAGGTGACCTCTGAAGTCCCTTCTAGGTTTGAATCTATGATCCCATTACCCTTGACTTCTACTATTGATAAACAACCCTATGCATTTCTGATTCAGGTATTTAATGATTTGTTAAGACTTAATATTAGACATTAATAATAATTATACATTTAGCAATTATTTACATTTATATGAATTAATTTCAGTGCATAGGAAGGCATAATTTTTTGGTTACTTGCTCTAAGTTTTGAAAAAGATTTGTTTCCCATTCATTCTCATTCATATTTCTTCCTTCATGGTCACTGTTAATATGTGCTATTTTTCTACCTCTGCTTTTTTTCACTTTGTATTATTTCCTAAAGGTCTTTCCAGATTTCTCCATTTTCTCCATACTTGTCAGTTTTAATGCTTCATCGTGTTCCATTACATTAATGTACCACAATCTATTCAGCTATATCTGTTTATTGTTGAATAGCTCTTTGTGTTTTCCCTTTGTAGATTGTGATCCAAATGTTTTTAATCTCTCCTTTTTAGCTCTTCGGTTTCCTTTGAGCTGCCCTTCTGTGTAATATGTTCTAATGCTACCAGGTGTGTCTTTTTTTCCCCTAATGGCTGTTTCCGTAGCAGAGGACTGTGTGGGGCCAACAGCAGGGTGCCCACCTTTGTCTTTGTAATGAGCCCCAGCTCAGGGGCTCTGATGTCAAACTGGTGAATCATAATCTCATGATGATTCATTCTTTTTAAAAAATAATGAGAAAGTCCCTTCTCATAGATACAGCTTTCATTCCAAAAATAAAAATCAGTGCAGCTTTTATTCATTAAAGGAAAAGTACAAATTGAAGTTAACAAACAGGAAATCAGGGCTTTATTAAATGAATGAGAGAAAAGTGAATAAATCAAGGCAAACACATCCTTTTTGGGTTTTAAGCCAAATGGCTCCATTTCCGTGTAAATGACTTCAGTGCCAGGTGAATTATTGACCTTAAAATGTAGTTGGATGCTGTGAAAATAGGCAAAAACTATTTGAATGGGAGATTTAATATGAATACTGCTCAAAGTGAACGTCTCAGGGCTACATGCCTCCCTCATATAATCATTTTTTTTTTTTAGGCAGTTGGGGTTAATTGACTTGGCCAGGGTCACACAGCTGGTAAGTGTCAAGTGTTTGGTCTGAGGGCGGATTTGAACTCAGGTCCTCCTGACTTCAGGGCCGGTGCTCTATCCACTGCGCCACCTAGCTGCCCCCATATAATAATTTTTCAGGGCGTTGTTTTGCTTATGAACAAAATAATCTCTGTGTTTTGAAGGTTGCTAGATCTTCATTTAATAGATACATATTATCTGTTCAGCACTGTGCTACATGCTATAGCTGATATAATGAGCAACACTATAGTTGAGAAAAAGAAGTTGAGCTGAATATAGCCAAGAATATAAAATTAAATCAATGATTCTAATCAGGCTTAAGACTTCTCATCAAAAAGAAAATGAAAAAAAAAAGTATTGTGCTTTTAGTTGCCAAATTGTGCAGGAACTCGACTCTGCAGTTCATCTGAAAGCCTTGGTCTAATAGATGACTGTGTGATGGAATTAGTAGTGGCCCATTTAAAACTTGCTGGTTATGGTTACTACATATCAGGGCTCGAACCGTGCCCTAGGAGAGGGAGGTGCTCAGAAATATTCGTGGTCCTCTCAGCCTTCTATTTTGGCTTTCAAGTGCCAGTGTGTCCACAGCCTTGCATCCTTCCCACTTGGGAGAGTCATTCTCTTCATCCCTTGGTAGAATTTATTGGGTAAGTCACAATCTTCTTTGAATCTTGGTTTCTTCACCTGCAAAATGAGGGATTGTACTAACGGGTCTCTAAGTTCTCAAGTCTGTGAATCATGTCTATTTGATGTTACTCTAAGGCATATTTGATGTAATATTTTAAAACTGTCATAAGATTTTGGAAGACTGCTACCCTGGGGGTTGGGAGAGGGGCAGTGTAGCTTATCTAAGTGATGATTCAAAAGAGAGATCTTGGGGAAATGGGTAGAATTTGTAACAAACAGGGAAAGGCTAGATAATTGATTGAACTCTGGCTATGTTAGTCATCTCTGCTTTGGAAATGAGCCGAGAACTGAAGGTATCTGTTCCTCTGAGAGCAAACAGGAACTTGAGTCGATGATCCTAAAGGGGACACATGCCATGCTACAAACCTTGTTAGGAAAAGTCATTTGTTTGCTGAAGCTGTGTGCTGGCCCGGCTTGCCAAATAGATCCCTGGGTTAGGGCTCAAATTTAGAAAAGAGGGATAACTCCCAAAAGGTAACTAGGACCTTTTCTGCCCTTGTACCTTTGACATAAGGGTTACGTTTACCATATAGTACTCAGCACACTTAAGGAATAATTTTTAAATACAGGAAAAATTGAAAAAAGAAAAAAAAAACTCTGTACTGCTTAGTATTATCTAATCAATCTCAATTCCATAAATTGATACAGTGGAGAGAGCTCTGGCCTTGGAGTCAGGAGGACCTGAGTTCAAATCCAACCTCAGACACTTGACATTTACTGGCTGTGTGACCCTGGGCAAGTTACGATTGCTTCATCAGAAAGCAAAAAAAAAAAAAGCTAGTCTTAGGCACAATTTTGAAGTCACTTGACAAGTGTTTATTGAGTATCTACTATGTACAAGACACTAGAGATGCAGTGACAAAAATGAAGTGGTTCCTGCCCTCCAACAGCTTACATTCTCTAGAGGAGATGCAACATGAACAGAAATGGATGTCACTCAAGGAAAGTTAGAGAGTTAGAGAATATGAATGACTACTAGGGTGGGGTTCTGGTACTCCAGGACAGAAGAAGAGAGCAGGGAAGGATTCCTGAAGGAAGTGATGCCTGAGCTGAGCCCTGAGGGAAGAGGAAGATCTGGGATAAAGGAGGGGAGGGTGGGTGCATTTCTGGCATGGGAGACAGCTGATGTGAATCCATGGAAGCAGGACATGGAGTGCTGAGTTCTCAACATTTGAATTCTATCTCTTTTCTTAGGGCAGAAGCTTAGGGCTCTGTGCTTTGTCCTCCTTTCCCTCCTTATTCCCCGTTTCTGTCCCTTTCATCTTCCTTCCATCTCCATTCCAGCTCTTCCTGACAAATGGAAGAGGATCTGAGGTGTTACCTTGGGAAAATCCCTTGCACTAAGATGTTAATGGCATAATGGTACCCTTCCTAGGGAAGATGCACTGAGACCAGAATGGCTTGGTAGATAATATTAGGTTTGGAGTCACCAAGACTTGGGCTTATATCCCATCTCTCAATCTTATATTTTTGTGTTACCTCGGGCAGATCACAACCTCTTTGAGCATCAGTTTCTTCATTTGTAAAATAAGGATAATGATGCTTATAGAAGCCACATCGGAGGGCTGTTGAGTGGCAGTGGTCTATAAATGTCATTGTCCTTACTTTGGTTTTCCTGACTCTTCTAGTCATGAACTTCAACTGAGCAAGCTGTGTAACACTGATAGATGACCTTTTTTTTCCTTTGGAAGGGAGAGCCTGATTGAGGGAAAGGCAGTGGCTGCTGGGAAGTTCCTGCATTGGTAGTGGGAAGAATCATTGTACAAATAAAAATCAGAAGTCTTGAAGCTCAAAAGCTAGAGGAGGTCAGTAGTGTTTCTCCTAAGGAATAAACAGGATCATAATAAAGGACACAGTGAAGCCTGTGGAAGGTAGTGAGATGCTAGGTATGGCTTGGCTCTAGTAGATCGTTAGGGAGGTGTTCAGCTTAAGAAAGAGCTCTCTCAATTTGGTGTATTCATAGCCACAGTTTTTAGAGTTGGGAAGGACTTCAGAGGTCACTCAGTCATACCGCTGTTACAGATGAGAAAACAGGTTAGAGTCTTTGAGTGATTTGCCTAAGGTCATATGGAGATTAAGTGGCAAGGCTGGGATTTGAATCTGAATCCTCCGGTCCCAACTTGATGCTTTTTTCCCATTGTACCATGCTTCAGAAGTTCTTTGGGTGTATGTAGGATTTTATTCCAGCCGTGCTTACCTGACTTTTCCCTAAAGCTTTTTCTGACCTTTATTGACCTGAAAAACTCTTGCTGCTGCCATGATTTTCCATGGCAGTGGCTGACTTTAAGTGGTAGCAAACAAAAATTGAGGTGTCAGTTTTGGGGTGGAGGACATCTTCCCAGTGCCTCTCTGATTTCATTGCATAGGTACCTACCTACTCTAATTAGGTAAAGCCATCCCTAGACCCACATTAGATTGCAAGCTTTTTTTTTTTTTAAAAGGCAATTGGGGTTAAGTGACTTGCCCAGGGTCACACAGCTAGTAAGTGTCAACTGTTTGGTCTGAGGCTGGATTTGAACTCAGGTCCTCCTGACTTCAGGGCTGGTGCTCTATCCACTGCACCACCTAGCTGCCCCTAAGATTGCAAGCTGCTTGAAGGCAGGGTCTGTGTCTTAATTCACTTTCATATTCCCAGTGCTTTGTATAGTATCTCACACAGGGCAGGGACTTGGTAAACATTTGCTGAATGTTCGTCTTAAACAGTGGCTACCAAACCTTCTATGGAAAAGTGCTCACACTTGGCCATCCTAGAGGTGCCATTTAGCCAGACCTATTGGTGTGTTTTTGATGTAGTAGAGCGGAAAATATTTTATGTGGAGTCAGAGAACCTAGGTTCTAATCTTAGCTCTGCTGTTCACTCCCTGGGTAATCTTGGGCAAATTATTTACTCTCCAAAAGCCCCAGCTGGGCTGTAAAATGGGGATCCTGGACTGGATACTCCTCAATGTTCCTTCCAGGTCTAAATCTGTGGTCCTGTGATAGTGAATGTATAGCCAAAGGCAGTAGCAGAGGGACATGGAAGTGGGGAGAGAAGGCATTTTGTTGCACAGAACAGTGCTAGTCCTGCACCACCACCGAGCTTTTTCTTCTTTAGCCTCAGGAGAAATATGAGATGGATTTAATCTTTCCTGCAAATGCCAGAAGAAATTTTTTAAAATGGTTTTTGATGTCAGTTCACAAAATGGTTCTTATCATCACCCCTAGGATTATTTATTTATTTCTTGAAAAAAGAGGCACTGATATAATACTCTGACAGGCAGCCTGGCAAATTTATATAAATTTAACCTTCAGGCTATAGGGCAGTGAGTGGCTAATGGATTTGAAAATTCCCTACAGTGGAAAGAATTATATTTTTTTGTTTAACAAACAGAGTGAATACAGGGGAAAAGGGATGTGCGTCTGTAATTTATGTGATTATTTTTGTGCTTCTGTCTTTCTGTTCTTACATGTGTCACTCTTAGCTATGTGACCGTGGGCAAGTCATTTGACTTCTGTGGGCCTGTTTCCCTTCTGTAAAATGAAGGAGTTTTGGACTAGATTATCTCTAAAGTTCCTAGTTAGTAAGGGATGTGATGCTGGACACATCACTCCATCTCTCTCATCTAATTAATTTCATCTAATCTATCTTTCCATCTTCTCGTCTAACAATAACAGCTATAATAGCATTTATATGGTGCCTACCAGGTTTTAGACAAGGTGCTCAATGATTTACAAGTTCTTTCTCATTTGATCCTCTTAACAACCCTGTGAGATAGGTGCTATTATTATCCCCATTTTAGAAATGAGAAAACTGAGGCAAACAGAGGTTGTGACTTGTCCAGAGTCACACAGTAAGTATCTGAAGCCAGATTTGAACTCAGGTCTCCCTGACTCCAGGCCTAATGGTCTATCTATTGTATTGCCCAGCTCCCTGTAAAATGAGAAGATAGGGCTAGAGGATCTCTAAGGGCATTTCCAGTTCTAAATGCATAATTATATGATCCTATGAATAGATGAATTAAAAAATTCCTGTTAGTGCTAGCATTTTGTGATCTATGATTCCTTTAGTCAGTGATCCCGTGATCCCTTCATTCCACAGGGATGTAATTTTCTGATTCCATGATTCTCTGATTTTCTGTGATTCTAGGCCTGGACCTTTTAGCTGTGTGACCTTGGCTCGTCACATTCCCACCTTGGCCTTAGATCACACAATTCCACATGTCTTGATTTTATGTTTCTCTGGTTCCTGTGATCCATCCCTTACTTGCTTTCTGGACTTCAGTTTCTTCACGTGAAAAGTGAGGTGAAGGCTGGGCTAGCCTGCAGACTCTGTGAGTCTGTATGATGTTATGAAGTCAAATAACTTCTGTGCATTCTGCAGGAAGGAATATCTGTTCTGTTCAGGGCTTGTCTCTTTCATCTTAGTCAAGCGTTGGCCAAACCAAAGTCTTCAAAAAACCGAATTCAGGTGGAAAAGCCCATGATTCTGTAACTCTAGGGATCATATCCCAGCTGTATCACTGACTCACCATGAAACTTGGACAAATCAATGTTTTCTATTTACCTTTTATTATGGTAGCTTACATTTATACAGCATATGTAAAATTACAAAGTGATATGCAAAGATATGTCTATGCGTATATATAGGTAGGTGTGGATATATACATATGTGTGTATGTTTTCTGATTACTTCTTCATGAAAACCTTGTGGGAGTGGAGAAACTCACTCAAGGTCACACAGGTAGCAGGGAAGTAGAGCTGAGATTTGAACCCAGAGCTCCTCACTTCAATTTGAGGGCTGTTTCCACTCCATGACATTGTCTCTGTCGTCCAGGATTCTTTCATCCCACAAGTCCATGGTTCTTCGGTTCTGTGGTGATAGTCCCAGCTCTGGGGCTCACTGACCGTCAGAACCTTGGTATGGCAGTGACTGATTTTCTCTGTCTTTGTTCCCTTCTCTGTAAAGGGAGGGGGTTGGGCTAAAGTCCTCTCCAGTTCTGACATTCTGTGCCAGCATTTTCCTGATGCTGTGTGGTTTCTCCCTTCCTTCCCCACCACAGTGATGCTACTTCATCTTTCTACGTGTCTCTTTCACCCCCTGTAATATGAGAACTAACCCCACCCAGCACTGACATGCTGTTTTTGTGATTGTATGGATGCCGGTTTGAGAGGACCTACTTTAGAGCATGTGGTGATGCCCAGTTAGATATTGATTGGGTTTCCAGAGGTTGGTTTGTGAACTGGCCTGTGAGATGGCACAGAGTCAGAGCTGCGGAAGGAGAGCAGAGACCTCATCCTATGCCCCACTCGATCTGGGTGGTTCAGGTTAAAAGTGGGATGGCTACTTGATGTCCCTGAGATATCAGTGCTGATATTGGACCCTTTCTCTCTGCTCCTAGACCACTACCCCAGCACTTCCTTTCCTAAAACTGAGGCTATTGTGATCTCCTCAGATAGAATATAAGCACTTCCAAATTAGGGATTATTATTATTATTATTATTATTATTATTATTATTATTATTATTATTTTAGTTTTTTTTTTTTATCCCAAACACTGAGCACAGTGCCTGGCACATAGGAGGAACTTAGTAAATGCTGACCAATTGATTGGTTGACTGATAGAGGAGATAGGGTGGGGTGATATTTGTGCTGGTGAAGACAGACCCTTTGCGCTCCTTTTCCTCTACCTCTGGTTACAGTAGCATGTTTTAGATAGCAGAAGTTTGTCCCCTCCATGAGCACACACACCAAGAATGGCCATTCCCAGGCCTGCTCCCATTTCCCAGGGAGGGGAATCTCCAGAAATCCTAGAAGTATGAGCAATCACTTTAAACCTAGACCAGCTGAACCTAAAGGAGCTAAGAAGCAGACACATGGAAAGGGCTAGAGGTGGGGTGGGTGTGAGAGGGAAGGCACCATGGAACTGAATCATTGTCCCTCGACCTTTCATACTTTGCCACAACCTGGACTAGAGAATAACAAAACAAACCCATTATAAAAAAATGCGAAGCGCTCAGTCTAATGGGAGGATTATATGTGGAGGAGGAGATGGGAGGACAGAGGGAGGAGGGCCTCGAACTTAGAACCACTGTTCTCCACTCCAGCTCTCCCTCTAGGTCACTCTCCTGGGTTCCCTTTTCCCCTTCCAGGAGATGACCCTGGTGGCTGGAGTCGGGACTGAGTCTTTCCAGGTGGGGCTACTCCAGACCTTGGACCAGGGGGTTTGGTTACTGCCAGGCGCAGGCTCGCTGGTAGCATCATTCCTCTGCCAGAACTAATATTCTTGGTGTCACCCTCCTCTTTCTTCTTAGGGTGGTTTTGATGCTCAGATTCTGACTTGTTTCCTTGAGACAAAAAAATTTAATGGGAGAGAAGAGAAATAAATAAAAGGATTAAATAACATAAGAATCAGTGTATTATTCCCCCTGCCTTTTTTATTTTCACTCCCTCCTTGCACTAAAATAACACACTGGTGAAGTTGTTCACTCCTAGATCTGTTTGATGAAATAAAGCTCAACACGCTTCCCTGGATACACGTATACATTTGCATGCTACCTACATGCTCCATGCATGCTATGTACATTTTCAACTCCCGTTCATACTTTTTTATCCATGTCCATACCTTCTCATACATCCTCCACAGGGGCACCCACCCCAACTGCTCTAGGCTTCCCCCTGTATCTCTTGATATTGTAGAGACACCAGGGAATTCTACATTCTGTCTATTGTTTATCACACGTTCTCGTTAAATGAATGGTTCAGCTCCTGGTCCTTGAGTCCTTCTCTTTGGTCCTGTGATCCATATGCTTTATGGCACTTCTTCTGCCCAGTTCTTTGCTGGTAAATGTGCTATGGCCTACACATCTACCATAAAAATTAAAAATTGACATTCCATAATTCTTTCAGGTTTATCAGACACTTTAAATACATTATCTCATTTGAGCCGGAAAAATATTGATCCAAAGAGATGGACCTTTGTTTCAGGAAAAAGCTTGGGGCTTATTAAAAGCAATTTTTCATGTATAATTCAGCCTGCTCTTCTTTTTTTCTTTAATTATGACCCCAATTCACTGTCCTTCCACAATGTCTAAGAGCTATGCACAGATAGACCCAACTCTGGGTTATCCATCCAACTGCATATTACAATCTGGAAAACAGGCATTTCACATTCACTTAGCTTTTCCTGTGTAGGTAGTCAGGCTGAACTCTTGAGTCATTACAGATCTCATTTAAGAGTGTTCTAGAGCTTAACGCTATCAGCATAATGTTAGCAGCAAAAAGGAGAATTAAGATGATCTCGCTATCTATAGGGAATGATTGTTTAATTTGGACTCCATGCTAGCCATCCTTCCAAGACAGTGGCAGACATCTTCAGTGAACATTCTTCTCCTTGTCCTATGCCTTGACTGATGTTAATGATCAGAGGTTTGTCAAGCAAAAGTCTTTGTTGTTACATCTTTCAAAGAATCTTGTATGATTTTAACATGTGGTCCAGGGGACACCTTGTTGAAGTAAATGACTTTTGCCTGAGGCAGCATTTTGCTTTATCACATCAAGTACGTTTTTAATAGTCAACAAGTGGCAAACACAGTGAATCTTATATCTTCTGCACCTTTCAGTCAATTCTGGAACTTGTAAAGATGTGGCCCGCTGTTATTGTTAGAATATTATTAGAATATTATAGGGTCAAACAAACAAACAAAAAAGAAAATCATAGGGTCATAGATGTAGAATTGGAAGGGACATGAGAGGCCAAGTAGTCCAATTCCTTCATTCTACAGCTAAGTTTAGTTAAAATCCTACTTTCTGCGGGAAGTCTTTCCCAATCCCCCTTATTTTTAGTGCCTTCTCTCTATTAATTATCTTTTATTTGTCTCATGTATCTTTTGTTGGTACATAATTATCTGTACATTGTCTCCCCCCATTAGACTGTGAGCTCCTTGAGGGCAGTGACTGTCTTTTGCCTTTCTTTGTATCCCCAATGTTTAGTGCCCAGAACATGGTAGGCGCTTAATAAATATTTGTTGACTGACTGATTACAGAGGAGGAACTGAGGTGTGGAACAGTTAAATGCCTTGCCCATATTAGAAGTGGCAGAACTAAATTTTAAACTGAGGTCCTCTGACTCCAAATCAGGCACTCTTTCCATTAAAATGTGATTTTTTTCCTCCCAATCACTCAGAATCTTTTCCTCTTTTGACTCCTGGGAGGACCAATCTGTCAACACCCTCAAATTTATAGGGCTGCCAGTATGGACCTCCTCTACGTGTGGCTGTCCCAGTATAGTTGCATTTCTCATTTTTGGTTACTTTAATGCTATCTCTACTTCCACTTAGAGTAAATAACATGGGTCATGATGTGAAGAGACTGAATATGGTGATTTCACTGTCATTGATGGAAAAGGATAATTTGTTATGGAAATCCTGATGAATCTTTTACATTTTTTCATCTGTTGTCCTTCCAGGCTTATCCTTAAATGCTCTTGGGGTCATCTGAGGCTAATTGGGTCTTACACCAAGCTTTCTGTCCGATTGTTTTTCCCTCCACTGCTTTTCACTATTTTACGAAGCAATTGCCTCATATACTACTCATAATATTCCAACATTTTCCTTCTTAAGATTTTACAAGTGAGTTAATATCTCAAGCTGGTGTTGCTCTTACTTGCCATAGTTCTGTTTGGCAAGGAAATTAAATGTCTGATTACAGAGTCTCTATGCTCTTTTGGGTTTGTGGAAGTGATTAACACAGATTAAGCTTTCTTAGAAAATAATAATTTTCTGTGTTGACTTCTATTCTTTTATCCATTTACCATTTTTCAGTATTTACAAATAGTTTAAATAAATTTAAATGAGCTTGTTTAAGTAAGTCAGATGAAGTTTTAATTACACATCATGCCTCTTTTTCTCATTCTTTTTCTAATTTGATATTGATTTTGATCCTTGCTCTAATAAATTGGTAGTCTGACTATATAAGACAGCTGATGCAGAAATGACTCTTACATTGGTAACCAGCTTTTGTGTGTTAGATTACAATTAATTTCACTTTTGTTATGTCAGTTGGTACTTGCCACCTAGGCAACTCCAATTTTCTACATAGAATAGATCTGTGGGCCTTTTCATTTTTTATTCCTGAACCATATTATCAACATATTTTTCACTTCCCTCCTTCTGCCCATCTTTAGAGCCATTGAGTAGTAAGTATAGATTGATTAATTTTGAGGAGCATATTGACTTCTTGATTGAATTGCTCTATTTCTTTATCCTTTGCCATAGGTGTTATCACAAAAGCTGCAATTATCTTTATGCAAATGCTTATCAAGCACTGTAACATGAAATGACTAAGAATCTGTGAAATGATGTATCTGTTGTCTTTGAGTGCATGATGAAACCAACTCCACCAATTCCTTTATTTGCTTCTTTTGGGAAAATCTATGAGTCCTCTTTATATTTCGGTGCAAGTTCTTTTTGTCTTGCATTTCATTTCTGGCAAAGGTGTTGAGACTAATATGCTTCATTTTTTTTTCATTATTATGTCTGCATTTTGTAGGAAGTCTTTCCTAGTACCTCCAGCTGCTGATGCTTCCCCCCTCTAAGGTTATCTTCTATCTGCTCTCTCTATGTATCTATTTATGTACTTGCTATTTCCTCTATTAAAATGCAAGCTTCTTGAGGGCAGGGCCCATTTTTGTTTTGTCTTTGTATTCCAGGTCCCAGCACATAGTAATTTCTTAATAAAGATTGTTGAATGATGGATTGGTCACTGGATAAGGATGTAACACTGAAAGTACCAGCAGTAAGTTAATCACAGTCTAAAAGTTGTGATTCTTGGCATTGTCTGCCATCTTTGCTCTTTGTCAGGACTCCAGAAGGAATGGCCATTTTGTATTTTTCTTTTTTCCCTGGGTTGCCATGGCCAGTAAGTAAAGAGAAAATAAATCATCACAATATGTTTGTTTTGTATTTGATACAAGTGGAGTAGGTGGAATCAGCCAATCAGCTTCCCAAGGCTCTGACCTCTCTCTTCATCTGTGCTTTGTTCAGAAGCTATATGCAGAGCCCACTCTGATTTCAACATAATGATGGTCCTGGGAATATTAGGATGAACTCTTTATCCAAGTGTCCATGCACCTGAAAAGACCATCTCCACTGAGATGTTTTTTTCCTTTGTTTTGATGTGTGTGGTATTAAAGAGGCTTTGGGAGTAGACAGGGTTAAAGCAGTAATACCATGAAATGAATGGCGTAGGTGCTTATTGTATTTTCTTGGAATTACGATAACATTTAGCATTCCAGGTAAACATCTTCCAGCCTTGAGACTATGTTTAGAAATTAGGATAATTTCTGGGGAAGCAGAGCTAGAGGACACCCTGATTTATCCACATAAAGAAGGTAGTCACCCACACTCAAAAAAAAATCAGCCTGCTATCTCTTACAAGGTTTACAATGGCTAATGAAATGAGTGGAACTAACCTCTATTTCTTCCCAGCTGGCACATATTTGAATTAGCTGTAGATGAGTAGCAGTGGGGTCATTTGTCCTGAGGTGGCAGGAGAAGGGATTATTTCAGAGTAATGTTGCCTACCTCTTCTCTACATTGGTCCCTCCAATCACCACCCTATTGATTTGTATGAGGTTGGGCTATTTTCCTTCACATTCATTCCTAACCTGCCTGAGAATTATTAAACAATTGCTACATTGATTCCAAAAGAGCTGGCTGCCCATCAAGGCTAGCATGGCTGGTTGGTGTTTGGAGGTGATGGAGAGCCCTGTGATGCCTTGGGATGATCAGGGATGTCCTCATGAGTTTCAGTTACCACAGCAGATGTTGTCTTATCAATTGAGTATTGATGTCTGGCCCTGATTGGGTTGGCAGTCTCTCGTAGACTGTAGTAATAATTGGCTACCAAGCCATGTGTTGATCTGGTAAATTTCCAGGCTCCTCCTTCTCCCCTCATTAAAATGTGAATAGCTGATGAAAAGGTATACTATTTCTCATTCCCACGTACTTCCTCTTCAAGGATATGAAGGCAGAAGGGTGCTCTTACAGAGCAAATAAAAGCAGTCCTTGAATATGCAGGCTTTAAGCTCACTACCTTTCCTGCCTGAGCTTATAGTCTATTATACTTTAGCCAAACTGGGACACTAGTGGTTCCTTGAATTGAACATTCAAACTTCCACTTCCCTGAATTTATACAAACCATCCATCATACCTGTAATGCACTCTTTCTTCAGTTTCACCTCTTAGACTTCTTATTTTTTTTCAAGGCTAAACTCAGCTTAGGTGCCACCTTCTTCATAAAAATTTTCCTGATCCCCTCAAGTTGTTAGTACTCTTTCTCTCCTCATATAACCTAGTATTTGCTTATCTGTGTGTGTGTGTTATATTTGCTCAGTAAAATGTCAGCTCCTTGAGATTAACGACTCTCTTCCTTTCTGTCTTTGTGGTTCAAAGTGCTTTGCCTTTCATTTCAAAGATATTTGTTGAGCTGAACTATTACTTTTTCAAAGGAGAAAGAAAAGTGGGGGGAAAAAGCATCTGGTTTTCATCTGCTTCTCTTCCTTTAGCATGAAAATAAAACAAAACAAAGAAAACCCCCTATGGAAGCTCTCCAGAGCCTCACTTTAGCTCCCCTATTGACCCAGACCCCACAATCCTATTCTATTCTCATGAAATGGAGAAATCATCTTTAGAGATCCCTGGAAACTCTTGAGCTGATTTCCCCAAAACCAATACATAAGGAAAGAGCTGGCTCTGCACAATGCATTTGAAGGGAGCTTTAAAGACCTCTGTGAATACTTTCTTCTGTCAACAGAGTGCTTTGCTGGTTAAAGGGAGTAAATAAATCAGGCTGCCCGTATTGAGATGTATGGGTAGTTGAGAACATGAGAGGAGAGAGGGATGTGGAACAGGAGGGAATGCTGGACCAGTAATAATAATAGCTGGCATTTCTGCAGGGTTTTACCGTCTACAAAGCAGGTTATGAATATCATGTCCTTGGGGCCTCACGACAATCCATTGAGGAAGATTATTATCCACATTTTAGAGACAGAAAAACAGCCTCTGAAAAGCTGAGTAACTTGCCTCTGGTCACACAAATTCTTGTGTCAGAGACAGTATTGACTAAATCTGCTGCTTTTTCGCCTCATACAGCCGGGTCCTAACTAGTGTGAATAAGTAGGAGCGTTGTTGGAATTTGCATGGCATATGTCCAGTAGGTTGGAACTGCTCATCATATTTTTCATAATTATAACTTTGAGTTGTTTTAAGAATCTTGGCTACTTCATGGAATTAATTATTCGTGCTAATCAGGACCTAGTTATACAGTACTAAAGTTTCAGGGCATTTAGGAGAGCCTACATTCCTGAATGTGGTAACTCAAAGACAAGAAGAAATGTCTTAGGAGGAGGTGAAAGAACATCTAAATGCTTAAGGATTTACACTTTTCTACATCTTAGTCTCTCCCTCATAAGAATAAATCACTTTCCTAGCCCCACCCAGTAACACCCAGCGACTTTAATCAATAGATGGCTCCACCCTCCATCCACTCCAGGTCTGAATGGAGTCAGAACTGAAGAGGAGGGTGGGATTCTAGTGTTGCTTACCTTCTTCAGTGGTTTGGAGCTGGTTTATATCCTTGAAGCTGTTTGTGAATGTGTCCTGTAAGCTTTTCATGGCTGCGCTGGCTTTGATGCTTTTGCTGGTCTTCTCTGCTTCTCGGAGCTACAGGAATGATAACAGCAGCAGCAGCAGCGGTGGTATTTCAGATGGTATTTTACTGTTTACACATTGCTTTACAAATATATTTTAATTTACAACAACCGTGAGAGTTGGGTGTTAACATTATCCTCATTTAAAGATATGGGAAACTGAGTCAAAAAAAGGTAAAATGTCTTGCTCAGAGAAGGTCTGATCTCTAATCTTTTTACTTCTAGGTCCAGTACTCTATCTACTGTGTCACCTAGCTGCCTTGTTAGTGACTTCTGTGATACAAATGGGGGGGATGGGGCACAGGCAGTTGGGGATGGGGGTGGGGTGGTGAGATCCTTAAGAGCAGGGAACATGGTTTTATTTCTTTGATAACTTGTCTGAAATGTTCTTAAGTTATTGATGCTATGGATGGCTGTTATATACTGCTTAATAAAGGGAGGGCAGAAAACTACTTTATGATTGGAAAGTTTTGGTTGGAAGTGTGGGGAAGCTCATAGTAGGCACTTAATAAATGTTTATTAATTGATATTACATATATACATAAACAAACACACATGCATGTGAACTCTGTGATATATATGAAATATATAAATTTATACACATTATAAAATGTACATATATGTTATCTGCAAAAGATAAAAGGTTGGTTCAATTTCCTTGGAAGATTTATACATATACATATATACATACACACATATGTATGTATGTGTATATGTCATTTCCCTCAAAGAGTTTACATATGTCTGTATCTGTGAGTGTGTGTATTTGTTTTCCCCAAGGTAATGTCCAAGGTACTAGAGATACAAAGCAATGACAGGGATACACACACAAGTACCTATATATGTATATGTATATGTGTGTGTGTATCAGTATATACATATGTGTGTATACTGATACATACACACACATGTTGCCCTCTCTCTGTATCTCTAGCACCTTGCACACAGTAGGCACTTAAATGTTTGTGGAATAAAGTGGCATAACATATATCAAACATTTTGTCAACCTTGACTTACTTTATAAATGTCAGGTATTAATGTTAGACAAGGCAGATGGTCAGTTGGGAGGAAGAGAAGATGGAGTGGGTGGTAAGCTATTTCCTGGCATGAGGTCCAGCAGATGAGTTGGGCTCTGGAGATTAAGCAGTATGTTATCATGACAACATGCTTTCCTTGCAGTATTATTCACAGTATTAACTTTAATCGGGCTGAATTGCTGGGGTTATGAATTTATCATGCATGCATAGTTTGTGAATTCATTGTAATTCCACTCTAATTTGGCATGAGCTAATATTCCCACTTGTTATAAATCATTGCCATTATTATAATTAACCCCCAAATACCCCTATGTATAAATAAATGCTATTGAATAATGTAAGTGCTAATTTCTTTTTTTTTTTTTGATGCGGAACTTGTGGTTTTGTTTCTAGGTGAGAATTTTAGTTAATTCTTTGATTTAACTCTTTGTGGTACAATGGATAGAGTATTAGACTTGAAGTCAAGAAGACCTGAGTTCAAATCCTCCCTTGATGCTTATTAGATGTGTGACTCTGACACTTAATCTCTTTCAGCCTCAGTTTCCTTATCTATAAAATGGGGATAATAATAGCATTCACCTAACAGGCTTATTGTGAGATAAACATGTAAAGTGATTTGCAAACCCTAATTACTATATAAATTCTAGCTAAAATTATTATTATTAATAATATATCTGGGGCAACTCTATTTTGAAAATAATGAATCCATCCCTGCACTCTACAGGAAGGAATACCCATTCTACTCACTGCCTGGATTTTCTTCCTCAGCTGTGTATTGGCTCGAGCAAGGCCTTTAGAAACAGAATTCAAGTAGTAGATAGCCAAGCTGCAAAAGATAAAAATGTGGTTCAATTACTTTTGGAATTAATCACAGATAAGGCTCAATGCTTCTCAGTTTCCTAAGGATCCAGGAGGCAGAGGCCTGGGGAATGGAGCTCTATTCTTTTGCTGAGAAAGAGGTACTTTTATTTCCCTAAAGTCTTTTAGAAATGGTTTCCATATTGGAGAAGGATATTATTAATTGAGTGGTAAGAGGTGGCTGAAAGTGACCTGAGAGAGAAGATAGTGAGTGTTGGAGGTGGGAGACATGAAGGTGGGTGGTGTTTGCATTTTCACTCTAAAATTTCTTGAGCCATAGAGATTCATTCATTCATTGATTCAACGAGCATTTCTTAAACACTTGTATGCCAGGTTCTATGCTAAGTGCTAGGAATATAAAGCAAGGCAAATGCTTTGTCCCTACCTCCATGAGTTCACATTTTATTTAATGGAAGAGCAGGACATGTGTTCTTGGAGCAATACTCTCATCCCTGTCTCCCATGAAAGTTAGGCTAGCTTTTCTTTAACAGGTCTTGAAACTATCCCTGAGACTGGACTGGACCAGGGGGACTAAAGGCTCAAGCTGTTGACATCACTTCCAGGTGCCCTTGGCCGATGGCCCAAGATGGCTGACTCAGAGGAAAGAGAGATTCACTCACCTGAATCAACTCAGAGCATCCTCAATGCCTGTCCTTACTGAAGATTCTGTTCCTTCTATGACTAAATGTCTCCTTTGGATAACAGTCAAATAACCTACGTGTATCTCATTTCATTCCAATATTGAACATAAACTACCAGGGGACTGGCTTGAATCAGGACCAGTCCAGAATAATAACATGATAGTAGGTAGTTTGAAAATGACCAAGGTATGGGCACCTAGGTGGCGTAGTGGATAGAGCTCTGGCCCTGGAGTCAGGAGGACCTGAGTTCAAATCCGACTTCAGACACTCAACACTTACTAGTTGTGTGACCCTGGGCAAGTCACTTAACCCCAGTGCCTCACCAAAAAAAAAAAAAGACCTAGGTAAAATTAGGTATTTGGTAGATCACTCTTGACTCACTGGGATTCCTGCATTAAGAGGAAGAAATTGAAGTTGAGATGATAATTGACTTGTTCAAGGTCATAGAGCTAGTAAAAGGCAAGATTTCAACTCAGATCTTTCTGTCTTCAAGCCTTGTGTTCTAGCCTCTCTACCACTTGGCATTCCCTGGTGACTTTGCTACTTCTGATCCTATTGTCCTTCAGTTTGTCCACAGAGCAGGATATGTATCTTTTTAGTTTAAATGAGATAATGTATGTCAAGCATTTGGTGAATGTTATGGCACTAATCACTGTGAGGAATTATTGTTATTCCATCCATCTCTGTTTTTTTTAATGGGTGATGAGTTTGTTCAGAAATGGCCCTGAGACAGGTGGTATAGTGGATAAAATGCTGGACCTGAGTTGGGAAGACCTGAGTTCAAATTCATCCTCAGATACTTATTAGCTATCTGACTTTGGGCAAGTCACTTAACCTCTGTTTGCCTCAATTTCCTCATCTGTAAAATGGGAATCATAACAGTACCTACCTTGTAGGTTTGTTGTTAGGAGGAAAAGAGATATTTGTAAAGCATTTTGCAAACCTTAAAGTGATATACAAATTCTATTATTATTATTATTATTATTTTTATCATTAATGTGGCTAACAGTTTTGATTTTTCTAATTGAATGAGAGTGCTGGGATGCCAACTTGTCTTCTGTAGACTCACATCAGGCATCTTTGAGATAACTGCACCATCCAAGAAGACAATAAGGATTCTATATATGTACTTTCCTGTTCCCACATGCTTTTGATTTCTTCCACTATGGCTCTGTCGTTTGAAAACTTTTCATTCCGTGTAATTTGGAGGGACTGTGGAAATTCAGCAGGATAACATCTATTAAAACATGGTTCTTAAATTTTTGTGGGTTATTGTCACATCCAGACAATTGTGAATGACAATATCGTCTATAATAATGCTCCAACTTCAATCCAGTTACTTTGTTGAGTTCAGGTTTTTTTTTTTTTGGAGTTTGTTGTTATTAATAATGTCCCCCCCCCAAGTAATTAAGTACTTCATTAAATTGCCATGTTTGAATCTGGAGACTTTCCCCAAAGGCAAGGTTGTCAGTGCTCTCATCAATTTGGAATGCAGTCTTCTATTATCTACTACATTATGGGAGATTCACTGATGTTAAAACACCATAATCAAGATTTTGTTTCCCAAACTCAATGATTAAGTTTATCCTATTTTTTTCTCAGCTCTCTGTAATAGTTAAATATTATGTCTGTTTTGCAGGTGGAGAGACTGAAATGAATAAGAGTTAAGTGACTTCTTCAAGGCTGCAGAGCAGTTTAATTACTGAACTACTTTCAACCCTTTGAATTATTGGTAGCACCAATCTTAAGCATTTGTACCCAACTCCTCTTTTTGCTGGGCAGCCCTGGACCTTGGCATGTACAACTTTTTCAAAGGATATGCTTAATAATTTCCCTCATCCCCCAACATTTAAGCTAGTGGAAGGTGTGCTAATGAGCTTGGAAGGCATCTGGAGGCTGTAACCTGGGATACATCCTTCTAATGGTCACATCTCTGGGTAAATTGTTACTAGAGAACAGAGCTGGGACCATGGTGACAGGAGACACTCTCGCTTGGTGGTCTTTTCTGCTTTCTTTCTGAGACAAAAGTGGTTTCATTTCTTTAGTCCAGCTAAGTTACTCTTCAGTGTATTTCTTCTCTTTGTTGTTATTTCCAGGGTCTAGTCTTTCTTTGGACTCCGGCTGATGCCATTTTGTCACCATGACTTCATTGGACACTCAGTCATTAAAGAATTACTGGGAAGTGAATCATGGGGGCAAGAAAGGTTGTGATTTGTAGGAACTACTGTGTGCAATCTGGCCTCATTCTTTTATCTTTGAGGGCATTTCTACCTGGGGTGTGCTGTCCTTGGTACTGACTTTCCTGCTTTCTAAAAGGCTCTCTGCTGAAAATCCTGGAGGTGAACTTCAAAGAGGATAAAAATATTGTGCTTTTCAGTAAACCAGCTGCAGTAAAACCACTGAAGACTTGGGAAATAAAAGGAGGTTTGTGGATAGCCAGAAGTGTGGGGAGAAGAGTGAGGGAAGTGTAGAACTGTATTAGCATGCTCTTTGGATCTCTGGGATGGTGAAACGGCAGAGACAGTTTATGTTTGCATCTGTGTAAGTGTGGGGTCACAATAAGAATGACTCTAGAAGAAGGAAGATTTCTCTACAAATAATAACAAATAAAGCTAAGCATAAATACTTAAAGTTCAAGGTCCTGGAGGCCCAATCCAATATAGACAGCTCTTGATTACTCACACCAAGAAGGGGTACCTTGGTGTGGATAATCAATTATCCCCAGGTTAAGAAGCCATTTACATTTTTTTTTTGCTGTCATTATAACTGTCTCTATCATGTTTTACTTAAATTGATGTTAGCATCTATTTGCATTTCATAAATATACACAAAGAGGTAGGCATACACAGGGGACCTGTGTGAGAGAAATAGGGAGTAGAGGGTGCTATATGCACAGGAAACCTGTTGTTGTTGTTTTTTTTAAATTGCTGTGGATGAACAAGACATGGCTGTATAATTTCATTAGGACCTAATTTTCTCTGGGAAGGGATCCTATGGACCAAGTGCAGACGAAGAACAAAAAGATAAAGATAATTAAAACCTTCCATCCTTCTGTGCATGGCTCCAGTATAGGCTGCTTTTACTAGGGGAGGTACCATACACAACCAAGAAAAGAGTTGACTTTGGGAGAGGGGATTTTCATGGCAATAAAACAGGAGTATTTTGGTCACCACTATTTTGAATTCACCTCCTTTCCTTCACATCTTTCTTATTGTCTGGTGAGAAATTCTTTGGGGACTGCCAAATAGGAGGCCAAATGCCTTCTTGGCTTTTTTTTGGAGCTGAGAAGAAAACGGATTTCTGTGAAGAGTATCTTGGGACCAAGAATATAAGACCAGCAAACAGTCGCTGTTTCCAGAAGAACGTCATAAGAGTTACATAAGCCACAGAGAAAAGACGAGGGTAGGAAATATTGTAAGGCACTGGCATGCAAGTAGACAGAGTCCACATCCAACTCACGCCATGAGTAGAATGGCAGGTATGATCAAGCCTGGGTTTGCTATATAACCAAAAATCTTGCTGACAAAGGTTGGGAAATCATTCTCAATGGTTTCCTGGATGACATCATACATTCTGTTTTTCCCACTAGGAAGAAGAGAGGACTAGTCAGCCACATGTTCGTTTTGTATCATCGTTATGATTTTTATAAACAGCAATTGTGTTCCTGCTATTTAAAGTTGTGTTACTCCTGTCAACACAGAATAGTCAAGTCCTGTTGCTAATATGGCAGAGATATAGACTGTTCAAAGGAAGATTATTAGTGTAAAGCACCCCTGTAATGGAACTTCAAACAGAATTTTTAGCTTATATCCGTCTTTTCTGCTTTCCTTTCCCATAGACTCACGTTCTGCACGTATCACAACACATGGTACTCTCAATAATCATCCTCCTCTGTTCCTCCTTCCTTTTTTCCATATATTTTACCATTCTTCTTCTACCCTTGTACTCCTGTCCTACCATTGGTGAGTTCTTCCCAGAAACTCCATTTTGAGGAAGGTCCCAGGCAAGTGATTAATTCTTCACTCAGTAGACTTTGCTGCCCTGACTCAGTGTGCTGTCTTTGTCTACTCCTGCCTTTGAGCTCCCTTTAGGTACTGTCTTCTCCCATTGGAATGTAAGCTGCTTGAGGGTTGGGATGCCTTTCTTTTTGTCTGTATTTCTGTCTTTAGTGCTTAGCACAGTGCCTGGTAGTAATGAGTGCTTAATAAATGATTGTTGACTTGACTTTCTCTAGCTAGATCTTCTCTTGATTCTCTTACAGACTTGTACTCTGTTGTCTCAGTATATATTCATAAGTTTATGTCTTTACATTCCCTCCTTTTTGTTTATTTTAAAAATCTTATTTTATTTTGAACTTACATGAACAAACATGAACATTTTAATATAACAGTTAATAGCTAATATTTATAAAGTTCTTTAAGGTTTGCAAAGTGTTTTATGTATGTTATATCATTTGATCCTCATAATAACATTGTGATAAGTAGATGCTGTTATTGTCCATATTTTACAGATGAGGAAGCTGAGGCTGAGAGAGGTTAAATGATGTGAATAGAGTCATACCACACCATGAGATGAATAATAGCATTAAAGAGATGGACTTTTACAGCATCAGAATATTTAGGATCATTGTAAATACTGCACCTTCTAAACTGTGATCCAGCCCGATTTACTACAAAATTCTCTTGCTTCTGACTTGTCCATCTGCAAGGTCTGTCCAAAATATGTATTTTGAGAGACTATCTTGATGGACTTCCTGCTCTGGAGTGTGGTATGGTCTGGGCTGTATGCATTTTTCATCTGCTTTGTTTCTCTAGTATGGGTGGTCAAGCCTTTTGCATTGTTGTGGATTTCACTAAGGAGGCTTTGGAGTATATTGGGGTTTGATAGAATCAATGCAGTAGGAATTAAATATGTGAATAGGAACACTTGAAGAAACTCAGCATATATATGGAATCCTTCTGGTTGGTCATTGTGTTAGACATCTTCCATCAATGGCACACCTTTTAGGTGAATATATGTCTCCTTGTTTTATACATTGCTTTATACCTACAGTTTTGCAGATATCCTTTTAGAAATGTTCTTTATTAGCACTACTATCTCAACTCTGCAGAGGGAATAACTTATGATGATCAAGAAATATGCCTTAGTTGACCTTATAGGGCTAGTAGTGAAACTGGCTTGGACCTGAGGCCTCTTGAATCCTTTGCCAGTCTTCAGTCCAGGGGCCTGGACTGCCCCTTTGCCTTTCAGCAAGAAGCTGATTATCAGGTTTATGGATTTTTGTAGCCCTTTCTGTCTCCTCTCACCCCTACTCTCACCCCACCCCCAACTTTCTATCACTTGGCATTAGAACTTCTGCAAAGCTGTGGGCAGGAGATAGAAAGGAAATGAATCAACTGGCAAGCTTCTATTAAATACCTACTGTATTCCAGGTACTGTGCTAGGCTCTGAGGCTAAAAAGACAAAGAATGATATAATTTCTACCCCCAAGGAGCTTGCAGTCTAATAAAATGATATGGCAATGAAATACCAATTAGTTTTTCCTCCTTGTTCATGATTTCGGCATATGGTTAAATAGAAAGGTAGACTGAATTTATGGTATAAAACAAGGTGTGGGGGACAGTAGTAGATTTCCCTGCTCACTTTTTCCATTTCCTTTGTTAGCACCAAAGGTCAAGATTAGGCCACATTTGAATGGGCAGAACCTATGGTGTTTTCTTACTAGTAATATCATGCCAGAAAGGGACAAAGTATGAGACATATGATTTGTAAACTGTGTGCCTGCCTCCCTTCTCTCCACTCCCAAACACAGTGTAATCAAATTAAAAATGAATGATCAGAATCCAAAATATATTCTTGAAATCCTGATCCTGTCTCATGTACAGAAGCAAATAAGGATGCCCTGGAGTACAACAGCTGATTTAACAAGCCGATGACAGGGCCATTTCTTTAAGCCCTCAGCAGATTTCTGGCTAGTGCTGTGTTCATTAGCAAAAGCTCAGGACTATGCAACTGAAGATCCAATTTGTCCAGATTTGTTGCCTTCCTCTGACTCAGATAAGATGTTGTGTCTCTGCATCCAATTAGGACTTGATTAGCATGCCAGGGCCAGCCAGGGCCAGCAGGGCCAAGGCAGAAACATGGGAAGAAATGCTCTTGGGGAAGCAGAGGTGGACTGGGCTTGAGTCTGTAGAGCTTTTTCACAGGGTGAGCTAAGCACCCAGCAGTATTTAACCAACACCATGTCCTACCATCTCCCTCCCCTTCTGGTTTATCCAACTTCGTGTTGACTTCACTGGAATGTCACATCTAATGGTTGATGTGTAAATTCTGGGTGCTTTCCAGCAGTTTATAAATCACCCTTACCCCAGCCCACCTCCTTTAGAAAACCTTTCATCGTGCTTTTATGGTTACCTAAGTACTGTTGTGAGAGTAGGATAGGGAGTAGAATGGAAACTCCCTGAGAACTGAGATTTTTCATTTTTGTCTTAGTATTTCTAGCGCCTAGGACTGTGTCACACACACTGTAGGTGCCTAATGAGTTTTGTTTTGTTTATAAAGTAATAAAAGTAACCCTCTGCCCCTCCAGGACTCCATATTCATCCACATGGAGTTTGTCTTCTACAAGGGAAAGGGAAGGGAACAAGCATTTATTGAGTGCCTGCTATGTGCCAAGCACTGTGATAAGCATTTTACAAATATTATCTATTTGATAGGATTAAGAGCTGGAAATGAATTTAAAAATCATCTCAGAAAAAAAAAAGATTATGTGGTATCTTTTGCTTTTATACCACTAATGTTTTCTCACGTATTTCTTTCCTTCCCAAAGAGCTATTCCCATAACAAAGTACAAGGGGGAAAAAAGGGAGAAAAAAGTTTGCTAAAATGAAATAATTGTTGGGAAACTCCACCATTTTATATAATATTCCATACCCATAGGTTACCACCTCCAAACAGAAGTGGGGGAAGTTGATCTCATTTTGTAAATGAGCAGCAAACTGAGGCCCAGAGAAGTAGTGACTTGCAAGAGGTAACACAGGTGGCTAAGTAGCAAAGCTGGGATTTGACCTTGAGTTCTCTGACATTAAACCTACAACCCTTTCCCCTTCTCTTTTTCCTTCTTAATCCTTGTGGTAATTAGAAGTATTTATGATTAACTGAGGACAAAGATTATTACTTCCATTTCAGGTGAGGAAGCTGAGGCATATAGAGGTTAAGTGATTACATTGAGACTCAAACCTAAGGGTTCTGACGTGGGCCCAATGCTCTTTCTCAAGTCTGGACCCAAGCTATGGATGTGATCATATATAACCAAGATTAGAGTGCTGTTTCTGTTTTTGCACACATGCATGCATTGTACCTGAATGGTCCACAGTCAAAAGAAGGTGGCAGGGTCATGATCGTATAAGCCACTGGCAAGAGGCTGAGAAACAGGACCAGCAGTAACAAGCCCATGTAAAAATTATTTGATTTGGAGGCCTTGAAAACCCGTTCATGGGGAACATTGCTGCTCATCACTGCCCAGCACTGAAAATACATGGAGGTCAATAAGCGTAGCACGTTAATACCAACTAGTCCAGGTGCATAAAAGGAGCCCATCCTGAAAAAGAAAAACAGTAACAAATGTAAACAGAAGGGAATAGGAAGAGTGGGGCAGGGGTGGTCTTTTGATAGCACTGGGAAGAAGGCTCCATGAGGGGAGGAGTTGGAGAGCTCCACTCAGCTTATTTTCCAGTTTATGAAACTATTTATAATGAAATCTCCAACCATGTGAGAAGAGCAATAAGGCAGAGGGGAGAAGATGGTACACTGAGAATCAGGAGGCTTGAGTTCTAATCTTAGCTTCTCAGTTGTCCAGCTCTCTGACCATTGGCAAATCACTCCATCTCTCATCTGAGTTTCTACCTGCATAAACTGAAGTCGGTGCTCATAACATTATTTGAGCCCTTTGAAGGGCAAAGGCTAGTGACTAATAGTACTCTATTAGAAATTCTAAAACTCAGAAGGGCATCTGGAAGAATCTACTGATGCTCCTCTATATTCTTTCCTTTAAGTAGACCATTTAGAAAGAAGATTCATCATTTCAAAATCTCATATGTTAACACTTTTCCGTTCAGGCAAGAGGATTTCGCTAAAGAAAATAGCACAAGAATGCAACCAGAATGCCTGTTATTTCTTTGGGGAAATGGACACCTGCTTGAGCCACATGGGGAAAGTCCAGAGAGCAATGAGACCAAGTGGAAAGGTGACATAGAATCATTGAATGTAAAAGCTGAGAAGTATTTTAGATCATCTAATCCTACAATCATTTTATGATTGAGGAAACTGAGGTCCATAGAGGTGAATTGGTTTGCCTGTGATCACACAGTGCTGTACAAATGAGTTGTTTTTTAAAAATCATCATTCACATTGAAATAATTATTCCGGATTGAATCAGGGATACAATTCAAACATCTTACCTCCTCAATGCAGGTGCCCCCTAAAAACTAAAGAAGTGTCTCACCAGATCATTCCTTGGTTGAAGATCAAACCCAGCACATTTCCACTAATGTCAAACTCTGAGTATGAGGGCTGCCCAAAAAGCAGAAAGAGGGGAGGAATAATTAAATGAAGTCAAAAAGCTGAGGTCACATAACATTTAGAGTATCAACCACAGACTGTTAGTATTGAAGACCAACTGTAGCTGGTAGCTGTCATCACCATCGTCCCACTGGGACTCACTGCTTTTGATGTTACTTTGGATTTTTAAGAGGAGATTTTAGACATGTTCTTAAAGTCAAACAATACTGGCTGTTAGAATGTAAACTCTTGGAGGCTAAAGACTGTTTTTTACCTTTCATTGTATCCCTTGCACTTTGCATTGTTTCTGGTGTGCAGTAAGCAGTTAATATATGCGGCTTGACTGAGACATAGTCTCTTGTGAAAAAGAAAATGGAATTTGCTTTTTTCTATGGATTGTAGTTTTTAAATATTCCCTTTCAGTCTGTTTGATTTAGTTTGGTCATCTACTGGGGAGCCAAAAAGGGGACTGCCTTTATTTCTTCTACCCTTATAAATATGCCTTGGAGAAAACAAGCAAAGAGTGAGTCCAATAAAGAAAATAAGTAGATAAATTTCATTCATTAAGTTATGAGATGTGAAAAAAAAGACCTCTGAAAAACAAACAGAATTCTTCCCCACCAGCATCAAAACATGTGTGAACTTTACTAGGGAGGGCAGTAAGTTGACTTAGGTTTAGAGTTTTGCTGTTTGTTTTGAACTTTTTTTTTTTTTACCACATTGTGTACTTTGTAAAGCATCTAAGAGTGAAGGGGAAGCGAGGATTGAAGAGTGGGTGTCTTTAAGGGCTGCATTTCTCAGGAAGCCAAAGAAGAGATTCATGGGGAGGGGTAGAGGGAGCAGCTAAGTGAAGAAGGGGGGAAATTCAAGCGAATATAGAAGGAAGAAAAAAATGATCATATCCAAAGCTAAGCTTTCCTTAAAGAATTCCAGGGTCTATGTCTTGATCTCATCAAGTCTTTTATAGGTCTTAAATCTCTAGTCTGGCAAAATTTCTGAAGTGTGGTAGACATTTTAAAATCACCTCACCTCAAGTAAAGGTCTCTGATAAAGGTCTCACTTCTAAGATATATAGGAATGGCTTCAAGTATATAAGAATAAGAGCTATTTTCCAATTGATAAATTGTCTAAGGATATGAATGGACAGTTCTCAAGGGAAGAAACTCAGGTTACCTATAACTATTTAGCTATGTGGAAAAAAAGCTCTAAATTACTACTAATTGGAGAAATGCAAATTAATGTAATTCTGAGATTCTACCTCATACTTGTCGTATTGGTAAAGATGACAAGAAAGGGAAAAGATAAATGTTGGAGGGGCTGTGGGAAAAGAAGCACATTGATGCACTGTTGGTAGAATGGTACAAGCATTCTGGAAAGCAATTTGGAATTATACACAAAAGTTACTAAATGGTGCAGATCTTTTCACCTAGCTATACCACTGCTAAACCTATATCTAGAAGAGATTAATGAAAGAGGAAAAGGTCTTATATATACAAAAATATTTATAGCAGCTCTTTTTGTGGTAGCAAAAAAGTGGAAGCTAAAGGAATACTTATCAATTGAGGAATGGATGAATATGTTGTGGTATATGAATGTGAGTGATAGAATGTCCTTTAAGAAATGAGGAAATAGAGACATAGAAAGTCTCTTAGGGATTGATGCATAGTGAAGTAAGCAGAACTAGGAGAACAATTTCTACAATAACCACATCATGTAAAATAAATGAACTTGAAAGCTGTGAGGACTATGATACTAGGACCACCCACTATTCCAGAAGACCAATGATGAAACATACTGTCTACCTTCTGATAGAGAAGTGATAGATTTAGGATACAGAATGAGACATATTCTCTGTGTTTATATAGACAATGAAGGAATTTGTTTTCTTGACTGTATTTGTTACAAGGAATTTGTTTTGTTGTCTCTTTTCCTCCCTAGTGGGATGGGAGGGTAAGAGGGAGAGAAAAGAGATTTCTGTTATTTAAAAACAATAAAAAAATAGAGAGTTGGGGGAGGGTTCTATGGACTTGAAATGTTGCATGAGCTTTCAAATGACATTGTTTTACTTTGTTATATAAAAGACCTCTTATGGAGTGGGGGTAATCTGCAAAAGGGTCGTAATATTAAAATAAAACCCGTGAATAAAACCTAAAAAGAAATTCAAGGACCCACTCCTCTGGTAGTTTTTTGGTTGGCAGTGATCAGGTACCTAGAGAGGCATGTCTGCTAAGGTATGGCATAAAATATTAACTTTAGAGCCCCCAATCAATAAAACTGAAATCCAGGTGGCAATACATCTCACAGATGGGTACTCCATTTACCCAGAACCACATAAAGTCTTTGTTTTTGAATAAAGCCTAAAGCAGCAGGATGATCCAGGCAATAGTCCAAGCAGTACTGTGATCCCTCACCTCCTGTGACCCTGGATATATTCCATGTATGTAATAATGCTGCCTGAAACCTATGATAAACCCCGACTAGGAGGAAATGGCATTGCCTCATTGGGAATTTGGACTTAGTCTCTGCCCCTTGAGGTTTCCAACTGTATTTCTTTTAGAGAAACAATTTCTGGCTAACTTGCTATTAAGCCATGGAAAGGCTTACTGTGGGCAAATAGTTTTTGGATTCACATATCTTCAATTGAGAGGGGGGCAGCTGGGAGGCACAGTGGATAGAGTGCCAGGCCTGGAGTCAGGAAGACCTGAGTTCAAATTCAGCTTTAGACACATTGGTTATATGATCCTAGGAAAGTCACTTAACCTTATTTGCCTCAGTCTTCTCATCTGTAAAATGAGCTGGAGAAGGAAATGGCAAAGCACTCCATTATCTTTGCAAAGAAAAACCCAAATGAGGTCATGAAGAAGCATATATGACTGAAAACAACTAAACAACAACTGTCTTTAATGGGACCAAGATTCGACGGCATGGTTGGGGCAGGGGAGAGAGGGATGGGGAAGAGCTATGCTAACAAGAAATGTAGGATTGGATTACTTTCTGTATTTTTTCCTTTTCATTCCTGTTCTAAACAAATGTTTTATGTTTATAAAAAGATGTCTGTGGAGTAGAATAGCTGTGATTCAGGACAACCTAAAGTGCCTCCTATGGTGTGAGGCCCTTCAAAAAGCACTAAATATACTGGAATTGGATTGTATTGTTTGTATTTGCCAAGGGAGCACCAAACAAGCTTTAGTAACTTTCTGTGGAGACGATGGAAATGCCAGGGAGTTGGATTGTATGTCTGTGGGGAAAATGCACACTTAGATTTTCAGAGATGCTAGTTGCTTGACAAATACTGCTTGGCTTCTAAATCTCTAGCTTGGGTGCTTTAGCCCTGTAACCGTGGAAGAGAACCCCAAGTTCACAAGACATCAATTTAACAAGCTCATAAGCTTATTGCGGAGAGGATCTAAGTTTGGTGCAATAATTGGGACATTCCAGTCAAGATACATCTTGAAGGAGGGAGAGTGAGGAGAAGAGGAGGAGAAAGCACAAAGCTGACTTGTGACTTCTCATCTTGTCCAGTTCTAAGAACTTTTAGTTTTTTAGTTCATTGAAGCCTACTTGGGGAACCGGTGTGGGCACTGGGACTTTAGTAGATGACTCTCAAAGCAGGGTGTTTTTTCATGGTGATTGCAAACCTTCATGGCTGAACTGAAGAAGGACCCTAATGCAGCTAGACTGTGGTTTGAATCCATCTGTCTTTGCTCCATTTATGGTATGAAAATGTGAAAGGCAATACTGCCAAAATGCCAACATCACTTGAACTGATCTAAATGAAATAGGATAGGGCAGGGACTGGTTTTCTGTTTTCTTTTTGTATCCCTAGAACCTAGTACAGTGCTTTGCAGAGAGTAGGCATTCCATTAATGTCTGTTGAATGAATTATGAAATAATTGAATATGAAAAGGCTTTTCTCAAGGTTTATTCCAAAGGAATAGACCAAGGGTCATGCCATTATTTGATTTGTCTAGCACTTCCTGAAATGACGGAAGCTTTCTTATATTATTTTTTTTCTTCTTTCTCTTTCTCTATGATTTTATTTTTGCTTTGCTCTCTTTTTCTCTCTTTTACTCACCTGGTCTCCTGGCCTCATTAATAAATCTTGCCATGCTCACATTTCCATGGCATCCATCCAAGTATTGACTAATTTTAGAAGGTCATAGTATAAATTAAACTGGAATGAGCTATGTTTTTCCTTCTCCAAGCAAATCTCCTGGCCTGTGGAAAGTGCAGAATAGACACTTCCATTCTCTGAAATAGCAAATAGGCTGTCCTTAGGCATTAAAAAAAAATCTATAAACTACATATAAAAATAAAATAAAGGAGTTAAAAACATTTGCACCGAAAGCCTATAAAACAACGACCTACAAATCCTGCCTCTAGGTCCCAACACCAGCAGTAGTTCATGAATCTGACGAAGCAAGCCCGGAGGAAGTCTCCCAGCAGGATGGTTATAAATGTCACCAGGATGTCAGACACTGTGAGCCTCACAAATTCCTGAAAAGGGAAAGAGAGAAAAAGGACAGTCAATGTTATGGTTTTTCCTTAATTTTTCCTCAAGGCCATCAGTAACCCTCTCGACTTCTACCCATTGATTTTTTTGGAAAATAGAGTTGCTACTATTCTGGACCTGAAGTGAGTCCTTCTGGTTAATTTTGAGAGGACCACCAGAATCTTACTTCCTATTTAAGAGACAGTAGAACTCAAAAACAGACTGAAAACGCAAGGGGTTCTGTTGGCATCTTGTATCAGATCACAGTGACACCTTCCTGTTTCTTGATGGTTTTCTTCAGTACAGTCAGAAGAGCTTTACCCCTTTACCCCTTTTCTAGTTATTAGAAGGCACAAAACAGGAAGACTCGCTTCCGCTTCAGGGAGCCAGGATGGTGGAGTAAAAAAGTAGTCACTCTCACTGTCCCCTGTCAACCTCTGAAAACCCGGAAATAACACCCCAGAAAAAATGAAAACCTGAAACAGCTGAACTAGAAGAAAGGGAACAGCAGTGCAGCAGCCCAGCAAACTGGTCTCCCAGTGCCTCAGCAAAAATAAGGGAAGCAGCACTACAAAGGGCCCCAGGCGGATAAGCACCCTGCAGCATTCATCTGAAAGGAGCTGAAGAAAGCAACCTAAAGTCTTCATAAAGCCCCAGCCTTGCTGATTCCAACCCAACACCAGGTAAACTGTCAGAACCCCAGGAAGAGATCCTGAAGCCCAGGTGGTAGAGCAGGCAAACACCAACACCTGGACCTCCCAGTGCCTCAGTGAGGACAGGGGAACTTGTGGAAACCAGCTCAGAAAACCACCAGGTGCCTCGGCACTCTACAGCAAAGGAATCTCCTAGTGCATTAGCAGAAACGAGGGAGGCAGCATTACAAGGGGCCCCAGGCAGATAAACACCCACAGCACCCATCTAAAAGGAACTGAAAAAGCTAAAGGAAAGGAAAAGCAGGCAACCTAGAATTGTCTGAAAGTTCCAGCCTTGCTGATTCCAGCCCAACATGAGGTAAGCTGCCAGAACCCTACAGCTTCCAATTGCCAACATAAGAGGCCCCAGCACACAAAGCCAGTGACCAAGACCTAGGCTCCCAACACAAGAAGCTTGGGTCAGTGCCCTCTGTTCCCCAGCAGGAGAGCTCAATCTCTTTAAAGGCCAGGGAATAAAGAAACACCATGAGTAAAAAGAAATGTACCATAGATTCATATTATGAGAAGAGTGAAGATCAAGACAGAAATTCTGAAGAGGACAACATTGTCAACAAACCCACATCTGCAACAACAAAAGGGAATATGAACTGGTCTGAAGCCCAAAAGGCCTTCTTAGAAGAGCTCAAGAAGGATTTTAAAAGTCTAATGAGAGAGGTAGAAGAATCCTTAAAAAATACAATTGGCCAATTAAAAAAAGTACACTGAAGAAAAACAAGTCCCTAAAAAACACAATTGGCAAACTGGAAAAAAGTACACTGAAGAAAACAAATCCCTTAAAAATACAATTGGCCAATTGAAGAAGGAAGTACAAAAACTAACAGAAGAAAACAATCTGTTAAAAACTAGAATTGGACAAATGGAAACTAATGACTCTATGAGAGAGCAAGAATCAGTCAAACAGAAACAAAAAAATAAAAAAAAGATGAAAACTTAAAATACCTCATCGGTAAAACAACCGACCTGGAAAATCGATCCAGGAGAGACAATTTAAAAATTATTGGACTACCTGAAAATCATGATGAAAAAAAGAGCCTGGACAGTATCTTTCAGGAAATCATAAAGGAAAACTGCCCTGAAGTCCTAGAACCAGAAGGTAAAATAACCATAGAAAGAATACACCAGTCACCACCTGAAAGAGATCCCAAATTGACAACGCCAAGGAATATAATAGCAAAATTCCAAAATTACCAGATGAAAGAGAAGGTGCTGCAAGCAGCCAGAAAGAAACAATTTAAATATCATGGAACCACAGTCAGGATTACACAGGACCTTGCAGCTTCTACATTAAAAGACCACGCAGGGCATGGAACATGATATTCCATAAGGCAAAGGAGCTTGGATTGCAGCCAGGGATCAACTACCCTGCAAAAATGAGCATGATTTTTCAAGGGAGAGGAGATGGATATTCAACGAAATAGGGGACTTTCAAACCTTCCTGATAAAAAGACCAGAGCTCAACAAAAAATTTGATCTTCAAGTACAGGACTCAAGAAAGACATAAAAAGGTAAATGGGACAGAAAGATACAATATGTTGTTAATAAGGGTGGGCTGTTTACATTCCTACAAGGGAATATGACACTTGATTGTTATTACACCATGTTAAAGGAGTATACATAAAGAGGGTAGATATTAGCTGACTTTGAAGTAATGATAAAAAAAAAATCTAATCAAGTGGGTTAAATGGATCCAAATAAATGGATTAGTCTAATTTTAGAATTAGAAAGGAGGAGGTAGACAAGAGTAGATTACATTACAGGAAAAGACAAACTCCTATTACAGCAGAGGGAAAGAAGGGAGGGGGGTGGACATTGTTTGAACCTTACTGTCATCAGATTTGGATCAAGAAGGGAATAACATAATCAGTTAGGTATAGAAATCTACTATAGGCAGTAGGAGGGAAAAGGGGAAAGAAAAGGGAGGGGGGATAGAAGGGAGGGAAGAAGCAGTAAGACTAAAGGGTGAGAAAAGGGAAAGGGAGGGAGGGACTAAAGGAGGCAGTGGTCAAAAGCAAAACACTAGTGAGTAATTTTTACTTACAACTCCACTAATGTGAAAATGTTGTTTAATAGGAATGTAAATATATAGCCTATATCAGATTGTGTGCCATCTTGGGGAGGGTGGGTGGGGAGAAAGGGGGAGAAAAATTTTAAACTCAAAAGCATGTGGAAGTGATTGTTGATAAGTCAAAATAAATTAACAAAACAGGAAGACTCCATGAATCTTTGGAAGCAGGATGGACTCAGTAACAACTGTCTACAGGTGTCCACCTGTCCATCTATTCCAGATGTTTTTATATGTTGCTTACTGCCATCACATCTGGGTGCTTTGTTAATTACAGAAGTCCAAGGGAACTCTTCCCAGTTCTCTCCATAGTTCCACATAGCATAGGCCAGGTCAATTCAGTAAGAATTCATTAAGGACCTAGTGTATGCACTGGATTGTGCTAGGCATTGGGGATGCACAAAGGAGCTGACATGCCCCATTTCCCATCCCTTTGCGTTGATTATCCCGAATGCCTGGGATGCACTCTCTCCTCATCTTGATCTCTTAGAAGCTCTTGTCTCCTTTAAAACTCTGGTCACGTACCATCTTCTAAGTGAAATCTTTGCCCCTAACCAGCTGCTAATGTCACCCCTTGCAAAATCACCCTGTGTTTGTCACATTTGCATGTTGTGTCTTTGTACACACGTATACATTCTCTCCCCTAATTCAATGTAAGCTTCTTTTGGGCAGGGACTATTTTTTTGTTTGGTCTTTTTGTCCCCAGTGCTTGTCATATAGTTGGCACTTGATAAATGTGTTAAATGCTTGTTGAAGAAAACAGTCTATCTTCATCTAGTAGGAGCCCAGGGTGGAGATAACTAAAAATTATGATAAGTGAACAGAAGAGGTTGAAACAGAATGAGATGAGATCATTAAGAAGTGATAAATCCTTCATGGTTCAGGAAAGGCTTCCTGGAATAGGTAGCACTTCAGCCCATCCTGGAGAAAGGAAAAGATTTTCCAAAGTGGAGGAGATACGCAGAGGATCACTCCTGGCATGGGGACAGTGTCTACAAAATGTCTGGATCTGTTTGGCTGGAAGACAGAGGGAATGGAAGGGGGTAGGATGCAGTAAAGATTGCTCTGTAGATTTCAGGCAGAAGGAGGAAGACCTGGAATGTCAGGCTTAGGAGTTTATATACTCTGTAGACAATAGAGAGATTGTGAAGAATTTTGAGCAGAGGAATGAGGTTGTTAGACTTGTGACCATGTTGTTGGCACTGCAAAGGACGTATGGGAAAGGGCAGGGGAAACAAAGTCTGACACCTGGTTAAGAAGCTATTGCAATAGATCAGATGAAAACAAACAAGAGGAAGAAAGAAAATAATGAGGGATTCTTGCCTATGGATTAGCTAGAAGCCAGGACAGACCAGCAGAGGTCAATTGCTATAACACCAAAAAGCTTTCCCTTCCTTCCTCCTCCCCACCACTCCCTTCTTATTCTGAAACTGTTAGTGCAGCTTTTCTGGAACACAAACTTTATAATTTATAATTAATTTATAAGTTTATAATTAAAAAAATAATAGATCTTGACTAGTGTATTTGTCCTGTTTAGCTTTGGGTGGATGCCAGCTGAGGGAAGAAATTAAAAGTAGAAAGAGTCTGGGATAGAAGTCGGGCAACCTCAGCTATAATGCCAGGTCTGCTCTGTGACTTAGGTCAATGTTGGCCTCAGTTTCTTGAATAGAAGCTGAACTAGATGATCTCTAAGGTACCTTTTTGCCTTGGGATATAATTCTGTGCTCTCCTCTCCTTGCCGATTTCATGCTGTAAAGGGAATTGTTGGGAAAATGCCACACTCCATTTTCCACATCAGCTTGATTGGCTCTCCAGATGAATACCGTTTAGCCTCGTCTCAGTACTGTAGGCAAATGCTATTCTCCTTTCTGCATCCCTCCCCCAAACAGAACAAACTTGCCACTAAAGCTGAGCCATCTGGCAAGAGATATACAGCTTTTTAATCCCATGGTCCTTGTATTTTCTTTGACAAATGTCTAGACCAGTGCTCTAACTATTGAAAGGCAAAACTTTCACAGTAGATGGCACAGTAGTTACATGGGCCATTCAGTGGTCTGGGAAAAGCCAAGTGAATCTTGTAGACAGGCAGTGTGCCTACTTGAATTTGTTCCCAGGGAGCATGTGCTATACATACCAGGAAGAAGTATCAGTCTAAGTAGTTTGATACCCTGCACCAGTGTGAATTACCATGGCCAGTGTGATTGGGTGGGGAGGGGTTCCTTCTTTTTAAGCAAATGTCTCAGTTTTATTCTGAGACTGCCTATGTGGTGTTTGCTAATTATAGGAGGCATGTGGAAAAAAGGCATAGAAAATTGAGAAAATGGGATCAGGCAGGGGGCTAGAATTCACAGAAGAAAATAGGTGTGAGATTTTTGTGGTTTAGAAAAATCGCCAAGTGGCAAACAAACAAATGAAAAGAAACTGGGTAGTGATAGAACATAGGCAGCTAGGTGGTGCAGTGGATAGAGTGCTGAGTCAGGAAGATGTGGGTTCAAATCTGGCCTCAGACACTTACTGACTGTGTGATCCTAAGCCAGTCACATAACCCTGTTTGCCTCAGTTTCCTCATCAGTAAAATGAGCTGGAGAAGGAAATGGCAGACCACTCCATTATCTTTGCCAAGAAAACTCAAAATGGGATCATGAAGAATTGGATATGACTGAAATGACTGAACAAAGTGAGAAAACTCTTATCTTAAAGGGGAAACCATATTACTCACAATGCCCACTGTTGTCTCCCAGCAAGAACCTCTGGGCACATCTGCTGGATGAAGTGGGGGCCACGTCACACTCTCATTCCACATAGAGGCATTGTAATAGTTAAACAGGGTCCAATGGGTGATGTTCTTAATTGCTTCTTCGTTAGCAAGCTAGAATGGAAGGTTGACCAAGTCAGCTTTGAATTGCCAATCCATCGAAGAAAAGTAACTCGTGTGTTATAGAAAGCTCTGGGTGAGGCATCAGGAGACCTAGATTCTAGTTTCGAATGTGCCACCAGGCCTGGTGCTCTATCTACTGCATCACCTAGCTTCCCCTGGTGAAGTCTAGCAATAGAATAATATATTAGTTAGGCTGGGCATTACTCTCATAAGTGATTATCCTCAAATAGCTACACTGAACCTGGGAGTAGCAAAGGATACTACATGGGTAGTGGCATAATACCACGATTTCATAATCCCATCATCCCCCCTTTCCAATTCCAAGGTTTGAGGAAAGGGGACCTTTCTTCTCTGGCTTTCCTTTCCTCAATCAATGTAGGGCCCCTTGAGATTCTTGAAAAGTTAGGAGTTATAAGGAAAAGCTAAGTGAACTGTGACCATTTCTCTCAGAGAAGAGAAGGCTTCTTAGAGAAAGCAATAGAGGACTAGAATAATTTTCCTCAAATATTTGAACAGTTGTTAGAGAGGATATAATGGAGGAGCAGAGTGGAGTGTAGATAAAGATTTGGATTCAAGTCTTTCCTGTGACACACACTGGCTGTGTGACTCTAGGCAAGTCATTTAACTCCTTAGTGTTCTGAGTAACTCTCTGAGACTATAAGCTGATGACCTACAAGGGTAGAGGGAGTTTCTTCACCTTGGAATTCCTTATACTGATGAAATAATGGGTTCAGTCCCTTTACTTCTAAAGCATTTACCATCAAAAGGCTGAAAGTCCTCAAATGAATAGAACATCTGAAAGATGCCCAGGGGAAAAGCTTTACCATTCTGATTTTGTAGCTATGGAAACTGAGGCAGTGGGCATAAACCAGAGAAGAGGACCTAGGCTAGTCTTCATTAGATGACACTGAAAACTCAAACCTCCAATGTTGAGGTTCAAAGGGGTCCAATGCTGGGAGAGGATCAAGAAGAATGTTCAAAGGAGGGCAGATGGATAGATGGTTAAGGGTGGGCTTGCAGGGTGGAATGTAGGGCACAGGGAAGTTAGGGAGGAGAAGTAGGTGGTATAAGTGACCCAATATGGCATTTCACCCCAGGGTGGCCTTGAAGGATCCAAGCTTCATCAGTTGTTTTAATTTAAACAATTATTCAACACCTTTAGACCAGAGTTTCCTCTCAGTTGCTGGCAAGAAGGGCAATGTCTCTCCCTTGAACCTTGGCTGCCATGACAATGAGCAATCATAGTCATAGGAACTATCTAGTGAGAGGTGACTCAGTGTTTCAGATATTAACAGTTCCTAGAAGTGTAAGATTTTAGAACAGGAAGGAACCTCAGAGATCACTTAATCTAACTCATAATTTTCAGATGAGAAAATAGTAATTTTATGGTCTCAGACAGATTAACAGCTGGGCAAGGTCATCTAGCTTATTGGTGCTACATGGAAGCTGGTAGAGGAACTTGAGTCTCCTGATTTTCATCTTAGCTTTTTTTTTTTTTGTCATTCACCCTGTAGAGCAAAAAAGAAGAAATGCTCGTTGATCTCCATTTTTAAAACCTGCCCTTTTAATTTGAATATTAAAAGAGCTATTGGAACCTGAGAATGCAAGCAGCTTTTACTAGCAGGGATGTTGTCAGAGTCACAAACTCTGAGGATGATGGCATTGGAGGATGCAGTACCATGGTGTCAGCCTCATAATGGGAGGGGGTGGACAGAGCATTGTCCTTGGAGCAGGGTCTAAGCCTTGGTTATGATACATATTAGTTACGTGACCATGGATAAATCTTTGAAACTCAGTTTTCTCATCTGTAAGACTGAGATAACACTCAAATTTCTTAACTCTTAGGGTTGTCATGTCTTCCATAAAGTGGCATTTTTTTGGGGGTGGATTTGTAGTTTTAGGTTCTAGGACCTCCCAGTAAGGGAACTCTACCAATGCATCTTGGCACCTGTTTGATAACTTATATGTAGTCTTAGAGAGTTGCCCAAAGTAGTGACGGGTTAAGCAACTTGCCCAGTGTCACAGAGCTAGTGTGTGTCAGAGGTGGCACTTGAACTCAGGTCTTCCTGATTCAAAGGCTGGCTCCCTGGACATCATGCATACTGTCATTCAGCTGAATATCAATGTAAATTGTGATCACCATCAGATTATAAATTGAAACTATGGTTCATATTAGCCATAAGAATAAAAATGACCAAATGTCAAATATTCTGGGGACATGCCTTTGGCAGTATTTGTGCCTTTTACCTTTAGATGGACATCATCCATTAAGGCCAACAGGAATGTGTAGAGGTTTCCGAGAAATAGAGCAAAGATGCGTCCTAGTTGCCACTTCAACCCAATTCGAGGGTGGTAATTCTCCAAGGCAGCGATGGTTTCAAACAGTGGTGGACAAAACATCCCCAACAGGGACATTACAATTTCAACCTGCAAAATGGAGGAAGCCAATCAATGATTAAATTTTTTGTTTTTATCACTATTAGTCACTGCTGGTGCGATCGTAATGCCAATACCCAAGCATAGTCTTCATCATTTTATTCTCATTTAATTTATCACTGTTTTAATTTATGATGACACTATCAAATCCAGCTCCTTGCCTTATCTTCTCAGTTCCTAGAGATACTGTGAGATGGTGGCTCAGATCATACATTGGACGTTGGGAAATGGGAAATTCCCATTGCTCATGATTGAATCTGACTGCTTCAGGCCTTCTTGACCTCTGTCTTCTCTGAACTCCTACAAGATCTATCTGTACCCCAGAACTCATCAGCTGATTACATTTGATTATGCATTGTCCTCTCCAGGAGAGGCTTATATTTGTTACTCCTATCACTCCAGAAAGATGATTATTTTATCCTTTTCTGGTACTGGTGGTCATATACTAACCATTTAGTGTTGTTTGCTCGTTTGCTCGATCCCAGGGATGTCTGGCCCATGAGATAACCTGAATTTTAATAAATGCTTTGGAGATGGAGAGATGGGAGTAACAATAATATGGAGATGGAGTGGAGTACTGGACGCTCTGCCTGGTGACCTGGCGTCATTATTCAAATCATAATAGCCAACAGCTATCAATACAGGGCTTTAATGTTTACAAATTACTTTACATATATTATCTCGTCTGATTCTCCCCACAGGCCTGTAAGTTAGTTGCTAAGTGAGGTCAAGGTTGAGTAACATGTCCAGGGTCCCACAGCTGGTGAGTGCCTGAGACAGGATTCAAATTCAAGTCTTCGTAATGCAGAATCCAGCGCTCTATCTACTCCACCAGCTAGCCACATCGCGGGAATTTGTTGGAGGTTGTCCATTAGACTGTAAGTTCCTTATGGGCAGGGACTGCCTTTTGTCTCTTTTTTCTTTTTGTTTGTTTCCTCAGTGCTTAGCACAGTATCTGGCATGTAGTAGGCATTCAATAAATGTTTATTGATTGACTAATTATGTTTGTAGGAACCACAGGGGTGTAGGCAGTGGCCTGGAAGGGTTCGCTTACTCACACCCTCCTTTAGCCTCAGTTTGCTATATAATGGAACATGTGCTTGACTGGGGTTCAAATCCCAGGATTGCTGCTAATCTTTTGAGCAACTCTTCTTGGCTTTAGTCTTCTCTCTAAATTGAGGGGGGTCGGACAAGATGACCTTAAAGGTCTTCTTCAGCTCAAAGACTATTTCCCTATAATCCATGCAGTGCTCTGAACATCGCGGGCCCTTAGGGAATGAATGGGTGGATGAATGAAAAATATACTGTGTTGGAATATTGTGCTCCCTTAGCTCCACGTCATTATGAGTCCCTTTTATTTTGGCTCCCCCATCCTTAAAAGCATCTGGTGCCAAGGCCACTGCCCTCAACAGCCCTCAACCAGAAGGGACTGTTTCATCTTTTCACATAATCAAGATACCCACAATTCCTTTCTATCAGCAGCAACATGATTCCTCTTGCTGTGTTTTGAAACAATGCTCTGTTAATGATGCAGATGGGGTCATGGCATCAGTGGCAGCAGCAGATGCTGGGAAGAGGAGTTTTCCTGAGCTCCTTCCTAGAATCACCCCAGTGGTCAACTCTGATACCTCTCCAGTTTGCTAATAATGCAGAATAAGGCAACGGTCATCGCCACTGTGTCCAGATGAATTAGCCCTGCTCAGTCCCTCTACCTACTGATTTCTAGGCTGCTATTTGTGGTGTTTCCTTTGGGAAATGACATCATGAGTTGCTTGGCTGTCTGTCTCATGTAGCTACCCCTACCCCTTGGCTCTACAACTCTTTTTTTTTTTTTGGAAAGGGAATTGGGGTTAAATGACTTGCTAATACGAGTCAAGTGTCTGAGACTGGATTTGAACGCAGGTCCTGAGTGCCCTATCCATTGTGCCACCTAACTGCCCCTGACTCTGCAGCTCTTGACGTGCAAATAGGACCAGAGGGAGAATACGGTGACTTGAATTTCTGCCTTTTGTGCTGGCTGTGAAAATCAGAGCTGGGGATTGTTGTATCTATGACCCTCACCTGGCCAGCCTCCAGCCAAGGTATATAAGGACAATCACCTGCAAGGACCACCCTGAGAGAATGGAACAGGATTTGGGAAGCTTTGCTAGGACACAGTCTGTGCTACTTAGTTTTGAAATAAGTTAGAAGTAAATCTCTACTGTCAGTCTGTTATCCCTTTCTCTACCTTATTTCCATTTGTATTTCCTTAGCTTTCAGGATTGATCCAAATTTAATTCACTTTCTCACTTTGTTGTTAGTTTGTCCACATTGCTTTTCTTTTCTTGACTTAGGCCTGTCCTTATATTCATGAAGTTAACTTATTTAAGACCCTGGCAGATTTCTCTATAAGGATAGAGGATGGAGAAATTCATTCAGCGATTCATTTATTCTTTTGGCAGGACTTTATACAGAATGTATTATGTGCAAAGCAGAGTCAGTATAATGTCATGGCCAGAGTGCCAGATTTTGGATGAGGAAGACCTGAGTTCATATCCCACTTGTGACGCTTTCTAGTTATGGAACCATGGCTAAGTCACTCATTCTCTTATTGCCTTAGAAAGCTCCCTGAAACTTGTCATCAGAATAGGTGGAGTCCCTATACTAACAAAAACCTACTATGCTAGGCACAAAATTTAAAGCTTGCTAAATCACTTGTGTACTTTGATCCACATAATAACTAAACCTACTAGAGAAAGCCCAGGACCCTGAACCAAGAGCCTTGGGAATAGCCAGGCTTCCAGCCCAATGCCCTGTGCCATTATCCTGAGAAGCCACCCCTGTGGAGATGCAGTGTGAGAATTAATTTATTTGGATCCCTACTCTATTCCAATCAGTATCAATCAATTTGATATGAATCATAGGGGTAATGATTGTAAATTCTGTATATTAGGCCCCAGAACTGTGGGCTACAGATTGTGAGATCATTTGTGTAATTATAGGAAGCTAACTAGAGGCCCTCCACCCTTTATTTTCTTGTCATGGTGACCAAGCCCGGTGTGGTGGAGGTGACTCAACTACATGAAAAGTCTTCCAATTTATTTTTGTATCTCTGGACCATTCTCTCTTGTCCAACATGAGCAGGCGATCATCTTATGACTGTCTTATGACCACTTAGTAGAGATGCCCCATGCTTCACCCAACCTATAATATGTCATTTTTGGCCCTCAACCATTTTTGGCCTATCAACCAATGAGATTCTGTTTGCCATGCCTTTTTTGCATATTTGGGTATCTAACCCTATAAAAACAAGGTCCTGGAAGAAGGGGGCATCTCAGATCATGAAGAAGATCTCAGGTCCACTTCATTAGAGGGGACCATGGACCCTTTAATAAAGTGTCATTGGCTCAGAGCTCTGCCTCAGCCTCTTTAATTGTAGGTTGGACAATTTTAATTCCCATAGCAGCCTGGACACTGCTCCTGCAGGGGCTGCAGACCCTGCTACTGAAGACCCAGACGGGAAAGTTCTTGCCACCAAAGGCTTTGTCTTGTCAGTGGTTGAACATCAGAAACTAATATCTTTTTATCGAAAGAAATGACATTAAAGAAGAGGTGTGATGATTGGCTTTGCTGCTGTACCCTAAGGATCATGGGCCTTTTCCAATTAACTTGTAACTAAAACCTTCCATGAGTTGCTCCGTGATTAGAACGTGAGCTCCTTGAGAGCACAGATTGTCCCACTTTTCTATTTGTATCCTCAGTAGTTAGTATGGTACTTTTTTTTTTTACACACAGTAAACTAACTTCATTCATTCATTCATCTAATAATCTGTGCATTCTGTTTGATTTGTTTCATTTCTTCAAGCAGCCAGCATTCTCCGCTTTGGTAAAATAATGATTCAACAGGCATTTACTAAGTGCCTGCTGTGTATCTGGTGTTGTACCAGGAGGCCCTGGAGACTGCAAAGACCAAAATGAAACAGTCCTTTCTTCCAAGGTGATTCTATTTTACTGGAGGAAATGCAATATATGATAAAGGCCAACTTGAATTCTGGTTCTATTAATGATTATTCACACTGGGTCGAGTTGACCTTCATCTTGTATCACCTATTTCCGAGGGCTGTTGTAAACATTTAATGAGAGAGTGAATTCAAAGTACTGCACAGTTAGCTAAATAGGAGAAAGGCAAGGAACAGGGACAGGAGCAGGAAGAGGAGCAGTAGCTACTTGGAGTAGCCCTAACTTTTTTCAAAGCTCAGCTCAAGAGCTCCTATGTGAGTTCTGACCCGATCCCTCCCAGCTGCTGGTGCCTCCTGCCCACTGAAATCGCCGTGTGTTTACTAGGTATATATTTTTAAATTTTATTATACCTTATATTCTGTAGTTTCTTATTCTTTTCTTATACCTTTTATTTTCTTACACATATTCTTTTCTGTGATCGAATGTAAGCACCTCGAGGACAGGGGCTGTTCTGGTTTGCCTTTGAATCCTCAGCATCTCATATTTGTTGTTGTTGCGTCCTTTCAGTCATGTCTGACTCTCCATGACCCCATTTGGGGTTTTCTTGGCAAAGATACTGGAGGGGTTTGCCATTTCCTTCTCTAGCTCATTTGGTAGATGAGGAAACAGAGGCAAACAAGGCTAAATGACTTGCCCAGGGTCACCCAGCTAGTAAGTGTCTGAGGCCAAATTTGCACTCAGGTCCTCTTGACTCCAGGCCTGACACTGTATCCATTGTACCAGAGTTGCCCTGAAGCTAGTTTGCCTATCACAGAAAAGTGCTTAATCGTAAGTGCTCATTAATTGATCTTATAATTGTAGTGGAAATGAGTTTGCTAAGCAAGTTAATATGGCAAATGAGATCAAAAGCAAGCATATTTAATTGATTTCAGAGATCCGACTATTTTCCCATACTCTAGAAGTGCTCACTTTAAACTACAGATAATTGATACACTAATTATAAATCAGCCTTTTCTGTTTATTGAAGACGATCCCTTAGGGAGCTCTAAGAGGCAATGCTCAGGAGCTAAGTTCAGTATGTGTGTATGTATCTATGTATGTGTATGTTTAGGTATACCCATGTATGTGTGTATAACACACGTGCATGTGTATACATGTATACACACATATGTCTAAGAAATCTGTAGTTCAGGCTTTTGCAGATTCAGATTGGCTTTGCTTGTCTACAGCTCTGCTGACTGGAGGCAGTCCGATTTCACCGTTTGCACCATTTGATACAATAGAAGTGGTTGCCTTTTCTTTCTTACCTCATTCCTTTCATACCAGCTGACATTTTGCATTTTGGAGAATTCCTGGGATCGCTTCACCACAAAATAAATGAGGTACCCACTTCCACACAAACAGCAGATGATGAGGAAGTTGGCCAAAACCCGGAGGAATCTGGTCAAGTGGATGTTTTCTTCTTTGTTGCTTTCTTGTTCATCGACGATAGACTCCTTACATATGTATTTTTAAAAAAAGCAACAAAAATAGTGATTGAGTAACCTGGAACTGTAGCCTGGCCTTCAGACTCTGAATGGAAGGTATGACTAGGCGTCAAAGGTTACAGTAAACTACAAACTCTAGAAGGCGGTAATCTTAGACATTTTTGTATTCCCTGAAGCACAATGTCGTGTGATCCATTCCACTCAAACATGTATGACGCACCTACTAAGGGCGAGATGAGAGGCAGAATTGCTGGCCTTGGAATCAGGAAGACCAGAGTTCAAGTCTTACCTGTGACATGGCAGCCTTGTGATCATGGACAAGCCACAACCTCTCAGTGACCCAGGTGATTTTCTAAGGATGTTAAGTTACTATTGAGTCACTGATGTGCACCAGTAGAGGTAGCTTTCATATGGGGGGCTCCTCAAAACAAAAAGTCATGTGACTGGTACCCCACTTTTTCCTGAATCCCCTGACATTCAAAGTACTCTGCTAGACTCTGAGAATCTAAATAAAACTGTCTCTGCCCTCAAAGAGCTGACCTTCCTTAATATTTACTCAAACACTTGCTGAATAAATAAATATTAGTAGCAAATTGTAAGCCTTGCAGGTCAGTCTCTGGTTTTAAATATCAATATTTGAAGGTTGTGTGCTGAGAATACTATTTTCTATTTGTCTTTGGATAAAAATAGCTGCAAAATTGGTAGACTACTTACTGTTCCCTGTGGCACTATGGTTATTTAGTAAATTACCTCCTTCTATGCCACCTGGGAAGGGTTCTTTTTAATCAAACAGTGAGTATTTATTGAGCACCTGCTATATGCTAAGTACTATACAAGGCACCATGAGAGATACATGAGAAGTAGGAGATCTGGTGGAGCTAAAAATGTGCTTGGGAATGCAAGACAGGCAGGCCATTTCCATTGGAAAAAGTGTAGTAAGGAGACCTCTCAATCTCATCTTTGTCATTAGTAATAACAGCTGTACTTCATGTTAGGATGTTGGTAAAGGACTTTACATGTATGATCTCATTTGATTCCCACAGCAACACTGTGAGGTCAGTGTTATTATTAATCCTTATTTTATGGATGAAGAAGCTGAGGTTCAGAGAGGTTAGGGGACTTGCCAGTGGTCCCCAAACTGGTAAGTGTCAGAGGTGGGATTCTGGACTCTGCTATACCCCAGCGCCTTTCCATGTTTTCTCTCACTATGTGACCTTGGACAAATCTCAGGCCCTTTATTGGTCTCAGCTTTTTTTTTATTGGTCAAATGAGAGTGTTGGTCTATCTGATCTCCAAAGACCCTTTCAACTCTGAGATGCTTTGCTTCTACAATTCTATGAATTAGATAAAAGAAAGTATAAGAACAGAAACAAATTCTGAGGAGAAAAATATGCTGGGGCTGGGGGCTCAAAGTAGGCAGGAGAAGTTTTTGGTGGAAGGAAAAATTCATTGCAACCTTGAGGTACATTTCAATAGGTAGGGATGCAGAAGAGCGCAGCAGATGCTTGGAGGCCGAATTAATATGTGTACATTTGGGAAAGTTGTAGAGAATGGTCTCTACATGGTGCAATGATTTGTGTTGAGGGTCAGTGGGAAATGAGGTTATTGAAGATCTTGAAAACTGGGCAGAAATTTGTACCTGATTCAGCAGATAATCAGGAGCCACTGCTTTGTGACATTTTCCAAAAACAATAGGCTTGTGTTATTCTTCCTGTAGAATTGTTTGGCCCCCATTTGGAGTTTTCTTGGCAGAGGTACTAGAGTGGCATGTCATTTCCTTCTCCAGCTTATTTTACAGATGAGGAAACTGAGGCAAACAGGATTAAGTGACTTGACCAAGGTCACACAGCTAGTATGTGTCTGAGGTCAGATTTGAACTTACGTCTTCCCAACTCCAGGCCCAACACTTTATCCACTTCACCCCTCTCCTATCAGTGCTTAAGATGATCCAAAGGATGAGACTGATTTTTAGGCAAGGTTCCTGCCTAATGACTCTCAAATCACACCAAGTAGATGCCTATCATCTCTATTTATTGCTAAATTTTACCTGGTTCTTTGCTAAGTATTCAAGAATTTCTTCCATTCTTACAGTTACCAGGGGTGCCAAGTAATAGTTTGGGTGCTCTAGGACCAACCTGAAGGCACATACCAGAGGAAAGAAAGAGCAATACAATAGAAATGAAAAATAGAAAATAAGGAGAAATAGAGAAAGAAGAAAAGAGAAAAGGAAGACATCATGGATAGAACAATTCTCCATGATGGTAAAAAATGGATAACAAGAGATTCATTCATTAAAGAATAATAACTATTTCCCCCTTAAGACTTGAAATACAGGTTTAACTCTATCTTATAAAAGTTTCTGCCATGAGGCTGTTAGGGAGGTTTCTTTCCAAAGCTCCAACTGAGATGGTTTCTGCCAGTGCCTGAAATGCTAGGAAATTTCCCCGAGAAAAAAGTGGGTTACCTTGAAGCTGGTAGTTATAGATGCATACTTGTTGTCAGCTGTCTCTGGATTGCCAATCAAATAGTCCCAGCTAGTAAACATCTTGAAGCTGAAAGTGAAGTTGTCACCATTTCCTTCACCTGTATTTTCTTGGGCGTTGCTGGCCATTCTGCAAAAGAAATATTATACAGGACCAAGAGACAATGCAGTTGATTTCACCTGGCCCAATGACATGCTCCCAGCACAATTCAGAAGTTACAAAGACCTGGAGAATAGGGAAGACAGAAATTCTGTAGAATAAAGTGACAGAAAGACAGGCATCTTGGTGCGGGCATAGTTTGGAGAGGCTGATTAATACCCTGTATGTAGTTCATCCACCTGGACTTCAGCATTTACAAATGTGAATCTTGTTAAGTAAGAAAGGGGCAACTCTTTTTCCTTCTTTATTTCATCATTCAAAATGTGGACAAGCGGCAGCTAGGTAGTGCAGTGGATAGAGCACCAACCCTGGAGTCAGGAGGACCTGAGTTCAAATCCGGCCTCAGACACTTGACACTTACTAGCTGTGTGACCCTGGGCAAGTCACTTAACCCCATTGTCTAGCCAAAAAACAAAACAAAACAAAAACATGGACATATCCAGAGGTCTACCTAGGGTCAAACAGCAGGTGTGTGGTAGAATTAAATTCTGACTTTATCAGATGTCTTACTTATTTTAGAATATATATATAATATATATATATATATATATATATATATATATATATATATATAATATGGAAATTGCATTTGGGTTTTGTGAGTTTAATCACTCTACTACCATCCTCTCTTGGTGCCTCATCATGACGTGGAGGTGATTCGGGGTTGTTAGAGCATATGGCAGTAGGCCATAAGTTTTGGCAGATTCTGCCAGTCTCAAAAGGCTTTAATTATGGGTCCATTGATGGACTGTTAGGCTGTCATTCAGCATAGATCAAGGGCTCTTAAGTTTTTTTTTTTTTTGAGAGAGAGAGAGAGAGCGAGACTCCTTTGGCAATCTTATGAAGTCTATGAACCCATTCTCAGAAAAATATTTTAAATGCATAAAATATATAGGATTACGAAGGAAACAAATTATATTGAAATAGTTATCAAAATGTGAACAAGTTCACAGATTCCATGTTAAGAGCCCTTGCTCTAGATAAATGTGAACAGGCTTATCACCAGAAGATTGGCTACCAGGTGATAAATATTATCGTCCATAGCAACTCATGAAGATGCATTTACTAAGGCATGGAAGAGTTGTGACCTGTGTCTGGGGAGGTCACCCATAGGCGTGGAATTACTGATCCTTATAGCAGTAAAGTATTAATAGTTTATATTTACATAGTATTATCAAGTTTTCATAACTTACATATGTTATCTCATTTGACCATCACAACTACCCGGTGGAGTGGGTGCTGTTAGGTTCAGAGAGATCAAGAGTCTTGCCCAGGGTCACACAGCTCATAAGTTCCTGACGTAGGATTCAAACACAGCTAGTGTCTTCCTGCCACTAGCGATCTATGTGCTACATCATGTTGCCTCCCATAAAGTATTAAAAAAGCTTGGTACTTAAAGGAACCCTAATACATCATGAAAAATTCTTCTGTAAGCTCCTCTCTCCTTGATGTGTTTTATAAATCTAGATTTTCTTTTATCAAGTTTACTGGAAGCATTATTGTGTATCTATTAGATGCCTAACTATCTCATTGTAGCTTGATTTTCTTAGGATCAGATTACTATAAATTTAGGGATCTTAGAGGCCATCAAGTCCAATCTAATTTTTAATCACTTCTAGTATCATAGGAATCGTTGCCAATAATAATAGTTTGAGGAACATTAAATAGAAAAGAAGATTGGCAGGATTATGATTTATCCTGAGATAATTTCTTTCTAAACCCCATTGAAAAAAGTTGAGAAGATATGAAATAATGATATCAATACCTTATTTTCACATAGGACATTATAATTTTCAAAGTGCTTTCATTTCCATTATCTCATTTGAAATTCAAATTATGTGAGTTAGGAAGTAGAGATAATATCCCTGTTTTACAGATGACAAAACCAAAACTCTTTCATTATGGGGCTCTGCATATAAATGCAAATATTGGCTTACAAGGATAATACTTCACATGAATTTGGAAATGCTCTAGGCAAGGTGGAACAAAATCAGAATTGGTAGGATTCAAGGAGCATAGCCAGGACCAGCTTGCTGATTTGACAGGGATGGAGAACAAAAAATTAACTGATGAGTAGATCCTTCCTTCCTTCCTTCCTTCCTTCCTTCCTTCCTTCCTTCCTTCCTTCCTTCCTTCCTTCCTTCCTTCCTTCCTTCCCTCCTTCCTTCCTTCCTTCCCTCCTTCTTTCCTTCCCTGCTTCCTTCCCTCCTTCCTTCCCTCCTTCCTTCCCTCCCTCCCTCCTTCCTTCCTTCCCTCCTTCCTTCCTTCCCTCCCTCCTTCCCTCCCTCCTTCCTTCCTTCCTTCCCTCCCTCCTTCCTTCCCTCCTTCCTTCCCTCCTTCCTTCCTTCCCTCCTTCTTTCCTTCCCTGCTTCCTTCCCTCCTTCCTTCCCTCCTTCCTTCCCTCCCTCCCTCCTTCCTTCCCTCCCTCCTTCCCTCCCTCCTTCCCTCCCTCCTTCCTTCCTTCCTTCCTTCCTTCCCTCCTTCCTTCCTTCCTTCCTTCCTTCCTTCCTTCCTTCCTTCCTTCCTTCCTTCCTTCCTTCCTTCCTTCCTTCCTTCCTTCCTTCCTCCCTCCTTCCCTCCCTCCCTCCCTCCCTCCCTCCCTCCCTTTCCTTCCTTCCTTCCTTCCTTCCTTCCTTCCTTCCTTCCTTCCTTCCTTCCTTCCTTCCTTCCTTCCTTCCTTCCTTCCTTCCTTCCTTCCTTCTCTTTCTTTTCTTCTTCTTTCCCTCCCTCGATTCTCTCTCTCTCTCTCTCTCTCTCTCTCTCTCTCTCTCTCTCTCTCTCTCTCCTCAAGAAGAAAGCTTAGTTTTTATGTGAACTGTCCCAGGAGAATGTTAAACCAGGCCTGCCTAGATCTTGCTAGCACTTCATGTTGGGATCAAGAGATTACTTGATTTTTATGTCCTCCTCATTGTTCCAGTAGAAAATGAGGAAGGAAAGAGGGAGCTGTCCATAGTGCATTTGTAGCCATGCAAGCCTCAGTGCTGGGTTAATCAAAATGATGATAGCTAGCATTTATATAGTGCTTTAAGTTTTACAAATCACTTGTCAAATATTATTGTGTTTTGTTCTCACAACAGTCTTGAGAAGTAGGTGGTATTATTATCTCTATATTACAGATGAGGAAACTGAGGCAGACTGAGGTCAAGTGACTTGTCCATAGTCACATAGCTTGTAAGTGTCTGAGGCTAGATTTGGACATGGGTCTTCCTGACTCCAGGCCCAGAACTCTATCCACTGTATTACATAGCTGCCCACTGGTTACCAAGAATAAAGAAGGAATATCATATTACAGGTTGAATCATGAGCCATGCAGGTAAAGAGGCTCCAATATAATGGACCTTTTGGATGAAAATGTGAACTTTGCATAGGAAGTTTGTAGGTGAGCTGTGGGAGCTGAACTTGAAGGGACAGCTAACGTAGAGGAGACAAAAAATATTTTAAATCAAGGAACTCTACTTACGATCTAATGACAACCATGAGGCTGTAACCAAACACGCTGACCCCCACCATGAAATAAGCCATTGGCAACCTGTACTTCAGCCATCCGATCGTCCTCTGGTTGTTGTAGTAGCCATAAAAGAGAGCAGAATACTTGATATAACCCTGCAGAACAGTAAATGTCAGATGGTTACTGCTCTGGTGACTTATGTCACTGAGTTTAATGAATGTGTAATAAACTCAGTATATATGAAGTACAGAGACCCAGATGCTTTTTATTTTATGCTTTTATTTTTGCAGTGCTTTAATTAATGCTTGAGGTAGAAAGAAGGGAAGGAAGCAGGACTTTCTTTTTCTTCTAGCTCTCTTACTTTTAAGGCCTGTGGTACATTTTCTGTCCTCTGCCCTCCATCATCCTATCTTTTCCTTTATTTTTGTTTCTTCCCTTTGCAGTGTTCCTTTTTCTCCAAAGCCCAACTGGTATTGGGATGTAGAAGAGTTAGAAATTGACATTATATTTACAGGTTAGGTGTGTGTGTGTGAAAACATTCTAGATCATTTATATCTTTCCCTTATGCCTCAATGTCTGGATTTAACGTGGCTTCACAAAAATCTGCTTTTTTGCTCTTCTGAAGTGCTTGAGGTCTGGACACTGGAAATAAAATGCTATAGCATCTGTGGATTTTTTCTTAAGTTCCATCTCTGCAAATCAAAATCTCAGTCAGGCTACATTGGATGTATGTCCAGTGTATGGCTAAAGCAACCCACTGTTCTGGGGTAGGAGAAATGGCTCTGAATTTGGACCACCCCTTATTCTGTGGGAGAAAGGGTTCTGGAAATGTGCTGTCAGTTAGGGCCACCTGATTCCTTATGTTAGGATTAATATTGGATAGGAGGGGCGTGTGTGTGTGTGTGTGTGTGTGTGTGTGTGTGTGTGTGTGTGTGTGTGTTTGCTTGCTTGCAAGAAGTCCCTGCCATTTCATAATGGAATAACTCCATCTAGATGCTAGATTTAGGTTTGGGAACAGGGGAGCAAAGATACAATTCTTGATTCTTGGAAATATTTCTACTTCTGATCCCTGGGTTTGGGGTGGGAGGAGAGTGGTGTTGCTATGGGAAGCCAGTGTAGGGTAAATAGAGGAAGAAGACTTGCTCTCCCCCTCTGCCCTCAGGTAGCACTTGTATTAGATTATTTTGCTTCAAGTGACTTATGCATGATCCTTTAATTTAGTGGTTCCTTGGAGGGGGTGGGGAAAAGAAGGATGTTACATGACAGCTAATCATCTTCTACTATTGAGTCAGCTTGTGGGAGAAATATCCTGGGTTTGGACAGCATTTTCTTGTGATATTTTTGTTTTTGCTACCTTTACTGCCTGGGGTTCCCTTTGAGGGAGTTAAAGTGATCTGCAGAGGCTCCAGATCAACTGTATTTGGCCCCTATCCCAAAAATCTTAGGGATGCTGGCCTGTTATCCGACACTCCGTCCAATCCTGTCTTTTCCCCTTCCCTCTTCTCCACCAATTCCCCATTTCAGGATCTGAGTTTTTTTCCCCTTGGGTTTTGAGGTGACCTTGGGGGCTATGGACTGGGACCCTAGCTTGTTGAATGATGATCAGAGTCTTTGGGAATAGCTGAGAATTGACCTGGAAAGTATCCAATTGGCATTTGGAGTTTTCTGGGCCAGGCCTGGCAAATTGCCACTGGACTTGTGGCATTCAGCTCCCCATCAACCATCAGTTTATAAACGGCCTCTTCTTTCCATTAGAGAAGAAAGGAGGAAGAAAGGATGCCACAGATGCTGAGGTGATGTCAAGAAGTGCAGAATATAGAGATGACTTCTAGAGTCCATTTTCCATATACTATTGGTTATTTGGAAAGTAGTGGATTCCCCCTTAAGTCCCTGCTTGTGCATGGTGTATTTTTTCATCCCAATTTTTCAAGTTTGAGATAGAGCTATCTGTTTAAACCCCCTGCTTTTCAATGACCTAATGCTTGAATTTGAACATCTTTACATTGACCTCTCTGCATCAGGATTAGAAAATGGAGGCTTGTGAAGAAGTGATACGATGCTTGAATGTGTCAGCTAGTCAAAAATGTGTCCATGGATAGGTTTTATACATACCTCAAAATCCCAAAGAACTGAAAAATCCATAGCTTTCTCTTCCTCAGCTCGGGGCACAGTTTTCCTAGGTATGCTTCCATAGGGCATACCCATTAAAACCTGGTTGAGGGAAGGATTAACATTTTTATTTCATTGACCATATATTTCTCTGTCTCTGTCTCCATCTCCACATATATGTGTTCCTCTCTCTGTAGCCTCTACTATGTTAAATCAGGGCACTTAACATTTTCCATTATTTTCTTGTTTACTGAATTTGCTGATGGGTCTCAGTAAAACCTCTCTAAGCAAACTCAGGTAATTTATTTGTAGAAGGAGCAGAAAGACACTCAGAATGGTGTCTTCTTCCAACTATACCTAGCTTTCATAAAATTATCAGCCTCTCTACAGTAGATTGAGTTCCACTGTTAGTTGAATTTTCAAATACTGTTGTGCAGATTACCACAGTGTGATAGCACTTTTGTGTTGCAAAATGACAGTGATTTACAGAAAATTACTCTGAGGATCTGAGTGATTTTGGTTTCCAATATATAGGTTTGAGGATTTTTTCCCTTTGAAGAGAGCCACACACTGGTTTAACCGGAATGAAAAATTTACCTATAGTCATATTAATATTGCTATACAAACCCAGGGGAGATGGTGAAGTAAGTTAACTGTGTTTTGGAATCCTTCTTTCTACCTATTCAATGTCTTTTACTTCTCCTAATACCTGTGCTTCTTTCTAAGTTCTTATTCTGAGCAAACTATCCCCTGGCCTCATTCTCTACTTCCTAATGTAAATCCAGATTACAAATAGTATTCAAATTCAGCTTCTGATGCTTACAATCTATGTGACCTTGGGTAAGACATTTGATGTAGGCTGGACCTGTAGCATGAAGGAGGTAGACCAGATAGCCTCCAAGGTGCCAGGCAGCTTTAGATGTATGACGTATCCCTATTAACAGTATTTCAGTTATGTTACTGATTAAATAGGCTTTTGTGGGGTGTCCTAGAAACCCAACCCTGTCAGAGAATGTTGCTTTTATTGGAAAATGCTTTCAAAGTTCTAACATCTCATTTAAAAATGAAATATTTAGACAGCTGTATGTTGCCCATATTTGCACTGTCAGTACAGATCAAAAAGTTTTGTAGATCAAAAGCGTGTGTCTTTAAAAGCTGAATTTCAGGCATGTGGTGGGTGAGGACCCCTGTTTGGCACCCTTCAGATCATACTATGCTATTGGCATATTGGAAAGACTGTGTCTGCTGAAGTGTATCTCCCTAGGGAGCTCTGCATCCCATTCTGAGGAGGCTCCTAGAAGATGGATAACCTTATGGGTAGATCAATTACACCATTATCCTTGGAGGCAAATGACTTATATGTTTCCCTTTTTCTGAGAAGTTAGCCAGTCAGCGAATTTTTAATGTCTTCGCTATGCTTTCGACCCTCCACTTGACTTGGGTGACTTCTCTGAGCTCTTGACTTCAGCTCTTAATTTCTTTCTGTGCAGGAGAATCCTTTTATATCCCTTTCAGTTCTAAGTCCTCTAAAATCAGGATGTGTATAGATATTGTGCAGAAAATCTTACATGTTATCAGCATGTTAGTGAATCCTTGCTGTCTCCTTGGTGCCTAAATTATTTCCTATTAGCAAGTAGAATGTAAGCTCCTTGAAGGCAGGGCCTGTTTCTTCCCTTGTCTTTGTATCCTCAGGCCTGGATTTGGCCTGTACTTTATAAATGCTCATAGGATGGAATTGGGGTGGATTAGGAAATTAAATCCTTTTAGCTACCAGAGGATTTTTTAGTATCCCCTGTGATGTGAAAGTAAGTACATGCACTGAATGAGTTTAATCTTTCTCATTCCCCTCTTTGGAGACTTCAGGCTAAGTATTAACATTCATAAATGCAATATCACAGGTTTTTTTAAATTTTTTAATACCATAGGTATTATTTACTTTTGGCTTTCATGATTCCATTGCATAGAGAACTGCTTCTACCAAAGGAGACTGACAATTAGAGAGTTTCCTGAAGGCAATGAGGGCTCATGGGACCTCTCCAGGGTCACACAGCCAACACGTCAGAGATGAGACTTGAATCCAAAGCTTTCTGATTCGGAAGCCAATTCTCTATTCACTATATCCATAGGTTTTAAATCACCCTACCCCTGAGTCAGGAAATGATCTCTTTTAATAAATGTATGGAGCATTCAATTGGATGGTTACATTTAATATTAAGGCTTGCCAATGAGAAGTCATGCTAAGTTAATAAGGTGTTTGTAAGTAGGTTTTATAGCTAAGGTATAGTTCGGAATAAAGGATTTATAAATAATGGAGTTTGCATTTGCAGTCTGGGGTTATTAGAACACACTGGCAGCCACTTCTAACTCATCCGTTTTAATTTGCATTGTGTTGAGGGGGTTTGAATTCCATGGTGAATGGCTGAACAGCAAAGTGTTCCAAGGGTGATGACGAAAGGTAGAATTAGGTCCAATGTACTCATTAAGCCATTTATAACAGAAAGGTGATTGGCCAGCTATTGTAAGACTGATTGGTAAACCAGGCAGAAAATATCATGTGTAGAAACCATGTTATCCTGTAACCCTTTCAAAGACTGCATTTGGATGCATTGGACATTGCTGGAAGCATAAGCAGAGAAAGCTAATCATAGGTGTGCACTGCATTTAATGGATTCGGTGGTCTAGTGGAAGCAGCCTGAGTGCCAGGGTCAGGAGGCTAAGGGCAAGTTGTTTAATTATTTTTGCCTTGTTTTCTTCACTCATAAATTGGGACCACTATTACTTGCTTCCTCTCAGGTGTGTTGTAAAGGCTGAACAGAACAAGGCAATAGATGTGAGCAATAATGACAGCTAACAATTCAGTATTGCCTTAAGACTTGCAAAATGCTTTCCACGCTTTATCTCACTTGAACTTCATAGCCACCGTCTGAGAGGGGAACATATTATCCCCATTTAACAGATAAAACTCTCAGAGGCTCTCAGAAGTTTTGACTTGCCTGTGATCACAGAATTAGCACCCAGTGTGATAGTCTGCATATTTTTTCCAATTCAATTAAATACTTTAGCACTTTAGCACAGTATACCAGGGACTGGAAATACCAAAGACAACACTGTCTCTGCTCTGTAGAAGCTTATATTCTACCATATATCAGAGAAACTCAATAAATATCTGTTTCAGGATAGTTGAGGAATAGTTGAATTTGGAATTAGGGGATCTGGATTTGAATTCTGTTACCTAATAAACACTTTTTTAAAGTGCTATAGAAACGTCATTGTCATCATCATCATTATTGTTATTACCACTTTCATCTATATAACCTTGGACAAATTTCTTAACCTTCTGGGCCTCAGTTTCTTCATCAATAAAATGGGGGAAGTGGTTGGGCTATACAATATACAAGATTTCTTCTTATACATGTGGTTTAGTCCTGTCTGTTCCACTGACCAGCTCAGGGCACATGTGTGGGTGACATTTTAAATGACCACAAATTATTTTACAGATAGAAAGCAGTTGGTGAATGTGACATGATGAGAAGAATAATAATGACTTATATGAATTAGTATTTGAGATTTTCAGAGGTTTTTCAAAGATTTCCTTACAACAGTTCTGTCAGATGGTGGCTGCACATAGTGGGCACATAAATGTGTATTGGCTGTTTGGTGTCCCTATTTTACAGATGAGCAAACTGAGGCTTGCTCATTTTATTTATTGATTTGCTTAAGGACATAGAGGTAAAAAGTAGCAGAGTCAGCATTCAAACTCATCTGTTGTCCTGGAACCTATTATTCTTCCCACCATAAAAGTAAGGTCACTATTCATAAATAAAGAAGTTTCTATTCTTACCTCTGGGATTATGACCAGACCAAAAATTAAACCAAAAAGCACCAGATTCACTCCATACATCCATCGAAGGAAAATGAAATAGGAGGCGACTGAAGAACCAAAGTGACCTGGGATGAAGGAAAAGAAAGGCATTCAAGTGTGGGGGTGATCGGAAATCCCATGGTTTCTGTGGTGAGCAGAACAGGTCACCAAGCACACCCACCACCCAGACTCTTGCATGGGTGAACATTTGTCAGACTGAGTAAAAGAGCCCAAGAAACCCTTACTTTCAATCTCTTTGATCTTCATTTCCCATGGAATACATTGAGTCTTGAAATTATCAAAGTCCCGCTTAAATTTGATCCATTTCTGAAAGGAAACAGTTGAATGGTAGCATCCTTGTTAGAGCAGCGGGTAGAAGCAGGCTGACTTGGGAGGTGGGGGAGGGGGTGGGGAGGTGGGCCATTCTGGGGGCATTGGCCAAGCGGTATCATCTTGGTCCAGCACTTTGCACCTGTGGCGGGGCCAGTCGTAGAGGGAGGAACAGTGGTTAGGTCGGTGACAAGAAAAGGCTTGTCCTCCTCCCATCCACTTGTAAAGCAATTGAGAAGCTATGGCAAAAATAAGGAAAAGTGTGATAGTAGCGACACACGCACTTGCCAAATCTACCCAGTGCTTTGTTAGTTGTTGAGTCAATAAGCATTTATTAAGCAACTACTGTGTGCCAAGCATTGTGCTAGGAGGACACAATCCTGTCTTAGAAAATAGTAGATACGGATAGCACAAATAGAGCTTTAGAAAACATATTGTAATGTAATTGGAATCTTATCGTTCTGGGGTCTCAAACCAATTGGAAAAAAATGAGGATTGCTCCATGATGGAGAGGCAGGGTGGTGCAATGAAAAGAGTGCTGGACTGGCAGTCAGGACAGACTTGGGTTCAAATCCTGTCTGTGACACTTACTAACTGCGTAATAGTTGTTAATTGCCACCTCTCTGATCCTCAGCTTTCTCATCTTTAAAATGAGGATCATGATGCTTGAGCTCCTTACTCCAGGAATATTATGAGAAAAGTGATTTTTAACCTTAGGGTGCTACAGAAATGTGAATGAAGGGAGGGAGGTCCCCAGTGAATCGGGTGAACCTCCTTCAGTGAACTTACAGGAGGCCATGGACAAGAAGATGGGAAAGCATGGATAGGCTGTAATCTGTATCACCCAGAGAACATTCACATAAGATCCCAGATCTGTTTGAATATTTGAGTATTATTATCAGACAGAGACATTGATTGGCTGAGAGAATAAAACCCTAGCCAAAGCAGGCTTGTGCAGCACTGCAGAGGGCAGTTTTTTTCCCCTCCGAGTTATTCTAACCTTGTATCTTTATTAAAAATTTCCTTGTTTGTCAAGACCCAAGGCCAACTTCCTAGATTGTATGATCCATAAAAGCAGAGAATATATTCTTTTTAAAAATTTTTTTGGTGTACTTGGTGCCCAGTATATTGCCTCACACATGCTAAGAGTCTAGTTAATGTGTGTTTGCTTAATTTTTAAAATCTAATTAAAAAGGGCATGAAATGATTTTATGTCTAAGGCACTAGAGGTGTTAAATTATTTTCAATATACAAGCAATTCCTGTTTTTAAAATTTAAATGATTTATTACAAACTTGACATTGATTATCAATAAAACTAATTAAATTTGCCTAGTGACCATTTACATTTACAGTTATTTTAATGCATACAATATTCCAAGAATTTTTCAGTTTCTCCCTCTAGGTCCCCACCAGGATGCTTTGTCCATTCCTTCTAATTTACATTTCCTTTTAGGTGGTGGTAGTTTTGTGAACTTTGTACATCTTATTCTTCTTTTTTCACTTTGGATAATTTCTTTTAAAAATAAATTGTATTGATCCTTTGTTTATACATTAATTACATTTCCCAGTGTATCCTTCCTTACTCTTTCTTCCACAGAGCAATTTCTTATAAAAAATATAGAAGAAAAAGAAGAAAAAGTTCTGCAAAACTAACCAGCAGAGTTTTTAAAAGATTTTTGTGTATCCCTATGCTTGTCAATCTTGATTATATTTTATAGTATTCCATTATATTAATGTTCCACTACAACTAGGTGGCGCAGTGGTGAAAATGCTGAGCCTGAAGTTAAAAAGAACTAAACTCAAATTCTTCTTCAGAGATTTACTAGCTATATGACCCTGGGCAAGTCACTTGACCTCTATCTACCTCAGTTTCCTCATCTGTAAGGTGAGGATAATAAGAGCACCTTCCTTCCAGAGTTGTTTCGAGGATAAAATGAGATAATAGTTGTAAAGATCTTTAAGGTACTATATTGTTATTAGTTATTAGTTATTATTATTATTATTATTATTATTATAACTTATTTAATTATTTCTCTACTGTTGGACTCTAGATTGAGTCCAGGATTTTTGCAGTTACAATAGTGCTGCTATGTTTTTCAGAGTATTTTCAATGATGGAAGTGTTAGGTCAGAGGAAATGATTAGTTTTGTAACTTTTCCATGTACTGCCAGATTACTCTCCCAAAAGGTTTTATATGTTAGCAGTTCTACCAGTGATATTTCTCCACATCTCCTCTGGCTTTGACTTTCATGATTTCATTGCTTTTAATTTGTCTAATTTGCTGGTAAAATACCGAAAGTATTTACTTTAAAGCTATTTTAATTAATATCTTTTTGATTGTTAATGAGGATTTTCAAGTGATTATTAACAGTTTATATTTATTCTTTTCAAAATTGTCACTGTATATTCTTTGACCATTTGTTCACCATGACCTGGAAGTGAGTTGAATTTTTGACTAAAAATACATACTCCTTAAAGATCACTTGCAGACATTTTTATCTGTTGCCTTACATTGATGTTGGATGATTATTCCTGATTGTTTATTATTACCATGTCTCACATTTGGTAAAAAGTGACAGTAAATTTTTTTATGTGGTATCTCCAGTTCTAGCTCACTTACTGACTGAATTCTATGCTATTAGATAAGATTAGAGCATAAATTTAAGTCCATATCCAAAAACCAAACATTACTCCAACTTTTAACATAGGTTTCATGAATATGCTTAATTCAACAAAGCAAAAGACTTTGAGCATGTTTCTTGTTCTCATAAAGATCTTGTGCCTTAAAGATCTCACCATGAAAACAGAAGTAACAAATCCAGGGATAGTGTGTATATGAGTAGAGATTGTTATGATTATTTTTTGGTTTAGACCTTTGATTTAATTGATGTGCAGATAGTGAGGCAACTATTTCAACCAATGAAGATCTGCAATTGGTAGCGCCTCTTATAGTTGTAGAGAATTTCCTGGGGAAACTGAGCTATATGTCCCAGATGGGGCTTGAGCCAAGGTTCTTTGGACTCTGAGGCTGGCTTTCTTTTTACTACAGCTCAGCAACCTATAGGAATAGCATAAGAAAACAAATTCCGTGTGCATAATTATTTCTTGTTCGGTCATTTCAGTTGTAGTCTACTCTTCAGGACCCCATTTGAGGTTTTTTTGGCAGAGATATTGGAGTGGTTTGCCATTTCCTTCTCTAGCTCATTTTTTTTTTACAGATGAAGAAACTGAGGCATATAGAGTTAAATAATTTGACAGGGTCACACAGTTAGTACATTTGAACTCAAGTCTTTCTGACTCTAGACCAGGCACTGTATCCACTGTGCCAGCTAGCTGCCCAAAATAATTATAGCAAGCCTTTTAAAATTCATTGTTAATTCTACGTGACCAGGTATGAGATAGGACAAGGGACACAGTTAAGCCAGGAGGCCCAAGTGAGACTTTGAAGCATCAGCATAAAGAAGTGATTAGGAATCTCTTGCCTATAGGAATTAATTCCCACCTCACCCTCAACCCCCACCTCAAGTTATAACTGGAGTAGAAGAACTCTTCACCCCTTCAAGTAACAGATAATTTCCCAACAATGAGTTGGAGAGAAAAACAAGTCTTCTATATGGGGCCACCTTAACAGGGCTGGCCTGGGCAGAGAAGGGGAAAGAAACTGACAGGAGTATGGAAGCAGTAAAGGGGAGCCTGGATCCACTTCCCATCTCATTGTGTGACCCCGAGCTAGGCATTCGTACTCTGTGTCAGCACATGGCGTCAGAATGGCTGGGGATCATTGTCATTACCAGCTGAGAAGCATTTATGTGGATTAGAGATTTTGTATAGATAGTGGGCTTCCCTAATACCTTTGAACATAAGCTCTTCACAATGGAGTCGTCATTATGATTGAATAAAGACAAGAGTGACCCAGAACCCAAACTGCCCCATTCCCCTTGACCTTTGCATTGGTGTGGCACATACCTTATTCATCATCATTTTATAGGCGTAGAATTTCTTGCCTTTTCCCTTTCCTAATGCTCCTTCAAACTTCTCTACAAAAGCTTGGGCTTCCCTAGTCAAAAAATAGGGCAGGTGCTTAATTAAAAACCAAACATAAAAGAAATGGGCTCTGTGAGGGTGTGCAGGTGGCTTAATAATAACAACACAGCTTTAATATCTGTGCATGTGTTAGATGAGAAAGATATGAACCAGCCCCATCTATTAAATAGTCTCCAATAGGTCAGAGCATTTGTGGGTATGAATATACATCCATGGAGGCGAAGCTGGAAAATATTCTGGATTTAGTCCACAGATACACACACACACACACACACACACACACACACACACACACACACACGTCTTTAAAGAGCAAAGGGGACATGGAGACCAGGGTCTTTTTCATATAGGGGCAAATATTTCTCTTTTTATGCCTTCATTGGTGGCACAAAGGTGGCATTTTCATTGGTGTCACCAAAGGTAAAGGCCTTGAAAGGCTCAAATGAGATAATACTTTGCAAACTTTAAAGTGCTATGTAAATGCCAGTTTATAGTAATAATAATTTTGTTCAGTTGTTTCAGTCGTGTCTAACTCTTCATAACCCCATTTGGGTTTTTCTTGGCAAAGATGCTGGAGCAGTTCGCCATTTCCTTCTCTAGCTCATTTTACAGATGAGGAAACTGAGGCAAACAGGGTGAAGTGATTTGCCCAGGGTCACACACGAGTAAGTATCTGAGGTCAGATTTGAACTCATCTTCCTGTCTTCAGTCTCACATTCTATCCACTGTGCCACCTAGCTGCCGTCGTCGTTGTTGTCGTCGTCGTCGTCGTCAGCAGCCTCCAGTCACCAGACCTCTAGTCTTGGTGGTGACTTGATTCCTTGACCCTTTTACTGCACATCTGAGCTCAAGCAGTATTTATATAGCAGTACAGGGGTAGGTGTTAAACAGCCAGACTGAGGAGGGGGGCAAAGTGTGCATACGCTTTTAACATTGATCTGTATGAACACTTTCTTAAGTCTAGACAATCAACAGAACAGTAAAGCAAGCCCTGATTTGTAGAGATTGTAGGTTTCTGAAAATTTAACAATCAGCTCTCTAGCATACCCTTGCATATGCTATCTCATTGGATCCCCACAACAACCCTGTGAGGTAGGGGCTGTTATTATCATCTGCATTTTATTGATGGGGAAACCAAGTATCAGAGGTTAAATGACTTGTCCAGGGCCACACAGCTGATAAGTATTTGAGCCAGATTTGAACTCCAGGTCTTCCTGATTCCAAGTGCAGCTCTCTTCCATTATGTCATGGCTTTTGTACCTATTTTTATATGCTTATATGTGTCTATGTTGTCTCACGTAAGAGACAGAAGTGCAGGAACAGTTCTGGCTTTTTGCCTTTTTGTCCTTAGCATCTGGCAAAGTATCTGGCATGTAGTAAGTCTTTAAAAAAATGCCTGTTGATGGATGGTGCTACTTCTCTGATGTCAGCTTTTCAGAAACCTATAAAAGAGCTGGGTATGTTGGGGAGAGACGGAAGCAGAAAGCCGAAAGGGAGCTGCAGACCTGTAGTTTGGGGTTTCTCTTGGACATAATTTCAGAATCTCAGACTTGGGAGGCCATCTCCTCTAAGGCATATGTGAATCAGCGTCCCCTCTACAAGGTGCTGTCATCTAACCTCCACTTAACTGCTTCCTATGAGAAGGAGCTCACTGACTCTTGAGGCAGCCCCTATGACTTTGAGATGGCGCTTTCTGTTCGGGAGTTTTCTCTTTCCTCTTTCATCCATTGCATCTAGTCCCTCATTAGACTGTAGGCTCCTCCATTAGACTCTATGCCCCTTGAGAGTAGGGATGGTCTTCTACCTTTGTATCCTCAGCACTTGGCACTGTGCCTGATGCACAGTAGGAGCTTAATAAATGCTTGTTGACTGTTGGCTGACCAGTTCTACCCTTCCTGGGACTCAGCAGAACAAGTCTAATCCTGGATGAGAAAACTCCTACTAATGCAAGTTGGCGTCGTTTCTGAACTCACTCTCTTGGTACACTTGGTCCCTCTTCAAGACTGTAAGTCCCAGGGTCAAACAACCAACATGTGTCAGAGATGGGGCTTGACCTCCGGTCTTCCTGGCTTTGAGGCCAGCTCTCTATCCACTACACCACACTGCCTCTCAAGCATTCTATATGTAGACGTGTGGATGTTTATTTCTTTTTGTGGGCAGGAAATATGTCCATGTGTCTGCTTTGCCTTAAACAGTCTCAGGGTCTGACACTACCTGATTCCCTTTAAATTGTTAATGCTCCTTTCTGGAGACCATGATGTCAATGTCGGATTGCCCATACTCAATTCTTCCTGAAGAATTGATAGGTAACTCTCATGTTCACATCTGCCTTCCCACCCCCAAATACCCTAGAACAGTGGTTTTCAGACTTTTTGGTCTCAGAATCCTTCCATACTCTTAAAAATTATTGAGGACCCACCCAAACAACTTGCATTTATGTAGGTTATCTCTATTAATGGTTACCATAATAGAAATTAAAACATCTTACTATTATTATTAAAATAGTTTTGACCTCACTGGCCTCCTGAAATGGTCTCAGGGACTCTCAGGGCTCTCTAGACAATACTTTTGCAACTCTGCCCTAGACTCATGCTTTGTCTGGTCTTTTCAGCAGAGTGGTATAGGGGAAAGAACACTGGCCTTTGAGTTAGGAAGGTCCTAGGCTCCAATATTGCCCTGACACTTACTGGTTATATGATATACTGTTTAGATGCTATGGGGGTAGAAAGTTTATATGACATAGGGGGTAGAATGCAGGAACTAGAGAACCATCTTGGAGTTGTGATGACATGGATTCAAGGGCCGCTTCTGATCCATACTGCTGTGTGACCTTGGGCACGTCACCTAATCTTTAGGTGTTCCAGAAACGCTCTGGGTTTGTAAATTCTTGAATCATGTTGATAGAGGGAGTTTCCTCTCTGGGGTGCTCCGTAAAACAGTAAAATCACAGATCCTACCCTCACCCACCAAGAATGGCCCAAGGCAAGTCACATTACTACTTTTTGTTCCAGTTTCCTAACCTGTAGAATGGGTATAATAATACTTGCCCTACTCCCTTCATGGGGATGTTCTGAGAAAAGCTTTATTAAACCTGGAAGTGATACAGAAATATGGGTTATTATTCAGTGGAGGTGGTCTTGGATACCAGAAATTGGTCAAGATGGCCTAATATTGGATCATATCTACTATTTTATATATTAACTTTTTTTTTTCATTTGGTAGTCCCATCTCACCCATCAGACTTTAAACCCAATGGTGGGAGGCCTAGACCGTATATTACTTCTGTGTCTTTAACTACCCATTGATTGCATTGGTTCATCTCTCACTGTGATGAAGGCCGTGTTCTGTCTAATGTCTTTGACTGGCCCCTGGGCTGCTTCAGAGGCAGCCTCTGGCTGGAGTATAGAGAATAAAGAGATAGTATCTTCTTCCCAGGGGAGAGCTTGGGCTCATCCCAAGGATGGGGGGTTGAGAATCCTCTCAGAATCCTCACATGCAGCCAGCTTTGGAACTATCTAATTCCTTCCAACTTTGGTGGCTCCTACCAGGGAGTTGGTGGGACAGGGGAGAAGGGACCCAAGTAGAAAGAGGACTAACTGTGCTTTACCTGAGAACTTCTAATTTTTTCACCATTGGCCAAGGCTTATTCCGAATGGTGGCTATGACCTGCTTTTTCTCTTCAACCTGTTCCATGATGTGGGCCATTTCTTCCTCTGCAATGGACTCTTCATCTGAGGAGTTGGAAACTGATGGAGAAGAGCTAGGAGAGAAGTTCCAGATAGAGAGGAGAGTTAAAAATAAAAACCTACTCTGGGCTTTTTGTTTTATAGTGTTGTCCAGACTCTGAGGGACCTGAAGTGCTTAAGAAATAAAGAGGTAATCATAATAATCATGTCACACATATTCAGTAGTGCTTTAATGTTTACAAACAATACCTCTGTGGAGAAGGTGGTGCAAGTGTTTCTGTCATTTTACAGATGAGGAAACTGAGGCAGTGATGATTAAACTGAAGCGAACTGAGATTCTGTGGGACTTGCCCAAATCACACAATTAAGAAGTTTCTGTAGTGATATTTGAGTCCATGGCTCCTGACTCCAAGGTCAGTGCTCTACTCACTGTGTTATGTACCCCATATCATCTGTACTTCCTGTGCCCCATCACTGCCACCTAGTAATGCTAGATTAGGAAGGAAGTGTAGGATTTCTTCCTGGTCCCAGAACAATCCATTGCCCTGTATTACAATCTATTTGGGTTCTTTGGCATTGGTGACTCTCCAGAGCTATTGACTCCAGAGGCACAGCATCTTAGAGTTGGAAAGCATCTCAGAAGCCATCAAGTCCAACCGATCCCTGAGAAGACATCTGGACACTACTACGGCTAAGTGACCATCCAGCATTTGCTTTCAGATTCCGAGGAGAGTGACCTCCTACCGATGAATCAATCAACAAGAAGATTTTTAGGTGACATCTATTTGCCAGGTACCGTGTTAGGTAATAGGGACACAGAGACAAAAATGGAACTGTCCCTGTTCTCAAGAGCATACATTTTATCAGGGAGACAACATGTATACATATAGGGATAGACGCTGGACCTGTGACTTTATTGATACTGGTAAAGTCTAGATGATGAAACTTTCTACCAGTGCAGCGGTGCATTGCCTATGCTATTCATAATTTTGGAGACTTTTCCAAAGCATTGAGAGGCTAAGTGACCTTTTTAGGGTCGCACAAGCTAATGCAATTATAGCTAGTGTTTATATAGCATTTACTATATGCCAGGCACTATGCTAATCATTTTATGATTAGTGTCTCATTTGATCCTCACAACAACCCTGGGAAATGGGTGTTATTATTATCCTGATTTTATGGATGAGAAAACAGAGGCAAACAGAGGTTAAGTGACCTGCCCAAGGTTGCATAGCCAGAAGTGTCTGAGTCCAAATTTGAACTCAGGTCTTCCTAACTCTAGTCTCAGCCTATCCGCTGTACCACCTAGTTCCCCTAATGTGTCAGAAGTGGAATTTGAACCATATCCTCTTGGCTCTAAAGCCAGCTCTCTCTACCACACTGCTTTCCACATAAACATAAAATACACACAAAATAAATATGTGTTAATTATTTGAGGGACAGGGTGAACACCCATCGACTTCTGCTTTTGGATGATTCTAGTCATTAGGAACTATTTCTTCTAGTGGGAAAGGTACTGGGAGAGAGCTAGGTTTGAATCCTACTTCTGAGACATTAATTAGGTAGCCAGGGGCAAGTCACTTAAGTGCCCAGGTCCTCAGTATCCTCATCTGTAAAAATGAGAAGGCTGAACTGAATTGTCTCTGAGGTCCCTTCCAGCTCTAAATCTGCGACCTTATCCTATCCTCCTGACCTGTGTGATCTTGGGCAAAACACCAAGCCTCTCTGGGCTCTGGTTTTCTCATCTGTAAAAAGAGAAGATTGGATGAGATTATCCCTTCTGCCTCAAGCTCTACTGATCTCTGACAAGTTAAGTGTTGGCATGGCTCTATATGCTATTGGGGGCGGGGAGAGAATGAATGGGTGAAATCCACAGATTATTTTGACCATTAGTTTTATCTACTTTCTTCCTAAACTTTTCAGAGCTGCTAACAACCATCAGTTTGACACAATAGAATTTCATCTTCTCCTTCTGTATTCTGCCTAGGATGAAGCAGAAGCAAGTAGCCCAAAGGAGGGGAGAGAAGGAACAGAGTGCTTGAGGCTGGATAAGTCTCAAGAAGCCTTATCAGCATCTCCTAGTCAGGAGGGGGAAGCAGTCCCTCGAAAGCAGGGGTGCTTCACTCTTTTTGTGCCATGGACCCCACTGGCAGCTTGGTAAAGGTTACAGACAGACCCTTTCTCAGAAGGATGTTTTTAAATGCAGAAGATAAAATACACAAGAGGACAAAGGAAACCAAAGACTGGGTGAAAATAAAAATGGAATTTTTTCCCATTTGAATTCATGGACCCTGTAATCTATCCATCAACTCTTTAGGGTCCATGTTCCCAGGTAAAGAACCCCCTCCCTAGGATGGGGTTAAGTTTGGAGGCAGAACACCCTACCTGTGTTTCTTCAGCTGCTTCTTTTTCTTCCTCTGAATGTGCTTTTCTTTGCTTTTGGCTTCTTTCTGTTCCTTGTGGGAAGCCTTCTGCTCCCTCTTCCTCTTTCCATTACAAGATTTCTCTGCTTTGCTCCACTCTTCTTCCCCAAACACTTCCCGTTGTTTCCTCCGGACATCTTTCTTCCGGTGGGGGGTCCTGACCTCAATTTCTCTACTGCCTCCTGCTTTTTCTTCCCTTCTGCTGTCACGGGTTCTCTTCTTCCTATTGGAGGGAGACTGTGGCTTGCTTCGTGTGGCCTCTGCCTTGGGGCTTGGCTTTCTGGAGGCTTTCTTCCCATCCACCAAATCTGCACGGGATGGAAGAGGACAAAGAAGGCACCAGCTCACCTCATGTTCTGGCATGGGGAATCCACTCATCCCACTGGGCAGAGTTCTCAAGTTTCCTTTGATGAAATTGGAAAAGAGAAGATAAAAGAGGCCCAGGGGTCACAGCGACTTTTCTACCTATGTGGCAGCAACTAGCACATTCTTATTGTTTTTATTAGAAAGTTTTGAGTCACGGAAACCTTATTTAGTGAAAAGCCAAGAAAAGCATGAACCCAATGCAAAAGATCCAAATCCATGCCCTGCCTCGAAGTCATCTAGACACCCTGGGCAAGTTACACCAGCCAGTCAGTGCCATAGCTACTTGCTCAGGGTGAGGAACAGTTCAGACTAAACAAGTGATTCGGTGGGTCAATGTTACTCATTTTTCTTCCTGTAGCCCTCCTGAAGGGGATGATGATTTGGGCAGGCTTTTCCAAGAGTTGACAAAATGTTGTTCTTTGTAAGCTGGGCTTCCTTCAACTATCTGGTCTCCATATGGAGGTGTAAGTTCATATGCTACTTCTGATACTTCTCATTTGTGAGAGGCGCCACGTTGTAGTGCCTTTCTGTTCACTACAGAGAGCAGATTTGGAGTCAAAAGACCTGGGTTCAAATCCTGGCTTTTCTACTTACCTGTGTGACCTCAATCTCTCTTAGCCTCAGTTCCTCATCTGTAAAATGATGGGGTTGGACTAGATGATTTCTAAGTTACCTCCTGGCTCCAAATATGTTCCCACCTCTGCCATCTTTAAAACTGGGAATGAGAATACTCATATCTTCAAGGAGAAGGGACTAATAATAAAACTATCTCTCAAGCACTGGGGGAGGGGGCCAATGGTGATACAGATGGTGGCCTGAGACTGAAGTTACTCAATATTTTGTTCATTTGGAATGGGCTCTCATGAAGCCTGTTAATGGGATAGATTCTGCCTGGCTATGTGAACTGTAGCTCAGAAGTACTTGCATTGTATATCCCCAGTGTGTGCTTGGGGCCATGATGCTGATCTAACTCAATGAAGTTTCCCTCCTAGTCCTGGCCCTAAACAGAATTGTGAAATCAGTGCCGTTTTTACCACATGGCCTCTCCTCCTTTCACTCCCAGCCTCCATCTTATGCAATTTCCCCTACCTGATGGAGTCTCCTCATTCCCCAGCCCAGACACTTAGTTTCCTCATCTTTTTTTTTTTTTAACATCAGCTCCTTCCCCCTCCAATGTTTTATCAACACTTTATCTCAGGAAACAGTCTAATAAACTCATTGCCTTAAAATGTAAATGACTTACAACCTGTTATTGCTTAGAGGTTAGGTGACTTGCCCAGGGTCACACAGCAGTATGGATCAGCAGTGGCCCTTGGATACATGTCATCATGACTCCAAAGCTGGTTCTCTAGTTCCTGCTTTCTAACCTTCATGCCACATAAACAGTAAGTCATATGACCAGTAAGTGTCAGGGCAATTATTACCTAGGACCCTCCTGATCCAAAGGCCCATGTTCTTTCCCCTATACCACTCTGCTGAAGAGGCTAAACAAAGTTTAGTAGTTTAAGTAGTGCATGCAAAAGTATTGTCCAGGGATTCCTGGGAGGTCCTGAGACCCTTTCAGGAGGTTGGTGAGGTCAAAAATATTTTAATAATAAGACCAAGATGTTTTTTTTTCTTTTAGGCAATTGGGGTTAAGTGACTTGCCCAGTGTCACACAGCTAGTAAATGTCAAGTGTTTGGTCTGAGGCCAGATTTGAACTCAGGTCCTCCTGACTTCAGGGCCAGTGCTCTATCCACTGTGCTACCTAGCTGCCCCCAATTCAGTATATTCTTAATAAGGCCCTAATTTATGCAAGGCAGTGTGTTGGGTCATCCTGGATATTGCCAGAGGAAAGACCATCCATTTCCTGTTCTCCCCATCAGGGTAAAAGACACTTACATAATGATAAATTAAAATATGATTAAGCTTGTTGGAAATGTCAGCTAGGGATTCAATGAGAGGAGGCTGCTACTATGGAGGAGAGGGGGAGAGATCAGGGAGAACTTTCCACAGAGAAAGACAGCATCTTGAGGAAAAAGGATCATTTCAGCAAGAAAGATCCTTCAACCTATTCCCCCTGGTTTGCTGTTGTTCTGTCATGTCTAACTTTTCTTGATCTGATTTGGGTTTTCTTGGCAAAGATACTGGAGTGGTTTGCCACTTCTTTCTGCAGCTCATTTTACATATAGGGAAATTGAGGTAAACAGAGTCAAATGACTTGCCCAAGGTTATAGAGCTGGTAAGTGTCTGAAGCTGGATTTGAACTCAGGTCTTCCTGACTCCAGGCCTGGCACTCTATCTACTGTCCCACCTAGCTGCTGTCCCTGGCTACATGCCTATTTTCCATGAGAATTCTATTCTGGCCTCCCTTCCTACCTGTGGAATGTGATTGTTTAGGCAAACTTTAGGCATACTTCCTGAGAGTGGGAACCATTTGGATATCAGCTGCCTGAAGCTGGGCTGAGTACAGTGATAAATCTATGAACAAATCCACTGGGGTAGAAACCCCTTCACCCAAAGTCAGGGTGTTGAACTTCTTCAAAATCTAGGGAAGCAGAGTAATTGGGTTCCTTTAAGTCAAGGAAGAAAAAGGACCTTAACAGTCATCCAATTGAAGCCCTTCATTTTATAGATGAAGAACTGAAGCAGAGCTGGGTTATCCAGGTAGTCTGGGTTTGAGGCAAGACTCATCCCCAGGTCTAGTTCCCTTCCCATTATACCACACTGCCTCCCAGGGGGTGGTGAAGATTGAACAAAATGCCATGTGAAGAATGCTTTGCAAGCCCTAAAGCACTATGTAAATGCTAGCTCCTATCTCTAGGCAGTCCCTCAAAGCTTTTCCTTAATTTGAATACTTTTAATTAATAATAATTTCCCTCTCTATCATACTTCTTTTGGCTTAAATCCCTTGGTCATAGATAGAAATGAAACTAGCATGCATTGACTGTTCAAAACACAAAATACCAGCATTTCCAACAAGAGACTCTCATGCAATTAGCAGCTCTGGATAATTTAAGTCATCCCCTCTGCAGTCACAATGTGACTTGCTGAGGTCTATTATGCAAGTGTATCCTTAATTCCAGATGACTCTGAGTCATAAGAGCATAGACGCAGTGCTTGGATCCACTTTAGAGTTCATGTGGCCCAACCCCTGTCTTTATAGAAGAGGACACCGTGGTTCAGAGATATGAAATGGTCTGACCAGGGTCACACAGCTCATTACAGGATGGAAACCAGAGAGAGAGGAGCAGGCTGCCCAGTTCTAGAGGCCTGCCCTTCAAGCCTACTTCAGCCTTACTCTCTTTACTGTTGATATAGTGCCTTGTACTTTTTAGAGGTGCTTAACTAGCTATTATCTCACTTTGAGTATCTTTGGGAGCAGGATTTTTTAAGGCTGCTTTTGGGGAACAATTAGACCTCACTTAGTGCCCTAACTCAGAAGAAAGCCCATGCCCTCTCTGCTTGTCATGCCTGAGCTGTTCTCCTTCTCTCTCTCTCTGTCTTTCTCTCTCTGTCTCTCTGTCTCTCTCTCTCTCTCTCTCTCTCTCTCTCTCTCTCTCTCTCTCTCTCTCTTTGTCTGTCTGTCTGTCTGTCTGTCTCTGTCTCTCTCTCTCTTCTCTCTCTCTCTCTCTCTCTCTCTCTCTCTCTCTCTCTCTCTGTCTCTCTCTCTCTCTCTCTCTCTCTCTCTCTCTCTCTCTCTCTCTCTCTCTCTCTCTCTTCTCTCTCTCTTCTCTCTCTCTCTCTCTCTCTCTCTCTCTCTCTCTCTCTCTTTCTCTCTCTCTCCCCCCCCCACATGCACGCACACACCCACACCCACACACACACACCCCTTGCCACTCATCTGTGGATTTTAGGGAGCCCCTTAGATCCCCTGCTGTTTTGGCGGCATATTTGTTTCTTGGTTGGAGAGGTATCAAAGGACTAACGTGGCTGGGACTCCTAGACTCAGGAGCAGTGTGAGGTAGGATGGTATGGCAGCAAGTGATTTGGAGTCAAAGAGACCTGTATCTGATACATGCTAGAGTAATGTCTCCCCTAGATATGGGCAAGAATGGCCTGAACCTGCCCAGACTTCTAAGATTTGTAATTTTTTGCTTTTCTTTTGAGGCAAGGAAACATTGCATGGTTTGGGACAGGGATCAGACTAAAAGGAGACCTTAAAAAAGATGAGAGAGGACACCTAGAAAGGAAGGCAGTGGTGGGGTGTTCCCTCCCCATGGAGAATCATGATGACCTTGGAAGCAGTGATGGAACATCTGAATTCCCCTCCTCATTCCTCTTTATGGGACACTGGAGAGGTGAAAGCTAAGGCTTTATTATTATTTTTTAAATAGGAATTAATCTTGGGCATTCATTCAGGTGGTTGGAATTCCAAGGGGGGAACCCAGACACAGGGGAACTAGTGGTTGTTGCCCCTCTCCTTTGGGTGCCACTGGCATGTATTTCTGGTCTTTTGTTCTATTAAAGACTTCATAGGACTGATCTAGTCTTCTGTGTCGTAAGCTCCTGTGGTTGCCCTGTCCTTTGCATTTCCTTTTGGCTCTTTGTCTATGGCATAAGGATGTGGCACAGCTCCTGGAGCCATACAGGGGAGAGTTACCTTTCCTGGACCAGGGTTAGGAGCCTGAACCCCCAGCCCATGTTACAGAATTTTCTCTCTCGAACTAGAGGCCATCATCAAGAGCCATTTTTATGTTTCATAACTGCCCTTCCAAGGGGCAGAATTACTCTGAATCTGGGTGCTTTAAATCTGCCTCATCAGATCACAACCTAACAGCAGCTGCTGCTGTTGCTCTAACTTACAGGACCTTGGACAAGGCACTTACCTCTTGAAGTGTCAGCTTCTTCATCTTTAGAATGAGGATGATAATTGTTGCATTTATTTGTTTTTGTATTTGGGGGACAACACTTTGTAAGTCTTAAAATGCTACACAGTGTATGTAATGATAATAACAGTAATAATGATAATAGTATTTATGTAGTGCTTTATACTTGGCAAAGTACTCAAGACACATTATCTCATCATATTTTCCCAACAACCTTGGTGTAATAATTACACCCATTTTAGAGATGAAGATACAAAGGCAGACAGAGGCTAAGTGACTTAGCAGTACATAGCTAATAGGTGTCTGAGGTGGGATTATTATTATGAACTTTGATATCCACCATCTTTGTTCATTTAGCAGACGTTACAGGACAGCAGGATCCAACTGGGCATCAAAGGCCATTTATGACCCATAGGCACTTTTAGCTAACACTGGTGCCTTCTTACCCTGCTTCAGAATTGTCAGGGCTCCCTGTCTTGGAAAAACCATGGGTCACATCTACTCATGTAGTCTAATAATTTATAAATAATTTACGCAGCACTTGAAGGTTTTCAAAGCACTTTACAAAGATTGCATTTGATCCTCACAACAACCCTGGGATGAAGGTACTATTGTTATCCCCATTTTAGAGATGAAGAAACTGAGACAGACAGAGGCTAAATGACTTTCCAAGCATCACAAAGCTGCAAAGTATCTGAAGATGGAGCTATGTCTATTGAGTCGTTAACTGTCTCTGCCCTCACATAGAAGGTGCCTTATCTCTAAGGCAATTGTACCAAGAGCTCCATCCCCATTCATGGTGGCTTTTAGTCAGATTCTCTATCCTGCCACTGGGTGTGGAATGATGAGCCCATAGACTCTCTTAGAATTGAAGGGGAACTCAGAGATCATCTAGTTCAATTTCCCCATGTCACAGAGGAAGACTGAGGAACTTACAACTTTTTCAGTCATTGATGGGACTTTACTTGTTCCCAGCTAGGTGGTACAGTGGCTAGAGCACTGGACCTGGAGCCAGTTAAGATGTGAGTTCAAATCTGCCTTAGACACTAGCTGTGTGACCTTGGGTAAGTCACTTAACCTTTGTCTGATTCAATTGCCTCATCTGTAAAATGGGAATAATAATAGCACCTACCTCCCAGAGTTGTTAAGAGGGTCAAATGAGATAATATTTGTAAAGTGCTTTGCAAACCTTTAAAGACTATACAAATGCTAGTTGCTGCTGCTATTATTATTATTATTATCTATTGTCATATACCCTTAAAACTTCCGGGAAGCTATTTGTGAAAGCCTTTACTCTGGAAGGTGGATATTCTCCAGCTGTGGTAAATATTCTTTCCCCCTTGGGTTCCTACTTTATTATTACTGGACAGGAATTCCTCAGAAGATAAATACAAAGTCCTTGGATCATTGAACTAGAAGGGGCCTTAGAGCCATCTTCTTCAAGCCCTTCACGTTTTACAGATGAAGAAACTGAGGACCAAAAAAAGTTAAGTTACTTGTCCAAGGTCACAGAGGTTGCAAGTAGCAGAACTAGCATTCAAGCCCAGGTTCTCTGACTGCAGATCCAGGCTGGACATCTGTTGTGACACCCTAACTTATTTTATTCATCTTTGTGTTTCCACAGTGCCTAGCAGGACAATTTGCATAAGCAGCTGCTCAGTCATTTTTTTTTGTTTGTATCTGTGATTTTGTTGGTGTAGAGGGCTCAGTGAAGAAACTGTCTCTGCTGATACAGATTGGCACATGTCTTCAACTTAAGTTGTCTCTGTAATGAGCTACAAAGACTATGAGTGACTTCTCCAGGGTCACACAGCTAACGTGTATCAGAGTTAGGACTTGAATCTATATCTTCCTGACACAAAAGTCAGGATGTCATTGGTCTTCTCCAAAAATGAAAGATGGACAACCACAATCCCAACACCTAGGGTGACTTTCTACTCACTACTCTGCACCATGGCTCTGTAATTACTATTGAATAAATTATTCTTGTTAGTTTACCCCCTGAGTTGTTTCTTACCATAGCCTTAGGAAGTGTTCTTGGCTCTTCCCAGAGCAAATAAAGCCCCTCCTAACCCTCCAGGCAACATTTGGTCTTGGTTTCTCAACTAACTGGCATTGTGACCTTGGGCAGATTACAATTCTCTGGGACTCAGTTTCCTCATCTGTAAAATGGAGGGGTCAGACCTGATGGTCTCTAAAGTCCCTTCCAGCTCTAAATCTATGATCATGTCATCCTATGATCCCTTATCCGTAAGTCAGGGAAAAGGAATTAAAAAAACACAGGTTAATATTGAAATAGCATGTTACAGCATTTAGGGACCAGCAAGGGAGAAGGCTTTCATCCTCAGAAAATTATTGACTACATCTGTGTAGCAAGTAAATAGACTCTATCAATGCACAGGAAGAGACCTGACCCATTTGACGGTTTGCATCATAAAAGTAATCTTTAAGATGACTCTTCCTTTTTTTCTGTTAAGCACAGGCAGAAGGAATAGGGTAATCCAGCGAATCCCACAGTAATGATTCTAAAGGGGAAATTTTGATATATGTATTTGCTGTTTCCCTATTGACATTCTAGGAAGTAACCTCAATCTGATTACTTCCCTCTTGGGCTTTTGAAATAAAACTCCAACCTAGTTTTCATAAGATCTCAAAGAATGGTGAGGCCCTTCTTTCATTGTGAAGAAGGCATTATGCCTTGAAAATCATGGGAGTTTGATTTGTTGAGGTAGACATGCACTTCAGCCTGTCTCCTGTCCTTAATGCCAAGAGGCAACTTTGCTACCAGAGCCGTGCTCCCCAAGCATCATCAGGATAGGTGAAAGAGCCAGACAAAGTAAAGGGAAAAATGAAGGAGAAGAAAAATCCCCTGGGAGGGCTAGCATAGGCTGCAGTGAAACTGGGGCTTGGGCTGGGGGAGGGAGACAGTGGAGATGGCAAGAAGAGAAACTAAGGTAAGTAAAAGAAAAATGGCTATTGGAATGGGTGTCAGGGGTGTCTGGGAACCACTTACATTTGTGTTTGGTTTTGCTTTAATTCCTAAAGGCAGCATGATATGCAGCGGTGTCAAACTCAGATTGAAGTGGATGCCACTGAACTGGCTTCAGAGAATAGAGCTCTGGGCCTGGGGTCAGGAAGATCTGAGTTCAAATCCAGCCTCAGACACTTCCTAGCTGTTAGACCTTAGGCAAATTACTTAGTCTGTTTGCTTCAGTTTCCCCATCTGTAAAATGGGGGTAATCATAGCAGCCACCTCTACCTGCCAGGATTGTTTTGAGGATCAAATGAGTTCATAATTGTGAAGTGCTAAGCACATTGCTTGACACATAGTAAGTGCTATATAAATGCCAGCTATTATTATTATTATAAGATAGATGAGGATCCCCGAGGACTACAGATTGACTTAGCCACTAATTAACATGATCTCTGTTTTCCTGTATTTTTACTTACTTAGTTAACTATTTCCCAGTTGCCCTTTAGTCTGGTTTGGGTGTGCTCAGGACTGTTGTGGGCTGTACGTAGAGGTCCATGTTTGACACTTCTGGTATAGTAGATGCCCTTGGACCCAGGAAGACCTGGATTCAAGTTCTGCCTCTGCTACACCCTGACTGTGTGATGCAGGGAAACCCCCTGCCCTTCTAGTGCCCTGGGAAATTCTCTAAAACTCAGAGTTGCAGGAAAGTGCTGATCTGCGTTGATAGAGAGAGTTTTCTTGCTAGAAGTTCCCCGTACCAATGAAATCATGGGTCCATCCCTTTCCCTATTTGCTTTTCTCCAGTTTGGTTTCCTGTGTCCTGTATTCTCCATCTGGCCCCATTAGCACTGTCTTCTACCCACAGGGGCTCTCCTCTTTGATCAGATCCTGTGACCTTGTCATGAACCAATTCAATCCAATTTGAACCAATTCAATCCAATTTAATCCAATCCAATAAATATCTATTAAGCACCTACTATATGCCAGGCACTGTGCTAAGTGTTAGAGATACAATTATCCCCACTATTCATTCCCCATCGCAGATGTTATGTGAGCTAGAAATTCCTCTTTCAGGAAAAGAAGCTAGGTCCCTTTCCTAGCTCCATTGAGGGATCAAGGGATGCTGATGATGGTGAGGATAACAATAGAAGCTCATTTATACAGCACTTTACAAAATGCTTTCCTCACAACAAGCCAGAGATGGAGGCACTGCAGTTAAAAGCACCCCCGAAGTCAGTACAGTTTAGAACCACAAAAACTTAAGACTTCACTGAGACTTTTGGGACACCCCATATTATTACTCTAGTTCGATAGATGAAGAAACCAAGGCTCACAGTGACACATCTAGAGAGTTCTAGAGGTATAAATGGATCGAAGCCTTTGAATTCCCAGTCTGAGGCTCTTTCTGCTATATCATTAGAGTCACTCTGGAGATGCAGGGCATTTTCCCAGTGTGCCAACAGGATTGGGTTTGTCAAGAACAGCTGGTAAAAGGTGGGTAGAAAGGGACTCGTTCAGGCTCTCTGACACCAGGGGAGGCATACTCCAGAGCAGGTGTGGTGAAAGTGATGCAGGACATGAGGGTGTATGGGGTGGGGTGCAGCATGATCAGTGGGTTCCTTCCATTCTCAACTCTATTCTACCCAACCCAGAAGATCCTTTCATTCCAAGGTTCACCCAAACACACAGAAGCTCAGAATGCAAGGGGACCACAGAGATCATTCAGGACAATACTAATAACTAGCATTTGTATGGCACTTTAACATTTGTAAAGCACTTTACAAATATTATTTCATTTTATCCTCATAACAACCCTGGAAGATAGGTGCTATTACCATCCCCTTTTTAGAGGTGAGGAAACTGAGTCACAGAGGTGAAGTGACTTGTAAATTCTCATATCTTGATGAGACAATAATCCCCTTCACCAGATTTCTTTGCTCTTCTTCCAGGGTTGCTGAGCATTGATGGAGAAAATTTAAAAAAAGAAATAGAAATGATTTCACTTAGTATGAATTTGTGTTACATTTCTTAGCTGATGAGGCAGCATAATGCAGGGACAGAAAGGTTTTAGGAGTCAAGGTTCAAGTCCTGACTTTGATATCTACTGGCTCTCTGACCTTGGGCAAAATCACTTACTCTGTCAGTGACCCAGGCAACTCTCCAAGGCTATTTTATGTTGGCAGAGCAGGTGCTAACCTGCATCTGTAGAGGGAGTTTTCTCACTAGGAGTTCCCTCCCCCAATGAATCACAGATAGTTTCCAAACATCAGCTGGCTCTTCTTCTACCTCTCTCATTTATTTATATAATTTTCCATAGAGTCTTCTCTCCTGTACAACAACAACAACTACTACTACTACTACTACTACTACTACTACTACTACTACTACTACTACTACTACTACTACTACTACTACTACTACTACTACTACTACTATTATTTCTCCTTCTCATTCTATGTAATCAGGGTTAAGAGACTTGCCCAGGGTCATACAGCTAGTTAAGTGTCATATGTATGAGGCTGAATTTGAACTCAGGTCCTCCTGACTCCAGGATAGGCACTCTAACCACTGCACCACCTACCTGCCCCCTTTCCTGTACTTCTAGTCCTTGCAAGATAAGGAGACCCCATCTTTTAAAAAAAATCCAATTTCTGATTTTCAGCTGTACTCTGATTTATTCCCAAAGAATTGCTTGAGGTACTGGGAATTAAAATGATCTTCCCAGGGTCACACAGCTAGTATATGTGAGAAGTGGCAGTTGAAAACCAAATGTTCTTGACCCCAAAGCCACATTTCTAGCTGTTCTGCATTGCCTTATTTTGGTTTCCGAGGATGTGGGTTCTTAATGGATGTCAAAGACAATCGTTACGTGCCAGGGAAGATAATAAATCATGGTCCAGTTCCAGCATGTGAGAACAAGTGCAGAACTTGTCTCCAAACTTGTCAGTGCAACCGTTTTCAATATTTGAAGTTAAATGAAACCTATAACAACAACAACAACAACAACAACAATAACACCATAAACCACACATCTGTCTGTGGTGCTACAAAGCGATGCCATTTGAAAACTGGGTATTTAAATGATTCCCACTGTTCTTTTTTCCCCCTCCTTGTTGCACATAGTCTGCAATTATCACAAGCCTAGGCAAAGTGAGAAATTTGAGTAATAATGATAATAGACTGAAATAGCCAAAATTTGTCAAGGTTATATTATTAGTGTGGGGTGTGGAGACTCCTTGCACATAAGTGGGTCACAACCCAAGTCCACAACTTAATAGATAGATTTCCAAATTGTTTCCTGAAATTCAGAGGTGAGTGAAATACTCTAAGTCATCCAGGTAGTAAATTGATATGAATCTGGCCAGATCAGCTCTTTATTTTAAGTTCAGAATGAGGGAGTGGGTTATCTTCTTCCTATGTGCATGGCACAGATGTAACACTCCCATATCATGGAATATGGTGAAGACAGAAATGTTTTATTTTCAGTGCCCTGTCTTGGAGAGGGACTGAGCCTGTGATTTCATTGGAATAGGGTACTCTTGGGTGACTAATTCCCCTGACTGCCCATCACTGCTACTTCAAGTCTTGGAAAATTGTGTGAGAAGCAATGACATATGTTGGCTGGGTCACCCTGGGTAGCAGGGATGAGACTTGAACCCAGACCTTCTTGGCTTCCCAGGTGGCTCTCTATCCCCTATCCCATGCTGTCTTTATGAAATTACTGAATTAAATAAAGTTACATGCTGGAGCACCAGAAAGCTGAAGGGTTGGGCTATGTGTGCTCCATCTCTGTTATGGGCCCCTATTGTTTGTCTACTATGGTGGAAAGAAAACCAACCCAAAAGCCAGGGGTCCTGTGTCTCTATAGCTCAATAGTTGAATGACCTTTGGCAGCTCACAACTTCCCTGGGCCTCATTTTTTCATCAGGAAAAGGAGGTGCTGAATTCAGCACTTGCAAAGTGCCCAACTATACTTCCTAGCTCCAAAATTCTGATTCTTCAGCTCACTCAAATTTTCCATCCCACCAATGATATGCATTAGTCGAGGGTCAGATAGAATATTCTTACCTGTCACTTGCATTGCACTCATGGTTTTTGGAGAAACTTGAGGTTGGCTGGGATCTCACAGGTGGTAAGGTACTGTGGAAAGAACGTTGTCTCTGGAGTCAAGGAACTGGATTCCAGTTCTACCTCTGATGATCACTTACTTGTGTGATCTTAAGCAAATCACTTAATCCACATGAACCTCAGTTTCCTCATCTGTAAAGTGGGGGAGGGATAGGACTAAATCACTTCTGAGGTGCCTTCCAGGGCTGAAACTATGAATCTGCAACCCTCTACCTTAACACAAATTCCTTCTACAATCTCTCTGACAAGAGAGAGGTCATTTAGGCTTGGCTTGAATAATTCCTATTAATTCCTAAGATAGCTCATTTTGTTTCTGAGCAACTTTCTTTGTTAGGATGTTTTTTCTTACATTGAACCTACATTTCTTTGCCACTTCTAGGGAAATCACATCAGCAAGCATTTATTAAACACTTCCTATGGGCCAGGGCAGTTGTGGAATTTTGGTTTCTGTAGAAATGATTTTTTTTTGGTCTAGTCCAGTGATTTCATTGCTATAGCAGGGAGCACCCAGTGAAGGAATTCCTCTTACCCAACAGTTGATCTGCAACTGACCCACAGCTCAGTCCCTAAAGAGTTGATTGGGGCAGTCAGTTCTTCTCCTCATAGCCACCAGTCCTGCCCTCTGGGATCAAATGGAACAGGTCCAATCACCTTGTTCCCACAACTTGCCAAAAATCTGAAGACAACTACTATTTCCCCTACTAAGCACTGTATTCTCTTCCTTGCACTAAATAACCTCAGTTCCTTTAAGTGATCTTCATTTAGCATGTTCTTTTTCCCTAGACACCTTTGGTTCTGAGAAAGGAACCCTTTTGCCTAGTAGCTATGCTACTGGGAAGCTGATCTAAAAATTCCATAATAAAACTCCATTAAAATGTCAAAATTCTAGGTTGTGAGTATCGTAATTCTGATTTTAGGAATACTCCTTTGTGGGCAAGGGTGGAGTAATCTCACCTGCCAGGCACAAGGCTCCCCAGAAAATTTCCTTTTGAGAGACAGTTTGTCATAGTGGAGAGTGCTCCACTATGATACCAGAAAGATGATGCCAGAAAGACCCCAATTCAAATTTTGCTTCTGACACCAGCTATGTGACTTTGGGCAAATCATTTCAGATCTTTAAACCTCAGTTTTTTTAATATGTAAATTGGGATAATTCTAGGAGCTATTACTGTGAGGCTCGAGCGAGATGACATGTGTCAACTATTTTGCCAACTTTAAAGAGGGATGTGTCAGTTATTAGGATCTTATGTATATTTTCATCAAATATCAGAGATGTAAATTACTTCAGAGATCATCTGATGGAATCTCTTTATTTTACAGATGAGGAAACTGAGACACAGAGAGGTCAAATGACTTGCCCAAGGCCATACTACTAGTTATGAGAAAACTAGGTCTAGAACCTACCGTCTCTTGGTATCTAGGTGAGAAACTGAATTCATAGATCAAAAGATTTGGAGCTGAAAGGAGCTGTTGAGTACACAAGCCACATCCCTTTATTCTACAAGGAGGAAATTAAGGACCAGGAAGTAAATAGCCCAAGGTCATATGGTTGATAAATATCTGAGGCAGGATTTGCATTTGGGGCTTCTTGACTCCAAATTCAGGACTCTATCTCCTCCATCTTGCCTTTCACAGGTCCTCTCCACAGCCCACAAGAAAATTTGGAGACTAGCTCATAAGAAAGGAATTCAGCATAATCATCACCCTAAGTAATTCCATCAATGTTCAGGTACGCAAAACAGAAAAGCAGTTTTCACATGGATATACATCCCAGGACATGCAATTACCCCTTTTACCTCCACTGGTTGAGTTCTTCACAGTTCTATCCATGGTGATATTTGCTGCACGAAGACAAAGGAATATAGGATGAAAAAACTTGACTTTGGGATACTTCCCTTCCTCCTTATATTATTTCAGAATCCTTCAGTATTCTGTAAACCAACTGCACCTAGGGGCTAGGCTCCTGTCCTCTGATGAAACCTTGAAACTTCTTATTCCCCAGAGCCTGGACATTTCTGATCCTTCGGAAAGGTCGTAAATAAGATTTCACACCCTAAGGAGCAGTTACAAAAAGGCTGCTCTTACCAGCAAATAAAAAGTAGCCCCCAAAGCTCTATTTGTCAATAAGTGATATTGAAAGAGAGGGCTCCCGAAGATCTTAAGTTCCATAACCCACCTTCTTCCACAAGAACTTCTCCTTGGCTTTTCTTTTTCTGTGTCATAATCAATTTGTTTCCTCTGGAGCTGTCTTGGTCCTTAGTGCAAACTGTTGCAAACATCATCGTCCCCTTTTCAACACTGCTGTGTTAGTTTTTTTTGTCACTGGTCAATTTCTTCCAAGCCTTTCCAGGGTGCAGTTGGGGACGAGGAGCCAAAGGCAGGGCCCCAGGAACAGGGAGAAAGTGAGAGGGAGAAGAGGAATGAGAAAACACATGCCGAGTGTCGATCAATCCAGTCTGCACACTTCTCTGCTCCTGTTACCTTGGTGCCAAGCTCTGGCCTGCCTTAGATTACAGGGCATTATTTAAACATGAAGCAGGGCCCTAGACAACAGACACCGTATGGAGCTATCTATCATGGGCTGCTATTACTCTCCAGTAATTCAGGCAGAGGTGTCTAGGATAGCAAAACATTTTAGCTGAATATCCGGTGTGGACCTGGACCGTTTTGCCTATTTGCTAGGATGACTTGCCCCTTTAAAGACACCCTTTCACCTCACTTGGGGATGTTGTTGGATATTTTACTAATTCTTCCAACTCTGTGACACCTTGGGTTTTGTGGATGGCCCCTTTCCTCCAGGCGTCTGGCCTTTGTGATTGCCCATTTGGCTGTTAATGCTGGAGTCTGGGCCATGGGACGGAATGCTGGCTGGAGGAGCCAGCCAGGAGATCTGGAGGTGTGATCAGTCTGGCTCTCGATGATGGAGCCATTGCCCAGTTTGACCATTTCTCAGGGCTGGCACCTAATAATAAACACCTTAAACGGCTGCTCTGTAACTCAGATTGACTGTCTCAGGCTAGGGCTATGCTTGGGCATCTTGATAATAAATTTCTTGTGTATTCTCAATCACCCTTCTCCTCCTCCTGCTACTTAGGGCTTTGAAGTAAATTTGACTTGGGCCTAAACTTCTTTCCAGGGAACACTTGGAAACTAGAACCAAATCCCTGAACATTTGAAAAGCCTAAAGGCCCATTAGCTCTGGCCCTTTGTCCCACTGATCATACCTTTGGTGCCAAGCTATCCCAGCCTCAGTTTCCTCATTTGTAAAATAGAGATAATAACCTTTTCCATATCATTGGAGAGGAATATTGAAGAATATGATTTGATTCAGATCTTATGATCTCTGTGACGAGGAAATGGAAGCACAGAGAAGTTAATTATCTATTTAATGCACTTAGCATGCTTTATTTTGTACTATAGTTCAATTCAAGAAGTATTTTTTAGGCACTTGTTAAATGCCAGCTAGGGCAGCTAGGTGGCACATTGGATGGAGTACTGGGCTTGGAATCAGGAAGATTCATCTTGGTGAGTTCAAATATGGCCTCAGACATTTCCTAGCTGTGTTTGCCTTAGTTCCTCATCTGAAAAATGGGCTGGAGAAGGAAATGGCAAACCACTCCAGTATCTTTGTCAAGAAAACCCCAGATAGGGTCATGAAGAGTCAGACATGACTGAAATGACCGAATGACAGCCACAACAATGTGCTAGCTATTGTTCTAGGCACTGGGGAAAACAAAGATGAAGATGGAAGTGGTCCCTGTCCTCCAGGAACATATGTGTTCTGCTAAGGAAAACATGTGTGTACATATACACACATGTGCATATGATGAAAGTCAATACAACCTATATCCAAAATAGGTTTGGATGACAAGATGAATAGGAAAGCTCTTGGATTCGGAATTAGAGGATCTAGGTTCAAGTCCTTTCTTTGTCCTTTACTATCTTTATGACCCAGGGCAAGTCACTTGACCTCTCTGGGCCTCAGTTTCCTCATTTGTCAAATGAAGTAGGGGTTGGAATGAGATGGTTTCTAAGGTATCTCACAGTTTTTAATTTTTGTCTTTTCATGCATGTATGTGTGTGCATGAGTCAACAAGTATTTATGAAGCACCTACTATGTACCAGGCACTGTGTTAAAGGCTGAGGATACAAGGAAGGGCAAAACCAGTTCCTCAAAGAGCTTGTATTCTAATGGGTGAGATGACATGGAAACAACTAGAAATGTTGTTTATGTGAAACACTAATATCTAGGGAAGCAGGAAAGGTCGTGGGTAGGAGGTGTTATCTTTTGTAGCAAGGCGTAATAGGGAAGAAGCATTGGGTGGAGACAGGTTTTCAGTCTCCCTATTACATTCACTAGCTGTATCACCTTGGGAAAATCACTGAACTTTTCTCAGCCTCAGATCATAAAATAGAGACAATAATAATAATATCTGTAGTATCCACTGTGCTGATGTGAGGCCCCAAAGAAATATTCCATGTAAAATGCTTTACAAACATTCAAATGGGACATAAATCTCATCTAATAGTATTTGCATTTATTCTTTCTCTCTACCTGATTTTAAGTGGCACCTACGTGGTGCAGAGTGGACAGAGCCCTTGGCTTGCAGTCAGGAAGACCTGAATTAAAATCTAACCTCAGACACTTACTAGCGGTGTGACCATGGGCGGGTCACTTACCCCTGTTTGCCTCAGTTTCAAGCTGAAGAAGGAAATAGCAAACCACTCCAGTATCTTTGCCAAGAAAACCCCAAAGAGGGTCATGAAGAGTCAGACATGACTGAAAGGACTGAACAATGACAACAACAAAGTCCAATCTAACTTTGAATCTCTCTCCGGCTTGAGCACAATGCTCTGCACGCAATGTATATTTGTTGTTGACTTCACCAGGATCTTAGATTTAATTGGCATCTAATCAAGTTAAGGTAGAGCCTAATTATCCTGATAGCCATTTTGGGGGGACTCTGTTTCCAAGGTGGACCAGCCTTACATATAGGTACAAAATTAAACACACCTTTACCAATTCATTACAGTGTCGCTGACCTTGACCATAGTTATCCTTTTCAGATAGCTGTGTGACCTTGGACAGTTCACTTAACCTCTGTGTGCCTTAGTTTCTTCATCTATAAAATGGGGATAATAATAACACCTACTTCCCAGGGTTGTTGTGAGGATTAAATGTGATAACATAATTAAAGTGCTTTGTGAATCTGAAAGTGCTTACTGATGGTAGTGATAATGGTGATGATGATGATGATGGTGATGATGATGATGATGATGATGATGATGATTTCCAGGTGGATGTAGACTCCTTCAGGACAGGGGCCATTTCATTTTTGTCTTTCTAATCCAGCATCTAGCACAATGCCTCATACATGTTAAGTGCTTAATAAATCCTTGTTGGATTGGATTGACTTGTACTTGTATATTTGGGGCTTAAAGAACCCCAGCCCTGGGGATGTAAGTGACATTTTTTATTTTAATGTTCACCTGCCCATATCCAGACTGATTTTTGAGGGTTACCTGAATGTGAACTCATGATCACTGACCCCCCACTCCCTGAATTCCTGGAACATGGAATCTGACAGGGCAGATTCTAATCATTCCAGTGAAGGAAAAGGGAGTTGATCCTTCAAACAGATAGGTTGTTATTCTTTTCTGTACTCAATATCATGAGCTGTTTCAAGAAGGATCAGCACCAGCACACTACTTGGTGAGGTTAGCAAGGAAGGCATATAGAGATGCCTGTTAAGGGGGAGGGGGAATCTCTGATGCTGGGGTATTGATTTTATTTTTCACATTTATTTAGCATTTGGGCTGTGGTACACTCATTCTGGAGGCCAGAACTATAGTAAAAAAGCTCAGGAAACAACATTCTTCAAGTGTTAATCTGTTAGTGGATGGAGAGAAGAAAGCAAGAAACATGGCAACAGAGGGCTTTAGGTGTATGAGTTGGAAGCTCAGCAGAGGTGGCTGAGTCAGGAGGAAGCTGGGCCAGGATCAGGGATTGCATGTGGCTTCAATAACATGTCTGAAACTACAAGGTTGCAGGTTGAGCCAGATGAGACATAAGTTCCATGCCACTCTCTGCATCTCGATATTCTTCTTTGATACTATCTTCCTGGTTCTAAATCTCAGCTCTGCCAACTACTTTCCTGCTTTTTACAGTTCTTTGGATCTGGGTGTTGGCATCAACTTGGCCTAACTTTTGGGCTCTCCTTCCAAACCTGACCTTGTTTCCTTAATGCTAACTGCTTGGTGCTGACTTTCTTGGTTCTAGGAGTGACCCTACCAAGTTGGAGGATTTGATTCCCTGATAGGTGATGCTTGAGAGAAGGTATAGCTTATCAACTTATTTTTCTTCTGTTTTCTCTGCTAAAGAAAATACTTGTTCTGCTTGGGAAGAACAGAAGGTGAAATATGACTAATTAAAACCAAAGATGCTTAGGCATTAACTTATTAGGGATAAGAATAAACCAGTAAAGCATTCATTTCTTTCCATCTTACTATCTAAGGGAGATGGAAAGATGAGACTCAAGCATAGGGATAGGAAGGGAAATAGATACGGAAGGATCTCATTCAGAGACACAAGACACAGCCTCATGTTCCACTAGCAGCACCTGGGGTCTCTTTCCTATTAATTCATACTTTAGAATAGTTTATCCACCTAGTTCTCATGAGACTGTTTAAGGATGGGATGGAACCCTCCCTCCATTTGGTCAGGTGCTCATCAAACCATCATTCTTTTGATAAGGCTCATTTTAACTGAAGATGGATACCAGTAATGCCAAAGGTATTAGAAGCATCTTCCCTCTACTATGTTTATTGTTTTGGAAGCAGGGAAAATGAATCATAAAGGAACTGGAATGGAGAGTAGATTAGATTTCTTATAGGCTCAATGTCTTATGTTTCCCTAGGTTCACTCTGGCCTCCTTTAGAGCCTCATGAAATAGGTTTTATTTTCAGCACTTGGTGAATGGACAGCTCACACAGGCTAGGAAGAACTTTTTCCTTATTTTAGAATGCTTCAGTGCTAGAGTACCCTAAGCAGAATGCATCACACACAACCCACATACAGGAAAAAGAGGGCCCTGGGAACAGTGGTTAAGTTGGAAAATAAGCTACAATCATGATGACAATTAAAAAAAAAAGAACAGCCATATAGCAAAGTACATATTTCTTGAAAACATCACCCTTCAGCTTTTACAATCTCATTCCATTTTCTGGTCAGATTGTCATCTTGGGTCAGTGCTGTATCCCGAGAGTGAACAGGTGACAAAGCTAGAGACCCTTTCTAGGGCTTCAAATTCAACAGGTGCTTATAAAGTATAGACAGTGTACATTATGTACCAAGTATACCATATACAATAAGAGAGAGATGTTTAGATAAGACAGGTCCCTGTTCTTATGGACCTAATAGTCTAGTAGGGAAATAAATTGTTGTCACAGATAACTATAACAATGTAAATAATCACAGAATCACAGAATGTGAGTTTGAAGAGACAGTAAGAGCCATCTGATTCGACTTGTACCTGGACAAAAATTCCCTCTATAGCATCCCTGAGAAATGATCTCCTGGAATTTGCTTGAAAAATTCCACTGAGAGAAAACTCACTATTGTTTTTTACTTGTTTGTTTGTTTGTTTTGACAGCTGAAATCATTACAGTTTTTCTAGACTTCAAATCTAAATTTGTTTCTTTGCAACTTCTACTGCCTGCTCCTTTTTCTTCCCTCTAAAGTGGAATGAAATAAAGCGAATCCCCTTTGTACACAAAAGTCCCAGACAGCTTTAATGTCCCCATCTATCTGTATTTCTCTTCTCTACTTTCTTCATTTCTTCATCATATTCCATGAATCTGAGACCTCCTCACCTTCTTGGGCACTCTCCTCTATGAACTCCTTAGATTATCAACATCCTTAAAACGGGCCACTCAGAACTGAACACCCAAGATCATAATTGAACTGATCAGAGCAAAGTGTCTTAGACTGTCATCCCTTAGACCTAGACATAGTTTATCTTCATGTGGCTTAATATCAAATTAGTGGGGCAGCTAGGTGGCACAGGGGACAGAGCTCTGGCCTTGGAATCAGGAGGAACTCAGTTCAAATCCAGCCTCAGATACTTGACACTTACTAGGTCACACAGACCCTGGGCAAATCACTTAACCCTGGTTACCTCACCAAAAAGCCAAAAAAAAAAAAAAGAAGATCAAATTACAATGAACTTTTTGTGGGGGAGGGGCAGTTATATCACACTGTTAACTCATTGAGCTTATAGTTGATGGAAATCTGCCCCCCCCCGATTTTTGAAATTGCCACCCCTCTCCCCTCCTGGCTTTTGTGAAGTTGATTTTTTGAAGCTACATATAAGAATTCAGATTTATCCTTACTAAATTTAATTTTATTTCTTTCAATCAAATGTTCAATCTCATCAAAGTCCTATTGGCTAGGCATTCTCTCATATGTAACATTAGCTATTTCTGACAGTTTTGGGTGATGTGCTAGGATAGACTAGCCTGAGTTAGGTCTGGACCAGGATACTTGATCTGCACATTTTAACAGCATGTTTTCTGTGCCATCATCCATGCAACGGCAAAATATAAACAGCCCAGGGCAAATCACAGATCAATGGGGCCCTGCCAAAGACCTTCCAGATGTACCTCAAATCATTAATGACTGCTCTTCTGTCTGTGAAACCATTTCCAAATCTACCTAACTGTGCTAGCATGTAGCCTACATATATCTATAGAAGTATCATGAGAGACTTTGTCAAAGGCTTTGTTTAAGTCTAGGCACATTTTATTTATATCACCATCTAATCCACCCGTCTAGTAAACCTGCCAAAAAAAAAAAAAGAAATAGAGTTAGTCTGGCATGGCCTGTTCTTGATAAAGCGGTGGCGGTCCTTTGTGAGCACGGATTCTCAGTTTAGATCTTCACCAGCTAACCCTTAAATACATTCTCATTTTTTGCTGGAAGTTGAACTCAAACTCACAGGCCTCTTGTTTGCAACCTCCAGGCTCTTTTCTTCTTCTTTCTTCTTCTTCCTTCTTCCTTCTTCCTTCCTTCTCCTTTCTTCTTCTTCCTTCTTTCTTCTTCCTTCTTCCTTCCTTCTTTCTTCTTCTTCCTTCTTCCTTCCTTCTTCTTTCTTCTTCTTCCTTCTTCCTTCCTTCTTCTTTCTTCTTCTTCCTTCTTCCTTCCTTCTTCTTTCTTCTTCTTCCTTCCTTCCTTCTTCTTTCTTCTTCTTCTTCTTCCTTCCTTCTTTCTTCTTCCTTC